>NC_045544.1:111764177-112364177 GCF_009769535.1 Thamnophis elegans | reverse complement strand
ATCTGTATTGAAGGATATGATAGTCTGCTTTTTCTCAAGGAATCACTGCTGAACTCAATAGTTCTTTATAACTGATCCTGTCATCCATTTCATTTTGGAGAGAAGGTGGTTGGACTAGCTTCAGGTGGTTTTTGAAGCAGTAACTCTTTCCTGTGAGAGTAGTACTGAGGTAGCATTGATTGCAGTTAATAACGATGCATAGTGGCCTGAGATAGGAACCAGGATAGGGAAGATGCACCCATCCTGGCCATTCTTGACTTCTTAACAGCTTTCAATACTTTAGTAATTAATCATGGTATTTGGCAAGAGCAACATATGGGGATAGAGTGCAAAGTTTATTTTGTATGAGTTTCCTTCCTTCATGGCCTCTTCCAGTCAGTGTTGGGGCAGATGGAAAGACTTTTCTTTTAATCTTAGGCCCTTACTTTCAGAGAAAGTTCAACATATTCTCTGTTTATCATCTACATAAAGTCTGAAGGAAGTCATCCAATAATAAAGAATTAGGAATCATCAAAACACTGATATTTATCTATACGATCCCTGGTTGCACAATGGTGTCTTGATTTTATGACCATTTTTATGACAGTCCTAAGGTGAGTCACTGTGGCCATTAAGCAAATACATTCTCTCAAATGTCCAGTTTGGCTGGAAAACAGCAAAAAAGAGGAAACTTGGGAGAAGGGAGTTACAAATTGGGGGACACTGCAATCAATCATAAATATGACCCAGTTGTCAAGTGCCTAAAATGTGATCATGTGACCATGGGTACTTCCACAGTTGTGATACTTCTGCCTTCCTTTCACTGCTTACCTTAACAGTGTTGTAACCATTGCTGTTGACATCGGGTGTCACACCAGAAGCTGCCATGTATGTACTGCCAATGGTTTTGATTTTAGTGATGCATCGGAACTGGGGATCATCCAGGAGCTGAGAGAGCAGAGATACCAATAATTATTGCAAGGATCAATAATCAGTCAGGAAGGTAGATTTGGGATGCTATGGAGTTGATCAAAACGCTAAGGACCAATTCTTGATCTTACAATGCAATCTTATACATGTAAACTATTAATGTAATGTATACCCACACATTTATACAGGGCTGCAGTTTTCCCTACCATGTGTGCCTCATGTAAAAAATTGCATAGAGATGCTGCCCACCTCACGAAGCACATAATATAAGCAATAACTTGAAAGAAGTATGCTGTCTGCATATGCTAGATTTGCATGCTTAAATATTTTAAATTGCCTAGAGCAAACTGACAAAAAATTATCAATGCAGTAAATGAAGATATGTGGCATTGACATTTACTTCCAAGGCTCAGAGGCACAGTTTTTGAATTCACATGAGCTTATCTCCCATTTTGAAGGGGAAAGGAATTTAGAGGTGAACACTTATTATATAAAGTGATCATTGGCAGGATTAAGACAGATCAATTCCTCTGGTTTCTTGCAATTAATATGGGCGCAACTGAACATTTCAAAGGAGGGAGCGGACTTTGGCTATCTTTGTTGACAACTGGCCATTGTATGCCTGTTTTAAGCTTAGTAAGCTTTCGGCAAAAAATCCATGTAGATACCTTGGCTTGGCAGAAGACTATTAAATATGGCAAGTGATTGGTTTAGGAACTGCAATTATCTGTATTATGAGACACTTAACACTATCAGTGTTTTGAACCTGTGCCTCTCTTGCTTTGGATAATGAAATTGTCGTGAGGTTTGAGGACGTGAGGAATTCCTGAAAATGGTACTGGTGCTAAAACAAGCTGATAGTTTAATTACAAAGTTGTTCTTCAACATGGTTTTACTTTTGTGATCACCTGTAAATTGGTTTAGAGAAAGTGTTTGGCACTTTTTTTTTTCCTTCACACTACCACCAAAGGCAAAATATATATTGATAAACAGAGTTGTATAATGAAAATCTCAAGTTTTACCAATTCATGACAATCAATACAAGGTAGTTTAGATAAAATAAGAGATTTCAATACTGCTATGTGACAAAACTCATAGTTCCTAACACAAGAAGCATATCTCTTCAAGGACAACTCTTAGAATAAGTAATTGATTTTCTTTGGGCCAACTGATCAAGAGGTTATTTTAGCTATTGATTAAAGATGACTCACCGCATCAAAATCTGAGATTATTTCATTGAGGAAGCGAAGGCACTCAATCCCACCATTATTTATACTTTCCTCTGTATAGAAGTCGGCAAAGTTGGGGATAGAGGCAAACATAACACCAATTTCATCATAAGACTGACTATACAGCTCCTACACAAAAAGAAAGAGGAGAGGAAATTAAAATAAATAGATAAAAGGTACTTCTGTATTCAGGCATAATTGCTTTCATGTATTCAATTGTGCAATGTAATATTATACTCAATCTCATATCATAATTTCTACATTGTCTTCTATTTTTTAGTACTGCATTCCCCTGAAGGTGGCAACAGCTAGCAATGCCTTTATCACCTTTGGTCAATGTGCCAATTGTATGCCTCCCTGGAAGAAAATTATTTTAACGGTGTGATTAACATACTGGTTGTCTCCAGTCTTGGTAATTATATAATCTACACTCTGGAATATACGGAGTTGCCAACACAGGCTTGATTTAATTCTCATTTCTGACTATCTACCCTTAACAAGCAAAGAAAAAAAAATCCTACTTGCATACTATTTTGCCCATGAACTTCTTGTTTACCAATATGTACCTCATCTCGTTTCTTGGAGCCAAGAAAATGGCGTGCCACATGCTCTGGCAGCATGTTGGTGACAAGAGCCTCATTCCACCGCCGCATCTCATACACACGCTCCTTCTGGTTATGAACATCAATCTTCCATAAGAATAAAACCCTAGCCAACTTTTCTACCTGCAGCAGGGGAGGAAGAGGAGAGAAATGTCATTCTGATAACGAAGTCCAAAATCCCACCTTCAAATTTGATGTTGCCTTTTATTCCTCAATGATACTAAAAACCTATGCCCTTACCAAGTTGAATCATTTACAGTATATTCTGAATGAATCTTATTATCTGATGGGGGGAAAAGTACATACTGTACAGAAATATATGTTCTAAGCAAGAACAGAAACACTTTTTATGTGGGTTGTATTTTTTGCCCTGAAGCAGTGGAATCCAGAACGGTTTCAAAAACAAGTTGACTAGTCAGTTTATAGGAACAGAGACATCTTTGCCATTTGAGTTGTCCTCCAGTTTGACTGGAAAGATTGCAGATTTAGGAATGTAAGGGCAAGCTATGATAGATAAGGCACCCTGAATTAATAACATGCTGAAAAATACAGAAATACAGTTACCTTAAGAGAATTTGATGGCAAAACTGAGCTTCCAAAGTACCAACTGCCTAAAATAAGTAATTTAGCAAACTACTCACATGGCGTGAGAAATAGTAGAAACTGAGCATCATGACCAAGATCATCACTGTCATGGAATATTTTGATGGAACTAGTGAGATCCTGAAAGCAAATGAACAAGATTCACAGTTAGGAAATTTGAAAGGATGAACATGTATTCAGCCAAGTCATGAGATCAAGATCTTCCTGAATTCCTGAAATCTTCACTTCAGTCTGCAGTGGAAAGATCTACATAGAAAACAAGCACATGAGGAAAAGCAGGTCTGTCAACTTGCTCTTTATACATAGAAATATTTGAAAGAACATGCATACAGAATTGGACTGCCACATTTATAATGAGAGTACAGGTAATCTTTGATTTACAACTGTAATGGACCATGGAATTTCTGACATATGTCATGACAGTCATAAGTCAAAGCACTTATGTGACTGATTCAATTTTACAACTACTTTGCAGTGATTGTAAAGCAAATCCCACAGTCAAGCAAATGCCACATTTTTCAAGTCAACCCTTTTACCAGAGGTAAACACCAGTTTCCTGCAAAAAAAAAAGTCATAAATCATAGTCACATGACAGCAGGACACTGCAAAAGGCCATAAATATGGACCAGTTGCCAAGAGCCCAAATTATGATCATGCAGGGTGAGAAGGTGTTGGAATTTCAAATCTGGGTCATAACTACCTTTTGGGAGGGGGGATCCTTCTTAATTTTCAATGGTCATAAAGCAACCAATTATAAGTCAAGAAGCCACTGTAGTCTTAGAAAGAATATCTGACATGTTAATACAGCTGAATATAATATTCTTCAATGAAATTTATGAGATACATCACTTAATCTATGGAGTCTCTTCAAGTTACTCTGTAAGTTTGACATTTATTGGTGATGTAACCATACTTTAAAATTAGTTAAATAATTTAAGAGAGCAATGCATACCAAAAGTAACAAAAAGGTGAACGAATTATTATTAACCTCTTTTCACTTTAGATATGGCCTAACCCAATATTACCCTAAACACACTCCCATGACATTCTTACATGTTCTCCTGGAATCGCTCCTGATCATATTCGTCAAAGATCTGTTGCCAGGCCAGAATGTTGACCACTCCCACTGCCCCTGTGATTGTCACCATCAGAGTGAGTTTGACCATGTGGCTGACTTGCACCAGCATTATAGTTGCAATCAGTGCCAACACTGCTATGTAGCTGTAGTATTTGGGATTCTCCACACAACCACTCGGAAGCAGTGCTGGAACTGTACCATTGACAGTGGTGTAATACTGCTGGCAGCTGAGCTGTTGAAACGAAAGAAAAGGGGTTAGGCTGTCTTTATCTGTTTTAAAAACCCTTATTTTCCAGTTAAGCGGGGGGGGGGGGATCCTTCAAGCTAAAAGTGTAATATCTGGAGAACTATTAGATACCACCACATGGATACAGAAAACATTAAATCTCTTGTGATCACTTAGATTTTTCCAACCAACATATGCTATGCCTACATACCCCACTCCATGGAAAATCTTTGGTCACTCCTTTCCTTAGGTGCTAAACATAATACACATAAGCACTAATCATGTCAATTAGTTTCACTAACTGTCACTTCCTGTTATAGGGATGATTACCCCCATTTCTGTTTGTAAAATACATCACTGAACATTCTACATTTCTAGCCCACAGCTTGGCTAATGAACTCTATTCTGGTTTATCCACTTGTGATTCAGCAAAACTCTGAAAACATGTTTTGTGTTTGCTCTAATTTCTTCCAGTGTGCCTCCCTGTACACAGACAAGTAAATCTGGTGTAGAACACATGTGTTTAATATTTTAAATTACAGTCTCTTTTCTCTTCAATCCTTTTATCTTTATTTTTATACTACATATATTGCTGGGGTTTTTCCCCCCTGAAATCATGAAACTTCATACCCAACAAGTTGAACTGTGATTCATAATACCCACTATAAAACGATCAGTAACAATAAATAACTAATGCATCGTATGCAATACAGTATTGAGCGGTACAGTGGTAGACAGAACAACAGGGGGAAAAAAGATTTAGGTGTGCTCACAGCAGGCGACTGCAAAATGAGTAAACACTGTAGCTAGGCAGTGAAGGCAAACAAAATTCTGGGGTGCATCACTAGAGGATCACAGCAGGAAAAAGGATGTCCTAATCCCATTGTATAGGGCTTTAGTCAGACCCCATTTGGAACATTATATCCAGTTCTGCAGACCTCACTTTAAAAAGGTATTGATAAGATTTGAGTTCTCAAATGCAGACTCGATGGATCACTAAGTCTTTTTCTGCTGCCAGTTTTCTCTGTTTTTTCTATGATCTATCAAAACAGTCTGTGCAAGCTCAATATGCCACACCGTATCACCCAAAAGGGCCTTTTAAACCATCAAAGGATAAAAAAAAGAGTCACCACAGGGCAATCTGAAGATTTGTCTAATTGATTTTTAAACCTTGGATGGATTAACAAAACCCGGACTGATCCTCCTTCAGTCCTCCTTTGCAAGACTCCATTATCAACGCACCATTCCAAACATGGCCAGTAATAGATAGGAGAAGGAAAGGGCACTGCAATAAATAATCCTTGTGCCACTTTTTTCAGAGAGACAGAAAGGGAAAAAAAACCCACAGCCTTCGTTCTCTTCCTCCACCCTCATCCAAGTTTGCCAGCCTGAAAATAGCAGTATTTTCATATCAGTTTTAGCACAGAAGAGCTCAAGGTCTGGCCAATTATTAACAGGTACTAAAAATAATCAACTGCAGCTGGCTTTTTACTAATTTCCCTTAATGATTTCCATTGTACAACTCTTCATACACTTATCAACTCAGCCAGAAAAGAAGTGTCAATCACATGTCATGCTAAATGGTTTAGGAAAGGGGGGGTAGCTTCACTATCCCCTCCTACTTGGAGGAGGGAAAAAAATATAAATGTCTTGCTAAGGAGGATCAGTCCTTTCTATTATCTGTTCATTAAAATCTATTTTTTAATTTTTTCTCACCTCTAGAAAGCTAGCAGGGTACAATGATATTAAGAAAGAAAAAATGTCTTTTTTTTCATTTTTGCTTACCATATCTACAATGTCAGCCATGGTTAGGATGAAAATGGCAGACATGGCCCAGGTGTTCCTGGCCCAACGGGTTCTGTCAATCCATGTGGAAAAAGACACGAGCTTTTTAGGGAAAACCTGTATTAATAAAAACACATTATTTCATTATTTAAATTTATTCTAGCACTGATGTAGCACCCAGCACTGATAAGACTATGAAGGAGTATGTTAACTTCCTATGGGAAACAGGAATTGAAATGAGACAGTAGTTAAGTAATAGTGCAATTTTATATGCCTCAGTCCATAGCATCTTTAGCCATCTCCTTATTAACAATTAATTGCATTTTCTAGAGTCATTCATTCATTGTTGTCCCAAATTCTGCCCCAAATAACAGTCACAAGGAAAGACTTCATAGTACTCCGGTGACAGCTATGAAGATACTATAGATTATTAGCAGAAAAATTGCCTCAATGCCTTTTTACCAAACCAGAGCTCCTGCCAGTTATAACAATCAATGATACTGTTTTCCAGATTGTGAGAAGAGAAACATGAAAGAAGGAAAACTGCAACCCTCCCAAATTAAGGCTATCAAACACACTGATCCTATCTGTATGAACCATTGCAGAGGTGGGCTGCTACCAGTTCGCACCGGTTCAGGCAAACTGGTAGTGGAAATTGCAACTGAGTTGCCGAACCAGTAGGGACGGCAGGCTCGCCATGCCCCTGAACCGGTTCCCCAGTCGCCCATGCCATTACCAGCATGTTTTTTAGTCATTTTATAATGTTCTGCGCACATGCAAAACAATTTATCAGCAACGGTGCATGCACAAGCAACACGGCAGGTGCGCACACAAAGTAATCCACCTCTGAACCATTACAACTTAAAAAAATTAAGAAGCAGGCTTTTTTTCAGGGGGGGGCTTAAGGGACAAAATAGATGCCTTAAGCCAGTGGTCCCCAACCTTTTTATCGCCGCGGACCAGTCAGCCTTTGATAATTTTACCGTGGCCCACTGAGCGCGCGCAGGGGTGGGGGGGCATTGTTCGCGACGACACATTGATTGTTTATATATCAGATTGTTTTGATTAAACAACTTTTATTTTATTGTATTTAAACATGCCTTACAAAATAAAATACAAGAGCGCGGAGCACGCGAATGCCGTGGAGAGAGAGAAAATAAATATATATATAAATATATAACTGTTTGGGAGTAAAAGCGGGGGGGGGGCGCACCCGGCCGGGGGGGGAGGGGGAGGAGGAGGAAGGAGGGTGGGAAGGAAGCTGGCAAGCGAAGAACAGAAAGTAATTAGCAAGGATTAAAACGACCTGCCGGAAAAAGGAGAGGGGGGGAAAAAAACACCAGATCTGACGGCTAGTGTAGCCTCCACCGTAGGGGCTGCAGAAACACACACCGCCAGTCCTGTCCTTCCTTTCCAACCAGTCTCTCTCCGCGCGCGCATACACACATACACACACACACACACCACACAAACACACACCCGCCGGCAGATATGCACGCACACACACTTTTTTTTTTTTGCAATTGGCAGAACTACGGTTTTCTTTCTTTTAAAAAAAAATAATTAAATGGAGGTGGGGGGTGTGTGGAGAGAAAGGGAGAGAAGCGGACACATAAAACCGAGCCGCACTCGCGAACCACAGCATGCATCTGGGTGACAAAATTGCAGGGAGAAAGCAGGAAAAGCCGAGGAGAGAGCAAAAAAAGAAAAGAGCCAGACCAAGCGCGGCAGGGCGGGTAGGAAGGCGATGATGATTGGGGGAGGTTTGAAAAAGCAGATCCAAGCGCAAAAGTTACTGAGTCATTTCAGCGGCGGCTGGAACAGTTTTCTTGACTCCCTCCCTCTCTCCCTCTCTCTCTCCTCTCTCACTCTCTCTTTCCCTGGCGATGGATCGGTGCGGGAGGGGGGAGAGAGAAGGGAGGAGACAGCGAGGGAGGGAGGGAGAGAGAGCCGAGGGTGGGACCAAAGGGGGGGGGAGAGAAATGCATTTAAGAGGAGCGGATTTAAAAGAGCGATCATGGCCCCCGCCGCTGCGCGGCCCGGTGCCAGGTACTCCACGGCCCGGCACCGGTCCGCGGACCGGGGGTTGGGGACCACTGCCTTAAGCTGCTGCAAAAGAAAATTTCATTTCTGTCTCTTAAGTCCCCTCAATTAAAACAAGCACAAAAGCTGCCCACCTAATGTGGCTGTGCCCACTCAAACTGACTTCACAATGGCACCATCCACACTCAAGATGGAAAGTCATAGAGTTGAAAATACATAAATACATATGCACTTCCATACACACAATAAACAAATATAGAAATCCTACATAGAAGGACGGTGAAACTTGAAATAAGAAATATTTTCACAAAAACAAATATTTCTGGTATTATGGTGAAAAAAAACCTTGATTTGGCATTGAAGAATGGCAAAGGATGAGGTTCCTACAATAGTTAACAATTGTGTGTTTTGAAGGAGATCTTACCCTGGGAAAGATGGCAGCAAGTGAACAAAGAGTCAAGATGAGCAGAAGGATTTCACCAACAACAAATGTCACATAATTTGCTAGCAGCCTGCAGCAGAATAGGAAATTAAAAAAAAAAAAAACACCAGATATAAAGAAGAAGATCAAAGATCAGTATTTTATTCTGATTGCAGAGGCAGTCAAATTCCCTGTTCTAAAAGAATATTTTGGCACATATTTTTTGGCATTATTTTATATAATTGTTTCATTCTTGCTTACCACCTATTCCTAAAAGTTCTGGGTAGATAAGACTGACATAAAAAAATAGTCATTCCCCCCCACCCCAAATATGTATAAAAATATCAACAATATAAAAATGAAAAAAAAATGCATGTGACTGTTATATGTCTGCAATCACCACATTCATGTGTACACACACCCTCTTTCTGGGCAAGGCTAAACAAGTAGATCTTCACAATTGTCTAAAACCCAAGAAGCATGAAGCTGACCAAATTTTTGCCAGCAGGGTTTCAAAAGAGTAGGGACAAGTACTAAAAATGCCAATTTCCAAGTAACAATCTCATAGGATCTAGAGGAAGTTCAGCCTTTTGATCTAGTTTAAGGAGCAGATACAAGAAAAGGCAGTTCTTCAGTTAACTAGGTCTGGAACTATAACCTTAAAGGTAACTATAAACATCTTGATTTGCACCTGGAAGCTATTGAGCAACTCACAGAGCTCTCAAAGCAGAAAGATCATTGCTTTGGCTGGTACTGTAGAGGAAATAGGGAGTGGCCTTGAAGAACAGTGAGAATATCCATTCACAAGCCAATGACCAGACAAATGTGGTTTAAGCCCATTTCACGGAACAAACTTAATAAAATGTCCCCTAATTCACATGAAGGGATGGAGAAGGGAAGCACCTTCAGACTTGCAAGAGTCTATGAACTGTTCTAATAAAAGTAGTTTTATGCCTGTATGATGTTGGTTTCTTCATCTGGTTTAGCCTAGAGGGGTGACAGGTGCATTCTGCACTCGCTAGAATTTTATAGTAATCCCAGTGGGAGGTGACTGACCAGGGCTTTTTGAGCCAACATTGCTTGTAATGAGTATGTAAAATGAACAAAAATCCCCCTAGTCCCAGTTACTACCTGCTCTTCTAGCAGAAGCGGTCAGTCTCAGAATTTCCTAAATTGCAGACATCTGAGCTGGGAAGTACAACTCCATTCAGAGTCAGGGATTGAATATTTCTGGAATAAATCGGCTATAAACCCAAATTGACACTGGCTTGGATGTTTTCATTGAGAACCTATTTCTCCCCATTTAGACCTCATCACTGTAAGGTCTGTGGCACTGTATCAACACGTTAATCACATTACCTATCCGGTCTGATAATGAAATGTTTAATTTCATCCTTAGCACTACAGGTAGTCCTCGACTTACAATCATTCATTTAGCAACTGTTTGAAGTTGACAACAGTGCTAAAAAGAATGTTCCTCACAGTCCTACCATCATGATCTGGGCACTTGGCTCACATTTACAATGGATGCAGCATCCTAGGATTATGTGATCTACCATTTGCAACCTTCGCAATCAGTTTCAAATCAATAGGTGGGGGGAATGGTTTTTTTCTATTCACAGTAAAAAGGATTGTAAAATTGGGTGTAGTCACATGATGCCTTATTTAATAATGAATTTTCCAATCCCAGTTGTGATTGTAAGTCAAGGATTGTCTGTTTTCTAGCAACCCCGTTTGAAAAGGGCGCAGCATCATAGATCTAGCTGTACTAACCGTGGATCAATGAAGATCTCCACCACAGCAGTAAAGAACAGGACCACACATGAACAGCTGAAGGCAGCCCCGCTCTGCTTCTCTTTTTCCACAGAGTAACGTGTCTCCATCTCAGGATCAATGAAACGCATGGTTAGGCGATAGGTAGACTTGCCTTTTAGCCTGTCAAATATTTAGAACATGTCAGATATTTAGGGTCCTCATCTAGAATGTGTGGGATTTTTAGAATTGTGGTAAGATGATACGGTTCTCAGTCCAGTTTCACGGAGACTTCAAGAAAAATTGTTATGTCTTAAACTGCCTACCATTTGAGGGAAATATTCTGCTTGTGGACTTCCAAGGGCATCTTATTTAGCCGTAGGAGAATGCTGGACTAGAAGGGCTTTTGTTCTGATCCTGCATGGATCTTTTAGAACTCTCATCTCAGCAAATAGAAAGCTGCCTCATGCCAGATGAGAATGGCCCATCTATTTCAATTCTGGCATTATCTCTTTGATACCTCAAGAACAAAGCAGCTGTTCTGTTACATATGAGGCTGCACTTGGTATGCCCCCTAAGAAATTCTTTAAAATCCCCCTTGATGCTATTTAAGTCCTCATTTTATTTTGGGGAAAAAAAAACCTTTATCATCTTAAATCATGATTGAAAAGTCAGCTCACTGCTGAGAATGGTATGTTCTTCAGTTTTATACAAGCGTACGAGGACTAAAAGTATGACATATTCTTTAAATGCTGTGTGAAGCTTTTTGAAAACAAAATAAAATAAAAGTTTATACTGCAGAGACAGACCAGGCGATGGAAATATTTTCTGAGTCAGCCCAGTGATTTTCTGAATAAAGATACAACGGAATAAATACACAATCATAACAAAGAGAATTTGCAGCTTGAATTGTAAGACAGAGGAAAAGTAGAAAGTAAATACAATAATAAAAACAACTAAAATTGAGTCTCCAGAATACTTTTTCCAACAATACAAAATAGCAACCACAGCAGGACAAGGACCTGAATCATGGTGAAAGTCTGAAACCACAGCAGTGGTGGACATTGTTGATAGTAAGTGTGATATTCAAACTGATAAGAGGAAGAGAGAAACATTGGAATGAAGCAAAAAGCACACAATTAGTTCTAAGATGGGAGGAAAAGAGGAGACATACGCCTGGACAGATTCCCTCTCCAGCAAGGCCTCATTAAGCAATTTATTGAGTTCCTGCTCATTTTCTGAAGCATCCACCACTCTCTCTGCTAAGTCCCGTAAGCGAAGACGCCTTCGAGGGTTGGGAAAGGAAGGATTTACTACCTGGATAGAAAAGAAAGCAAATAAAAAGTTGCATTTTACTTTCTGCTGAAATTTAATTAAACAAGTTTTTTTTTTTTTTAAAAAAAGCACAATTTTATTTATTTGTGTGTTAAATTTATTTGTCGCCCATCTTGCAGTTCAAGGCAACTCTGAGTACTTCTTTATATCAAGTAGACTGAGGGGCTTGTTCTCTGCTTTCTCGTCTATTTCCCCATTCCCATCCCACCCATCCTTCAAAGAGAACCTCTTCCTTCCCAGCCTAACTTCATCTCTGTTTTTGACCACGTGGCAGTTTTAGAAAAAATCCCTAGTTATTTACCATGCAATTTAAACATACAATTTTCCATTTAATTTTTAAATTAAAGTAACTCTTTAAAAACAAGGAAGGGAATGGTAGTCATGTTGCCACACATGGATGACACATGAAGGATATGGGCAAAAGAGCTACAAAAAACAATTGTATAACGTATTCTGTTGAAGTAGTCAGTTGAAATTAACAGTTGAAAATATTGTTTGCATTTCTCAACTTTCTGCTTAGATTTGGACACTTAGCTGCTACTCACTTACCTTCATTGCTATTTTTACCCGTCTTGCTATTATTTTTATTGCAGCTGTTAACAGGAGCATATACTTCTAAATGCTTAATTTGACATATTCCCCCTTGTGTGTCACTTTTGTCATGAAACCATGTTGTAATTTTATACATATACACCACACACACTTTTTTCTGTGTCATGTGTAAAGAAAACATCTTTGCAATATTTTCTGATTTTGGAAAAGGTGCCAGTCAAGTTTTTTTAATGTATTATACAAACAAATAAATAGAAAAGATGGAAAACATTAAATATCAACTCCATTCAAAGATGCTGTTCAAAAGGCCTTTACAACAGCATTTTTGGGACAATCACGAGCGAGATGACTGAGAAACTCCATAGATATCAACTCCACTACAAAATCAAAACATACAGCAATAAAGAAAAGGGAAAGGGACTAAAAATATCATAAGCAAAATATTTTTAAAACTTTTACCATAAATATCAGAGTCATCTTCTTTGTCCCAAAGACTAATTAAAATTTTAGCAAACAATGCATATCAGCAATATTGCAGCGAATCTAGCATAGATTTCTACTTCCAATTACATATAATAACCCCTTTAGCTAATCTTTGTCCTCAAATCTGCAATTCTATTGTTGATAGGTTCCAATCCTGGGAATATACTGAAGAAAATCAAATATATCCTTAACATACAATAGTTGACCCAGAGTCATCTTAACATCCTGTTAATATTACCCAAAATGCAGCAAAACTAGGACAAGTTCAAACCAAGTAGGTTAAAGGATCAAGTGTGTAATATCTGAAATAGCAGGGTATAATAGCATGCAACCTATATTAAGGCTTCAAGTGTATATTAAATGAACTTAGTGCTTAATGTACACTTGCTTGATCACTTAGCACAGGGGTATCAAACTTGATTTCATTGAGGGCCGCATCAGGGTTGTGTTTGACCTGAGGGGGGCGGGGGGGGGGGGTATGGCCAATGTGGGCATGACCAACTCAACCTCACTCATGGGTGCATGTGGTGGCCCAAGCAGTCTGCCAGCGAAAACGGGCTCCCGAGCTCATTTTTTGGCTGCAATGGCTTCCTGCAACTCTCTGCCAACTCTCTCCATTTTTGCCGACAGAGGTACTGTGGGCCGGTCCTTTGCTGTTTCCAGGGTGGCTCCATGGGCCAGATCTAAGCACCCTGGGGACTGGATCCAGCCCTCGGGCCTTGGGTTCGACATTCCTGACTTAACAAGTATACATTTGAGTACTTAACAATTTTACACTGTATTACACTTATTTTAAAAACTCAGAAGTAATTCCATGGTGTTTAAGGCAAACCACCATTGATATAACTCAGCTGTAGAGCACACTCTCTGCATGCAAATAGTTTCTTAATATTCCCTAGGGCCTAGGAGAAGTGTAACAGATGGCACAAGTCAACAAGCTTGACTGAACTTTATACCAATCCTCATCAGGGGCCTAAAGACAGGCAAATACTTATTAGAGGGCTTCTTGACACAGAACTCTCTCATGTTTGGAAATGTGCTACAGAATTAACCTGATATTCAATGTCTTTTGTTTATCCTCCCTCCCTCACAACCTGCATCCATGTAAAGGTGGTTTTTTTTAAATGCTGGATTTACTGCCCATAAGCTTCCTCTTAGTTTTTATTACCTGGTTAAGGTCAACAGGTTATTGATTCAATTTTCATTTTTAAAGATTTTATTTTTGAAAAGCATTTTAAAACGTACACAGCCCTAGGAGGATTTTAGTAATGATTACTTTTCTATCCACATACACACACACACACACACACACCAATCTATGCAAGTGCAAATATACAGAAATAATCAACCTTACATTACTTCATGTAGCTTAATACGGCAGTTATGTTTTGTACCACTTACCGTATATACTCGAGTATAGGCCGACCCGAATATAAGCCGAGGCATCTAATTTTACCACAAAAAACTGGAAAAGTTATTGACTCGAGTATAAGCCTAGGGTGGGAAATGCGGCAGCTACCGGTAATGATGTGCCGTGCAGCCGCGGGAGCGATGTCCCGCCTCCTATGACACACGGCACAGTGATTCCTATCATTGGATCACTGTACCAGAGGAGGTGGGACATCGCTATGTGGCTGCTTGCCATAACAAGGAGGAGGTCGGACATCGTTGCAGAGCGGCAGGAGGGGGAAGAAGGGGAATCGTAAGACAGCCCTGCATTACATTAGAACGTGAGGAGGGGGGATGGTGCGCTGCGCGCTGCGCGGCAAACTTACACAGAGGGAGGGGAAACTCACAGGGGCGCAGGGCCATTCACGAGCGTCACCCAGCGGCATGGCCCCGCCCCTTTTTCTCCTCCATTTCGGGCAAATTTTTCACTGACTCGAGTATAAGCCGAGGCGGCTTTTTTCAGCCCAAAAAGTGGGCTGAAAAACTCGGCTTATACTTGAGTATATACGGTATATGTTGGGAAGTGTCTTTAGGGATAGTCCCATGTAGAATACATTGCAGTAAACCAGCAAATGTCTATGGAGATTCTCAGTCATCCAGAACATGGTTGTCCCAAAGCTGCTTTTTCAAGAGGCAACAGGACTTTCTGGTTTTTCTTTGAAGATGTTTTGCTTCTCATCTTCAGAACTGAAGACCTTTCTTGGATGAGAAGTGAAACCTCTTCTAAGAAAAACCAGTTGTCTCTTGTAAAAGGACCTTTGGGACGTAATTTTTGCATTTTACATATAAGCAGTTTTTCTTGGAACCCCTGTCAATGAAGCGTTTATTTATCCTTCTCTATCCATTCTGCCCCTTTACCCTAGTGTCCGATTCTTCTGCCTCATCTGGGGTTGTGCAGGTTGTATTAATGCTCCCATTGCATTCTTTGGTGTTGATCAATTGAGGTGAGTTCCCATGGGAGGATGAGACGGATAACTTCTGTGACATGAAACAGAAAAAGAAACAGAACAATGTGTATAGGACTAGGTTATCTAAACGACTGTAAGTATCCAAAAGGTATTAGACCTCTTGTCACAATTTTCTTCTCTAAATGCAGAGAAGTCCCAGTCAAAATAACTTTTGTGTTAGAAAGAAAAACATTCAAGTGCTTACAATAGATAATAGCAGTGGCAGTATCAAGGTAATCAATCTGAATTAAAATCAAGTATCAATCTGACCTAGGTATCATGATGAAGCTAAAAGAAAAAAGATAGATGAGAAATGTGTTCTTCTCTTTCCTCTGATCCTAACACAGCTGATATATAATTCCATTCTTTTCAAAGGATCTAGTGAAAGGAATACTCACCACCCCATTGATCCCATTCTTGAGTGCCTGCTTCGGGGTTATTATGAGGTAGGTGGTAATCCCCTTTTCCTTTAGATATTCACACCGTGAACCACCATCTCCTGGTTCCACCTCAAATTCTCCTTTTAAGCAGTTCATGGTACTCTGAGAAATGTGTACACGCCTAAAAGGACCACAGAAAATGCAGTCAGCCTTAATAAAGGAGAAAATGTGGGTGAGAGAAAAAGACCAGAGAAAAGTCCAGAACTTCAAGGACTTTCAGAATTTACACAAATAGAATACACCTCTGTCCTGAAACAAATAGAAAGTATTTTTCAGTAGAACATCCCTGATAAATTTTTATGAAGAATTTTGATTCTAATAGTAAAATCTATACTAGCTAAACAGAAAGAAAGAAAGAAAGAAAGAAAGAAGTGCAAGGAAAAAGAAAAAGGAGAATAGTAAGAATATAACGAGAAATGTGTAAAGAAATTGCTTCCAAATTTCATCGCAAGTAACATATTTAGAGACTTTTCATCACCTCCAGATTTACAAACAATTATTTCTTCCTTTATTACCCAATCCATATCTATAGAGAGGTTCATAAGTATTTTCAGTGCTGGGGTCAGCTGGAAGTCCCTAAAAGGCTGCCAGTAGTAACAACATATCTTATTTTACCTTAACCCAGTGTTTCTCAACCTTAGCAACTTGAAGATTTCTGGACTTCAAGTCCCAGAATTCCCCGGTTCCACCACAAAACCGCAAAGCCCTTATCCGCGCCGACATAAGTGCGGGGAGCAAATCCGCGCTGTTCGAAGCGCTAAGGAAAAATGTGACCCTACCGCAATGACATAATCGCGGAGGGCAAATCCGTGCCTTCCGAACCACTCAACACCCTAAACCTAACCCTAACCCTAAACCTAACCCTAACCCTAAACCTAACCCTAAACCTAACCCTAAAGCAAACCCCTAAACCTAATCCTAACCCTTACCTTAATTTAAATCGGCTTTCTGCCACCGCACTGTTTTAAAGCACCCTTCTGCCCCCGCACTGTTGTCGCAGCGGTGATGACGCGCGGTGATGATGTCGTGGCTTTAGCGACGCGGTTTTATCACCGCTATTTTGACGAGCGCGGTTTTGTCGTGCCACGGAATTCCCCAGCCAGCGAATGCTGGCTGGGGAATTCTGGGAGTTGAAGTCCAAACATCTTCAAGTTGCCAAGGTTGAGAAACACTGCTAACCTTTTTAGACATGGTTTTGGTGGTGTGTGTGTGTGTGTGTGTGTGTGTGTGTGTGTAATGATTATCTTTTGAGAGCTGAATCCAAAAAAAATCATTTTAATGTATGGTGATTAGTGTACATTTAAAGTGACAATAAAGTTTATTTTCTATTCTATTCTATTTTAACCTTCATCAAATAAACAACTTTACATTTCTTCCTTTTACTTCTAAGAATCTCAACATTTAGTTCATTCAAATATTTCCATAGGGTTTGATTTCTCTTCGTTTCTTCTTTATCTGTCAGTTCTCCTCGGTAAACCAGATGGGAAAACCTGACAAGATGAATAAATTCTGATGTAAGGCTTCCAAGATTGAAAGTACAAACTTTTCACTGTCACTTTTAACTGCATCATTCATTAAGATGGGTCCTTCATAGGTCTCTATTTCTGACCATGAAGTTTCCGCCTCTCTTGTCTGATTGTTTCCTAGGCAGTATCTCTTCCATTCACATAGTGGAATGTGTAAATGTCATCCATATATTCCATTTTTCCCATCACACAAAAGTTTTTCAGGTCTTTTATAAATGCTATAAGAAAAAAAAAATATCCAGGTGACTTTCTTGGTTTTTCATTTATATTTTCATTTTGATTTGTAAAACATTAGCAGTTTTTTTTTGTATATTCAGTGAGACATCCTTTTGCGTCATTTTTTTAAGTCTGCCATTTGTAAATCCACTTTGAGTACCATCTCTATTTTGTCAGATAAATTTGTCCCACCTCTATCATTTCTTCACTAATATATTTTACAGTCTATTCATAGAGTCAAACATCATGACTGACACTGTGATATTATAGCCACTAATTTCTGGCTCCATTCTTCAAAAGTCTCCTTTAATATTTTCAATGTTACATTTTGTATTATTTTGTAGGTACTATTAACTAACACAGAATAAGAGCTTTATTTTTTCCCTCAGCTCAGAGTCTTGTCCTTTCTAGTGTCCAATTTTTAAAATCATAAAATTACTTATCACAGAAGCCATTTGTTTTTTATAATTCATTCCAAAAATCTTACAGTAAATCTTTCTAAGTTCCAAATTTATCTGTACCTTTAATCCATTTATAACTTTCTAAAATCAAAATCTTACTTGTTGTTTATCTAAATTCTTACATTTATGATTAATTATTTTTTCATTTAGGATTGAAAAAGAAATCACCTAGTATTTTCAAACTTGACATTCTGAAGGTCGCTAAGCTTAAATGAAGTTAATAAGTAAATAAGCAATTTCTGAAAGTGATTAGAAAGTAAAATTAGCAAACGTGGTATTCTTTAAAAGGTGCTGACCATAATTGCAAGCAAGATGGCTATTCCCATTGTCTCCCAACACTCACACTGGTGGGAGACTGCTGTCCTATGGTCTCCTGGCATATGGGCAATATTCCATCCTCTCCTTATCCGGAGAAGTTCCAAGGAACCTGTCTACCAGTCCCTTGGTCTTTGCTACAGTCATCAGTTCTGCTTACGCAGAGACATCTTCCATCCATCCTTCCTTCCCCTGAAGCCCACAATAGTATATTATCACACGCTATCTTTCCCATGTTTTATAACACCATTTTCAAAATAAGCGACAACTGGATACTATCTCAGCGCACACAAATATTACAGCTTCACAAAGTACAACCTCCGCACTGTCTGCACTACTATGAAGGAAATTAAAGCTAGGAGGTGTTGCTTTTCATTTGTAGTACTGGTGCTTCGGAATAGTTTCCTAACCAAGGACAGACTAACTACTTCCTTAATGGCTTTCAGATAGATATCTAAAAGCAAGTTGTTTCAGGAAATACTCTAGTTAAGTTCATGAATTCAATAAACGTCTTAATTTTATTTTTGTAGTTTTATCTGGTTTTTATTTTTATGTTTGTTTAACATTTTGTTTGTGCTGTTATTTTAGAGCTGGACTTCAGTTGTACTTGGGGTTTATTGGCACGTATGTAACTAAACTGATCAGTAGAATATTTATTGTTAGTAGGTAATATGCATGCGATGTGAATATATTTTTTAAAATATTTTTTTATTATTTTTAATTTTCAAAACAAACACAACACATAAAATCTTCCTTCTTTACATACTGTAGAAAGTGTATCAGTTGGTTACAAAAGACTTTTGTGCATCTCTTCCACAGTCATCAAGCATAATTCATATTAATTCAAGAATTTTAACTCAGATATTTATACATGTTACCATCATCATATCTCCATTTTCATTTGACTATAATTATTTAAACGTCCTTCATCATAAAATATACCAAGATTTAATACATAGCCACATACTGGCATTTCATTTACTATTTCTAAAATCCTCCAATAACACTGAATCCTTATGTTCTATTCTAGCTAAACATCCATAATATTTAGTAACAAAATTTTCTAATCCTCCTTTCCAAATCACTGTTTACAATTTACATCCAGTTTCTTTATGTTATACCTATACATATATATACATTGTTATCATTATCCCTCCTTTATTTGACTATATCCTGTATCATAACATTTTCCCCTAATAATCAACTTAACTGAATCTAACAGTTCTTTTTTATTAACCTTTATATATAATCCAAAAGGGTTTCTAATCTTCCTTTCATGGGTGCCATTCAATATTCATATCCAATTATTAATTATCATAACACTACACATTGTATACATTATTATCATTATCAATTATTTATTTAACTATATCGATTGTCACTAAATTTCACTAAGTTTAACTAGTTTTAAATTATACACTTCCACCTATCAACCTGTATCTTTCCAGTAGCAAAACAGTCTCATGTCTTCTGCCATTTGTGGTGTCAGTCCTCTAATCATCTCCTTAATCAAATTTGTATGGACTCCTCTTAGCAACTCCTTGCTTATAAAATCTATCATGTAATTTCGATGCCCTTCTTCTGTTTCCTTAATCAGCTTATCTTTGATTGTCAGTAGTGTTATCAATGATGTTGCTAATAAAATTTCTCTCTTTAAATCCATAAATTATTTTGTTTTTTCTTCTTCTGTATCTTGCCATCTGGGGTAGAGTTCCCCTCCATTTAATTCCTCTTTCAGTAATCCACTCTTTACATTTCCAGAAACCATAAATGTCAGCAAATTTAATTTCTTTATGGTCATTTTCCTCTTCGGTTTTTAGGATTCTAACCTCCACTTTTTCCACTTGATAGACATCTCCAACTTCTTTATCATATTTTACTGTTAGATGCTGTAAGTCTTCCAACTTCTTCTCTGTCCTCTCAAATATGTTTGATAATTTCTGAATTTCTAAGAATATATTTTGCAGACTTAAAGTTTCTTTCTGCTGTTGAAATTGTGCCATTATATCCAGCTAACAAACACTGCTGCTCTAGCATGGAAGGTTTTTACAAGATTAAGCACAGATTCACAATAAAGTTTTATTTTCACTTTTCTCTGGTTGAAGATATACTTCAAAGGGACATCTATATGCTTTTCTTCTTATCACTCTCTATAAACAAGCAGTGAGACCTTGGAGTGCCAAGCCGGGATAATCAGTAAGAAAAGTAAAAGTGTTTCATTTCCAATACACAAGCCTCCAGCCTCCAAGTAGCAGTGTTATTGTTGCAATTTTCTTTGTTTCTTTTTGTATCTTTTTTGTATTTCAAGTTAAAAAAAGTCCAATTCTTGAATGAGTTACAAAAAGACCCTCAGTAATGAAAGAGGAAAATTTTAGTCCATAGGTTAGAAAGAATAATAAAAGAAAAAAATATAAGAAAACTTAATCCATTCATTTTAAAAGGCTTGCATAAATTCCATCCATGAACATAACATTTAAAAAGTAACATAACCCACTGTCCCAAAACCATTCCAAACTTAATTCCGCCGTTTATTTCTTCTGTTCTCCAATTTAGATTAATTTTAAGTTTTTTATAGGCAGTCTCTTTTAAAACGGTAAAAATTCCTCACCAGCTGGAAACACTTTCTCTTTCCGTATCCTTCCGTCTTGGAGCTGCCACGACTTTATCAGCCTTGACTGGATTTTTTGTCAAACTTTTTTGAAGAACTTCTCTTGCATCGATCAGGGACTTTGCGATGTCCCTGAGATCAGCAAGACATATTCTTCCTGTTCACTGTCTCTGCGGGGCGGTTTAGGTCCGATTGGACCACCCAGTGGCAAAAGTATCAGCTGCGGTCTCAGAGCATCGAGACCGCATGTCCGTATCATCGCAACGTTGGCTCCTCCTCTGATGTGAATATAATTAAGGTTAGTTTATAGCTCGCTTTCTCTCCATTTTGAAAATACATACATGCATAAATGAATGCATGTATGTATTTTATCCCTACAATATTAATGAAAAAAACAATAAAGAACCTTTGCTGAAAGGGCATAGACAATCTCCTAAATCCAGTGAGATTGAATAGGGTCAACACCTTCAAAGTGTTACATGTACAAGATTGTGATCAGAAGCAGGTCTTTTCAATCATTGCCTCCACACTCCCCATAGAGATCCCATCTCCTCTTTCTCTCCTAGTTTGCAGAAGGGAGTTCCTCCTAGGATAAGAGGAAGACATGTGTGTGAAGGCTGGGATCTGCTGGGAACATGACCTTCTACATATTCTGTTTATTTTTTATCGATTTTGTCAATTTTGCTTTTGTAAGGGCTTTATATTTACTATTTAGAATTTAGAATTTTAGAATAACAGATTTGGAAGGGATCTTGGAGGTCTTCTAGTCCAACCCCCTGCTTAGGCAAGAAACCGTACACAACTTCAGACAAATGGTTGTCCAATCTCTTCTTTAAAACTTCCAGTGTTGGAGCATTCACAACTTCTGGAGAAAAGTTCTTCCATTGATTAATTGTTCTAACTGTCCGGAAATTTCTCCTTAGTTCTAAGTTGCTTCTCTCCTTGATTAGTTTCCACCCATTTCTTCTTGTTCTATCTATTTTTCAGAGTGTTGTTGTTACCAGGTTGTTTGCCACATAGAGCCTCCAAGAATGGATAGCATACAAATGCAATGTAATGCGATGCATAATACGTGTTTATACATTTCTAAGTGATCTTGAAGCATAACCTAAAAACAGGTACCTTGTTTTTACTGCAAAACAGTGACTCTAGCTGCTAGTTAAAAATGAATACTGCCGTAAACCTGGATGATGTTTTCAACAGAAGACCTGGTTTTGGATTTTTTAAGTTTGCAATAACTTGTCTTCTAAACACGAGTTACAACCGTATGATTCTTTGTAAGATGTTTATAACAACAGTCCTGGGAAAAAACAATCCTTAGGAAGCACTTACCCAGGGATGCCTCCTGCTTCCATCTTGTTGGCTACAGTTACATCCGTAGACCATACATCATACTGCCAACGTTTCTGCCCTAGGACTCCACCAAGGACAGCGCCGCTGTGCACTCCCACACGCATGTCCACGTCGGTTTTGGTCTTCTCTCGTACATAGCTTTAGAGGAATAAATTAATAATAAGCAATATGTAGCTGAAAAGAATGGTTGTTTCCTGTTTCTATACTTGGGAAGGCTTTGCTAGGGCTGCTTTTATTGTGCACAGGGCTTCATTGTGCTAAGGGCAGTAAGAAGAAAAGAAAATAAACAAGCAATATAAGGTTGCTATAATTGTTTTGGTTCCATTAAGGGAACACACACACACACACCCAATATAGTAGTCTTCAAATGTGGGTAGACTACAAGGGCCCGAAATCTCAGACATCGTAGTCAAACTCAGGTTTTGAAGAAGATTTGAATACAGGAATAGGCAAACTAATAAAAATCAATTCTAAATGGGAGATACGTATGGCTTTTTAGATAGCACTGGGGGGGGGGAGCTATAGCTCAGTAAAAGAGCTATTTCCTTACAGCACAAGGGTCCTCTGTGAAACCTTGGCTATTTAGATAGGGCTGGAAAAACTATGGCCAAAAAACATGATGAGCTCTATCACTGTCAACAATCCTGGGTTAGAGCACTAAAGAAACATAGTTTTGTTTATTCTTATGCCAGAACTGGTGCCAGATTCCAAAGATTGCCTAATAATCCAGCTCTCCTTTTTGCCTCTCTTTTATTTCTCTAGCTTCTTTCTATAATTGAGCTGTAAAACGAATTCAATGTTGCTATTCCTGTAATTTTGCATAAATATTTTTATAAGGCCAAAATTTTCCATTCCTAAGACTGTTCTAAGCATGGAATTTTGTTTTACAGAGAGACAAAATTAGCTGGAAAGATATTGTTTAGTTATCATGATGAGTGGAAAAAAAGACCAGGAATTTTTTTTCTCTGACTCTCCAGCTGGAAAAGATAAACTAAGATGAAAATTTACCGTTCAGAAGCAACCACACTTAGGGGGAGATTTCTACACAATTAACCTTTAGGTGAAAAATATGCAAGGATACATCAGGAAATAATGATATAATAAACATTACTGTCTTTAATTACAGTAGGACAACAGAGAAGGGGAAAAGAGCTATGTAATCAAATGGAGAATCTTGTAGTGAGGCTTATTTATGCATTTATTAAATTTATTTGCCACCTGTCTCACTCCTGCATGACTTTAACAAGTCATGCCTAAAGCAAATGAACTAAGCAAATCACATCTGTAATTCAATAAAGTTCTTATAAAACAATATATTTCACACAAAAAAATATCCCTTGGCAACATCATAAAAGAAGAGTTTTTCATGTGGGAAACAGAAAAAAATAATATGAATGGAAAAAAAAGACAACAACCCAGGCTGCAAAAACCAAAAACAGCATGAAAATTTGCAAAGTGTGAGTGCTTACGAAATAGCTTCCACCATAGCAAGACCCATCATGATTGAGCAAACAGCGTGATCCTCACGGTAATCTGGCAATCCACAGATACAGTAGTAGCAGTCACCCAGAATCTTGATACGCAGTTGATGGTATTTCTGTAAGAATGCCGTTTTTTTAAAAAGGTAAAGGTTTAGGATTTTCAGGTCTCAGAAACCTGTAATTGACTTTTTAAACCTATTGTTGAAAAGGTTGCCATGGGTTCCCTGCCTCATTCATCCTCTGATCCAAAAGCAATAGCAATAGCACTTAAACTTACATACTACTTCTGTGCTTTACAGTCCTCTCTAAGCAGCTTCCAGAGTCAGCCTATTTCCCCTAACAATCTTGGTCCTCATTTTACCAACCTCGGAAGGATGGAAGGCTGAGTCAACCTTGAGCCTGGTGGGATTCAAACTGCCAAATTGCAGGCAGCTGGCAGTCAGCAGAAGTAGTCTGCAGTACTGCATTCTAACCACTGCACCAAAGGGGCTCTTCCGATTACTTAGCATGTTTAATTTAAGTAATTTCTCAAGATAATTAATTATAGGTGATAGAAATAATACCCTGCAAAATTAATTAATTTGACAAGCAAGCAACTCCAAAAGAGATATGGCTGCTAATACAAAATAATTATCATGAGTTGAAGAAAAAATTAATGTGCAGTAAATCTAAACTAATTTGTGAAATAATTCTTATTCCAATTATAGTAACAACCATAAACACATGTACAGGTAGTCCTCGAATTACTACAGTTCACTTAGTGACTATTTGAAGTTACAATGGTACTGAAAAAAAGTGACTTATGATTATTTTTCACACTTATGACAGTTGCCGCATCCCCATGGTCTTGTGATTTACGTTTGGATGCTTGACAATTGATTCATGGTTTATGACTGTTGCAATGTCTCGGGATCATGTGATCATCTTTTGCAACCTTCTGACAAGCAAAGTCAATGGGAAATCAGATTCACTTAATAACCATGTTACTAACTTAATAACTGCAGTGATTCACTTAACAAATGTGGCAAGAAAAGCTGTAAATCAGGGCAAAACTCACAACAAATTTCTCAGTTCAAAACATAAATTCTGGGCTCAATTGTGGTCCTAAATCAAGGATCCCTTGCACTTTAAATAGCTGGCATAAGCATATACTGCAGCAGCTTCATTCCCCTATATTGTCTTTAGTCCTATTTATGAGAATGAATCCTTGTGCAAACGTTGCCCTCCAGATGCAATTCACTACAGCTTCCATAGTCCTAGCCAGATGGCTGAGAAAACAAATGGGTAGTCAAATCAAATCTCTCAAGCAATGCTATAGAAACCTTATAATTAAAAAGTACTAAATCTATCCTGATCTGATATTTGAATACATTTAAGAATGACATCAGCTGGGCACAGAATCTTCTTTGGAAGTTGAATATATTGCAGTAAGA
The DNA here is from genome assembly GCF_009769535.1 of Thamnophis elegans. Lineage (NCBI taxonomy): Eukaryota > Metazoa > Chordata > Lepidosauria > Squamata > Natricidae > Thamnophis > Thamnophis elegans. The sequence continues at coordinate 112,338,930 of NC_045544.1, read as the reverse complement.
TATATTTATTTATCCAGAACTCTCAGTATAATCTCAAAAAAATGTTTCATATTTGAAGGTGGTTCTACTGATATTCCTTATTTCTAAATATGTAATTTCAGCCAGATTTTTTTTAAAAAAAATATAGAATGGCTCTTTGGCAAGAATACTTTAAAAATAGAGGGGTGGGGGGAAGCAGAAGGGCAGCTTAATCTCATCTCAGGTAAATCTTCCCTTTTATTAGTGCTTGTACATCAGAATTGTGTTTGTCTGCTTCTTTTCCATTTTTAATTTGCTTCATGCTGCATAAAGCCATAATTACAAATAAGAAGGGTAGTTTGGGTTGAATTACGCACAATTTGCTCCAAAGATCTAAAGGATTTCCAGAATTATATATAAGTAAATAATCAAGAAACTCACAGCTGCTAGTTTATCAAATCGAGCAAAGAGTTCGTTCAAAAGTTTCACCAATTCTTGGGCACTGCATGTGGATGACAGCTGCGTGAAACCTACGATGTCAGCAAAAAGGATGCTGTAGAATGAAAGATATGAGATCCAAAACAGGTGAGATGTCATCATTTAACTTAGCTGCAGCAAAAACAATTTATGATGGCTGTTGTACCATTTGATTTATTACTCTCTCATCTGAAATTTAATCTCGATGTCATCAGTTCCTTGATATTTCTGCTTTTCTGCTTTAATTCTACTCCACATTGATGTTTACTAGCTTCTTCTATTTCAGAAGTGTACAGTGTTTAAGACAGTGTTTCTCAACCTTGGCCACTTGAAGATGTCTGGACTTCAACTCCCAGAATTCCCCAGCCAGCAAATGCTGGCTGGGGAATTCTGGGAGTTGGAGTCCAGACATCTTCAAGTAGCCAAGGTTGAGAAACACTGGTTTAAGACATCAGGGGCTGCAACTGACTCCCAACTGTGTGGAGGGCCACAAGAGGCTATCTGTTAATTTAATAACACATTGAAAGGACCTACCTAATTTTGTTCAGTTTTAGGAAGCATGTAAGGGTAGGGTTGGGAACAGGAGGCCTCCCAGTGTCACACCATTCCATTCCCATTCTTAAAACTCTTATCATCACCACAAAGTCCCATATTTGGCTGTTAGGGTTTCAGTGGTATAGGCTCAAGGTGCTTGCTGGAGAAATGCAAACCAGTTTGCATGAAGAAAACAATCGTCTACTTTTGCTCTGTTGTTTTATTGCAACACTAAGCACAATAATTATATTATTCCTTCTGCTTCTGAGCTGCATGTTACATTGTGATGAATTTGGAAAGTTATTTTGCTCGAATTGTGCTTTGGGTCATAGCTGAATTATGTAATTACCTTTTCCACTAGAGACACTCATTGTACCCATAAAGATTTACTTCAAATAATGGCTTAGCATTGGATTTAATTTTCTCTTATTGTGTACTGATCCAGGAGATGGCCTTGTCAGTACCAGCAAACTATATATAGCAGCCATGCCCCACTACAGGCCACGCGAGTGGCTGGCCTGTGTACGCTTGTGCTTGCACTCCCTAGTCACGCTAGCATCACCGCGAGCATTGTACATTGCATCATGTGGGCGCTAGCGTCACCACAAGCGTCACATGGGTGCTAGCATTGCTGTGAGTATCACATGGGCAATAGCATCGCTGCAAGTTTTGTGCGCGCTTGCGGCCCAGTTCACACAAGGGGGGGCATTTGTGCATGTGCAGGTAAGGGTGCCTGCCCCTCTCCCCCTCTGGGCCACCAACCCAGAAAGATTGGGGAACTCTGATCTACAGAATATCCTCCTTAAAAGAGCCACATTTGTTACCTGACATTTTCATGGCGGTACATATACATGGTATTGAACTGCTGCAATTCTTTTTGGCTTGCATCTTTCTTCATATCCTTCAGCATTTCATCTGCTACATGTCTGGGCAAAATTGAAAGCATCAAACTTTCCTAAAATGAAAAAAATAAATAGAAGTATTGAAAAGATAGAAGAATTATCAAGAGAGAGATTAATACTGCAGCAGATTACACCAGAAACATGTAGAAGAGATTTCAGCTGCTGTGGGGATTTTTTCCTTATCTCAAAGTGAGAATGAATAAAAGCTCAAAATTATGTCTTTCATGCAGAAATGTTCTTCCAGATGTGAACAATTTGGGAGTGCTTGCTCCAGACTGATGACTTATGTAATGCCAAGAAGAACCTGTCAGCAGCATCTGTCACAGTAGTCTTCTTGTCACGATAAGGAACTTTTGTAGTACTTCTTGCTTTATCACCAACTGATCTAGCATGGATTATCATATTCTGAAGTCATGAGGGTGGCTTTTGGCAGCTGATAGTTAGGAATCAGGAAGGAAAAGCAGCATTCAAATTGAGGTATCACAAAAGGCAGTTAAAGGAGTACCATGTGTTCTGCATTATGGTTTCTGACCCAGCCCTACAGATCAGGGGTGGGTTCCTGTACCAGTTGGTACTGGCTTGCTGCGCAGGTGCGGGGGCGCTCCCGCTGCGCATTGCTCGTACATGCACAGCTGACTGTAAATTGTTCTGCACATGCACAGAAACATGCCAGCAACAGCAGAAGAGATCAGGGAACCGGTTCAGGGGGGTGGCCAGCCTGGGTTGCTGCCGGTTCTGCCAAATCACCACTACCAGTTTGGCGAAACCGGGTGAAACCAGGCCAAACTGGGAGCAGCCCACCTCTGCTACAGATAGAATTGAACTGCATAGAAAACGGTTGGCGATCATATACACACAACAAGCCTACCACATGAAATCTCTTCTTTGTATTATATAAAATCTGAATGATGATAGAGCTGCTACTCCAATGGAAAAACTTCATCAGGACTATTTAGACAGTACTATATGCAGGGAATGCACTAGTAGACTATTTGTTTTGCAAATACAGTTCAGCTTAACAAATGCATAGCAGATTGTGAATTTTGCCAAAAAAACTATAAAAGGAACACCCAATACTGTAATTATATCACTACAGAGAGATATTGGAAAAGAAGTGAAACTAGTATTTTCAGCTAAGAACGTAGGTCATAAAAATGTAACTCTCATCAATTGTTACTGATACTGTGAGATGTCAATCATGGGAAATCTTTTAAGATCGATTGTTCTCAGTTGCTACTTCAGAACTCACAGATTTAAAATGTTCACTCTTTGCAGAGAAGCTTATTAAAACCAACCCCTATTATATAAAAAAAAAATAGTGGGAGAGAGAAATAGTGGTCCATGTTGCAAAGCAAATTCTATGAAAAGAAGACCCATTCCTGATTTCTCATCTATGTCATTTATTTGAATCCAACACATTTAAAAATAGGTTGTCTTGGAAATGAACTTATGCTACTTCTAGCTTGATTACACAGATTTCAAGTTTATGTCCTGTGCACTGAATGCAAAAGCAAAAACATCCGGTATATTCAACTTGATTACCAATATGGAAGTCACAATCTGCCAGAACTACATCCAGGATCCAACGTGCAAATTAAATTGGAGGATCAGTAGATATAGTTACAACTGAAGACAGCCAAGAAGTTAATAAAGAAGTAAATATTTTGAAATTGTTATACAAGCAAAAAGGATGAAGTAAAGGTTCTCCTTGCACAGATGTGCTATTCATTCCTGACTCTAGGGGGCGGTGCTCATCTCCATTTCAGCCAGTGCTGTCCGAAGACATCTCCGTAGTCATGTGGCCAGCATGACTAAAGGCCAAAGGCGCACAGAACGCTGTTACCTTCCCACCAAAAGTGGTTCCTATTTTTCTACTTGCATTTTTAATGTGCTTTCAAACTGCCAGGTTGGCAGAAGCTGGGACAAGTAACAGGAGCTCACTCTGTTATGCGGCGCTAGGGATTTGAACTGCTGAACTACCGACTTTCTGATTGACAAGCTCAGCTTCTTAGCCACTGAGCTACTGAGTCCCTTTAAAAAGGACGAAAGTAGTAAGAAAAACTCAAGTTGACTCCAAATGTCAAGACAAGACAAGGGTGTGGTATACAGTAAAGGATGGGCAAGGAAAATCTCAATCAGGCTAACCAGACTGGCCATCAAAGCAAAGAACTCAGCTTCATCTTCAATTTCCTTCCTATATCTCAACTGCTCATTAAAACTGAAGCATCAAATTATCCCCACTGTATCCCTTCTGAGAATCCCCCAGGAGCATTTGAATGGCAACAGCAGTAGCAACAGAAAACATCACCCATTCGAACTCTCTTGGCACTCTTTCAGACCCATCCCATAAATTGCCAACAGTATTAGCATTCGCCTTACAAGCTCCTCAACCATTAAATGGCTACACAACACAATATTTTCAAAGGCTTCACCAGACACACATTCCAAAGTCAAACAAAAAAAAAGGTGGAGGGAACCTAGTTGAACCTGACTATACTGGATGAATAGATAACGTAGAACTTAGTGTAACATCTGCCACAGAAGGTCATGGGTGCTTACATGATGTGAAACAAATATTTAATTACTTTTTTTCCCAAAAGTTGCATACTTCACTTCTGGCTGTTGAACTACACAATCAGAAACCTAGGAAATAAAAACCTAGACAGAAAACAATATTCAGAATTAAGATACACTATATTGCCAATAGTATTTGCTCACCCATCCAAATAATCAGAATCAGGTGTTCCAATCACTTCTATGGTCATAGGTGTATAAAATCAAGTACCTAGGCATGCAGACTGTTTTTACAAACATTTGTGAAAGAATGGGTCGCTCTCAGGAGCTCAGTGAATTCCAGTGTGGAACTGTGATAGGATGCCACCTGTGCAACAAATCCAGTGATGAAATTTCCTCGCTTCTAAATATTCCACAGTCAACTGTCAGCTATATTATAAGAACGTGGAAGTGTTTGGGAACGACAGCAACTCAGCCACAAAGTGGTAGGCCTCGTCCAACATCAGTGTGTGACCTCACAAATGCGCTTCTGGAAGAATGGTCAAAAATTCCCATAAACACAGTCTTGAACCCTGTGCACAGCCTTCCCAGAAGAGTTGAAGCTGTTATAGCTGCAAAGGGTGGACCGACGTCATATTGAACCCTATGGATTGGGAATGGGATGTCACGTACAGTAAGTTTGTATGTGAGTAAAGGCAGGTGAGCAACTACTTTTGGCAATATAGTGTATGGGGGGTAGTGTTTGTGTGTTGTGTGTGTGTGTATATACATTGTATATGTATACATGCACACATACAGTATACAGTGTGTATATACAGTATATAGTGTACTGTATATCATCATCATTTTAGCCACTGTCTATCCACTGAAGATGAAGGCCTCTTCTGCATGTTTCCAACCAATACAGTCATGGGCTTTCTTTTGCCAATAGGGCATGCAATACTTGCTGAGGTCATCAGTTCATCTTGTTTTAAGTCTCTTTCATGGACGCTTTTTAATCAAACGGGATCCATTCTATGGCTGCCTTGGTTCACCTGCCATCAGTTCTTGCTACGCGACCAGCCCATTTCCATTTTAATTCTTTTACACTCTTGATAATATCATATACTTTCATTTGTTCTCTAATTGATGTGCAGGCCTTTCTATCTCAGTGATGGCATGCTCCCTGGGAAGAGGAGCTTCCCAGGGGGAATGCACGCGCTGGAAAATGAACTTCTGGTTCCCGGAGCACGCATGCATGTGGACCAGCAAGTCTTCCGATTATTTGCCACGTATGCGCATGTGCCGATCAGTTGGCTGGTGTGCATGCTGCCACCAGAAAACAAAAGACCACTTTTCCGGTTTCCAGAACTGCTGCACGCACAAAGGCGAGCTAATCATTGCATGTGCATGCATGCCATAAACTAGGAAGAGGAATGGGGGTGATGCCGCACGTCCAGATGACAGGGCTCAGCGTGCCACTTTGGGCCCGTGTGCCATAGGTTCACCATCACGGTCCTAGAGGCATAATAGCAGAAAGACACTGATCTTGCACTCCCTTTCGATTCCTTTACAGAACTTACCCCCCTTTTTGGCTTCCTTCTGGAAGAAACCAATTTAGTTAACTATGTTTTATACTCTACAGAATGCAGTAACCTAATTGAATTAGTTTTCCTGCTTGCTTCCTTTATTTTCTAAAAGCTTCATAAAATTACCTGTGTACAACAGAATATAAAACAAAAGGAAAAATATGATACTTTTATCCAGTGCACCATAAAAAGCTATTAAATATATGCTAAGCCATCACAACAAAATGAATACAACATCTAATACAATCACTAAAGGAGGGGTTTTTTTTTTAGGTTGTGGGCTTAGCATGTTCAAGATAGTGGAACTGGCACCAAGAGCCATGGAAAGATACATGTTTGGCATTACAAGATAAAACAGAACCGTGATGGCGAACCAATGGCATGCATGCCACAGGTGGCTTTCCTGAAGCCTGGGGAGGGCAAAAAACGGCCACAACGGGCCAACCGGAAGTTTGGAAACAATCTGTTTCTGACTTCCGGAGGGCCTTCAGGGGGCTGGGGAAGGCAGTTTTCGCCCTCCCCAGGCTTCAGGAAAGCCTCCGGGGCCTGGGGAGGGGTCGTGTGTGAATGCGTGGGGGGGCAGAGAGGATTGAATTGGTGTAGGCATGCACAATTGTGGCATGCCATAAAAAAAAAGGAATTGCCATCGCTGCTCTATCTGATAGGAATCAGCATTGAGACCAGCAGTACGTCTGGGCCACTCCTGCAGAAGCGGCCTTACGAAATAAGCTGAGGCCACAAAGCATGGAGGGCAACATTATACAAAGTAAATTATTTTCTATGATGAGCACATCAGAACAATTCTACCATGCAAAAAACATTTTCATTGAGATAATACCCTGCGCTATCAGTCTGCCTGGGATTTCCACTTTTGAAATTCCACTGGGTTAGATGTTGCCAATCACCTAACTCTAAATATACTCCTCTAACATTTTAATCCCTTGCACTTCATTGTAGCCCTGAAACACGGTCACGTAAGAATATTCAGCAGGCAAACATCAAGACTCCCCTCAAGAGCAAAGCTGCTGGGGCTCATGAGCACATATTGACTCTTCCTTTATTTTATGGTAAGAGGAAACTGATACTTAAAGTTACCATGCCAACCATTATACAGTTTTTTTTCCCCTCAATCACTGACAATCTGCTATCTGCAACCAGTGAAAGAGAAGCTACAGACACGATGGTGCGAGAAGAGAAAGCATCTCTCCACTGATGGGAGTCAATGCAGGTAGTTCTCGACTTGCAGCCATAACTGAGCTCAAAATGTCTGTTGTTGCTAAGCAAGGTTGTTGTTAAGTGAGTCGTACCTCATTTTACAATGCTTTTGCCACAGTTGTTAAACAAATCATTGCAGTTGTTAAGTGAATCGTGTGGTCGTTTAGTGAATCTAGTTTCCATTATTGACTGCATGTTGGTAACTGGCTGGGAATACTGCAATGGCCGTGTGAAAAACGGACATAAATCACTTTTTTCAGTGTTGTTTTAGCTTTCAAATACGACATATATACAGCATATATACAGCATATATATTTATCAGCACAAATACAACAAGCATATATACAGTTTATACAGTACAGTTAAAACAATAACATCAGTTTTAGAATTTAAGGAACAATTTTACCACAGTGTGTTCCAGTTTCTAAATGAGAAAATATAGCCCACAGAATATCATGAGTTGACATATGAATTAAATACAGTTTGCATTACAATGATGTTAAATAAAAAAATTATACTAATAACAAAAATATGGTGCATTAGTAAAATCTCTTCAATTGCAACATTAGGGAAATAAAATCACACATAAAGTTAAACTAATGAGATTTCAAAAGCTGGAACCACCACCAAAAGTTTGGCTGTATTGTATGATTTACATTAATAGCAATGGATTATAACCTGGTGTATTCCTTATATATGATACATTTTCACATCTGACTTTTTATTTATATGATAGATATTTCTGTATTTTGTCTCTTCTTTTTTTACATGTATATATCTAAGAATTATGTTAATGTAGCTGCCTAATATTGTAAAAGAAAAAATACATAGCTTCTCATTTAAAAAAAACCAACACAAATGCAGTTTGCAAAATAGAAAAAAAATAAAATCGCTATAAATCACTATAAATCAACATAACATGAAAGCAACATCCATGCTTATTATAACTGGATAATTTTTGTGTGTGTTTATTTGAATTGCAGCATATTATTTAAGAGCAGAAGATTTCTATACAAATTTATTTAGGGAATGTAGTACCGTATTACATTTTCTCAATTTTTCCAGTATTATTACACTGGAGCCTAACCGTTAAATATATATTTTGATTGAATGGCCAGCCTCGTTGATAATGCATGCTTTAAATGAACAGATGACAAAGCTGCTATTTACTTGGATGGTTTTCTTGGATGAGCCAGAACTGAAGAAGCTTATTGGATGAGAAGCAAAACATCTTCAAAGAAAAACTAGAAAGTCCAGTTGTCTCTTGAAAAAAGCACCTGTGGGACAACCATGATCTGGATGACTGAGCTACTGAGTTTAAAATGTTGACAACCTTGATAATATTGCCTAACCCTGCCTCTTTCCACCCTAGATGGAATATAGCCAAGCATAATGGAATAGTCAGGGGAAAAGACTTTAGGGTTACAACGAATCGTGTCTTTGATTCTATAAAGCTAAGAATAAATAAAAATCCATAATTGCACTAATTAAAAAACAAACAAATATGATATAATAAATAAGGAATAGTTGGGTGGTTCTTTATTCCCTGTTCTTTTTTTTTTTACATCAATTATAAACACCTTCAGTTTTATCTGGATGAAGGTTCAGTTTACTTTCCCTCTTGCACCCATGGCCACTGTCATTGGATCCAACTCCTAACAACCACATAGATAAGATTTGCTCCATGATGATCTGGCTTAACCTGGTCTTTCAAGTTTTCCAGCATTGTGCACATCACCACTCTAACTGGATCCATCCATCTTGCCACTTTTCATCCCCTTCTTCTGTTTTCTTCTGCCTTTCCCACACTTAGGGCTTTTTCCAGAGAGCAAGATCTTCATATTATGTGTCCAAAATAGTATAACTTGATTAATTTGTGCCTCAAGTAAAAACTCTGGGTTGATTTGTTCAATAATCCATTAGTTAGGGTTTTTTGGGTGTCCATGGTATTCTAAGGCGTCTTTTCCAATAGCAACATTCAAAGGCATCAATACTCTTCTTTCCTGCTTCTTCAAAGTCAACTTTCATTTCTGTAGAGTGTCACGGGGAATACCATGACTTACACAAATCTGATTTTTGTAGTTATAAACATATTATGGCATCTGAATATATTTTTCAATGCCTTAATGGCTGCTCTACTGAATGTAGTCTCTGTGATATATATCTTGACTGCTTGTTCTTCCTGTTGATGGTTGTTCTTAAAAGGCAGATGCTATCCAGTATCTTCATTGCCAATTCTAAAGCTGGTTGTTTGATCTGTTGTCAACAGTTTGATCATCTTTATATTTAATTTTAATCCTGTTTCTTCAGTTTGCTCCTTAACTTTGAATACTAGAGCTGGCAGATCCTTTAATTTTTTTATTGTCAGGGCAGCATCATTAGCGTAATGCATTGTATTGATGTTTCTTCCTCCAATATTTAAATCATACTCATCTTCTTTCAATCCATTTCCTTTAATATACAGTATATTCAGCGTATAGGTTTAATAAGTATACAACTTTGTCACAGTGCTTTGCCAACCTGGAGCAAATCTATTTCACTGTACTGTGGCTTCATGATGTGAGGACAATGAGATATTCTAAATTCCCATTTTTCTGAGCACATTCCACAGCTTGACATGACACAATTGAAGGCCTTTCTAGAATCAGTGAAGCACATACTGACTTCTTTTTGCTATTCTTTGGCTTTTTCAATTATCTGTGTATGTCAGTCTCATTTTTCTAAAACCAACTTCAACATCTTGCTTCTCTTCTTCCATGCAAGGTTGCATTCTGTGTTGGAGATGAAATTAGGAACATAGTTTACTCACTCCTTTTGTTTTTAGCACTAGAATGCAGATTGGCCTCTTCAAACCTATTGGCCACTGTGTCATTCTATTTGCTAATAAATTGGTAAGAACCTTTATTGATTGTTTGTCTGTTGATTGCCATATTTTAGAAGGCATTCCTTCAGTTCCTGTAGCCTTCCAACTTAGTGATGTGCTGATCAAACTTCATCTTCTAAGACTAGGGCCTCTTTTAAGTAAGGGAATATCTAAGTATCTTGGATGTTCATATCTCTACTGTGTAATGTTTCAGTATACTTCTTTCATCTTGGTTTGATCTTTTTTGAATCAATTACTCAAAGATGTCCATTGGCATCTTTGAGCATGTCAAATTGAGGAGTTCAGCAATCTTTTGAAAGAATTGTTTTTTATGTTTCTATCTTCAGAGACCTTTCTGAGGTTTTTGCTTTTCTTGGCTTTGGATTATCTTATCTTCTTGGCAATTTATATTGTCTGTTCTGACATCTAATTTGCTTTCTACTTTTTCTTCAATTTTGGCAATATCTCTGCATATTCCTCTTTAACAGATTATTTAAGTTAATTCCACAATTGCTCTCTTAGTCTAGCAATGAGATTCAGGACTTCAAAGCAATTTTCCATAAAAATGATGTGTATATATGGTCAAGATCATATTACTGAAATTGATTAGTTTTCTTCTTCTTTAACTTAATTTGGAACTTGCACATGTTCCACACTCAGTTATCTGACCATGTTTTTGATGCTATAGTAGAGTTCCTCCACCTGTTTTGAGCAATAATGTAGTCAATTTGATTTGATTTTTTAAAAAGTTTTTTTGTTTTTTTGTTCTCTATTTACAATTAAAGGTATACATTCACATTGCCATTCATATACATTTGTCATTCCATTTATAAATTATAATATTCCATTTGGGTTGCTTTATTTACCATCCCTCATCTGTTTTGACACCACCACCTTCTCCCTTTCTTTTCTCCCTCCTTCCCTTCTCTACTTCCTTCCTTCCTCATTTCCCTTCCTTCTTCCCTTACTTTTCCCCTCCTCCTCTTTTCCTCTTCTTCTTTCTACCCTCTCTCCTTCTCTTCTTCTCCCTTCCATCTTCCTTTCCTCATCTCTATCTTCCTTCCCTCCTCTTCATCTCATCTCCTCTCTGCTCTTCCTTTCTCTCCCTCCCTCCCTTCTCTACTTCCTTCCTTCATCCTCTCCTTTCCCTTCCTTCTTCCCTTACCTCTCCCCTACATCTCTCTTCCCCTTTCTACCCTCTCTCCTTTTCACCTTCTCCTTTCCATCTTCCTCTCCTCACCTCTCTCTTCCTTCTCTCCTTTCCCTCTCATTTTCTCTCCTCCTCTCTTCCTTTCTTTTTCTATTGTTGCCGGTGTATCTTCCAGCTCTTAATTTATTTCTTCTTGGGGTGGTATTTCTGCAAACCTAAAAATCGTTGAATATCATTTCTTGCTCCTTTTCCTTCTCTCTCTCTTTTTTTAAAAAAAGATATTTTTCTTTTTTGGACAGACAAAGACAGACAACACATAACACATAGAACCTTCTTCAATCATATACAGCATGTCGTTTGGTTACAAAGTTTTTGTGCATTATTTCCATAGTCTTCACTTTCAATTCTATATAAAATCACCAATTATCAATCTAGTATATATGTATACATTATTATCATTGTACATCATTTATTTGACTATAACTATTATTTCTTCATTTAAAAAAAATTCTAGGTATAAAAATTCTCCGTTTTTCATTTCCACTATTTAATCTTTAATTTTAGATGTAAATTTACTCATTTCAACACATATAAAGCTCTGTGTTTTATTACAATAATCCCCTCTTACAATTTAAACAAATTCTCATATCATCAATCCAATATATTATATAAAATATTATAATTATTAAACATTCATTTGACTATAAATTGTTTTTACATCTTTTTGTATGAAATATTCTAAAGTTAAAGTAAAACTATATAATGGTGTTCCATTAGATCCTCCTAAAATCATCCAGTGACATTACATCTTTATAACATATTCTAAATAAAAATTGGTTATATTTAATAACAAAGACTTTTAAACCTCCTCTCATAGTCCTCATTTGCAGTTTGTATAACATTTCATATCATCAAAGTAATATATATATTTAAAGTCACAACCCCTGGTATGCCCCAATTATGGGAGGAAGCTAACTGCTTCCATTCTCTGTCAATCGGCTCGTCACAAGAGTCCATCATGACATAAACCCAATATTTTTACTGTTGCCTTTGTTATATTTGTGGTTTTTTTATCAGCACAAATTAAAAACACACACACACACACACACACACACACAAATATATATATGTATATATATATATATACACACACACACATTGTTATCGTTGTTACTCATTTTTGTGACTATAACTATTCTCACACCATTTTATACATAATACTCTACATTTAACTAAGTTTAACTTAATTTTTATTATAAACTTTCATTACATCAACCTGCGTCTTTCCAATAGTAGTGCATTTTTATATCTCATGCCATTTGTAGTATTAGTATTCTGGTTATTTTCTTGGTAGGTCTTGTATGGACTTCTCTTCGCAACTTGTTGCTCATTGCATATCTTATAAACACTCGAACCCCTCCATCTGTTCCTTCCATCAGCTTATCTTTGGTTACCATCGATGTTTCTGCTGTCAAGATTTATCTCCTTACTTCCATCAAATTTTCTCTCTTTTCTTCTTCTGTACTTTGAAATCTGAGATAGAGTTCTGGTCCATCTATCTCCCCTTTCCATAATCCACTCTTGCCATTTCCAACCAAGCTCAGTTTTCTGTCAGTATCAACAATTTTCTTATCTCTTGGCTCATTTTTTCCTTCTATTTTTGGAACTCTGTCCTCAACTTTCTTCATTTGATAAATGTCCTCAATTTTCCCATCTCTTTTTGCTGTTCTGCTTTCTCCATTCTCCATTCTCTTCTCAATTTTCTCTGTTATTACTAATATTTTTTGAATTTCAAACATACTCATTTGCAATATTAATGTTTCTTTTTCATGTTGCGCCATTCTTCCAATTTATAAACACTGGCACTATAGCATTAAAGTTTTTTGTTATATTTCAAGCAAGTTCATTATAATCTTTCAGGTCAAGGCTTTGTCTTCACTCCAGTCCAGCTACTGATAGTACTCCCAAAGAGCACCTGTGTAAACAATCTGTGCTCTTCCCACTATCACTCTCAATAAACAAACTGAAAAGCCTTGAAGTGTAAATCAAATGATCAAAGAGAAGAAAGAAAAAACAATGTTTCCAAGCCTCCAGCCTCTAAGTGGCAGTGTTACTTTTTTCCCTCTGCTGTTACAGCCCTCTTTATATTCCAAACTTATGGAGAAAAATTCTTAAGAAAAAAACAATCCAATCAAGCATTGTAAAAAAAGAAAATTTTAATCTACAAGTATAAAAAAATAAGAGAATAAAAAATAGAAGAAGAAAAACTAACCCATCCAATTTTAAAAATAGGAAACATTTGCAGAAATTCCATCTGTAAAAAGAAAAATTAAGAAAAAATAACACACTAAGTATAATGTAGCTTAATCTTGCCAAGTATTTTCTTCTGTCTTCAATTTTAATTTAGTTATGATTTTCATAACTGGGTAGTCTCTTTTCTAATAATAAAATTTCCTCACCAATTCAACACACTTTCTCTTCCACTTTTTTTTTCATTCTGGAGCTGCCCCAATTTCAGCAGCTTCAAGGTTGCGTGTCAGGCGTTCCTCCTTCAGTAACCAAGAAAGAAACCTCCCAACTCCATTGTTTGTGGAATTAAAAGTACTTTTACTGGTTATGAATAGACAGCAGCGAAATAAAGCAAGGTCTGAGTCAGAAAAGCACGAAATCAACATATCACACATTTGCCCAGCCCCCTTCCTCCAACAACCCCCACCCCATTGCCCAATCTGGAACTCCCTTGGGTGTCATGTGGGTTGCATCTCCAAGAAACATCATCAGGTTGGTATGTAGGACGGTTAGCCTTGACCAGGTCCAAACATTGGCCATCAGCATGCACAGAAGATGGTGAGAACAAAAATCCCTTTTTGACTATCACTCCTATACCATTTATTCCCATCCCAAATACCATGCCCCACCCTCCTCGTTTCCAATGGCAGACGAAAGCAAGCAAGCGAAGCAGAGGCTGACTCTGTGTTTCTGTCGTCGGAAAAAAGAGCTTTTTCTGGATGAATCAGGGACTTTGCGATGTCCCTGAGATCAGCAGGACATGCTCTTCTCTATCACCATCTCTATGGGATGGTTTAGGTCCAAAAGGATCGCCCAATGACAGAAATATCGACTGCGATCTTGGAGCTCCAAGATTGTGTGTCGTATCGTCGTGACATCAGCTCCTCCTCTCCCAGTCAATTTGATTTGTATAGAGGTGTTGGTTGAGTTATTTGAAGGCACTTTTAGCTATGAAGGGTTTATTGGAGTAGCAGAAATTGTTAAATTGGTCTCCTGCTTCAATTTCCTAAGCCATACAATTCAACTATGGTATATTTCCTCTAGACTGTTTCCACCTTTGACATTCCAGTCACTAATCACAAGGCACAAATCCTGCTTGCACATTCTGTTGATTTCAAATTGAATTTAATCTGATGTTGTCACACAGGAAAAGAAAATCTGAAACTGCAAAGATAGACTTGGAACGTGAAAAGTAAGAAAATGAAATGAAAACACAGGAAAGATCAATACAATGAAAGATGAAATGAGACAACTACAAAGTGGCATCTTAGGCATCAACAAATTGTGATGGGATCAGACACTTTCAATCAGGAGATCACACTGTTTATTACTCAGGAAGTGGAAAACAAAGAAGAAACGGCATTGTTTTTATAGTTAGCAAGAACACAACTTGGCTACAATGCAATCAATGACCAAATGATATCAATTAAACTTTTGATACTACTATAACTTTATTTCTTATGCCTCCTACCCAAAGTAAAACAGCTCAAACTGCCATAACAGCTTTTATCCTGTTGACTTTTCATAAGCCTTCTTTCCGGGCTTATATTTCTGTCTGTTCTGTCTTTTTATTCAGGTTAGTGAAACTACAAAAAATTATAGATCTGTTCTCTGATCATCAACTGTTTAAAATTAAATGTGCACTCAGACACTAAATCTGCAGTTCCAGGAACAAACATGCACTTCTAAAGAACTGTTAGTGCAGCTGAAAATGTAATTAATGCCACCTAATTTAAAAAGTGACTGGTCAATGATGATCAAGTATGGATGTTTGTTTTGAACTGTAGCCAGCTCTTGGCACTAAACTCTAGCAAAATGAGACTTCTTCTATAGCAAAGGATAATAAATGACATAAAGTGAGGGTGCTCTTAAGCCTGTATAAGTCACAATACTGTGAACAGAGATTATTTTGGATCCACTAGGTTGTATAAGTTTTTCTAAGAGATAATGAAATATGAGAGTTGCTGAGAGTTATAGAGAAAAAGCAGTACCAATGATGGAGAAAAGCTTCACAATGCTCAGAACTTTATTCCAGAACTGATAATTCATTTTCTGCAGTACCAAAAAAACGCACCCTGATAACTAGGAAAAACAAACCAATCCAAACCAGTACAAAAATGTACAAATACAACTGACAATCCCTCATTTAATGGCCATTCAAAGTTATGACAGCCTTGGAAATGGTGTTTTATGGTCCACAAAGCATTGCTGTCTGTCATAAAATAACACACTGCCCCACCCCTGAAGTCATGTGACTGCATTTTGGGGGCTTGGCAACCAACTTGCATTTATGACCAATTGCCAAGTGACCTGCAATCATTTTGATCATTATTTGCAATCTTCTCTGCTGGCTTCCCCCCAAAAATTAGCTGGGAAGCTGGCAGGGAAAGGTTGCAAGCAGAAGAAAGAGAGAAGAATTGAAATCCTTTGGCCTGCAGGAACAGAGCTGAAATCTTCATATGCTTGGAGGGGATGGGAAATCCTTCAGCAGGTTGCAGAAATGGGAGCTGAAATCCTGAATATTGTGAATCCTAAAGATTGTCATAGCCTCACAAAGATTTCCCTCAATGCATGAGGGAATCTGACAATCTTTGGTGGGCTGCAGGAACATTGGGCACTATCTAATACAATGAAATTCAATTGTGAAAAGAGTAAGGTTCTACATTTAGGCAACAAAAACGAAATGCAAAGGTACAGTATAGGTGGTACCTTGCTCAATAGTAGTAACTCTGAGAGGGATCTTGGAGTCCTAGTGGACAACCATTTAAATATGAGCCAGCAGTGTGCAGCAGCTGCCAAAAAAGCCAACACAGTTCTAGGCTACATAAACAGAAGGATAGAATCAAGATCACATGAAGTGTTAATACCAGTTTATAATGCCTTGGTAAAGTCACACTTGGAATACTGCATTCAGTTTTGATTGTCATGATGTGGAAAAGATGTGGAGACTCTAGAAAGAGTACAGAGAAGAGCAACAAAGATGATTAGGGGATTGAAGACTAAAACATATGAAGAACGGTTGCAGGAACTGGGTAGGTCTAGTTTAATGCAAAGAAGGACTAGGGAAGACATGATAGCAGTGTTCCAATATCTCAGGGGTTGCCACAAAGAAGAGGGAGTCAAACTATTCTCCAAGGCACCTGAGGGTAGAACAAAAAGCAATGGGTGGAAACTAATCAAGGAGAGAAGCAACTTGGAACTGAGGAGAAATTTCCTGACAGTCAGAACAATTAATCAGTGGAACAGCTTGCCTCCAGAGGTTGTGAGTGCCCCAACACTGGAAGTCTTTAAGAAGATATTGGATAGTCATTTTTCTGAAATGGTATAAGGTTTCCTGCAATGTTCCCTCTAAGGTGTGTGGCTGCGCAGTCGCGCACGTGGCAAGAAAACACCGTGCAGCAGTTTCCAACTGCCACACAGTGATTTCTAATGTCACAAGCTCCGGAAGCTGAGGGGCCTCAGATTTTCTGTCCTGGTTAGGGTTAGCACAGGCGCGGGGGAGGGGGATGGCAGCAGGAGCTTACACGGCACAGCCGGTCTCCTAGGAGCCGGCTGTGCTCCTCAAACTACCGTCAGTCGCCCCATGTTTGGCCGCCCGCAGAGGACCTCCCCAGACTTGTTTTGATGAGCACGGGGCGACTGACAGTAGTTTGTGCCGCCATGCCCACTCAAACTACCACCCCGTGTTCAGCAAAGCAAGCCCAGGGAGAGCCTTTATGGGTGGCCAGTCCTAGCCGCTTGCACCCGGCACTGCGGCTAAAGGGAAGCCCCAAAGCCCCTGCCACCACCGGAATAACTGCTGCCACCTCCTCCTCCTCCTCCTCCAACAGCACTGCCAGATTTGCCACCCAGTGCTGTGGCTGAGGTGAAGACACCAAAGCTCCTGCCAGCGCCCCCACCTGTGGCAGTGGCGCCTCCCCCTCTGCTCGGAGCAACTGAGCTGGGTCCCATGTTACCCCTGCCCCCTCCTCCTCCGCTGTGCTTTTGAGGAGCCATGATACCTTTTTTCCTGTGGGGCAGGAGCTGGACCGACTGCGGGAGGGGAAAAGGGCGCCGGAGTGCTGGCAAAGGTGAGGTGGCGAGGAGGAACCCGATGGTGGTGCCATTGCAGGAGCCAGTAGGAAGGCGGCGGAGGAGGCGGGAGAAAGAAAAAATGGTTCCATGGCTTCTCAAAAGCACAGCAGAGGAGGAGGGGGGAGGGGTAATGCAGTGCCCAGCTCAAGTGCTCCGAGCGGAGGGGAAGGTGGCAGTGCCCCTGCCATGGGTGGGGGTACCAGCGGGAGCTTTGGTGGCTTCACCTCAGCCACAGCGCCAGGCAGCAAATGCGGTGGTGCTGTTGGAGGAGGAGGAGGAGGTGGCAGCAGTTATTCTGGTGGCGGTCGGGGCTTGGCGGCATCTTCAGCGGCGGCCCTGCCCCCGGTGAAAAAACTGAAGATAGAGCAGATCCAGGCTGATGATGTCACCGCAGCTGCCAGGTCTGGACTGAGGTAGCCAGAGCAGCGCCAAGGCGAAAGAGCAACATGACTGGAGGAGGAATTTGGGAGTTGAAGTCCACAAGTCTTAAAGCTGTCAAGTTTGAACACCCCTGGTTTTTTTCCCCTAAAGGGTTAGGGGTGTAAGGGTCTTGTAACTTGACAGCTTTAAGACTTGCGTGCTTCACATGCCAGAGCTTCTGAGCCAACATTTTGGTTGCTAGGCAGGTTGTTGTTAAGTGATACTGATATTATATGACACTTTTAATTAAGCAAGTACCTTGAATAAACATAACTTTGAGTTTCAAATAATACTGATTTCATTGTTGTCTTAGGTGACATCTGTGAAAAAAATTCAGGTGCTCAAGCACGAAAATGTGCCGCTCAAACACTATACTTTTCTGCTCACACTGAAAAAAAAATAGATGGAACATTGGTTTCCTGCCTAGGCAGGGGGGTGGACTAGAAGACCTCCAAGGTACCTTCCAACTCTGCTATTGTATTTGTATTTGTATTTAAAACCAAAAGGAATGGCTGCTGGGAGGATTTCAGCTCCATGCAGAGCTGAAATCCTTCAGCAGGCAGTTCTTTCCCACGCTCTGCTTAATAATTTGGGAAATTGCTTAATAACTGCCACAAGGAGTACAGGTAGTACATGTTGCATCTTGCTTAATGACCATTTCCCTCAACAAGCAAGATTCCCATCTCAATTGTGTTCGTAAATCAAGGACTACTTTATGAGTGTTGGAAGGGAGGGAGTAAAATGTGAGGGGGATGTTCTCCAGGGAAGAAAAATGAAAAAAAAAAAAATTAAAATAATATATATAGGAAGTATATAGAGAAGCAGAATTACAAAGAAAGAATAAACATGCAGCCTGATTACTGAACAAAACAAAACATTTCTTTTAAAAAAGCATTTTGAATTATCAGGAGTGATGGCTCCCTTTCATCGGATGAGTTCAGCAAAGGCTAGAATTCCTCCATTGAGGGTACTTTTACCTGAATACCAGCTGGAATAATAGATTGAATTCAGTTGCCTAAATGACTATTGCAACTCTTATGTCTCCATGAAAACAGAGGGAGGAAGGGAAGCGTCTGTGTGTTTGTGTGTGTGTGTGTGTGTGTGTGTGTGTGTGTAATCAAGTGGTCTAATCAAACTATATATCAGAGACATTCTTGCCTTTATTCCCTTTGCTTGCCTATCTTAGAATCAGACCCAAAAGCTTTTATAATGGGATCAGTTTATTGTATACAGAAAATTCATCTTTATTCCTGAGCAACAAAGAAACCTTTCCTCGTTGCTCTCTGTACTTTTTCTGATACCAACAGTTTGACTAGTCTGGAAATATTTGCCTTTTGCTGTCTTGGAAATGGGTTGCCATAGTGACTCCATCTTACATCAAGGTTCAATTACAAGAAGTGGACAGATCTTATTGGAACTGTGGGATGGAAGGAAAACAGAGACATTTTATTTTATTAAAAGAGATGGAAGGAATCTCTTCTAAAAGTCTTCTTTTCTCGTAATCTCTATCAGTGCAAGTAAAACATATATGTTAAATTGCTTGCAATTTGAAACGGAAATGTTGTGTTGAATCTTTCAGTATGTATTCTCTTCATCCAGCAACGTGCTTGGCACATAGCTGTTTACAAGCCTTCAGCCAAAATATTATGCACTAAAAATGTTGTATTTTGAAACCAAACTGAGACATATCTGCTTATTTTATATAATTCCTTCTCCACCTGCTCAAGGGTGGGCTAGAATTTGTCTTGATCTTTAGGCATTTGGAGTAAGTCCTATTTTACCTCTGAAGTGAAACTAGATCTGTATGAAACACAAAACACAATTATAGTTCCCATTTCCCAATACTGATCAAGATTTCAACACAGGAAACAGAAGTTTCCCCCATTACTGCTGTCTTGCTGAAAAATCATACTCATACTCATTGAACTGTTATTTATCTCCAAAACACTTAGGCAAAATCAAAAGAGAATATCGAAAAGACTTATAAAAGACCTTAAAAGTATTGAAAAAATCTGGATAGTATAATGTAGAAAATTTTGGAATGTAAATTTGAAATGAAACCACAACTGTTCCTATTTGGAACAGAAAAAATAATGATGGGCTGGCTGCTAAAATAAAGCAAGGTCATGGCACACACTTGAAAGTAAATCAGGAAGACTGTAATTTGGGGGGGGGGGTTGGTATACCTGTCTGCGAAGAACAAATAATGCTTATCAACAGGAAATATGCATGTGTAACGCGTGTACCAATTATGGGTAGCTAGAAAGCTGATAAAAGGTAACAAGAATTAGGCAACTTGCAGACCTTAGCTAAAAGTTAGGAATAGAGAAGGCCTACAGCAAATGAAATGTGTATTAGATAATTCCTGGTGCATTCATTAGCCAAGGCTTAGGAATGGGACAATAAACCTATAAAACAAATTGTAGAATTATTACTAAAAAAAATTTAGATGATATTTCTAATAATATCTCACCTTGTTCCACCTTCTCCTTTAGTGAAAATGAATAAAGCTCACTTAATCATTTGTTCTTGGTCTTTTGACCAGGAACCCTTTTTCTTGGAGTACTCCAATAAAAAGCAATCAGAAAACCTGCATTTCGTGTCTGGCCTCCATCATTGGCTTCGGCACCAGGCTCAGTCCCAAATTGAGGACAACAATAACAAGAAATGCCATAATTTAATGAGATCTATGTTTAATATACCAAGGATAAATTTTGCTCAACACTGGAAGAAAAACTGTAAGGTTCCAAAAACCATGGAAGACTTGCAGAGATACTTTTAAGCAGTTTCCTTTATTGTTTCTCACCTATACAGAGAAATCTTGCAAAACTAAGCTTTCATCATTAAAAATATAATCTAAGAATTTCTATGAATGAGCTAACTTGACCCTCTTTTTCCCAAACAAACTATCTAAATTTCACTGTATCTTTGTCCTCCCTCCTGGAAATCCATTCTAACACAAAAATACAGTCAGGAAAATTATCAAATTGGGAAATTAAACCTGAAGAATGCGCAGCAATGGGAAAACTAACAGTATATCAACACAATGGAAGTTTAAATAAATTTAAGCAGAATTGTTTCCCTTGCATACAACATATCAAGAAATACGATAAATATAACAACTTATAGTCTGGCTTTTAAGAGAGCCTGAATGTTTACAAATATTGCAAATTAACATGTATAAAAACAGGAAATTAATTTTTTTTTTAAAAAAACTTTCTGTTTTACTCTACTTTTTAGTATTTTAACTTTTATTAAATTTGTTTCATCTAGCTTTTATTTCTTTTTATCATACATACACACCAGTCGTGGGACTCAAATTTTTTTACTATCAGTTCTGTGGGTGTGGCTTGGTGGGTATGGCATGACTTGATGGGCATGGCAGGGGAAGGATACTGTAACATCTCAATTCCCTCCCCACTCCAGGGGAAGATTACTGCAAAATCCCCATTTCCTCCCGATCAGCTGGGACTCGGGAAGCAGAAAATAGATGGGGACGGGGCCAATCAGAGGTGGTATTTACCGGTTCTCCGAACTACTCAAAATTTCTACTACTGCTTCTCCAGAACTGGTAAGAACCTGCTGAATACCCACCTCTGATACACATCTACAAATAAAAGTAACAATACAATTTTTTAAATATTAAGTTCAACGTTGAAACTATTCTCATAAAATTAATACTTTAATGTGAATTGCAGTGGATTTTTATTTTATATTCAATATATATTTTATATATCCTTGTAGCACTGACATCCTGGCAATTAATACTGACATAACTTTTACTTTTATCTTTTAAAATTTAATATTTTGCTCTATTTAAATAATAGAATGCTAATTTTTAATCATATTATATAAACATCACTGCATTATAATCAGCAATGAAATAATATAATATATCTAGACTTATCATGTTACAATAAAAGGGAGGGGGAGAAGAAAAAGGATGGAAGGCTTTAGTAGAAAAACAGAAGTGGAAGACTAATTTTGTCCCTGTACTGTAGACCTAACACAAATTGATAAAGGTATCTTATAGGGTTTTATTTTGTTTTGTTGCACTGGAGGCAACACAAGCCTATCATCTGTCATGTCCTTGAAAAAAATATTGTGCTGTATGTTGGGAAGCAACATTTCAAACTGGTATCACTTTGCAATATTTTTTAATGTGGTTCAATACATTGCAGTAGGTTTTAGGACATACCGTAATTCTGCTGTATGTTTACAACAGACCAACAAAAGACCTACCCTTTTGCAAAAGAGCTTTCAGCTTTCAGGTTTCACCCACCCTAAATTTTACCACTATTACTCATAGTCACAGGAAAAATGTTGTTGCCAACATTAATGCAGGACAAGGCAAGGAACTCATCTGTAAATCTTAAATAATTTTTCTCTCCTGTCTCCAATATTCTGTGTGAGATTAACTTTCTCTCCCTCCCTCCTTCCCTCTCTCCCTCCCCCCACTCTCTCTGTGTGCGTGCAAATGAGTGTGCATTTACAGGGAAATGGCTGATATACAAAAGGTTAACTCTACAGACATGTTTTTTTTCTGAAAATCAAATATGTTCATGTCAGAAAAAAATATTTTTAATTATAATCAGAGGTTCAAAACCCACTTTTTCAGCTATGAATGAATTATTTCACAGTCCTGAAAATTATCCAATTGGGAACTTAAACCTTTTTAAACTGCAGAAAATTCAAACATGAATGATTCAGACTATATCAAAAAGAAAAATCTTGGTATATCTTTATTTTAGCTCTCTAGGTAACCAGTTTATGGTTAAAGATGAAGCCTATTAGACTACATCTCCTGTCTTTCTTATCTAGCCAGATTACTGATGAGTTGGAAATGCTGAGAACAGCCAAGATATAACTCAGTTTTTGATATAACTTGTTAACTTGGAGCTGCCTTTTGAAGAATTATTTGGACACTATTGTTGGCCCAAAATGTATCAGTTCACTTACAGATTGGTAAGGGCTTCTTTAACAGGTTTCCATCCATATTATGAGTACCGCACTGGTTACCAATAGATTTTTTCAATACAATTCAAAATATAAATTTTGATTTTTATAGCTCTACATGGCTTGTCTTCCAGCTACATTAGAAACCTTCAGCCAAAATCCAACCTTCCTCTGTGGGTCATCTGAGAGAGGTTGTTGGGTTCAGCTCATCCTATCTATTCTACTTAATTCAATGGTAAGCCCACAACTGGAGTCTAACTTAGCATAGGCTCACTAGAGAAGACAAGCTGCATGTGAGAGGAATATTCTGTCAAACTGAGGATTTATTTTATTCAGTTAGTCATCTTCATGAAGTTTCTGCTTCAAAAGCATATTCTAATTTTGTTTTGGGAATTGTTCCGAATGAAAATAACTTGATTATTAAGTGCATTTTTACTGAGGGCCTGGAGAGAGTTATTCTTTGGTAGCAGATAGAGAGAAATGGGTTGCTATGGGAACAGCACTGTCACCATAGCCTCTTTCTTGATTTCACTGAAAACAGCTAATCTATAATAGTATAAACAAGGAAGAATCCTCCCAATGAGATGCAAGCTTAAATGAGAAGTTCTAAACTCCAGGAAAGAGGCAAAATCCTCCGAATAGAAACTAACATGGCTCTCAACAAGTAAGCTAGAATTGGGCCAGTAACTTTCTCAGAGATGGTCCCACTAAATTTGATGCAAAAATAATTCTGCCAAGCATATTCATATGCATCTACATACTAATCTAGAAATCAAAAACTAAGAAAATGGATTTCCTTAGATATTAAAATCAAGTTTTGAATTGCCCATGTGGATAGGAGCCAGAAACAAAATAGAAGCTGCAGATGGAACTCTTTGATTCTTACCTGCTGCTGACTTTGTTCCTCAAGGTTGAGCTTGACTTCCAGAGATTGCCGAGCTTCTAGGAAGGCTTTCCGGTGCTTGCGGTCTGCCATGTAGTAAGACATGATACCCACACAGATGGTGCACAGATAGATGGCAACATTGGATAAGATCTTGAATGAAAAAGGGATAAATTACAGTTATCAGTCATCAGAAGAGAAGTATTTTTGTTTTCCTAGAAATGGGAGTAGGTGGCCTTCCAAACTCTGATGAATGCCAACTCCCATTCATCCTCTGCATTAGTCATACCGAAATACCCTGGAGGTTTATATGTTGCCCATTCCTTGTCCAAAATATTGAGGTATGGAAGATGAGGCAATTGAGCCCCCTTTCTTATCCATTTGAGTTTTCACTGGCAGAAGGTTGCAGGAGGCCATCGTAGCCAAAAAGGGAGTTTGGGAGCCTGTTTTCGCTGGCAAAGGGTCAGGCTACCAGAGGCACCCCCAACCCGAGTGATGTTGAGCTGGCCATGCCCCCCCCCTGCACCCCTCCCCCCGAGGTCAAGCATAACCCTGATGCGGTCCTCAATGAAATTGAGTTTGACACCCCTGTACTAAAGGCACAGGAATATGGTTTGGGGAAAATGTCTTTCCCTGGGGAAAGCATATCTTAACTGTTCTTCAATATACTGTGTCACACAGTACGCTTAGCTTCCAGATACATCTTTCAATGTACACTATACATACTTATTTCATGGAGCATCCCGTCAAGTTTGTAATCTTTAGCCATTAAGCCTTCTTCCCTATCTTCTTTCTTGATAGGAATAATCTATTTATGTAAAAAGGCATTGTGAATCTGAGAATCTTACTTCAGCTTAAAATTCATATAAACAGAAAGCTAAATATACCACTAAGTCTAAATGTTGTAAAAATAAGTAATCATTTCAAGATTGGTAATATTTTTAGAGCTTTCCTAAGCCAACATATTAAAGTTATTTCAAGCATACTGATAAGGTGTTACATTTTTTATGGGAAGGACAAACACCTACATTTCTTTTATTTAAACTGAGACTATCAAACAGAAATGGGGGGGGAATATAATTTTCCAGATTTTGGGGTTTGTTATATTTTGACATCAATGTTTCTCCCGAGTACATGGAAATATAAATTTCATCTCTATCCCCCCCCCCTCCCCGACAGCCATACACTCTAGGGATAATCCTTATTTGAAATTAACAGGTAAATCACATAGACCTACATAATACTTTAATCAATTTATTGATAATGCATTTTTAAACAAACTGAAATATTGCAAGAGTAATTTGAATTGTCTAAAATTGCAAAATGAAGGTACATTTTGTACAGCACATGTTTACAATTTAGTGTAGATGGATTAGCAACATCTAACATTGCCAAATTAGTATCAGTACTGAAATATATTTTGGATTATTCTAAATATAGAGTTATAATCAGAAAGACCCTTTCGGGGTCAAACCAGCTGTTCTTTCTGAAGATGTTTAGATTCTGAGGTAACCTGCACCTACAGCTAAAGAGCAAATTAAGTCCCTATTGCCACCAACCCATTGTTATAAACCAATGATTGAAAGAGAAATCCTCTCCCAATTTTGGACTGGATAAATACATATATGTGCTAGTCATTCCTGACTCTAGGAGGCGGTGCTCATCTTCATTTCAAAGCCAAAGAGCCAGCGCTGTCTGAAGACGTCTCCGTGGTCATGTGGCACGCCAAAGGCGCATGGAACACTGTTATCTTCCCAACAAAGGTAGTTCCTATTTTTTTACTTGCATTGTTACGTGCTTTTGAACTGCTAGGCAGAAGCTGGGACAAGTAACAGGACTTCACTCTGTTACGCGGCACTGGGGATTCAAACCGCCGAACTGCCAACCTTTCTGATCGACAAGCTCAGCATCTTAACCACTGAGCCACCGCATCCCTCAGGGGAAACCAACTGTAAATTTGGGAATTAGTAGCTCAGCCAAGCGGAGGCAGGTCATAGAAAGCAACCAGTCAGGACTGAAACAAAAAGTCAACTTTAGTGGACAAGACAAAAAAGATCTTCTAAATACATACAACCAGTGTTTAAAATTAAATGCAAAACATCTTAATGCAATTGGACCAAAAGGATGAGGTGACTCCTTCTGGGCACATCAGACCCGGCTTTGATTTAAAGGATCAGCTGCTCACCATTAAAACAGTATTCTTAAAATAAACAATTAAGGAGTTAAAGCAATGGAACAAAAAATAAAAAGGAAAAATTAAAAATGCGCAATTCCCCAGATAGGAATGTATAAAATGACATTTGGTGCCTTTATTTGGAGGGAAATCAATAGCAGCAGCCCCTCCCCTTTCTTGGTTATCTAAATTGTTATAATTTTATGTGAAAGATGTGTGTGAAAGTATTATATACATCAATAGAATCCCAGAATGTCAAAATGTTACATTCTAAAATTAGGTCTGCATTTCATGTGAACTAAATGAATATTTTCCCCCACATATGTAAATATGTGGACATCTATCAGGGATGCTTTAATTTGAATTTCTGAATCTGCAACAGGTTTGAGCTAATGCTCTAAATGCCCCTTCCAACTCTGTGATTGTATGCTTTTTAAAATCAGTTTATGAAGAGGGCAGAGTGGTTGCCAAACTTTTAGGACAACATTTGCAATTGTTACTTACTAGGGACAATTCCAACAGACATTACTAACCAGCTAGTGTCATAAATCATTTTATTCTGCCTTAGTAAGATCTCAGCTCAAGTATCATGCTAGGTTCTGGGCATCACACTTAAAGAGAAACTGGAACAAAATTCACAGAAAGACAACAAAGATGATTGGGGAACTAGAAACTACGTCCTGAGAAAAGAGGTTAGAGGTAATAAAAATGAAAGAGAGGCTCTTCATAGCATTCTACAAATAATTGAAAAGGTCCTACAGAATCCTACATTAGGACTTATTTTCTACTGTTCCAGAGTGCAGAATATCAAATAATAGATCTCAGTTATAGGAAGGCATTGTTGGACTGAATGTTAGAAACAAAGTCCTAATAATAAGAGCAGTTCAACTAAAGACAGGTGACAGGTTCTTTTTCATTGGTCCTGTACAAGTAGAGGCTGAAAGCCTTCTATTCAAGATACAGCAAAACCAACAAATAATTACGATTCCTGCACCCAACAAGAGATAAAATTCAAAGGCCTTACTGACACCTTCCAACTTTATAATTCTATGTTCCTGTACCAGCAATTATCCTTTCATTGAATAAAAGTTAACATTATTACAGAGAAATCAGGAAATGGCAATGAATACTTGGAATTCTGGGCCTCTTAACTATTTTTTTGGCATTTTTTTTGCCCTTAAAGTACTGAAAATCACATTTCAAAAAGTCAAGGGTAAAGCTACCTCAATACAAACTCTGATATAATGTATTTTCCATATAATTAAATTTAAATACAACTAAAATGCTTATTATTCAGTCATGTAATGAATACATTTCCTGTCCCACTGAAAGTTATAATTTGGTAACACTATCTGGAGTTGTTTGTGGACTATAGCTAAGGCATAAATGACTAAGGACTACAGAGGAGATGTAAAAAAAAATCCCTGGGATTTTGATCTTACATCTCTGGTTTAAAATTAAACCTTCAATAAAAATGATCGGTATAAATGCCACTTTGTCATTAAGTAAGCAAAAGAAACTATGAGACCAAAACAGAAAACAGTAAGATAAGAAAAAAACTAACACCCAGATATCTCATCAGCAACATTTCAGATGCCATTGCTCCTAGGTCTTCATTAATGTGTTTTGGAAAAGAAAAAAGCACTGTCATTTCTCTAGATATTTGAATATCAAGGGGTAAGAAGATGTCTGGGGAGAGCAACTTTTTACACACAACTAGCATCCCATAACCACAGAGCAAACAGATTCCTATCTTAAGTCTAGAACCAAACCACGTGTGGCTTAGATGACTGCTGCCAAAAGTTGCCTATTTTTATTTACACAGAGTCTTAAATGGACCAGGGTACTTCCGAATCTTGCAACCAGTGGGGGGATTCCAAATCTTTTCCTACCGGTTCTATGAGAGCGTGTTTTGCACACGTGCTCAGCACTCAAACAGTGCCCTCGGTGTCAGCGCTAGTAAGCTGAGCTGTTTTGGGGCTCAGCTGAGGTGCGGCAATCTGCTCTGCTGCACAAATCAGCTGAGCTAAAAAAACCAAGGGAATATGGTACAGGGAATGGTGGGGGGGAGGGCGGGGCCAGCCAGAGGTGGTATTTGCCGATTCGCCAAACTATTCAAAATCTTTGCTACTGGTATGGCAGAACTGGTCCAAACCGGCTGAATACCACCTCTGGTTCCAACTATCCTCTTTTGCCACAACTGGTAATGATTTAAATAGGATTTTTTTTTAATCAAATTTATTTTAATAAAATGCTTTTGGAGTAAAAATCTATCTAGATAGATAGTTTTCTATTTAAGATACATTAATAATTTAATTTATTCAGCATGAAATGCATCTTAGTTATGTAGCATGAGGCTGTATATTCTGCAATATTGGGACTGTCAGTAAGTCAACAGAGGAGGAGCTGCTGCGGGACAGAGATGGCAGTTGCTCTTTTAAAAGTTATGATTGAAATTGAGCTGATTTAAATTAAGCCTTTTTACTAGGGATTTAAATCGTGATCAACTTAAATCAACTTGATTTAAATCAAATCCACCCTGCCTGACTAGAACCTCCATATAAAGTAGCTTTAAACAAAACATGTTGGGCACACACTATCAGCTAAGAGCTGTTAACTTCTGGCCCCATTCATGAACTTTTGGAAGGTGATCACATCTAGGGATATTACAATTTATTCCATTTACATCCCACTTCTTTTCCTCACCAAATAGAAGACAGCAAGCCATGTTCAACAGTCTGTGTTGCTAGACAGTCTGGGTTTCTAGTTTAAGTGGAATCAATTTCCTCCATAATGTTTTTCTGTTTACTGTGCCAAATGCTGCACCAAGACCTATAAAGGCAACAAGCAGTTGTTTTCCCTTACTGACATATTTTGTCA
This sequence comes from Thamnophis elegans, assembly GCF_009769535.1. Taxonomy (NCBI): domain Eukaryota; kingdom Metazoa; phylum Chordata; class Lepidosauria; order Squamata; family Natricidae; genus Thamnophis; species Thamnophis elegans. Next base: position 112,310,074 of record NC_045544.1, on the reverse strand, counting down.
TTAGATGGTTCAAGACAAAATGACTGTCAATAATGGATTGATTCTGTCTAAAGCCTGCTTGTTTTTCTGCAAGAATACATTTTTCATCAACCCAGTTCTTGATTCTACTCAAAGTTAAACCTGGCAGATACTGTATTTTAGCCACAATATCTATTAGGCTAATAATGGTCCTGTAATTGCTCATGTTTATACTCTCTTTTTTAAATAAGAAATTATAAGTTTTGGAACTCCTGTAGGGTGCAAACATTTAGGAAACATCTGCCTAGGAGCTTGGTCAATGAGAATATTTGTAAACTTCCCATCTGCCCACTGTAGTTGAAAAAAAATGTTTTCTTTTCTGATGTTTTGACATCGTAGTACAGGCTTACCTCACAGTGATATGCAACATGTAGGATGAAGACTGGCCTGCAAGGGATGGTGATTTTGGACTGCTGTTCCAAACAATTCACTTTTCCCTCCCCATTTGGACTAGTGAATGCCAAAGATTATTTTCCTGTAGATAGCTAGAACTATCAATATTTGCACGTCTTAAAATTACATCACCCATATTCATATGGTTAGCAAACATTCTATTAATATACACAGATATCCCTACTTGCTCTATTTTTTTTACATACATACATATATACATACATTGTGTGTGTCTGTGTGTCTGTCTGTCTGTCTGGAAAATAGGGCTATATATAACTACAAAAGGAGAACACAGATTTAGCCAATTGACACAACTTCTCCATAAAAAATGGAGTGAACCATTGCAATTGCTTAAAATCCTTAAATTTGAGTGTCTGTCACCAAATGATTGCTCAGCCCAGCACTGAGGATTATTGAACCAATGATTAATAATTGCTTAAAATTCTACAAATTGAAACAGGAAAAATCTCCATGTGATGAAGTTCTGCCTGACACCTTTAGAAAACAGATGGATAAAATCCATCAAAAGATATTTCAGAATTCCAAAGCTAAAAGGCTGGGATTTATTTTAAAATAAGATGACTCTTTCATTCAAGTGCCTCTGAAAAAACATTTCTAAAAATAATCTGAAGGGAAACCCACTCCACCTCCCACCCCCATCTTCAACACCAATAATTCTCATGCATGTTCACCATTGACTTGCCATTTTTAACACTCTGGAGTTGTCATGACAACCACCTATGTTCTGAAGCACTGAAAATGTGCTGGCTTCAAGATAAATTTTAAAGCCTAATCATTATATCATAACACAGACCACAACAAACCTGTATTCATCTCTCTCTAGACATTATTAATTATTATCGGAAATCTGTGCATGTGTGTTGTGTTTATGTGATATATATAGATACATACACCCAAAATGGAAAGAATATGTTTCTAATTGGGGGGGGGGGGGATAGCTATTATGCTTTTTTCCCTAGCATCATACAATTTTTTCTTGCTATGGATATGCAGTCCAGGTGAAAATTTCATCACTTCTTATTTGCTAGCCTACCATTGCAGGAAATGGATAACAAGAACAAAAAAGTTGACAAAGATCCCTTGAAATGTTTGACCTGCAAAAATTAGTCAATGAACCTTTATGCATCCAGATGCAAAGCAATACAGGCACTCCTCAACTTACAACAGTTCACTTAGTGACTGTTTGAAGTTACAACGGCACTGGAAAAAAATGACCCATGACCATTTTTCACACTTATAACCATTGCAGCATTCCCATGGTCATATGATTTACATTCGGATGCTAAACAACTGACTCACATTTATGATAGTTGCAGTGTCTCGGGGTTGTGTGAATACCTTTTGAAACCTTCTGACAAACAAAGTCACTGGGGAAAACAGATGCACTTAACAACCGTGTTACTAATTTAACAACTGCAATGATTCACTTAACAAATGTGGCAAGAAAAGTTGTAAAATGGGGAAAAACTCACACATATTTCTCACTTAGCAACATAAATTTTGGACTCAATTGTGGAAATGTAGTCAAGGACTATCTTTAGTTGCTGTTACTGAAGGAGTGGACTACTTTCAAGCAAAGCCCTTTCAAGCAAAGCTCTATACTTTCAAGCAGGCCTCTATCAGGGAAGTTTACCATCCAGCAAGCAAACAAACTAGATTACATTCAAAGTTTCCTTCCAGTATATTTATTATTTATATCCTCATGGAACTAATACACAGTTCTTTACCCTACCCATGTATTAATTTCCCAGCAATCCTGAGAGATAGATTAGAAAAACAGGAAGTTGCCATGCTGCTATCAGTCCAGTCAAGTATTAACTACAGTGATAACTCTATAGGGTTTCAAGCAGGAATCTTTCTATTGGTCTTCTACTGTATATACCGGTACTACTACTAAAACTCACAACTATAACCTTTAACTGGGTGAAGCAGTTCATCACAGGGCAACATTTTGTGAACGAAGGTACTTCCAATGGGATAACTTACACCACTGTTTTTCAACCACTGTGCCGCGGCACACTAGTGTGCCGTGACATAGTGTAAGGTGTGCCGTGGGAAAATTACTTTATATATAGTCAATATAGGCACAGAGTTCATTTTTTTTAACATTTTCTAATGGTGGTGTGCCTCGTGATTTTTTTCATGAAAAAAGTGTGCCTTTGCACAAAAAAGGTTGAAAAACACTGACTTACACAATGTGTCCAGTATGCAAATCCATTAACTCCTGTAGAATTAAAAATTGGCAGATTTTATAAAACATTTTATGACATAAAAATATACAAAATATCATAAAACATTTCTTCTGCTCAACTCTCGATGACTGACTATGCTGTGCAGTTCGATATGGGCCCTTTTTAAGGTAGTTACATCTCTGAATAGCTCCCTGAATTTTTGAGAGCTTTTCAAGTACATTAGAAGCTTTGCCATTATTGAAGGCATTAAGTTGGGTTCAGAAAGACTAGTTAGCTCAAAGTCACCCATCCCTAAACTCAAATAAATCATGTTAAACCATCTTTTTTGTTTAACAATAGTTTCAAGATTAAGCCATAATTATCTGAGTTCATATATAAGCTGTAAATCATGGTTTAGAAATCTCAGTGATTGACTTCATACATGATTCGATGACACTACAACAAATGAACATATCAAAGAGTTCATAGCTGAGAAGATTTGAACCTAGACTCTAACTGTCCAGATCCATCAGTGGTCCCCATTATATCTCATGTCTTATTGCTACAACTTAAACTACTAAAGGTTAGATAAGAAATCATAGATATATTATAATGCATTGTTATTTTGTTTAATCTAGTTAAACTTTGGCCTTCTGAAAGTTTATGATTGAATGCCTGACACCAGTCTAGTTGCATAAATGTTTTCTAAAAGAAAACATTTGCAAATCTTATTGTGAGGATGACCACTAACATGAATGGTTTTATAAGGAGATGAAATAAACATGTATTGGGGGGAGGGGTATTGCCAGGACACCATGTTTCATTTGTCTTCCTGACTCTAGCAATCTAGTCATTCCACCTGGATTCTGCTAATTTTCCTGAAATATGTATTCTGAAACAGAAAACAATTGAAGGTATTCCAGAATATTCTAGTAGTTCTTAGAAGGGGCAATTTTACACATTATATAATGAAGGAAGGAAGATGTGCCGATGACCTTTGCTCATGATCTCTCAGTGGATGCTAAATACTTAGAAGCACTATATCTCTAAATGAATGTCAGATGCTAAAAACAATGGTAAAAATAGCTATTATTCTGATGCTCTGAGAAGCCACTCTGAGAAGCAGGATGCTGGACTTTAATGCATTTTCACCATGTAATAATTAAGGCCAGCCTTCCTACTGTAATCTTGCTGTGAAAAACAAATTAGAAGACAAGAGAAAATGACCTTGAGATGGGAACCAGAAAGAGTCAAGGGCATTAACTACCAACTTCTAAAAAAAAAAGATAAAAGTAAAATTTAAAAAATGAACAGACTGCCTTAGTGAACACAACATCCATTTTTTGAAAAATAAATCTATACAATGTGCACTAAAGAATACTATATGTTTATGTATGTCTTAATTTATTTTTCATTTACATTCCACCTTTCTTATAGGAACAAAAATAGCATCCACTAAAGTCTCCCCTCATCCTCACTGCAATAACCAGAAAAAGAGTTTGGGCATATAGAGAGTATTTTGGTCAAGTGAGACCTGAATTCAAACCACCTTAGTCCAGCACATTAATCTGTGGATAAGCAGTGTGGAATAAACCTGTATGTTCTACTATATTCTGAGAAGAAAGGCTGACCCACATTAAACTCGATTTTTAAAAGGAGTAATCATTGTAGACTAAAAATCGCAGAAATCTTCGGAGACCTAAAACTTAGCAAATCTTTTGAGTCTGCGCAAAAAAGGAGATTAGTGTGATGACTCCCCCGGATGCTTACCCAGATCCCACTCCAGGTGTCAGCTTGGAGGAGGATGAATCAGTCCCAAGCACACCTGAAAGGGAGTTGGTCAGTGGCTCCAAGCAGCCATTCTAAGAGGGATTTGGCTGAAGCACAGCTGCAGCAGGACAGCCCTGAGGCTTCAGGTGAGGAAAGTATTCAGCTGCAACCAGTCAGTGATGAGGAAGAGAAACTGCCTTCTGCACCAGATCCAAGAACATATAGGGCAGAGAAAAGGCAGGAGCGGAGAAGGTCAGCCAGATTACTCATGAGGAGAAAGCCTCGGCCTTCTTGATGGGCTGCATCAGAAACTGGCTATTTAGCACAGCAGACAGATGGAGGCGATGCGGGGAACTTGTTCATTTTCTTGCTGTGTGTTCTTGCCTTGAACTTCGGATTGTGTCTCTGCAACTGTTGCCTTTGCCTTGCCTTGCCTTGCCTTGCCTGTGAATTTGCCTTTGTTTTGGAACTTGCCTTTGCCTAGTGGACAGGAGTTAGCTTGCCTCAAGGATTTGTGTCGGCTTCATTTGAGTAGCCTGTGGAACTCATTGGGGTTGAGCTGGTGCCGACACAGGGAATTACTGGGAAATTCAGTTCAGGCTTGGAATCCTTAGTAAAGACTCCTTATACCCATGGTGTGTGTCAGTGGTGGGTTGCAGCCAGTACGGCCTGATACGGCCGTACTGGTAGTAGCTGGAAGCAGCTGACAGTACATATTGGTACAGTGACTGGTTTGACCCGCCTGCCCGCGTTTTATACCTGTTTTTAAAGCAACTGGCCAACTGCGCACTCACGCACAGTGTGCAGCGCTGCACGATTTCTGACAAGCAGCTGGGTGTTGCAAGGGCAGTGGAGTGTACATGCACGCGCAGTGCCTGTGTGCGAAAAGAACGCCCAGCCCCCTGAGCAGTGTACCAGTAGCGACAGGGAGAGGAACCCACCACTAGTGTGTGTGCGTGTGTGTGTGTGTGTTTGTGCACTTGAGTGGGACAACACAATTACAGGAGATCTATGCACAAGTCAATTATGGAACCGCCTGTTTGAAAAGTTAGTTATTCCACCATAATCACTTTGCTGCATTAACTTTCAACAACCCAACACTGAATTGACTAGGATCATAGAAAGTAACATCCCAATCTTCATTCAAGGACTTGTCACTTTTCAAACTAATATATCGCCATGTATATAGGGAGATATAGACTGGGGAAGGATAGGACCTTCATTTCCAATTCTTTTTTACTGCTACCTGTATCAGAGAGCTTTCAACCCAATGTGGTAAATGTACTATATAAAAATAACCAACATATTCGTGGCATGCCCAGCTTTATGTAATCCAAATATCCAGTTACAAGAGGATATCCCTAAGATTGCTGAAATAACATTTTAAAAAAAATAACAAGGAAAGTCTAAACAGATTGCCATTGAGTGGACACAACATGCTGAACATCTGTGTATGTGTTCACAACGTCTGTGAACTTCTGTGTTTGAGAACAAAGAAATTTGGGAGCAGGGCACAGGTATCTAGAATCCCAGGTAGAAACTCTTCATGCTGCCACCCAAGGCTGCAAAATCAGTTTACACTCTGTAAAGCATATATGCAAATATAGCATGAAAATAACAACATTAAGATGCCTGCAGTGAACTGTCTTCCATTGTGATTTGGAAAGACTGTGAAAACATCAGCTCCCAAACACCAGCTCCTCCCTTTCTCTCAAATAAATACCTGTCAGAACCACATGACATGTGATGAAATCAAAAGGTCTTGTTCCTATGGAAGATTTGAAGCACAGCGGTCCTAAAATCATCCACTGGCTTTGCATGTTATTATTGTGCATCTTTTTGACTCAGGAGGTAGATAGCTCCCTGCGGAGACAGTTCAGGGCTTCAGTTGCCTGTGCTAAACACAAGCAATTAGCTTTAAAGAGGGCAGGGAGACAAAGTGTCTGAAAACAAACAAACCTCAACAGCAGAGAAGCAACACAAAGGGAAAGAAAGACCAGCACGGCTGATAATCCCAAACATATAGCATTCATGTAACATAAATGGTAATACGGGTAGTCTTTCACTTATGACCACCATGGAGCCAAAAATTTATGTTGCCAAGTAACACATTTGTTAAGGGAGTTTTGCCCCATTTTACACCCTTTCTTGTCACAATTGTTAAGTGAATCACTGCAGTTAAATTAGCAATACGGTTGTTAAGTAAACAAGGCTTCCCCATTTGACATTGCATGTTGGAAGGTCACCAAAGGCGATCATATCACCGCGGAACACTGCAAGCATCATAAATATGAGTCCATTGCCAAGCATCTGAATTTGGATCATGTGACCCCAGGGATGCTGCAATGGCCATAGGTGTGAAAAATGGTCATACCTCACTTTTTTCAGTGCCACTGTAACTTTAAACAATCATTAAATGAACTGTCTATCTGTAGAGACATAAATTCCTCTGAATAACACTGGACTGAACACGCAAGGAAGCTCCTCGCCCAAAAGGTTATAAAATCTATGAAGCAAAAGTAGCAGAATTTTAAGCTACATAGGAATGAAAGGTTTTTTGGGGAAAACAATGTGATTTAGGCCCGAATTAAACTGTTTATCATTAATGAGCTACCTGGAACAGTTTCAGTGTGGTTTTGGAATAGGAATAGGAGAGTTGGAAGAGACCTTAGAGTCTTCTAGCCCAACCCCCTGCTCAGGCAGGAAATCCTACACCATTTCAGAAAAATGGTTGTCCAATCTCTTCTTTAAAACTTCCAATATGGAGAATAGAATAGAATAGAATGGAATAGAATAGAATAGAATGGAATAGAATGGAATAGAATAGAATAGAATACAATACAATACAATACAATACAATACAATACAATACAATACAATAGCAATAGCAGTAGACTTATATACCGCTTCATAGGCCTTTCAGGCCTCTCTAAGCGGTTTACAGAGAGTCAGCATATTGCCCCCAACAATCTGGGTCCTCATTTTACCCACCTCGGAAGGATGGAAGGCTGAGTCAACCCTGAGCCGGTGAGATTTGAACCGCTGAACTGCTGATCTAGCAGTAGCCTGCAGTGCTGCATTTAACCACTGCGCCACCTTACAATACAATACAATACAATAAGTCTTCCTTGGAGTTCTAGTCCAACCCTCTGCGTAAGCAGGAAATCCTACACACTTCAGACAAATGGTTGTCTAGCATCTTCTTAAAAACTTCCAGTGTTGGAGCATTCACAACTTTTGGAGGCAAATTGTTGATATAATTGAATGAATTGTTTTACATGCTCAGAGGCATGATAGCAGTGTTCCAGTATCTCAGAGGTTGCCACAAAGAAGAGGGAGTCAAGCTATTCTTCAAAGCACCTGAGGGTAGGACAAAAAGCAATGGATGGAAACTAACCAAAGACAGAAGCAATCTAGAACGAAGAAGGAATTTTCTGACAGAACAATTAACCAGTGGAACAACTGGCCTCCAGAAGTTGGGAATTCTATTCTATTCTATTCATACTTTACCATGAGTCTATATAAGCAACATTTTTTTAAAAAATCCCATTTGTTCAGTGATTGCAGAGCATATTAAATCTCACAGCTATCCTATGGAACAGAGTGAAAGACTTTAACTGAGATCTCTCTCTGCCTTTCAGAGAACAGCTCTAGTTTTCTTTAGTACAGAGCTTACAGACATTAAAGTAGTATGTGCTGACAGTGTGTAAATATACACAAGGCTACCCTGGTATCAAACTGGGAATTCCTCTGAGACTTTCCACAGTTCATTAAGTATACCTTACAACAGGGATCAGCACAGTTTGCTCCTGATGAACGTCACTAGGTGCTCTTCATCGATGGGCATGGGTTTAATGGCTAAAATTCATTAATCCAGAATGTTGGTGATATGAGTGACCTCATGAAATCATTATGCAAGTAGCCATTAAGAGTTTTTATTGTGAGGTTTCTTGAAGGATGCCAGGTGTGCAAGCATCATCTACACTGAGTATCACTTCCTCAGCCTTGGGAGGAGCAGGCTGCTTTATTCACTTTATTGTGGAATTTACAGGTTTCAGATCCTAAGGAAGATCTAATCTGGGGAGAAGAATGGAAGGAGGAAGCAGTAGAATTAACTTTGGGATAAGGGAATCTAACTGACTGTACAGATCTGACCCTTGTCTCTTTTGCTCTCTCCTCAACTGCCATCTTCGCTTATACACCCAAGCTATTAATATTACCTCCCTAGGGGGAACTTTCCAAAGGTTTGTATAACAATTATAATAATAATAAAGTGGTTCAGCAAACAATGTTTATTTCTGAACATTATGTTCCTCTTTTTCCATCTGGGGCATGCTGCGTTGCCAAGGTTTTCCTGGCTAGATACTTCCTGTACCATCAAAATGATCAACACAGAGAAAACCAAAAAGCAGCTTGCAAGACAGTCACAGTTAAGATCTGGGTCACCCAGAGGCATTTCAAATTGGGAGTGGAGTTCCTCTTTTGCTTCAGCTGTAAACTCTCACTTGTTGGTTAATGTAAATGTATAACAGCTTTATTTTTATATACTCTATTTACTCAACTTAAGGATATCTAGCCACTGTATAAACATGTATATTATATACATTCATATAGCACTTAAAAACAGCATTACATAGCCAATAATAACATCCACCAATATTAGAGAAACATATGCCATCTGAGGTCACAAATTAGTCTTTAAGAAAATTCTTTGGCTAACACAAGCTGAGATACATCAAAGAGGAGGGACAGGGGTAATGACTCTTTTTGTTTCGTTGCTATTAAAATATATGTTCTTGAATTCTTTTAGCTTTTTCATTCCAACTCTCTGTAATCTACCTTGAAATATGGATTTATATTCATTTTTCAAGATTAAAGGCAGAGTACAATCTACATATTATTCAGAAATAACTCCAATGAGTGACTTCTTCTCTAGTAAATAAATATTTACCAGTATTCTACTTTTGTTACACAAGATTGGAAATCAAAACTGGAAATCAAATCACTACCATTTTGAGATATGCAGATGCAAGACTCAATAACAGTAAAGAAGGTTTTTTTAAAAAGCATGACAATTATTTTTTGCCAAATAAAATTGGAAAATGAGACAAACTAACAACATGCTTTAGCAAATTGACAATTGATGGCAAAAAAAGTGAATTATCTTTTGTTGAACTCATTTTCATGAGTTCAACAAAAGATAGAAATGGACAGTGTGCTGGAGAAGTAAGAAAGAAGATTAATCCTAGGGAAGAAATTTATAGATCAGCACAAATTCCCGTCTTTAACTCCATCCCAAACCATGGCATCTAATACAGTTCATTAATATATCCTGAGACAATGCTGTACATGCCTTTTACTCCTCCAACCATCAACACCCTCCTTCCTTAAAACACATTGTTTTTTCTGCTACCATTCATAAAATGAAACCCTGATTTTTATTGTTTCTTTCACTAGAAAATCTCTTTACTCTCAAGACTGGACTAACGCATTTTGCCTATTGAAGCAGTGGAGCTCAAATCAAATCAAATCTTTATTATGGTCATAAATCAGCTTACAACCAGTAGAGTAATAGTCCCTCAGCCAGCAACAAAGTAAATTGTACTTAAGTCTGGGGAAATTATTTGAACTTGTGCTGTAGAAAATTTTATAAGTGCCTTTCCCATGTAGAAGCACTATATACAACGTATTATGAAGTAACGATTTTCTACTCTTATATGACTTCCCAAAATCAACCATAGCAGGTGCCTCATTTTGACTAATAATAGAGACAACTCCTCACTTTTATTGCCATTAAACTTAAACACTTGTAATTTCAACAGAATGTATGTTTCACCAGTTCTGATTGTAGGAAGCTGATTTCATACACTACTTAGAAATTGCACAGCACAAAAATTCTTCTAGTGTGTGTTTTGCTAACAATATTCCATGGGACTTGTTATTAAGCTCACTAGCACCTACTCGTTTGTTTTCAGAGACAGTCCAGGATGCTAAACCTTACCTATAAAGGACTTGCTTCCACATGCATGAATCTGCTGAAGTTCTGATTTATCTGGTGATCTCCCTGTTAACAGATGCTGATAGAAGTATGGGAGAGAGCTTTATTTATGGCAGCATTACTTTTATCTTCTTCTTTGATTTATTTTAATTGTGTTTTAAATGCTTTTAGTTCCATTTGGCTATTGAATAATTTTAAATATGCTAGCACTGCTATTTGTTCTCAAAGGTATTCTCTCATTCATTATTTCATTGTTGTTGTTGTTGTTTTGTTTTTGTTTAAACTAAGTTATACACACACCCACACACGAAATCCCTCATTTCTTCTATTGAGGGAAGTAGTGTAGAAAGTTAGCACTCACCCCTCTACTAAAAGAATGAAATATTTTGAAAAATATTAAAAAGGCAGAATATTATATTTCCCTAGATGAGAAATGGAGAAATATGCCCTTGGAAAGCAGTCAAAGTAATAGCCATCAGTAGATGTCAGCACTTAAGAGATAAAGAAATAGCTAGCTCTATTCATAAGCAAATTCCCTCTGAACAAGGTAGGATTAGCCCTCAGCCACAATAGGAATTGTTCAACAACTCCCTTCATTGCATCAGCCAAACTTCAATCAAATGTGGGAGGTGAAACAACCTACAAAGCCAGCTATGACCTACAACAGCCAATAAAATACATGTTCTTACACAGGAATAGGAAGCTCAGGTTCAAAGCCCAAGACAAGGTATGAAAACCCCTCACTCTTAACTCCATGTGGTCAGCTATCCAGAATCACACGTGCTTGATGGTTTTGTTCATCATTAAACCATATTTCTAATCACCCTCCATGTTTCCAGTGTCTTTCTCACAATTGGTTGTTTAACTAGTTAGAGTTGAGTCACCTTTTCTTAGTATTTCTAATTTAAAGTTAATAGAATATGGCTGCCAATACAGCATCAAAAAGGAAACTCTAAGCTACATGAACTAACCACTGTGTTGCCCAGAATTATTAAATTAGTGAATTTAATACATTAAAAAGACAAATGATGGGGGTGGGGGAATAGCTTGCCTCTTTATTGGCAGGAACAAAACAATATCGCAAAATTAACCAGGAATATGAAAATGGTAGATTTGTCTCTATTGATAGATCTCTGATGATTTGCAGTAGATCTTCATTAACCTCTGATGAGTAAGCAAAAACAGTAATTTAAAAGAAAAAGAAAATGCAAAACTCCTTTCTGGTTGGATTTGTGCTAAGTCAACTACCAGACTAAACTTTTCTCGTCTATAAAACAGAAATATGTATTGCTTCCTCTGGCCAAATTATTCTAGTATTTGTCTGATCCATGAGAATTCAGGAAACACATCATTTTATGGAGAGTTCATGCATATGAATGATACCTAGATGCAATTGGTAACTAGTCCCACCCTTAAATCATTTACACCATGGCTCCATCTTGCTCTCACCCCAAATATTTTCATTTTAGTTTATGGTTAAGCAACCTACCACAATTGTATCAGAAACTTTCAGGTTTTGATAAAAATCCTAAATCTGCCTATCCCTTAAATAGAAGCACAAAGTTAGACTTAAGTTTCCATTTCTTCTGACATGGATTTCTTTTGACACATTTCCCATTTTCCCCTCTTCTGATCTATGAGTTTGGTTCGAACTTTCTTTGGGACACGTCCTGCTTACAATCTCCCATTTTTCTACCATTTTCTACAGTGGTGAGATTCAAAAAAAAATTCCTACTGGTTCGGTGGGCATGGCTTGGTGGGTGTGGTGTGGTGTGGCTTGGTGGACATGGCAAGAGAAGGATACTGTAAAATCTCAATTCCCTCCCCATTCCAGGGGAAGATTACTGCAAATTCCCATTTCCTCCCAGTCGGCTGGAACTCGGGAGGCAGAGATTAGATGGGGACAGGACCAGTCAGAGGTGGTATTTACCGGTTCTCCGAACTATTCAAAATTTCTACTACCGGTTTTCCAGAACTGGTCAGAACCTGCTGAATACCCACCTCTGGTTCTCTACCGCCTGCCTTCTTAGAAACCTTCCTTTTTTTGTCCCAGCCTTTCTATATGTGCTGCCTTTGGTAACTAGAGCAGAGCTGTTCAATCAGTGGCAAAGATGCTTCTGCCTGCCCCTGCTCTCTGGGAACTTAGCCAAGCTAATCCCTGCTGTCACTGCAACTCTACAACTATTTATTGTACTGCAAGACAACAGAGTTAGCTTGCAGGATTTAGCCTCTTCTTGATGTTGGTTGCAGATTTTAGTTTTTTACATGATGTAAAATTTGGGTAGCATCTCAGTTTATTTGTTTAAAAAGAGCGAAATGTACAGCCACTGCTCTAAAGGATATGTCAGCCTTTTTACAAGTGAATTATGTTACCTTTTGTGAATTGTCTCAGACCAAAATACATAAACCGCAAGATAATCTGTCAGGTGTAAAAAAAAATACTTTAAAGAAGAGAGAAGGACATTTCATGGGTTGAAATTTATATGTATGTATTGATTTTGAAGTATAATCATTTCTGATATGTTAGGTTGTCATTTTTAAACTATTACAGAGAAGCTAGAATGCAGAACTCAGATGCATGACAAGCAATAAGTAGTCATTTTTCATCTGACCACCTGCTTGCCTTCAAGTTAATGAAATTAAACTGACCATGATTTCCCATCTGAGACCATGATTTCCCATCTGTTTTACAGTTTCAAAATGCAGGCTTACAGAAATCCTGTATGTGCAAATACATAGAGGTGTGAGCTCTAAAGAGGGGAAACTGGCATGTGCGCCAGCTGTACAAAGCTCTATGAGTCCAGAAATAGCAAGTGATAAGCATACTATACTTGGCTGGTGGCACACTCATATCTCTAGTGTTAATATCTACAACTGTTATGAACAACCTAACTGGGGGTAAGGGGGATAATTCTTAAAATGCAAACTATTGTCCCTCACACAGGAATGATGACATCTAGAAGTTTTACCATTATATTTGAGTGTATAGCAAGAATGAATCATGTTTTGACCTGGAAAGAGTTTTAGGCAAAATCACGAGTCTTTTAAACTTGCCACTTTTAATCTGTGGCACCATTTTAACTAAGGTGACCAGACGTCCCAATTTTGGCGGTACAGTCACGATTTATAACAATTTGCCCCATGTCCCGAGGCGTTTTTAAAAAGTCCCGATTTTCTGGCTTCATGTTGAAAGCCCAGTGGATTTGCTTAAGAAATCCTAACCGGGGCAAGACAAAAGACACTCTGTCTAACCCTCTCTCTGTCTCAGTACTTTCATTGAAGATATTAAAATGTTAAAGCCTCAAAACGGACCCCCCCGCCCCTTTTACTTACTTTTATAAGAAAAGATGACCCAGTACCATAGAGCTCCAGGAAATACTTTGGCTAGAGAAGTAAGGACTTCTGTTTCTTCCTGGATTTCCCGGAGGGGAGGGGCACGGAGGTTGGAGGTCGGCTCGTGTGGAAAAAATGGTGGCAAAGTTTCTTTGAAAAATATTTCCCTGGGACTAATAATTTCACCATTTTAATTTGTTCAGTTCTTTGTATTAACATCTACATCATTCTGGATTGACTTGGAGTGCCTGCCTGCTGCTAAGTGAGCTGGGTTTTTTCTTTTATTTTTTTAATGTATTTTAAAATAATATTTTATTTATTGTGCATAGGATTTTTTAAAATAGTTTTATTCTGTGTGGATTCTTTTTTTAAATTGTCTTAGACTATTTAAAAAAAGATTCTATCCAAAATACAAAATACTAGCTGCAGTTATTCACTTAAGAACTGTGGCAAGAAAGGTGGTATAGTGACCAAAGTTACAATGGCATTGAAAAAAGTGACTGATGTCCATTTTTCACACTTAGCGGCCATTTTCACACTTAGTGATCGTTGCAGCATCCTCATGGTTACGCGATCAAAATTTTGATGTTTGGCAACAGTTACAATTTATATTTGTAAATTGTAGTTATGTTGAAATAAAAAAATATTACAATACTATTTTTGCATTATATGAAAATTTTTGTTGCTCCGTATAAAATTTTTAACCAAGCCCCCCCGCCCCCTCCCCCCCCGGTCAAAGGTGTCTCTCTTTACCAATCTGAAAATCTGATCACCTTAATTTTAACCCACTACATTGACTCACCTTACCCAGTTAGGGTAGGGTATTTTGCAGACTCCATCAGTTCAAGAATTTTAACTGGTGGGGTCCAGTAAGAGAGCCTTTCTGCCATTCCCCCCACCCAACCCATGTTTTGAAACATTCTCCCACCCAGAAATTAAATGGGCCACTACTCTCCAGGGTTTTTGAAAATATCTAAAGGCCTAGCCCTGCCAACTTGTTTGGGGTCTCAGGAGCATATAGCAATCAGGTTGGTTAGCCCCCTGCCCTTTTAACTTTCAGTTGTAATAATTGCATTTTTCTTTCATTGCCTCCTAATATAATATTCATATATGTTTTTTATCTGTTTATGTTTAATTGTTTACCATCCAAGGTCACTCTTTGAGTGATGGGTGGTTTCCAAATTAGTGTCCTCTCCTCAAATTAAGCTAATTTGGAAGGTTATATTAAAAGACTTGCCAGTTTGCCATTGGAATCTTATCTCATTTTTCCTCCAAAACTAGCTGATCACTCTGAGCAGCTTGTTGCTTACTTGACTGCTAAGTAGATAATTATATAAAAAACTATGCTCTTCTCATGTTCTAAATAAACTGTTTACATTACATTAAATTTGCATTAAACATTTAAAATTTAATTGTTATCTCAGAAGCATTCTTAAAAGTCTCCTTGTTGACAAGTGATGTCCCATACACTTGGAGGTACTTGACGAATTTATGCAAGTACAGCATTCCCGGGGAATGGAATGCAATTTTGCCAGGCACATAAGATAAGCAAGCATTCAGTCTCTCTGCTACATTAATGCAACGAACAATAATAGTAATAGACACCTTGAACGTAATCCCAAAACATATGGAGCACTGCTTGAACACCAGCGGCATTGACAAAAGGCATTGACATCAATCAACTGCAAAAGACAGCTTTACTTGGAACAGCTTATACCCTGCAATTATACCTTGAACACCATCACAAACAATGTCTACATATCCCAGTCCCTTGGGAAAGATTCAATAGATGCCAGAGTCGAAGAGAAAGAACTGGAAAACTGGGGGGGGAAATCACAAAATACCGCCACCTGGCTATCAAAACTACCCAATTATGGATGAAACATGTAACAGTGATACCCCTTGTCATTGGGGCACTTGGTACCATGTCCAAGAATTTTATAAGATACACCAACAAATTGTAGCTTCCTGCAATAACACCAGCAGAACTGCAAAAAACTGTGCTACCCGGAACATCGTATATTTTAAGAAGGTACTTGGTTGATACCTAGGATGCTGGCAGCAACCCGTATCAACCATTAGCACCAGTCAATGGTATTTGTAATGCATTTTTGAATGTTCAGTTGACTGAGTTTCATGTTTAATGAATAAAGTATCATCATCAACATCATCATCCAAATATAATCCCTATCCCAAAGCATAATTTTTCTTAAATATCACATCAATCAAAGGAATTCTAAAGCCATAAACAATATACAATAATTTTGGAAAAGAATGATATTAGATAACAATTCAAAACAAGATTGTGTAAGTTTTTAAAAATCTGTTTGGGTGAAATAGTCTAAAATGATCTGTTCGTGACAATGCAAGATATTTTGAACATGACAAGCAACAGAACATTCTAGATATTTAATATTCTGGGAAGGCCTAAAATAAATAATACTGTGGTGCTTTTTTCAGGATGCTAGCTGCCCAAGTAAGGATATACTTCTGGACAAAACAAGTTAGGAATAAGAAAAAAATGTGTAAGTCCAATTCAGTTTTCTCCCTAGAGAATTCATTTTGTTTTCTTAAGAGTACTAAGTTTATCATCATAATCACTACCGTCACCATTCTCATCTTACTTTTCAATATGTTATTTTACTTGTCGTCCATACTGTACTAGTAATCTAACCTATTTTTATAGCCATTTGAGAGCAAATTTGTTTCTTTTTCTTCTGTAATAGACTTCTGTTCCAGTTAAAAAGAAAAAACATACCATTTTAGCTCGGAATTTATATTTACTGTGATTTTTGTCATAATGAGAGATTTAAACAAACATCGACAATATGGAAACATGGAAATCACTGGTTCAACAGATAAGGAGATGCTTCTGTATTTCTCAAAGGATGTTTCATGAGTGGAAAAGTATTTTGCTGAGCTATTTGACCTTGAGTGATATGATTGAAGTGTCCCAAATTTTCTGCCATTTTGCTTTATGAAAGACTCAGAATGCTATTCATGCCTAATGAAGGCTACTTATTACACATAACACATTTATCTGTTTGAGCCAGGGACGTGCAGTCAGGGGAGGCAGGAGAGGCAGAGCCTCACCACTGTCATCATGAAAAGAAAAAAAAAATGTAAAAGGAAAAAGGCAAGAACTGAGGTCAGGCTGAGCTAGTTGCTGCCAGAGTCACCGTGGATGACTCTGCTTAACTGTTAAAAAAAGCCTCTAAAAAGCGCCCTCTACAGGAGGAGGCAGGAGAACGACATGCCTCATCTAGTCTGACTTTAGGCGTTTTATGATCACTCGAGCAGAGTTAAGCAAGGGTTAAAAGCCTAAAAATTCCTGACTTCTGGGGAGTTGAAGTCCACAAGTCTAAAAAAATTTGAAACCCACTACTGTGTCAGTGCCTTACCAGCCATAAACCTCACCGAACATCACTGGTTTGAGCAAAAGAGACTCTAGGACAGTGGTTCTCAACCTGTGGGTCGGGACCCCTTTGGGGGTTGAACGACCCTTTCACAGGGGTCGCCTAAGACCATCGGAAAACACATATTTTCAAAAAAATGTGGAAAATATAAAATAATTTTATGGTTGGGGGTCACAACATGAGGAACTGTATTAAAGGGTCACGGCATTAGGAAGGTTGAGACCCACTGCTCTAGGACTATATATAGTGCAGAATATCTCTGACAATTTACATTATTCATCCATCACTGCCAGAACGCTTGTGCTAAAGAATGGCCCAGAGAAACCCAAGTGCGCAAGGGAGTTCTTCATTAATACAGGAGTAATGATTTAGGAATATTTGGTACCTGCAAACAACCATAATAAATCATTTTTTCCTGTTATACATGACTCTTACAAAGAATCCTTAGCTGCTTTCAACTTAACAATATCAAAAAGCTGTTCTATATATCTTCTTTCAAAATTCAAATGTGAGGCTTTTCAGAGATTATCACATAATACCAGCGATATCTGAACAATAAGTGGACTTCTGTATTGAAAAAGAGTTTCAAATTCTCTCATTGCTCATAGCACTATTTCTTGTGTGTGGAATTTTCATTTCTGCCCTTGTCTGAAATTGTATGTAACAACAATAGCAACTGTAGCTATTGACAAAATGTGAATTGTGGGCAAACTGCTTCAAGGAAATATTTCCTCTTGCTGACACACACTCCACTGATGTAGCAGAAAAACCCACAAGTGCAAACTATTCCATCTTGTGGAAGAAATAAGTTCACCCAACCTACCTCAACTGGTCATTGTGCCTTGTAAGGAAGTAAAGTAGCTGCTCCAATCCATGAATTAAAAGCATGGCATAATTTCATGGATGACAAAATTAGCTGCTTTGATTCCACGCAGCTTCTGAGTAAAATTCAAAGTGCTGGTAACACCTATAAAGCCCTTTAAAGTGTGACATAGGGCCTTGTCCCAATTGTCTCCAATCGTTTCTGCCTGCCAATATGTTTTGGTAGAGTAGGTGTGCTAAGAAGGAATTTCCTGACAGTGAGAACAATTAACCAGTGGAACAGTTTGCCTTCAAAAGTTGTGGCTGCTCCATCACTGGAAGCTTTTAAGAAGAGATTGGACAGCCATTTGTCTGAAATGGTATAGGCTCTCTCCTGCTTGAGCAGGGGATTGGACTAGAAGACCTCCAAGGTCACTTCCAGCTCTGATGTTGTTGTTCTGTCCTGTTGCATTTGTCATCTTGTGGAATTAAAGTGGCATGTCCTCTCCATTGCAGCCCCTTGGCAACAGCATCCCACCAGAGAAGAATGGCATTCTCTCTTCCAGGATTCTGGAAAGCTCTGAAAACCTGGAGCTGATGTATTATTGTTTGCATAGAGCTTAGAGCCAATTTTTGTTGTCTATAAGATTATTTTAGTCTTGGGTATCAATTTGGTTTAATGTTTCGATCTATTTTTTAATGGTTGTTCTAGTTTTGTACACTTACCCAGAGTCTATTAGAGTTCATTGGCTACTAAATTCAAACAAAATATAAACAAAGTATAATCCCCTTTTACAGTCACTGGGGGCTAGCATATAAAGCTTCCTGTAGCAGAGCCAGAATTTCAGTAAACATGTCTAATGACAGAATTTGGTAAATATGTGTGTATGTACATTTTGTTCATCTGGGCACCATAGAATGCAAAATACTGTTCAAGGTACTGAATATGCATAAGCCTGTCTTTTACAGGTATCATCAAAGGGGTCAATTTAATTTCTATGATTCCATTTTTTATTACATCGATTTTATAAGATTTTTTCGCAGTATTGCTCCATCACAACTTCTCCTGAGACAGAGTCTAACAGGACCCTGAACTCTACCACAAATCTACTAATTCAGTCATTCACGCTTGCTAGCTGAACAACTCATAATCAACCTTCCCCAATTTCAAATGTGCTGGATCACATGCCTTAATTTCCACCAGTACCAACTGGCCAGTGGTTCGGGGAATTGTGGCTCATTGCATTCAGAGGCCTTCAAATTGATTATCACTCTTGATGCAGCAATACTATAGCAAGTTCCATTTTCATTGCTACATGCATGTCTTCATATTACGTTTCCAACTTCTGGATGTGAAATCTTTTATATGAGCATGTAATTTTCAAATGTTCTAATTAGGACAAAGCCAGGAATCATTGTCTTTTAGTCCTTTTTTCAAACTTGTCACACAACTAAATCTGAAAAGTCTCAGAAATGGGTTGAGCCATTTAAACTGACTTGCATAGGCAAAAGGGAAAGAGACAGGTGGTTAAACCCACATTTTATTTTTGTGAATTTGTACAGCCCTGCTTTCCAGAACTTTTTTTAAAAACAGCAGGGATCATCTAGATTCAGTGCAAATCTAGGCAACCCCCCCGTCAAAAGTACTTTTGATAAAACCTATCCATAAATAAAAGATCAGCTTTTCCCAATTGTAGGTTGCAAGTCCCCAGATACCCAGCCATTTGGATATGCCCCTTAGCATGAGGAGAACTGTAGTCAGAAAGCTCAGATTTCAGGGAAAGCTATCCTAGGGTCTGAGCACATACAGCAAGGCTCTCACGGACTTTCAAATTATCAGTATGCCGAGCAACTGCAATTGAGCCAGTCCTAACAATAGCAAGCAAACCAAATAAGGATTGATCACATGCACCATGCTAAACCATAGTTTATTTGGTCAATAAATCAGTAGCATACCATGCTATGCCATAAACCATGATTTAGAAACCACAGTAAATATATTCATATAGGCACTAAGTTAATTGCACCGTGTGGGACCGATCTAGAAACATCAGAGAAAATAGGACATGGGAGGAAGAATTTCTCTATCAAGAATTCATGCCATCCCAAGATAAGTCATAGGAAAATCAGCTGACCATACACCTAAATCCAACATTTGCTTTTACTTATATAAGATGATTCACAACTCATTCAACTGGGTTACAAGTAGGGCCAACTCTATATTTCAGAAAGCCTTTGTATATGTTGGATCTCTTTTCTCTTCCATCTCCCATCTCTTTTTCTCTTACTAGCTGCTGCCTCTATCTGCTTCTTTTACCAATTCCTAGATACCAATTGGTTCCCGACCCACTGCCTCAGTAAAAAAAAAAAAAAACCTCTGCAGGAGGAAGGTACTTTCAGTGAAGAGTCTAATCAGTGTTTGGTTCCACTCTATTTCTTCCGAACATTATCTTAGATTACAGCATTATACCCAATATCAAAACTGAATATTGTATTTAGAGTAGGTTAAGATGCTGATAAACTGGAGTATAGTGGAAATAAAATCAGTTCGGCTTCACTGAAAATTGTGGTTGCCCACAGAGTCACATCATTTGTCTAGGCATGACAATCCCTGATGGCAAACATGACTGGTAGCATTCTCTTTAGGAAGCTTACTCTCACAAGAGAAAATTTCTGCTTTTCCTCAAATGAGACAAACTTTAAATTATCTGTAGCATTCTCTATGGTGATTCTCAATCATTCAGGTCATGGTTGTCCCAAAGGTGCTTTTCCATAAAGGTAGCTGGACTTTCTTGAGGTTTTTTTCAGGAAATGTTTCGCTTCTTATCCAAGAAGCTTCTTCAATTCAACTGAAGAACCCCTGGAATATTTGTAGCATTACAAAATAATACCACTTACAGGCTTATTCTGTTCTGGCACCCTGCCCCATCAAATAAAATTCAGACTGTGAAACCTAAATGCTTTTTGGATTCCAATATTTAAAAATGTTTATATGCATATTCTCTTTTTAAAAAATTACTAAAGATAGATCTGTGTAACAAGCTTTATTTTGGACTTAATAGTTGGATTTTCTCTCTGTGCCCCAAACTCTATATTTTAGCAACAGAGTGGAAGAAGAAACTTTAAGGATTATTATGTCTGGTAGAATAGGAATAAGTGCAAAAAGGGACCAGTTAGTCATGTAGAACAGGGGTCCCCAACCCCCAGTCCGTGGATTGGCACCGGTCCGCAACATGCCAGCAAAGAAGCAAAAACCCCTCTGCAGGATACATGCAGCATGCAAAACCATGGAAAAACCCAGGTCCATGGAAAAACCTTTGTCTACAGAGCCGGTCCCTAGTGCAGCATAGCAACACTCTACACAGCAATGCCAATGAATTGTGTTCAAAGTCATGAGCCCTTGAAACCCATGGTACCATTTGCTTGCTTTCTGAAATTGTGGCTGAGATTCTAAAAATTTAAATGATATAAAGTATGTTAGGCTTGGAATTCCACATATGTGAACTAGTTCTATGGAGTCATTTTATCTGCAGCACTAATCTTCCCCCACAAACTCACTAATCCTTCATCCAAAATCAAAAGGTCTCATTTTCTCCTTCCTTTCCATTAGGCCACAAAAGTTTTAGAAATGATTCCACAAAGAATTCCAAAAGTATTACCATCTTGTAATTTTTAGCACAACTGTAATTGTATTCCAGTTATAATAAAATATATACCGTATTTTTCAAAGGATAAGACACACCTTTTTTCCACAAAAAAGAGGCTGAAAATCTGGGTGCGTCTTATACACTGAATACATTTTTTTTCCTCCCGAAACCCCGCCCCCTTCACCAATATGGCCATGCATAGCCTTTAGGAGCTTTGCAGAGGGCTCCTGGGGGCTGGGGAGGGCAGAAATGAGCGAAAAACAGACCATTTTTTGCTCAGTTTTGCCCCCCCCCCAGCCCCCAAGAGCTCTCTGCAAAATTCCTAAAGGCCATGCATTCTCTTTTTTTTTGACAAAAATGGGCCCGTTTTCACAAAAAATGAGCTGTTTTTTGCTCATTTGGGGGAGCATCCCCCAGGAGCACTCTGCAAGCCTCCTAAAGGCTATCCATTCTCTTTTTTTAAAAAAATGGGAGGTCTGCAGAGTGCAAAAACTTTTTTTTTTAATTTGCCTCTTCAAAACCTTGGTGTTTCTTATACTCCGGTGTGTCTTATACTCCAAAAAATACGGTAACTGGAAAATAACCAATTGACTTATTGTCATGAAATGTCAGCATTAAGCTAAATGAATGGCTCCCATCAATCTGCTCAATACCCAAAGGAAGCTGTCAGCCTAGAAGAAAATATGCACCTTTGCACTCATTCACAACACATCATTTTTACCTGCCACAGCAAGGTGATTCCATAGATGGATTCCAGCTGCTGCTGCTTCTGCTGTGCAATGGTGACTCCTAACACAAGCGTGTGGATGCCACAAGAAATGGCTGAGATAAGAACAATGGGCATGAGATGCAAGGGCAGGGTGATGAAGAAGGAGAAGACGAAAAAGGCCTGCCATCCAACTGTGTCACTGGCCTCGTGGTTGCAGGCAAAATTCAAGCCCAAGTAGCAGAATATCTGAGCAGCTATCAGTATCCACAGAATGTATGGCATGAATTTCCGGGTGACACGATCAGGCAGGAGTTGATACTTGCATAGGATAAAGAGGAGGATCTGGGCAGCTAGGCCAACTGATGCTGCCACAGTTGGTGCCAGCTTCTCTGACGTGTACATCACTGTGCACATGATGATAACGTAGCAATCAAAGAGGGCTGCAAAGACCACCAGGACCAGCAAAGTCTCATGACGCTGCCTCCGGAAGTAGGTCTGGTAGAGGTTTTCCAGGGACTCAGGGGCAAACGTGAGTCGCATAAAATGGGGCAGACAGAGGCAAGAACCTGAGCTCCTCACCGTCACCTCATGGGTCCGGCCAACCCCATGCTCAGGGTCAGAAGGCAAGCTGACTGAATAGTCTGCCGAATACTCTACTGAGTATTCAGGCTCCGAGAATGCCCTATTCCGAGGCATCCTGCTGGCTTCCACTACCCAATCCTTAGATACTTTGTGAAGAGAATCTGCCTAGAAGGCAAAAGTTACCTCAGCGACAGTTCAGCTCCCAGTAACCCGGAAGGCATGGAAGCTTTAGAAGCAGGTATTCAGTGGCTTCTTCCAGTGTCAATTTTCAAGTTGTCATCTTCCCAACACATGACAGCCCCTGACTGAGAGAGAAATATATTAGCAGGGAGGAAAAAGACAGATTCTCTTCCCTTCATATCTGACCTACTATAACATGGGTTGAATCTCTACCAATATCCAAACTCTACAAACAAACCATCACCATCAGCTGTCACTCCCTTTGACACTTCACCCAAATGAATTTTGTACTAAGAACACATTAAAAATTAACATTTTACAAACACAAGTGACTATGTTATATGACTAAGTTTCAGAAGCATTTTATTAAAAAGATTAGCTACTCTGGTTTTCATAATTTCAGGCATCAAAGCAACTGGCTTCTAAAAATGTAGGAAGATAGCAAAGTTAATTTTCCAATCAAACATTATATATTTGTTTCTTTTACTTTTTCTAGCTTCTGTTTCATGCCTGTGCCCCTAAATCAATGGTCGCATTAACACAGTGTTTCATCTGGGTTAACAAAACTCATGGCTATAGTCACATTATTTTACAGGCAGTGCTCAAACAAACTACATTATGGCTAATATCATGTCCCGGATTCACAGCATATTGAACCACAATTGACCCAACCTGATTTAAGCCTTGTCTAGACAAATTCACTCAATAAATATAGAAACAGAATTTTTTGGGACAAATGTTGGATTCATTCCCTCCTGTTAATTTACAGCAATCATCCAAATCTAATCAGAAAAGGGTCCTGAATCCATAAGGAAAGATAAGGTAGAAAGAATAGAAGTAATTTGGCCACTTTGCCTGCACCCTCCCACAATCTTTCTCAGTTCTTCCATCAGGTCCAGTTTCATATTCACAGAAAATTGCTCTCCCTTCTTACCAGTTTTCTCAGTGGTGTCTGCAGAAGTAGGTTGGTTGAAATCTTTGGATCAGGCCCCATTGAAATGTTGTCTTAAGCTTATGTGCCAGATTCAGCTTTCTCCCACACAGAGAGGGAATGACAAAGATGGGAACCAACTCTGCCAAGAGTCTTCCTTCTTACAGTCTCTTCCTGGCTGCCACTTTGAGATGGAGAGCTTGACAAAGGGGGAAATGAAGCCTCTTCAGCAGCAACCCAGCCCAAATAAAGCCACCATCTTTTCAGAAGAAACCCGGGTTTTCTTTTCAGCCGAGAGGTCCAGCTCAGTTATGCCCCTTCCTCATCTTCTGTATCCATCCATCTCACATCCAGGCGCTGGATTCATGTGTAGCTCAGGTTTGGGACCTGGGCTCTAGGATCAGCTTTCTCTGTCTTGCTGCCCCCCACCAAGGTGTGCGGTTGGTTATTTCTGCCACTGTGGACGTACCCGCGTTCTTGCTGCTGAGCCTGCGAGGGTTTGCGTGTGTCCCTGCACAAAAGGGAGATATATATTTTTTTAAGGTCTCCTCCCTGAGCTGCAGCCAAAGAAAAAGGAGGAGCAAAGCAAGGCCTCTTCGCGAACGACGAAGGAGACGGAGGGTGGCGGCGGTGGGGATGGGAGGAACTCAAAAAAAGTGCCAAACAAACACCCACACGTGTCAAAATGCCGAGCTACTGAGGGCTGGGAGTTGGCTTCCTCTCGCCTTCCGAAAAACGTCACGCGGCACAAGGCAAGACGGAGAATCTTCCAAGGACCGATGATGATGGACGGTCGGGAATCGCCGGACTTCTGCCCCCAAGAAGGTCCGGAGTGGGAGAAGAAGATTCAAAGCCAAGAGGCATCTCTCTTCCTCTCTCTCTCTCTCGGAGATCTCTCCTAACCAGGAACCCGGCGAAAGAGGAAGGCGCCTTTTGCTTTCCCGGCGCTCAACAGCCCAAGTGGGGCTGCTCTGGGAAGGGCGCCGCTGCCCGAGTTGGCGGTCGCTTCCAGGCTCGCTCTGAGGGCGCAAAAGCGGGGCGGATCGCGCGAGCTCCCCGTCAGACCTCGGCCGCTCTCCTCGGGCCGTTCGGTAGTCCTTTGCCAGGCTTCGACGTCGGATCCTCCCGGCCCGTGAAAAAGGATCGCTCCGGGAACCGCGCCGCCTCTGTTCTCCTGCGGCGGTAGCGGCGGTTCTCCTCACCGGCGCAAGCGCCTAGCGCCAAAGAGCAGGCTGCTGCTGCTGCTGCTGAGGCAACAACCGAGGCAACCCCACCCCTGCCGGCCCGCTTCCTCGG
Organism: Thamnophis elegans; assembly: GCF_009769535.1. NCBI lineage: Eukaryota > Metazoa > Chordata > Lepidosauria > Squamata > Natricidae > Thamnophis > Thamnophis elegans. The sequence goes on along the minus strand of NC_045544.1, from coordinate 112,284,808 downwards.
CCTCTCCCACGCTCTGCTCCGGTACTGGAGAGCCTGGGAAAGGAAAGCCGGCACAGCTGCCCAAATCCCACCCTTTTTCTCTCGGCCCCTTGGAGAACTAACCCTTTGTGCTCTGGGCCGACAACAGCCTGGCAGGAAGGACCCGCAGCTCACCTGGGGCCGCTCCTGCTTTTTCCCGCCACGCGGTTGTTAAGATGCCCAAAACTCTCCGGATCTCCACTAAACTTTCTAGATCTAGAAGGATACCCTGGACACCTGCCTTGGCATAGTTTTATGCCCTCTCGGTTTGAACCTGAGGGTTCAAAACAGGCCTGGGAAGTTCTAAGAAAAACGGGAAAAGTAGATTCAAAGGGTGTTTACTATAAGGTCACTTTCCCAGCCTGATGCTGGAAAAGATTGAGTGCAAAAGAAGAAGGGGATGGACAGAGAATGAGGTGGCTGGATGGAGTCACTGAAGCAGTAGGCGTGAGCTTAAATGAACTCCAGAGGAAGGTAGAGGACAGGAAGGCCTGGAGGAATATTGTCCATGGGGTCACAATGGGTGGGACACAACTTCACAACTAACAACAACGTCACTTGTCCCGCTTTGTTTTTCATCTGTACTGTATTGTGAGCCTTGCAGTATATTCAGTCGAAATAGAATACAATAGAATAATAAGAGTTGGAAAGGATCTTGGAGGTCTTCTAGTCCAACCCCCTGCTCAAACAGGAGATCCTACACACAAATGGTGGTCATGAAAGCTTTTGAAAGCCTCCTGTGATGGAGCACCCGCAACTTTGGAAGGCAAGATTCCATTGGTTGATTGCTCTCACCCTTAGAAATTTCTCCTTAGTTCTAGGTTGCTTCTCTCCTTGGTTAGTTTCCATTCATTGTTTCTTGTCTTGCCTTTTGGTGCTTTGAAAAATAGTTTAAACTTCCTTGTCTTTATAGAAACCCCTCAAATACTGGGACGCTATCATGTCTCCCCTAAAGATGGACTCTTAATCAAAACATGAGTTCATATATGTAATACTATTCACCATGAATTGATTTGATCGCTATTAAGGTAAAACCAAAGAAACCATTAAACCATGTATGACCTCAATCAATGTGTCTTCACTGTGGTTTGTTCAGCCTATAAAATGGGAGCATGAATGGCCCATCGGGTGAGCAATAAGCATTTTCAGTAGCCAACTTTTATTATGTTCCTGCAATGTAAAGATAGTAAAAACAGTTTATAGAGCCATTAGAGCCTCTTTGGTCTAGTGGTTAAGGCACCAGGCAAGAAAACACCTTAGTCATGAAAGTTGGCTGCATGACTTTGAATGGTCCCTTTTTTTGTCAAACTTACCTCACGGGGTTGTTTTTATGAGGAAAAGAGGAGGAGGAAGGAGTATTAGGTATGTTCACCACTTTATTGGTAAAAATAATAAAGTGGGAGAGAGAGATGACAAATTAGATAGATAGATAGATAGATAGATAGATAGATAGATAGATAGATAGATAGATAGATAGATGCACAGATAGATGTTTTTGAATGTTGATCTCACCCAGTCTGATGAGTTTACCAAATCCATTTAAATAAAAGATTCTTCACTATGGCTTAAAGTGGGGAAATTACACTGCAGTACAGTATTAATAAAATAATCCTTTTATAAATATTAATATAAGTTAGTTACCAGAGCTAATATGTGTTTTAACTACATTAGCGGGTGGTTGGGTCCATCAAATTAGATACTGCATGGAAAGTATTTTTGAACTTATGCTATTATGCCACGGTCCTCCAATTCAGTAATGGCCATACAAGCTGAGAATTTTGGGGGTTGGAGCAGGGGTTAAATTCAGCAGGTTCTGGAGAACCGATAGCGGGAATTTTGAGTAGTGCAGAGAACCGGCAAATATCAGTTGCCCCAGAGTGGGGTGGGAATGGAGATTTTGCAATATCCTTCCCTAGGAGTGGGGAGGGAATGGGGATTTTGCAGCATCCTTCCCTTGGAGTGGGGTGGGAATGGAGATTTTGCAACATACTTCCCCTGCCACGCCCACCAAGCCACGCCCACAGAACCAGTAGTAAAAAAAAATGAATTTTACCACTGGGTTGGAGTCACCAGTGTTATGAAGATCCTAGATGAAGCAGCCAGCACTTATGTATTTGTTGCTAGTGTTGTGCTTTGGGTAACACCGCCTTTATACCAGGAAACCAAGCTTTGATTAGTCAAGGAAAAAAGAAACTGCACAGTATCATGTGAATCCATTTTCAATTAGGAAATAAAACTTCTGCCCTTGATGTGAGGTTTGTCGTCCTTCCTCCAAAAGATCCATGATAGGCAGATTTAAATTAAGACATCTGGCAGCTGTCCACAAACTAGAGGAGAATGATTATAAAGGTGAAGGACTTGCCCCAATTCGCATTCCCAATCCGCCCTCTGGCCTTGAGAATTAGTCTCCCTCCCCTTTTCTTCTCCTGCCCATCTTTTTATGTACCTTGCCTATTTTAGGCTGGAGCCTAAGGGCAAGGCCTGTGTCTCTTCTAATTGATGTGAGTCACTTGGGGAGTCATTGTCTGTCTGGAAAAGCAAATAAAAAGTGCAATGAAAACATGAAGGGTTAAATAAATATGAAGGGGAGACACAGTTGCTTTCTTTCCATATATGAAAGCTTGCTATCAGAGAATGAAACAGACTTGCTGTTTGTTGCTTTGGAGGGCAAGGGTGGTGGTGGCACAAGGACCATTAATGAAGAAAAATAACAGGGAAGCTGATCAGGGATAAAAGGAAGGATAAACTCCTTCCTCGTGTTAAGAGATGTTCAAAAGCAGAACAACTTTAGGAAATCACCCTTTCCTGGATGTTTTTAAGATGTGGGGGCTACAATTATTCAACTCCTTGGAATGAATTCTGTTTTTCCCTCAGATTTATTTCTTACATGTTTTATATCAGAATAATACAAATCAATGTAAGTATTAAAGCACAGTTTTTTAAATTAATGGGTTTCAACCGATGCTAATTGCTTTCCCCCATACAAATGTCATCCAATAAGCCTCTCAGACTGGTCCATAGACGCTGAGTTTGTTGATCAAAAAAGTCGGCGGTTCGGCGGTTCGAATCCCTAGTGCCACATAACGGAGTGAGCCCCCATTACTTGTATCAGCTTCTGCCAACCTAGCAGTTCGAAAGCATGTAAAAATGCAAGTAGAAAAATAGGGACTACCTTTGGTGGGAAGGTAACAGCATTCCATGCACCTTTGGCATTCAATCATGTCGGCCACATGACCATGGAGACATCTTCAAACAGTGCTGGCTCTTTATCCAAATAAATGCTAGACTGCCTTCAAGGACATGAAGGCTATAAACCAACACAATATGCAAACATATACATACACATACATACACACTATGGTCACATACTAAATTTGGTCTTTATATAAGGGTATATTGGAAGTATAGAAGATGACCTTGATGGAGAGAGATGATCAATTGCCAAAGCAATATGGCTTGAGCCTGTATGAGGAGAGAAATATATGGAAACTTCTCAGGTAGGGACTCCGCTAATGCTCAAGAAGATAAAACAGGAATGGACAAAGTACACTAGAATTTTAATATGGACATTCTAATAAAAGCAGTCTTAGGCCTATGTGTTATCTGTTCCTTGGTTTGATCTTGTTAGTGCTGATAGTGCTGATGCTATAGTGATATGATCTGGATGGACAAGATAGTCAATTCACCCTGTGAAAATCTCCACAGCAGTTTCCCCATTGTAGGGGAGTATGAGCCATTTGTTTGGACTGCCTCTGGTATCTGATGAACCCCATTGGGTTGTTTAAAGAAACATGCAATTGTACCTGGGGGTCTGGTGCCCAATTCAACTGAGGCCTTATCTATATATATCACTACCCTAGGTTGACCACATGATGCCATCAGTCTTGCTTTTCAATGTCTGGAGGCTGGATGGGGAAGAATGGGTTTAGCTCAACCCTAGCAAGACCAAGTGACTCTGGATTTTGGGACCACTGAATCAGAGAATTGCCATCATTGGTTCTGGATGGAATAGCACTCTCCACCAGAATTGATACACAACTGCCTAGACACTTGGTTCCTAACAGAAGAGCTGGGGGAAGTCATGGCCAGGATGATCTTTGCACAAATTCATTTTGTGTGACAAACATCTAAATTCCAGGATCAGGAGGCCCGGTTCATGGTCACTCACACTTTGTCCAATTCTCATTGGATTATTGCAACATACGCTATATGGAATTGCCTTGAAGATCACTTGGAACTTAAAGCTGGTCAGAATGTGGTAATGTGTGTGGTCATGGACACACATCAGTGTGCCTCTATTGAACTGCAATTGCTGCCAGAGGGTATTGATTGTCATCTACAAAGGTCTTCGTACTATGGGGATGGAATATTTGTAGGACTGTCTATCTCCAATTTCTGCCAGTCCCCAAAGATCCAATAAAGTGAGCATGTTTCAGGTCCTTTCTATTAAACAATTCATCTGGAGAGATCTAGGAGGGCATGTGTTAATCCTTCCAGGTGGTTCAGATAAGAAATACAATTATGAGTACTAACTCTGTCTTTTTTTGTACAGGTTACATTAACAAAACCTTGAAAGTATTGCAACTATTGCTCCCATCCCCTCCTACTCTCCAGGAAACTAAGAAAGGTCACTTCTGAACTGCTTCCCATGTCCCCCACCTCCTTTTGTGGACTGAGATATCTTTTAATGATGATTATCAAATCTGTAGTTTGTCCTCCTGTCTCCCAAGGTCATTCCCACATACCATTTCACCGCGGCTTCTCTGTCACTATGCCTGTCCCATAAACAGTAGACCCCCTCAAGATTTGGATGGTTCCAACTCTGCTAGCCCTTAAAAGCCATAAGATATGATTTTCCCACTAGGCCTTTAGATAGGAAGTCAGTGTCCGTGTTTTCAAGGATACATTTATTGTGGAGTTCTTGTTTCTCTCCGTGTTTGGTTGTTTCCTTGCCAACTTTTCATTTCAGGTAAGATGTATTTTAATTTTTGTTTGGCTATTTTGGTGCTTTTTAAACTGGATGTTAGTTGCCCCAAATCACAGGTTGAGTAAGCAGCCATGCAAATTAACTAAATAAATAAATAAGGTCAAATATACCCCATCAGGAGATGCTTTAATATGAATTTCTGCAGGGAGCAGGATTCAGCTTAAATGATTCCTCCTGATTCTGAAAGTACCAGGGTTAGGTTTTGATAAAGGTAAAGGTTCCCCTTGTATATATGTGCTAGTCATTCCTGACTCTAGGGGGCAGTGCTCATCTCCATTTCAAAGCTGAAGAGCCAGCACTGTCCAAAGACATCTCCATGGTCATGTGGCTGGTGTGACTAAATGCCAAAGTCGCACAGAACGCTGTAACTGTCCCACCAACATGGTCCCTATTTTTCTACTTGCATTTGTACATGCTTTTGAACTGCTAGGTAGAAGCTGGGACAAGTAATGGGGGCTCACTCCGCCACGTGGCATTAGGGATTCAAATCACCGAACTGCCGACCTTTCTGATCAACAAGCTCAACCTCTTAGCCACTGAGCCACCACATCCCTATTTATTTGGATAACTGATGCTATTTTTTTTTTTTTTTTGCTTTTCCTTTTATTTACTTATTTATTTTTCTTCGAATAATTGCCTCTGGAATTAATTCTTCTATTTAGTTTTTCAATAAATATTTGGAATCTTGGGCAGGTGACTTGAATAGAGAAATTTCAGTAGATGCTTCAGATATGCCCTGGACATCCACTGTGCTTTAACCCACTTCTGTACAAACTAAAGAAGCAGACATCAAGTTCTTTACAAGATACTTAATGTGACTTACGACCAGAATTGAGACACAAATTTCTGTTGTTAAGTGAGGCATTTGTTAAGTGAATGTTGCCCCATTTTACGACTTTTCTTGTGGCAGCTGTTAAGTGAATCACTGCAATTGATAAGTTAGTAAACCATTTGTTACATGAATCTGCCTTCCCCATTGATTTTGCTTGTCGCAGAAAGGGGATCACATGTCCCAGGGACACTGTAGCAGTCATAAATAATCAATTGTCAAGCACCTGAATTTTGTTCACATGATCATGGGGATACTGCAAAGGTTGTAAAATAGTCATGGTCACTTTTTTTCAGTGCTGTTGTAACTTTGAACAGTCACTAAATGAACAGTCGTTATGTCGAGTACTACCTGTATAGACAATGTACAAGATGAATTAATTCTTATCTTCACTCTTCTGGAGAGGTTAGGGTAAATGGAATATGCATGTTGCTAGGCATATTCACTCCCTTTTTTGAATCAGTATCATCCTTTTTATTAAAAATGACTACTGTATTTTTCGGTGTACAAGACGCACCAAGATTTTGGAGAGGAAAATTAAAATAAAAAGGTTTTGCACTCTGCAGACTTCCCAAAAACGGCCTGTTTTTCGCAAAAACGTGCCTTTTTTATTCAAAAAAGGGGCATGAACAGCCTTTAGGAGGCTTGTACAGTGTTCCTAGCCCCCCCCCAAATGAGCAAAAACCGGCCTCTTTTTCGTGAAAATCTGGGTGTGTCTTATAAACTGAATACAGCAAATTTTTTGCCTCCCAAAACCCTGTCCCTTCACCAAAATGGCCATGCATAGCCTTTAGAAGGCTTATAGAGTGCTCCTGGGGGTTGAGGGGCAAAATTGAGCAAAAAATGGCCCGTTTTCACTCATTTCTGCCCCCCCACACCAGCCTCCAGGAGCACTCTGGAAGCCTCCTAAAGACTATGCATGGCCATTTTGGTAAAGGGGACGGGTTTTTGGAGGCAAAAAAAATGCTATATTCAATGTATAAAACGCATCCAGATTTTCAGCCTCTTTTTTGAGGGAAAAAGGTGTGTCTTATACTCTGAAAAATACGGCATGTATCAGATTTAATCCTATGTACTTTAATGCTACTTTCTATATTTAAGGATGAGAGAACAACTCTGTAATGAAAATCATACTGGCAGCAGCTAGATAAGAAATACTAACACATTGGAAAGGCTGCTTGGGTCATTCAACAGATAAGTGGATTGGAAGATTATGGAATAGTCTTGGCTGAGAATATGAACACAAACTGACTTTCTTAAGGAAATATCTTGCTTTGGCCTCACTGATACATGCTGCTTTTTCATCATACATGTTAATTCGAATAATCAAATTAGCTTTTTGAATAATTATTGCTAATTGCTTTTGGGCAACATTCTAGCAAAGAACCACACAACTGATATAATAAATATCATCCAATGAGGGGTTGATATGAACATATTAGATATTAAAGTTTGGCGTTTTTAATAAATTAATTCTTTAAAAAGTTACATTTCACTATGGTGGGCAGGTAGAAATTTGGAGTCAAATGAAGGATTAAAAACCAAGTCTGCCATGCATTTTGTATTCTATAACTATCTCACCTGGTAATTCATATCATTTTGCATTTCTAGCATAGTTTATTCCAGTTAACATGCACAATAAAAATGGATATTCCCCAACTTTACCACCACAATTGAATCCAACATTTCTGTTAAGTGAGACATTTGTTAAGTGAGTTTTGCTCCATTTTACGACCTTCCTTGCCCAGTTGTTAAGTGAACCACTGCAATTGAAAAGTTAGTAACACAGTTGTTCAGTGAATCTGGCTTCCGTTGACTTTGCTTGTCAGAAAGTCGCGAAAGGTGAACACATGACCTTGGGACACAGCAAGTCATAAGTATGAACCAATTGCCAAGCATCTGAAATTTGATCACATGATCATGGGAATGCGGTAACGGTCATAACTGAAAAATGGTCATAAGTCACTTTTTTCAGTGCCATTGTAACTTTGAGTGGTCATTAAATTAACTGTTGTAAGTCGAGTACTACCTCTCCTTACCTGGTTTGTGCAATGCTTTAAAGATTTTTCTTTTGAAAATTCAATTGTGTATTATTTGTGCAATGCTTTAATGATTCTCCTTTTGAAAATTGAATTGTGTATTACCTGCTTTCATTTTTCTTTCAATATAACCAGTATTTTGGGTTATTTTCTGTGTTACAAATCAATTTATGGGATATAGACAATGGGATTTGGCTGAGCATAAAGGCTATATCATTATGTCATCCATTTTTTTAAAAATGAATCAATTTAAATACCTGTAGTGACCTGGCAGAGCTTGCAGTCTAAAAAAGTTAACTTAAACCTCCTTTTCCCAAAGTGCCTTGGGGCTATATACCTAGCTCCATTTCCTACTTTGACATGGTTGCTTGGTAATTACAGTTGTCATATCCGGTCTTTATTTTTATTTATTTTAAACCCTTATATAGCCGCCCATCTTATAACAAACTCTGGGCAGCTCCCAATCAAACATTAAAACATAAAAACCATTATTAAAACTATTAAAAAAACAAATGCATTAAAAACAAGTCAAGGTGCCAAATCAAGGTTACAATTTATTTGTTTATAAAATTTATTGGCTGTCCATCTTACCACGGAGTAAGTCTGGCAGCTTACGCACTCACCTTATCTTATCCTAGGGCCTGGGCAAAAAGCCAGGTCTTCAGTACTTTACAGAAGACTAAATATGTGGTGGTCTGCTGAATTCGAGGGGGAAGAGTGTTCCACAGGATAGGGACTGCCACTGAAAAGGAAATGTTTTCTAGTTCCTGTAAAATGACAATGTTTAAGGACAGGTAGATGTCTCTAGGGGAAAGGTGGTACCATAGATTTTTCAGAGGGCAACTCACTTGGGAGGAGGTGGGAAGGGAAGGGAGGCAGGCAGGCAGTCAAGAAGGAAGGAAAGTTGTGGAGATTGCTAGAACATGCATAAAAAACTGGCTGGTCAACTTTCAGCCAGTCACTCACTCTCAACCCAACCCACCTCACAAGGTTGTTGTTGTTTTAGGAGAAAACAGGAGAAGGAAAGTGTATTAGGTATGTTGTCTGACTTGAGTTATTTATAAAAATAATAAAAGGCAGAATTAACAAAGGAAGGAAGGAAGGAAGGAAGGAAAGAAAGAAAGAAGGAAGGAAGGAAATTGCTAGAATACTCCCCAAATTTATACCCGTGTATAGTTCTGAGTGTATGGCAATTGTATTGATTTGAAAGTGGTTTCTACAATTTCTGCTTGCAGTAGCTTTCTACAGCCATGTCAAACTGAGGTCTAAGGAAACAAAATCACAAATGTAACATTAGCCACTTCCACTCTTACAGCATATGAGTTACCACTTGGTAAGAGGGGGCAGTCAATAAATTTTGCAAATAAATACATATAAACCATGAAATTGCTATACAGTTCATTTTTGTAGCATGGCAACCTAAGCCTTATTATTCCACTTGTTTCAAGTGAAACAATAGAATATGATGTGTGCTAGAAGTTTCATCACAGATGGCAAAATGAAATGGCACACATATTGTATTGTTTCACTTGAAACAAGTTGAGTAATGAGTTGAAATGTGATGTGTCTTAAAGCTGCCAGCAAATATAGCACAAAATGAAAGCTATTTTGAAAATGTCTGTTTTCCCAACAAGAGTAATGCGTTGCTGAGAATGTTGTTTCTAGAACAGTGATGGGCAACCTTTTTGGCGTGGTGTGTCAAAAATCGGCAAAAAATCGAGCATAACTCGCGTTGTGTGTCACTTCGACAAAAACATAATTTTGCGCAATTTATAGTTTAAACTACAAAAATGTATAATTGCAATATATAATTGTATTTAATAAACCAAAAACAAATTATTTAACATACCTGCTTAGTAACTTCTTTGTTCATCAGTCGATTTCGTATGTTGCCCTTGATATTATTGAACTTGTTTGGGGTGCCGTGAACCAGGGATGTGGAGTTGGCTGCTTCCAGCTCCACGTCCTCATCAACATGCCGCTCCAGCCCGCCCCTGCTATGAATATTCCTAGTGACGCGAGGGCGAAGAATATGAATATTCATAGCGGGGGCGGGCCGGAGCGGCATGTTGATGAGGACATGGAGCTGGAAGCAGCAGACTCCACAGCCCTGCCATGAACTGAGATAAGTGTGGTGCGGTCGTAACCGACAGTCCCAGGAGTAGACTCTCTGTGCCGGCCTGACTGGAGAGAGGCGCGCACTGTTCCCGCGCTCCTCTCCTGCGGGTCCTCCCTCGCCGCGCTGATGATGTGTGTGCGCACGGCACGCACGCCTTACCAGCAGCCCCTGCGCTCAGAAAGGGGCGGCGGCGATACAGTAAGTGAGTGTGGGCGGGGGAGATCACACGTCCCGCCCCCCCGTTCCTCCAGCACAGATTCTTTCATCCTCGGCGGCCGTGCAGGAGCCGAGGATGAATCGCATGAAATCCTGTGCGTGTCACCCCAAATGGCTACGCGTGTCAGCACTGACACGCGTGTCATAGGTTCGCCATCACTGTTCTAGAAATAGGTCTGTATGCTTCCGACTATAGCAGCACCCAGTGGTCACTGCAGTATATTTGGTATACCTTTTTCCACCTAGAAAATGCTTCCTTTGGTAATATAGAACTTGCACTCCACAAAGCATTTCAGCACCAAGACAAATCCCCCGCTCATTAGATAAACTGATTACTGAATGTCCTTCTTTAATACAATTCCAGAAGAGTTAGAAATGGATGTATGTATGTTATGTGAAGAGACTTGTAATGCAACCATCTTTGAAGCAACTATTGAACATCATGTGCTTATCTCTTGTTCTCAGATTTCTTGGCTGGTGGGGGGAGGGGGACACACACATGGGGCATTTGGTATAAAAACAAAAAAATCCAGGTCTGGAAAATGAATAGCCATGGTAGACTGAATTGCAGGGCTACCACACTGTTGACATTTCAGCTAAGTGTAGATTTAATTACAAAATGCAGGTGGCAAGTCAGGTTTTCCTTCAAGGAAACCCCAAGCTCAATGATGTTCATAAAAGAACTATAAAAGCAGGTAGATAGTTTTAAGTTAGCACTCATCCAAACTAACACATTTGCCATAGTTCTAACAGGTAGAAAGGTATACAAAGGTCTCTGTCCCAGTTAAATATTTTTACAAATGAACAACTGACACTGTAGATTTGATGTAGAGATTTCAAACACATAAGGCCTTTGACATAACAGCATGCAAGAGTGGACATTTCAGCGTCTTCTGTTAAAGTTCATCTATGCCTACAGGCATTTTACTTAAGTGATAACCTGCCAAATAATATAACACATTCAAATTCACATACTCCTGCAGAAAGTCCAGGAATCTGAACAACAGAAAATATATGGGGGGGGGGGGATCCCTGCTATTATGTAACTGAAGCTTAACTACCTTCAGTTATATTAGTTTCATTTTTCTTTTCAGAAACAAAGGCTGCACTAGGAGGCAATGCTTTACACAGAAATGTTTATATGTGTTTGTGTGTTTTAAATAAAGATTGCAATTAAAGGAGGCATGCCCAAGGGACAACAACAATGACAAAACGTTGTCTTCTATGTGCCTTGCTGCTTGTGCCCCCACCACTACAAATTACAACAAGCTGCTGTCCAGACATATTCAGGACAGGACAGGATCTGAGCAATCTGTTATCTTTCCAATATTTGATGTTCTGCTTCAGTTAAGATGGCATTTTGCTACCTTAATGGAGATTACAAAGAACTCTTGTTTCAAACAACTTCCCACAGTATTTGTCTTGAAAGTGAGTTTTCTTCAAAGGCTTTGAGCTATTCACACACAAACACATCCACCAATTTATGTAATTTGAAAATAAATGTAAAGGATGGCAGCTATTTTAAAAGAAAGTTAATGCAATATAATTACATTAGCAGCAATTTTACAGGTTCCCAATTGTACAATAATGTACTATTTTAACCCTTCTGAAGTACTCCTTTTCCATTTGGCATGAGAGCACAAGTAGGTGGGGAAGGGAGATTAAATTGTCTGGTAAAGGGAAGTGGTCAGTTTCGTAAACCTCATTCCCAAAGGTGCCTGTTCTTTGAAATAATTCTGTGTTTACAAACAGGAGAAAGAAGAATTCTAGGTTACCAGAAAAGCCTGCAGCTTCCTATATATCTAAACTATTGCATCCAACAAGCTGTAAGTAGAGCAGGGTAGAGAACTAGACATGGATTTTCAAGAGTGAAGAGTTTATCAAGAGTTGCTACTTAAGACACACTTGGACATTAATGATGTAAAAGATTATAGACAAAACCAGATCGCAAAAAAGTGCAATTTATGAATATACAGCATATCCAGTAGCTTAAAAGAATTTGACATTACAAAGCATTCGCAAAACCAGAAGACTAAATATCACTTCCAGAAGATAGGAAACAAGGGAACATTATTTAAGAAATGCAGAGAAACCTATCAGCTCAAACAACTAAGGCTTAAAGTGCACATAGACACACACAAACACAAAGAGCAATGTTTATATTCAAAGAGCAAATTTTATATTCATACACGGCAGGGTATGCTTTTATTTTGGCTGTGAAAAGTCTTAGTCCTTCTGTATTTTGATCAAAAGCTAGATAGCTTTCACACAAGTGAGACTATTCTTGTAAGGCAGCCTTGCAGGACTTCTCCATGTCCATCCTGAAAACACGGTGTCTTTCCTTGGCACTCATAGAAGGCATGTGGAGGAAAATCCTGAAAACCTTCTCAAAACTGGAACCTTTTAGTGACCTGATGGTTATTTTCTTAATTAATGTGTACTTGCAGGTACAACTGCTGCCCTCTTAACACACTCCCAAAGCAGTGTCCCTCCCATACTTCCAATATACAATATAATACAGTTGCCAATCCTTATGGTCTCCACAGGGAACTGGATAAACAGAATCACAGAGTGATCAAGGCACACCACCATCTTAACTTCTTGTACTGTTTTGAGATGTTCCTAAGAGCAATAGGTGCTAGATGGAGGATAATGTATGACTGCACATCACAACTGCTATCTTACATTTGACCATTGGAAAAATCAGCTAAATGACGGAGGCGTAATTGTATTAATATTTCTCAATGCACAATAAAAGAGTTCTCCAAAAGTTCATTAATTTTTAGTTGAAGTCTGTGATCTTCAATATTTGGGACTACTATATACTCTTCCTAAACTCAAGAAGAGGGTTTCTTTTTTTTTGGCAACTCACCCATTTGTTCATAAGGCATTCTTTCTATTTTACCAGATAATATGCTGTGATCCTTAGAATGGTAAATAAATTCAATATTTGTATCCTAAATTAGATCAATTCTGGAGAAAATCCATGACAGAGGCTGTGTTCTAGGTAGGTGAAAAATTGTTTCTATGACCTATAGATCAGCACCAATTCCAGAAAAGAGTTATAGTATTGCTTAATAGTTAACATTTTGCCTGAATATTCTTTCAACAAAAATTCCAAGAAGCACTTATCAATACAGCTGAGGTTTTTTTTCCGTTTCTTTCTTTGGAATAGCATCATACCCCACTCCACCCCTACTTAATGCCCATTTAATTTTAGAAAAAAACTATGAATATACTTATGAACGTTGTTCCTTTTTGTAATTGGAGTAATGGTGTAATTTATATGGAGTTCTTGTATCATTCATTAGGGAATTAGTTGTTTATATGCTTTTAAGTTTATTTCTAGGACAAGTATGTAAGCTGTTCAGAAAATAGCAATAGCAATAGCAGACTTATATACCACTTCACAGTGCTTTAGGGCTCTCTCTAAGTGGTTTACAGAGTCAGCATATTGCCCCCAACAATCTGGGTCCTCATTTTACCCACCTCGGAAGGATGGAAGGTTGAGTCAACCTTGAGCCAGTGAGATTCAAACTGCCCAATTGCTGGAAGCCAGCAGTCAGCAGAAGTAGCCTGCAGTACTGCATTCTAGCTACTGTGCCCCCACAGCTCATCACAACAGTGGCATATAAATCAAATAAATAAATAAATATGTTAGTACCAGTCATGAAATCAACAAGCTGCCACTGAGTTTGTTTCACCATTACTCTTTCAATTCAGGGGCCCTTTTAATTATACTTGAGTACATACAGTTAGCTTTTCCTTTATCCCTTCCCTTCTTCCCTCATTTAATTTATAATTGGGGAGGAAGTGAGAACAAATTAAGACAAATTAAGCTTCTGTGTGATTGAATCCCTCATCTGATGAAGGTTATATTCCTTGCTAGGTCCGGGAGGTTCAAAGTATAGACAAACACTCCTAGAACAACATGACTCAAATAATGAGCAAATCAACTTACTATCTAACTCATTTTGTAGGAAGTACTACCTGTCCCATCAATACTCCCAGTGGCTACTAGTGCTTTGACCTCGGCTATTATGCTATTATTTTTCCCATTTTTATTTGAAAAAGCAGGAATGCCTTAACCAACTTAAACTTAATGAAGTGGTTCAAAGAATATGAGTGGATAAAATAATTTCCAGTGTAGGACAAAGAGGAACAACGAAGTGCTTAATTAGAGGCTGAATATCAGCATTGGTTTTGAGGAAAATAATGCACAATATTGAAATAAGTGATTTAAATAGGAGTAACATATTTTAGAGTCATCTCAGTCCACGGTCAACTTTTCTGCAGAGGAAAAGAAAGGACAGGATATTACTGTTGTTACTGTTCCTGAGACATTCAGATGGATTTGGAAGTCCACCTCAGAGAAGTCTCCTATATTGACCTATTCATAGTAGAACAGAGAACTGCTTTGAGAGTAAATGGTGAAGAAAAATTGCTTTTAGGAATTTCCTGTGACTTGCTTCCTTTGTCTTTTGCAGGAGGCAGTCCTTGATGCCTCTCTCAGAATAGGCATATCACTTGCTATGGTGAAAGCCGCATCTTCTTGTGTTTTACTTGATATTTTTGAGCAAGGCAGTCCGTGCATTCACCACAGCCTTGAAGGCGTCTTCACTACCTGGAGCCATACACTTATCTGGGTGGAGGAGCACTGCCAACTTTCGATAGGCCTTGTTTACTTCATCCCTGCAGAGCAAGAGAGAAAGAGATAATAGAAGAGTGCAATGTAATGGGGTCTATTTATAGAACGATAAATCTTAAAATGAAAGTCTTTCAACTACCGAAGTTTACCTAAGTACTAAAACTATTTGAATGGCACCAGCAAAGAATTACAATTATTATTCATTTTGGTTATCCAAGTAAGTAGCATTCTAATCAAACATAAAAATGAAAATGAATTTACAGTTATATTTAGAACGTAAAGATCCATTATAATTTCATCTGGTGCACTGCTCTGGGCTTTTAACTCCAGACACAAAATAACCATAATTTCAGAAAGCATTTCTTGTCATAGACTGTACTCGCTCCATTCTCTCAGTTCATAAGAAAGGGCTGGATCATGAACAATGCCCAAATAACATGGTCAATGGACACTGGCGCTGTTACATCCATTAGGAGTCAGGCAGAACCCCCCCCCCCAGGACAAATAGGGTAAGTAGCTGGTTGTTGGGAAGATACATTCTGACGAAATGCCTCCTATGCTATACATAAACACTTGCCATAAATTAGTTGATATTTTACCTTACATTTTCTAAATTCAGAGCTTCGCCATAACTGTCCCATTCCTTCTAGTCAAACTCTTATCTTGCTCATTTCCAACACCAGCAGAGATTATTTATTTTGTAACGGTTGGGTCCTGCCTTACCTTGTAGTTCCCGGTTTGACACCCAACATATCCCAGCTATCCTTGCTGTTGCGAATCCTCCGGATGGTGTCTACTTGCTCCTTAGTGAAACTGTTGCTTGCGCTGGTTATGGGGCGCTTTCCACCATTATCACATAAATCAACAATAGCCGAGTAGAAAGTCTGCAAGCACAGAGAAGGCAAAGTTACAAAGTTCTTGTATGTGCCCCATTGCTCAGCAATCTTTATTTCATTGAGAAGATCAAAGTCCAAATCATTTTCTTTTGCCTTTAACAGCTCAAACTCAGAAATCTTGAGAAAAGAAATGAACTATAACCATGATGTTGAATCATGTGAGCCAGAAGTGGCATGCAGAGCCCTCTCTGCTGACATGCACACCATCACCCAAGGTCAGATCTCCGTGGCGTTTCTTTTGTGAGCTTCTATTTCCCTGCAAACAATGAAACAGAAGCTCACAAAAGAAAAAGATCTTACCTCTTGCCACACTGCTGGTATTGGGATGCCCCACCTCTCGCTAGCCAGCTGGTCTTCAGGTCTCTGCTGTGCATGTCCAAAACGCACGCACGTACCTTTCAGTTTGGGCATGTGGGCGCAGTTTGGGCACTCAGTATCTAAAAGATTCGCCCTCACTGGCCTATAGGGACAGTAGGATTTTTAAACTTACAACAGTAAATCTTCAAATAGTGCAGAAGCAAACAGTGACATGGTGCCTACTCCATTAAATGCTTTCTTGATTTATTTTCAATTGGAATGCTGTGCCATGTGCCTTCAGATCATCCATTAGATTAATTCTTGCATATTGAAACAATCTCTTGCACTACTTGTTCTTGCTTTTTGTTTTAACATAAAGCTCTGTGCCATTTCAAAGACTAAAGATAGTTAATTAATTTAAAATTCTTTGGAAAACTAGGGAGAACATTGCATATGCAGAGAGAATAAATGAGAATTTGCCAGTAAAAGATGAGAGACCTTAGGACATTTTCTCGCCAAGTCAAGAAAAGGTACCCCTAGTTTCAGAAAGGAACAAGAAAATATAAAATATAAAATAGACCCCAAATGCCTTAAAAATGAAGAGTGAAAAATGACAGAAAAGCGTCTGCATTCATGACTGGAAGTATTTCTGGCAGGTTTTATTCATGCCCCCAAACAATGTTTCTCATGACGTGCAGTAAGTCAAGGTAACCATGTTTAAAGGGGAAAAAAATCAACAACATTTCATTTTGTGTAAGATGATGAAGATTTACAAAAGCAAACAAAATCGTTGCTTATGAAAACATCTTAGCAAGGAAGCAAATTCTCATAAGGAAGAATTCAGTCAAGGATGTCTAGATTACAAAGCACAAATCAACACACTTTGGGGGGGGATGCAGGAGGACTGCCTTGTTTTGCACTGTAGATTTTACCTGGAACATTTCATTAATCCCTTCTCCAGTCTGTGCAGAAGTTTCAAAATAAAGAAAGCCTCTGCTTTCTGCCCACAGTCGCCCTTCACTTTCATCCACACAGCGCAACTTGCCACAATCAATCTGAAATGAAAATGAGAGAAGAGTGTAATCTCGACTAATTATTTACATGCTCCTTTATCTGCCCTAAACCCTTTAAGCATTTAACAAACGTGAGCTTTTTTTTACACCAGACTTTACCTTATTGGCACAAACCACAAAAACAATGTTTTCCATGTTTCCATGTGGTCCAAGTTCTTGTTTCATTTCAGCAAGCCAAAGGTCAAGAGCATTAAAGGAGTCCTTTTGCCCAACGTCATACACTAGGATTACACCCTGAGTGTCTTTGTAAAATTCATTGCGAACCTAATTTAAGGCAGAAATAATGCAGGTGAATTTAAGAGACCAATAGACAGCTCTAGAAAAGTGACTCAAACTATAAATAAGTAGCACATCAGCTTAAATTGGGCAAATGTTTGACCATTTACAGTATAGCACAGGAGTACACCCCCCTCAAATTTTGTAACTATTTAAGTATATCTTTTCATGTGACAACACTGAAGAAATGACACTTGGCTACAATGTAAAGTAGTGAGTATACAGCTTATATAACAGTGTAAAAATAACAGTCTCAAAATAACGTAATGCACAGCCATTAATGTCTAAACACATAAAAAGATATACTGTGTTTTCCCAAAAATAAGACCTCTTATTAGTAATTAATTAGTAATAATAAGACTTATTATTTTCTTTTGACCCTCCAAAGAAGGGCTTGGCCTTATTTTCGGGGAGGTCTTATTATTTTCCAGGTGCAGGAGGTAACAAGCCCACCCTTTCCATCCCACCACCTGCTTCCCTGCAGCCACAATAACCCAAGTTCTCCTTGCATCCTGGCCTTCCCCTGCCCTGCTTGCTGGCTGCCGAACCGCTGACTGTGCTGCTCTGGCCTCATGAGAGATGGGGGCTCTTCCTGGAAGAACACACACACTTTCCCCCTCCAAGGCAGCCACATCCCTTCAATAACTTGCTTTTCCACTCCATATTCCGCTCCACGTGCAGGACAAGAAAAGTAGACTGTGTGCCTACAGTAAAAAAAAATACCAGAAAATACCTTCCAACTTCTCGCAAAAAAAAAAAAAAAAAGATCGTTGGAAGAAAGTTGGAAGTAGTCCCACAAACTACTTTTCTTGCCCTGCACGTGGCAGTGGAGAATGGAGCAGGAAAGCAGGTTAGTGGAGAGATGTGGCTGCCTTGGGAGGGGGTGGGGTTAGGGATCTCTCTCTCACACACCCACACCACCATCTTTTCCTTAGGAGCTCTGCACAGATGCAGAGACGGCTTCAGATAGAGCATTTGGGGGATGTGCGTCTGCGCTGAAATCTCAAGGAAAGAACGATTGCCAGGAAGGGGGGGGGATTTTGCCTCTTTTTCCTTTTCTGAGTCTGTGTTGAGCTTCAGAACAGGGTAAGAGGAAGGAAAATCTCCCCTCCCCATTTTCAAGACATTTGCAAAAATGCCCCATTCCGAGCCTTCAATCCTGCAATCCTGGAATATACTGAAGGCTCGAAATGGGACGTTTTTGCAAACCGCTTGAAAATGGGGAGGGGGATACACCCGCAGATGAAATAATAATTAGAAAAGTACTTGAATGTGCAGAGATGGACAAAATGATAATAGAACTAAAAGAAAGAGGAAACAGATTTCTATAAAATATGGAATAAAATTTATAAGTGGCTAGAAAACAGAAGCCAAAACAGAAATTAGAGAATGTAAATATATGGTGATATAAATAATCAAGATTATTATAAGTGTTAGCACTACTGTTGTTATATTATAGGACAAGGTAAAAGCAATAGGAAGGCAATGCAGAATGGAGAATTATAAAGGCTAAACAGGAAAGCCGATACAGAAGGCTGTATAATTACTTTATATTGTTATGTATGTTTTGTGTTTTGTTTTTTCTTGTGGTGTTTTTCTTTCTGTTTTTAAAGATTAAAATACCCCTCCCGATTTTCAAGCCGTTTGCAAAAATGCCCCCTTCCGATCCTTCAATGCTGCAATCCTGGATAATATGAAGGCTTGGAATAGGGGCATTTTTGCAAACCACCCCACTCCAGAACAGGGTGAGAGGCAGGAATATCCTCCTCCACATTTTCAAGCCATTTGCAAAAACGCCCCATTTCAAGCCTTCAATGTGAATATGTAGGTGAGAAGCGACCTCCTATAGTCATGGAAATCCATAGACTTGGGACATCGGAAGAAGCTTTGCGCTTTGAGGAGACGCTGCTGCCGAAGTGCAGGAAATCCCCCCCCCCCGCCCCACCTGCAGATCGTCCTTTCAAAGAGGAGTTTCACCAGGATGAAGAGGTGGATGAAAGTGGTGTTTATGTCACCTTCATGCTGGTGAAACTCCTCTTTGAAAGGACGATCTGCAGGTGGGGGGGGGGATTTCCTGCACATCAGCAGGGGCGTCTCCTCGCAGGGCTTCTTCCGATGTCCCAGGTGTATTGATTTCCATGCCTTCTTTTCCTGTTCCGTGGATGGAATTGCCTGCTGTGACTGTCACCGTTAGGTAAGGAGGGCATGAGGCATTGGGGTTGTGTTGCTTAGCCTCCGGCTTCTTTTGCAGCTGCAGTTGGCTGCAAAAGCAACCTGCGTTTGCTGGAGGCAGAGGCCTGAGCAGCACCCACAAATCAGCTGTTTTGTGAATGGAGCGGCTCAGCTGATCTGATTAAGGGGCCAAGAAGCCCTGAGGTAACTGGGGAAGGGAAGGACTGCCCCCTGTTCTGGCTAAAGCCACCCCTTCACTAGGGGTGAAGCCACCCCTTCACTTCCCCTTTCAGGGGAAGTCTTATGTTTTTGCCCACCCCCAAAATCTGGCATGGCCTTATTTTCAAGACATTTCTTATTTTCGGGGAAACACGGTACTTAAATATTTACAAAATGTGAGGGGGTGTACTCACTTCTGTGATATACTGGTATGTGCAACTGCAGAAAATAATATAATACATGCATTACATTTGAACAAGTCAAAGTTTGTAGTATATAAATATACCTATTTGCATAAGGTTATGCAGGAATACAAACATTTTCCATGCATTAGTTGACAAAGGTCAGCTAATTATTACATCACTACAACTGACACAGAGGTGACAAGCGTTTAGTAAAAAATCTGGGATAAAATTTTGGCATAATGTAGAGTTTATGGGGCTGTATTTCAGTGATTATTTTAACAAATAAAGTGTACTTGCATGCTATGACCACCACCAACTACAGTTTAGCCATTCATTCTCCTTCCAAACAACACAACTACAAACTACTCATCCTTGGCTTATTTTCTGCTAGCAGACGGACTCAGTGCAATTATTATAAGAAGGGGGCAAAAAAACCAGAGAAGGGATCCATAAATAAACTTTACTTCAAGTTATGGACTGGGTAAAATCAGAAATAATCACCAGGCCAAGTTGCATAATATGATTACCAAATCTAAATTATAAATCATCATTTATATCCCACAGTGCCTAGGTTCACACATTAGACAAAGACCTGACAATTTAGTGTACTGTCTGAACACACAGCGTTTTAGCATCTTTTTTGTATAAGTTGTTCCGTCCTCATTGCTGAAAAGCCATCACCTTTCTTACCTCGTAAAAGAAGGAGTGTCCAGCCATGTCAAAGATATTCACTTTGATTTCTCGGTCTCTAATTTGCACTCTAAAAGGAAAAGAGTCCTAAGATGCAAGCATGGGCACTCTTGCTGTTACTAAGCTAGCATTAATAAGCATCACAATATCACAGTTGTGCCTCTAATAGAGTTAAGCATTGGTATAGTCATTAAAAATCAAAGGAAAAATGTCCAGAATTAATTTAAGACAAGATGTAATTATTAAATAATCAACAAGAGGAGATACAAGAACCATCAATTAGGACACAGTAGCATCACAGTAAAGACTTGATCAGACTTTTAATAATTTTCCCATGCCATACACAAAAATACTTCCAGGAAAACATTCACTCGCCTCATAGTATATGCAATGGGATGTGCACTGAATCATCATCAACTTCAAAACTGCTACTGCGTTTCCCCGAAAATAAGACAGGGTTTTATTTTATTTTGACCTTCGAAATAAGCGCTTGGCCTTATTTTCGGGGAATTCTTATTATTTTTGAGGTGCAGGAGGCGGCAAGCGTGGTCATCTCATGGTTGCTGCTGTGTTGTAATATTTCCGGAGAGGGCTTCTTTTTTTTTGGAGGGATTATTTTAGCGCATGAGCTCAAAAGCCCGATTGGGCTTATTATTTGAGGAAGTCTTATTTTCAGGGAAACAGGGTATTTTCACCAACAGCAGAGCAGAAAAACTACAAACGATTATGATGGATGAACAATCAAGAGCATTTTTTCCATCTTTCACATGTACACCTTTTAAGTTTGGCTCACATATTTTCAAGAGCTATTGTCTGTAGCTACTGGCGGATATAAAAGAAGGGTACTCACTTGGTAACACCATAATCAATGCCAATTGTTGCAAGATATTTGGGCACAAATCTCTTCTCACAGTATCGCTTGATAACGCAACTCTATAAAGTGGAAAAAAAAACTTGTTATCAAAGGGGTGAACTGCTTATTCATCCCAGTCTGTGCTCTTCTTTTCATAACTAATTCTAGTCAAAATATTTTTAAAAACTGTTTTTATGCATATCTAGCAGTTAAGTAAATATTGTAGTACCACAATTCAAATAAATATAGCATCAATAAACATGAAATAAAAAAGATAAAGCGAGTTTAAGTTGAACTTAAGTAACTAAGTATTAATAAATTTTTATTACTGTCAACTACCAGTCAAGACAAAACAGATTACATACCTAAAACTAATAATTAACTATGAAATAAATAAATACACATTACATGACAAAATGCGGCCACATTTAAAGAAACAGAGCCCCTCTGAATCTGAAATAAATATTTGTAAATAATACTGATCACGTGAGCAGGAAATTTGGTTTGATGTGGGGTTATGAGCTCAAGATGGGAGTCAGCATAAAATAGTATAATAAAAACAACTGCTAGATGTCTATTTTAATGGCTCCTAAGTAAATATGATTTTTATTTCCCACTCAAAAAATTGTACATTTCAGTTTTTATCATTCATATTATAGGCAGTGCCATCAGCTTACTGTATAGCAAGAACAGACTGGAACTTCAGTTCTTTTACAAGGAGAAGTCATAGCTGTTTCACAAGATATAATGCATCCTGATATCCATATAGAAAAGAAAGATTAGAATTGCACTTAAAAAGACCTAGGGAGTAGATACGACGTCATTTTCATGTGGAATTTGGAATGTTGTGTCAACAGACATAGTACAGATAGTCCTCAACTTACAACAGTTCATTTAAGAACAGGCACTGAAAAATGTGACTTATGATCCTTTTTAATTCTTAAAACCGCTGCAGCATCCTCATAGTCATGTGATCAAAATTCAGATACTTGGCAACGGACTCATAATTATGATAGTTACGGTGTCCTGGAGTCATGTATTCACCTGTTGTGACCTTCTTACAAAGAAAGTCAATGGGGAATCCGGATTCATTTAACAACCATGTTGCTAACTTAACGACTGCAGCGATGGGACAAAAGTTGCAAAATGGAAAAATTAACAAATTTCTCACTTAGCAACCTGAATTTTGGGCTTAATTGTGGTTGCAAGTCAAAGACTACCTGTATGTTCAAAATACAAAATATAGCCAATCAGTCAGCTGCCCAAATCCTGCCAACCTGCTTGACTGTGTGCTGATTCATTAACTACCCTGAGCCATTCATCATTTTTATTCTGCTTACATCTAAGAATAAGACTGTGGCAAAGCAACTGAAAGAAAACAGAGATTTTCTCTCATTCAACCCTTATCTAGCAGGAGCCATTCCATCATTATATAGAAAAGGGGGGGGGGGGAGGAGAGAAGGAAAGCAGGACTGTTCTGCCAGTAAGCCTGAGATAAGCAACTATTTCTCTTCCAACTTGTCACTATATAAATAATGAATGACTGTTTGGGTTTCTTTTTGCACTGTTTGCTCTTCTTGCTATGATGTCTTCCAGACGGCAAGGAATGGTTATATTACTGGTCTTTATAATCTACAGCAGGTCCTCAACTTATGACCACAATTGAGTCCAAAATTTCTGTTGTTAAGCGAGACATTTCTAAAGGAGTTTTGCCCCATTTTATGACCTTTCTTGTCACAGTTGTTGAGGGAATCATTGCAATTGCTAAGTGAGTAAACACAGTTGTTAAGTGAATGTGGGGTAGTGAGATCTTGCCCCTGTCATGGTCGGACCACTTCCTACTGAGGCTTGACTTTCAGAGGCCAATCCCCCACTGTAGGGAGGAGGAACCGATTAGGTGGTTCCACCCCAGGCGCCTTATGGACCCTCAGGGCTTTCAGACGGCGCTTGGTGTTGTACCTGATACTCTCGTCCACAGTCCGGCGGAGACCTTGGTTGCTGCTTGGATTTTAGCAGCATCGGAGGCTCTCAACCGGATTGCGCCTTTACGGCCGATCCGAGGCAGTGGATCCAGGAGGGCTCCTTAGTTTACTGAGGATCTCTGAGAGATGAAACGCCAAAAGAGACGCTTAGAGCGCCGCTGGAGGTCCAGTAAATCCGAGTCAGACCGAGCACTGTTAAAAGCCTGCATCAGAGCTTACCTTCTGGCAATTCGGACCTCTAAGAACATTTATATTGCCACTCTGATTGCATCCGCTGAGTCGCGCCCAGCCGCCTTGTTCAGGATAACCCGCTCCCTCCTGAATGGGAGGGATACGGGCAATCCTTTGCGAGGTAGAGCTGAGGAATTCGTCCAATTCCTCGCGGATAAAGTTGCTCGGCTTCGGACAGACCTGGACTCCAATTGCGCAGAGCCAGCCGAGGTACCGGGGGAGGGTCTTGAGCGACATCTCTGGATTGATTTTCAACTTGTTACTCCTGAGGAAGTGGACAAGGCCATGGGAGCTGTGAGTGCCTCCAAGTGTGCGCTGGATCCGTGCCCCTCCTGGCTGGTCGCGAACAGCAAGGAGGTGACATGGGGCTGGATCCAGGCGGTTGTTACCGCCTCCCTTTGGGAGGGTTTCTTTCCCCCTCTGTTAAAGGCAGCGGTGGTAAGGCCACTCCTGAAGAAGCCATCTTTGGATCCATCCATTCTAAATAACTATCGTCCAGTCTCCAACCTCCCCTTTGTTGGGAAGGTTGTCAAGAAAGTGGTGGCCTCCCAGCTCTGATGGTCCTTGGATGAAACCGATTATCTAGATTCCTTCCAGTCTGGATTCAGGCCTGGTTACAGCACGGAAACTGCTTTGGTCGCACTGACCAATGATCTCTGGAGAGCCAGGGACGGGGGTCATGCCTCCATCCTAGTGCTTCTTGACCTCTCAGCGGCCTTCGATACCATCGACCATGATATCCTTCTGTGACGGTTGCGGGAGGTGGGGGTGGGAGGCACCGTTCTTCGGTGGTTCTCCTCCTACCTCTCGGACAGGTTGCAGTCGGTGTTGGTTGGAGGGCAGAGGTCGACTCCTAGGCCCCTTAAGTATGGGGTGCCGCAGGGCTAGGTCCTGTCCCCCCTCCTGTTTAACATCTACATGAAGCCGTTGGGTGAGATCATTCGGCGGCACGGGATAAAATACCATCAGTATGTGGACGATACACAGTTGTATCTGTCCACCTCGTGCCAACTCAGTGACGCAGTTGATGTGATGTGTCAGTGCCTGGAGGCTGTTAGGATCTGGATAGGGGTAAACAAGCTTGCACTCAATCCTGACAAGACCGAGTGGCTGGTGTGTTTCCCTCCCAAAAATTGGCCGTGTATTCCATCTCTCAGGCTGGGGGGTGAAATTTTACGCCCCTCAGACAGGGTTCGCAATTTGGGAGTCCTCCTGGACTCACAGCTGACTTTAGAACATCATCTGTCGGCTGTGACCAGGGGGGCATTTGCCCAGGTTCGCCTGGTGCACCAATTGCGTCCCTACCTGAACCAGGAGGCTCTCGCAACAGTCACTCACGCCCTTGTAATCTCAAGACTGGACTACTGCAATGCGCTCTACATGGGGCAGCCCTTGAAGAGCATTCGGAGACTTCAGCTTGTCCAGAATGCAGCTGCGTGAGCGATAGTGGGTGCACCTCGGTACACCCACATTACACCTATCCTCCGCGAGCTGCACTGGCTGCCTATCGGTCTCCGGATACGCTTCAAGGTGCTAGTCGTCACTTATAAAGCCCTTCATGGTATTGGACCTGGGTACTTGAGAGACTGCCTGCTGCCAATCACCTCCCAAAGACCCATCAGATCACACAGACTTGCCTCCTCCGAATTCCATCTGCCGGCCAATGCCGGTTGTCGACCACCCGAAGGAGGTCCTTCTCTGTGGCTGCTCCGGCCCTTTGGAACGAGCTCCCCGCGGAGATCCGGACCCTCACCACACTCCAGGCTTTCCGTAAAGCCGTTAAAACCTGGCTGTTCTGACAGGCCTGGGATTGACGAGTTCCCTTCCCCGCTCGAATTGGGTGACTGTTGATCGTTTTTAAACCCTCTCTGTATCTTGTTTGTTGGTTGCTTTTTGTTTTGTATTACTCCCTCCCTTGGGTTTGTTAGCCGCCCTGAGTCCCTCCGGGGAATAGGGCGGCATATAAATGTAATAAACCTATAACCTATAACCTATTGATTTTGCTTGTCGGAAAGTCACAAAAATGATTGTATGATCCTGGGACACTGTAGCTGTCATAAATATACCAAGCCTCTGGCTTTTGGTCATGTGGCCATGGGGATGCTGCAACGGTTGTGTTAAAAAAAGTGATGTCATTTTTTTCAGTTCCGTTGCAACTTTGAACGGTTGCTAAATGAATTGTTGTAAGTCGAGGACTACCTGTACATGGGAATATTCTTTAGCTGAAGAGTGAAGTAAAATACTTAATAATTAAATAACATTTAATTACTATGCTTTAAAGCAGACTTTGCTGAACTGCCATCATTAACTATGAAGTGTATTAGTCATCCAGGTCATGGTTGTCCCAAAGGTGCTTTTTCCAGAGGCGACTGGATTTTCTGGTTTTTCTCTGAAGACTTTGGCTCCTCATCCAAGAAGCTTCTTCAGTGCCTGCCTCTGGAAAAAGCACCTTTGGGACTGCTATCATTATCATTACCAATCATTGGCTCGGCCAGTTGTGCCCATGAGAGTACTAATCCAAAACTTCTGGAAGGCATCAAATTCTGAAAGGCTAAAACAATCCAGGATCAAGATGAATAGAATACAGCTGGTCAGTGACCCAGATCTGAAGGGATTCCAGTCACGCCCTGCATCTCTGTTGGCACCTCTTTAAATCAAATGTGCCTTCCTAGGATCATGTAGCTCTGAATTACCGTTTCCTCTACAAATCCAGATCTCTGCACAGCCCTAACATAAAAGACAACAACTCCCACATGAACTCACATAATTAAAATAAATGGGATTAGAAGGACACACAAGTGAAATTGTAATAACTATTTTATTTGCTGGCTGCCCTGCTCTTAAAGACTAGGCTGGGTATTTGTTTAATAGAGTGATCCTCATTAATGATTATTTATTGAACCACAATTACGACAATTTTGTGAAGCACTAATATGTATGTGCATGAATGCTAAGAAACTGTGCAATGCAGCGTCTGCAATCTCACATCTTTCTGTTGAATTACATCATTATTATTAACATTTATACTATCTCCTGCCTATTCAAGTTACTCGTTTACAATAAAAATCTAAAAATGTCTCTGTGTGTGTTGTTTCTAGTGTTTCTTCCGCTTTGTTGCAAATTCTGATTATTTCTGTGCACTCGCTTCAGTTCATATAATGGAGCTATCAGTGTATGATGCAACATGGAAGGTTGATTTTTTTCAGCCAGCTTGTCCTAGAGCCTGTCAATGATTAGGAGTAAGAAGAAGTAACTGGCCCACAATCAACCACCTGCCTTCTCTGCCTGAGAGAAAACGAGAACCTGGGTCTCCCTGCTTCTAATTTAGTTTTAAATTGCTAGAAAATAGAGGAAGTAGGTGCAATAAGGGACTGCAGCATTGAAAGCTAAAGCTTGCATTCAGGGTACATTTGAGACAGGGAAGTCCAATCATTAATTTTTTTTATTTATGTATTTCACTTATGTAACATTTTTATATGACTGTTCATCTACTAAACACTCCGGTCGGCAAGCAGATAAAAAGAGAATAAAAGAAGAATCCACTATATAAAAATTATGAGGTCAAGTTCCTTTTAAAAAATCCTCATAAAAAATTAACAAATATGCCTGCATCCACATCAGAGTTCCATTAGTACCCTGGTTCATGTTTTCACAGCCTTCTGGAAAGGTAAAAATCATCTGAAGAGCATTGGACTGAGAAAGACAATTCTAGTAGTACAGTATAATCTAAGAAGTACATTTAGATCCATCTCTCCATACTTTGAGATAGTAGGTACATATCTGCATATAGCACCCATTTTCAATTCCAACAGTATCCAGTGTTGTATCTTCTGATCAAGGAAATTTTACTTTAATGGAAGCTGGATGCTATACTGCACACACATCAGACTGCACACGGGACAAATCTCAACTCAGTAATAACATTCATGAATATCAGACAAATTTAGAATAACTACCCTCACTACCCCACAAGTTGTGACAATAAAGATCTAATATCTTGAATAGGAGAAGAATAAAATTAAAAATTACAATGTTGCATCTTGAGAGTGGAGCCAAATCATCCAGTTATGAGCTCCAGATTATATGGTTTCAGCTTTTAAGAGATGTCAGATTTGACACAATTTATTAGAACTTATTGATTTTTACGGATTTATAATTGTTATTTGTTGTATTGTATCATATAGATTTTACTTTTATGCTATTAACCTCAGGCTAAATAACTAATCCATTGAAATAATGAATAAAACCATTTTCTTGGCCAAGTCTCTTAAATGAGAAGCAGTTCACCATTTTTTATTTTTATATTAAGCCACAGTGATTTTATCTGAGGATTGTTTGCTGCTTTAAGACTTCTAGTATGTTGAATCTTTTTTCAATGTTCACCACCAGCTATCTGGGTTGCAGGAATCCCCATCTGCATGACCAGTCGATGGCAGCCAAGAATTTTGTTTTGTATTTCTTTGCTGCTTCTGGCGACTGTCTGGATATTTGCAGCCAAAATATGATAAAGATTTAGATAGAAAGCAAGTCAAAGAAAGTTGTCACTGCCTTCACCTAACATACCTTGCAGACTTTATATGTGGATAAATGTAGTGGAATAATCCATATCATTTAAAGATCCTTTGGCAGGTTGTATCCATTTAATGTTAATTGTTTTAATGGGTTTTTTAATGTTTTAATTGTTGGTTTTATGATGCTCCCGAGTATTTTGATATGGGCAGGCATATAAATTTGATACATAAAATAAAAATTAATAATACATAGCAAAACATTTTGGAAGCTCCACCTTAACCCAACTCCTCTACCTCTCCGGACCAAACAAACCGCAACATTCTATTCCACAAACGATCTCTAGTGTCACAACAGCCTAATAAAGCAAAGAGAGCTCATTGGTCAGCCAGCTTGTCGTTCACCTGCCTCGGACCAATAAGGCGCCTCTGCTTCTAGTCCTACCCTTTTTACCTTGCCAACCTCAGCGTTACCCATGGAGATCACTTTGATCCTCAAAGACTTGCGTGTTTCTTTCCGTTTCGTCTCCATCCTTAGCGGTTAAAACTTGGAGGAGATGATTGACGCTCACTTTCTTCACGGGGTCTGACTAAACCTCAACAGACTCGCGCAAATCACCATCACAATGCCCCGGCTCCAGTCTTCGCTTCCGTTATCTCCCTCTCCATAGTCAATTCAAGAAGGCTAAGTCAAGCCGCAACAAACGCCTTGCGAGTCTTCAGGATATCGCGAGAAATATGGAAGGACTTCCTCCGGGCGCTCAATGCAAAAGCAGGGAAGTCTCGCGAGATCCAATCAGAGTGGTTCTTTCGGTAGTCGAAAAAATAGAGGAATGTGCACCGTTTCTCTTTAATCAGAGTTTGACTTTCACGGTGGTTATTTCTAGAGAAGCTGCTGTAGAATCACAGCATTCAGTGCTGTGGTTGCCTGGAATATATCCTGTTCGACTATATGCATCTCATTTTGCCTAGAATTGTGCTGCAAATTAATGGAACTCCCTTTCCATTTCTACTTATTTTATAATATATTATATAATATATTATAATACTATCTATCTTATCTGTCTTATCTATTTTTATGAGGCAGCTGAATAGTGAATAAACGGGCAGAAAATCTCTGGGAGGTTTTGCATTTATTATATGGCTGTGGAAACAATTTCTTTCAACCCAAACTGAACCTCTCTTTAAGTGTTTCAATTTGGCTCATTCCTTCGGGACCCTTCATGAAATCATGCAGTATTTTGCCTTGTTAAAAATAAATCTGTAGCTTTATTGCAGAGATACTTATGCTTATTGACTATTGACTATTTGATTATTGACTGGTGATGGAAATGAACACTGCAGATGTACAAAGAGGCTTTTTAAAGTCCTGTCCCCCCAATTAGCTAACATTATCTGCCTTTCTTTATTAGGAGTATGGATTCTAAATGGAAATTGACATTGGATGAGTGGGTTGGAAGGTGGATGCATAGAAATAGAACAATAGAGTTGGAAGGGATCTTGGAGGTCTAGTCCAACCCCCTGCTCAAGCAGGAGACTTAATCCCATGTCAGACAAATGACTGTCCAGTGGCTTTATCTTGGTATTGAGGATCAGCTTCTCAAAGCAATAGAACAAGAGGTAGTGGATCTAATTTAAACTAAGTGATTTATGAAGTTAGAATCTTTTTTGCAACAAAATAGCACCACCTAGTGAATATTTTTTAAAAATATGCTTAAACAAGATGATCTATGTGCTGAGCAGGGCCTTAGGCTAAAAAAATACGTTTTAGTGAATTTTGATAGTCAATTGCAGAACTATAGAAAGGTATATAGTATAAAGATTTCAGTACATACAGCTAATCATTTGTGGAGAGGCTAATCAAATTTTAATTATATTCCCAGCAAAAGAGAGAAGAGTTATGCAGCTGGTTTTTTTAAGTTAGGAAGCAAAAAAATAGATAGATAGATAGATAGATAGATCGATAGATAGATAGATAGATAGGTGATAGATAGATAGATAGATAGATAGATAGATTAGATAGATAGATAGATGATAGATAGATGATAGATAGATAGATAGATAGATAGATAGATAGATAGATAATAGACAGACAGACAGACAGACAAATATTCCCCAATCTTCTCTCTGCTCCAGTTTTCTTTACAATATGTGATTGATAATCTGAATTAGAATAATAGCATATCCCTTTTTATACATGTTATTGAGCATTACAATCAAAAAGAACATTGAACATTACAGTTAAAAAGATAAGAACTAATACAAACCAATAAAGTAAAAGAATAGAAATAGGATGGACTGTGTAAAAAGTTAGCATCCACCCCTCTTCTAGAATAATGAAATATTCTAGGAAATATTAAAAGGCAGAATATTATATTTCATCAGATGAGAAATGGAAAAAAATGTTTTATTTGAGGCAGGAAGCAGAATCATTCTTAATAGCCCCCACCCTCCTCAATAGCCCACAGCAGATGTCAGCACTTAAGAGATGGCTAGGTCTATTCATAAGCAAATACCCCCACCCAAAACCCAACAAAGGTAGGATTGGCCCTCAGCCACAATAGGAATTGCCCAAAACCTTTCATTACATCACCCAGCAAGGTTCAACCAACCTTAATTCAAACAACCTCAGCTGGACCCCCACATAGCCCCCTCAGAGTCTGACAACCAATAGGATACATTTCTTGCATAGGAACAGGAAGCTCTAGGGCAAGGCTCGAGAGGGTATAAATATATCTCTCCACTCCATGTGTTCAGCTGCCCAGAATCACATGTGCTTGGTGGTTCTGCTTTACCATTAAACCATCCTTCCAAGCAGCCTCCATATTTCCAGTGTCTTTCTCCCTACTTGGAACCCAAATAGACACTTCTTCCAACAACAGAAAAGAAAAAAAAAGAAACATATAAAGAAATGACATCACTTCATCACAGCATAAACAATTTTAGTAACATATTACCTTGGCTTATAATACAACAAATAATCTCTTCTTCCCATATCTTATCTATAAAACATTTTTAAAGCCTTGTCATTCAGTTCTAGTCAGCAAAAGTTATTTTTGCATGTAATTTTATTTTATTTAAAACAAAATACAAAACTCAAAAAAAATTGAATAAAAGTTAAACACAAAATAAAAACAAAACAGACAGGACATTAAACAAAAAAGGTGCATTAAAAAAACAAACACATAAACACATACACTATATTGCCAAAAGTATTTGCTCACCCATCCAAATAATCAGAATCAATTGTGAGCGAATATTTTTGGCAATATGGTGTATTGTTTCCCCTAGTTGAATACTAATAAATATATTGCAACAATATTAATTTCCCATCCCTTGTGAACCCCCCCCATTTTTAAACTTCTAATTCTATTTGCAAATTATTAACCTGACATCTATCTTCTATATTAATAACAAAATAGTTAAAAGATACAGCAACAAAAAAATGTAAAACTCTCTGTTAACAAACTATTACTGTATACAACTCACAAAAAAAGTATCATGGCTTCTTATCTATCCCAAATCAACTCAACAGTTAACAGTAATTTGTCCCGGAACAAATATCTATGTTTGTTTCTTAATACCATCTCTTATCAGCAAAAGACTATTAAGGATTACTGGAGATAACAATATATTTTAACCCTGATCAAATAAACCAGTTTTATAATCTGTTATTTTATTTCTAGTAATCTTGATCTTTTTATATTTCTTCCCTTTTAACAATCTTGATGTTTACTACCCTCAAATAATGTCCTAAAAGTTTATTTCTTTTTATTATTTTGTTCCTTCTCATAAAATTCTTCATAGGTTTAATAAATCTCTTTTGTAAATTCCATGTAGATTATTCAGGTCACATTTTGTGTGAGACATAAGCTGGTTTCATTTTATATCCAGTGTGGCATCTCCTTCCATATCATTACCATAACTCATCATTTTAAAATCTATTTTAAAATCAATCTCAGTCCTATCTGATAAAGGTTGCTCATCTTCCTCACCATCTTCCAAACACAGTCTGTCTACAAGGGCACACATTTTAAAAATTAACCTATAAGTCAATTGATAATAAATATCTTTTAATATGTCCAATACTTCAGTATTTTGCTCCATTCTTTATTAGTAAGTCAAATGCAAGTGCTCTTCTCCATTCACTGTAATCTTTAATTGGTTCTAGTTCCCCCTAGTGCAACCTTCAAAATCCCATCTTACAATTCTTTTAAGTATTTAAAACAACAGCATTTTCCCAAATCCAACTCTAATTGCAGAAACTTATTTCAAATCCACCTGGAATCTTAGCCTGTTTATAGCTTTCCAAAATCAATGTTCTAATCATCCTTTTGCTACTTATTGCAAACAAGAGGAAAGATTTTTTTAAAAATCTCTTTAAATTTATTTTTAAAACTTCTCTCAATAAGGATTAAAGGAAACTTGCTTGGTGCATATTGTACTACTTGATGATCAGAAAATTCTTATTAGTGGAAAAACAGTTAAAAAGCAATATTCAGAAATGACTAAGAGAGGAAGTATGCAAACCCAGATGTTCCACTGCAGTTTTGGCTAAGTTAAGCTCTAAACTCTGGAGAGTGCAATTTTCTGATCTCGTGAGAAGCAATTGTCTGGAGCATTCGTGGGCAATCCCAATTCTTGTCTGGAGAGAAATCCCAAAGTCAGTCCATTCTTCATTCCACTGCGATCATTCCACTCTCAGTGGAACTATCTTCAGTTCACAATTTCTTCCCTGGAAGAATAAGGACATTTCCATATCACCATTACTAGTATTCTTTACGTTCATAAAACAAATTGAAACTGATGGGTAATTATTTTCTTTGCTATCAGTCTTGGAACATAAGGAATATGCTGAGATCAGGGGTGGGATTCAGCCGGTTCAGACCAGTTCACATGAACCAGTAGCACATGCATGCTCAGCGAACTGATTGTTACATTGGTTGAATCCCACCACTGGCTAAGAGCAAATAAGCCCATCAGTCTCCCTCCAACTTGACATGAGTGCAAAAACCTTATTTACACTCTGGCCCCCATTAATTATTATGGTCCTGGAAAAAAAAAAGTCTTCTCCTCATTCCAAGCACAAAAGATAACAAATTAAAGTATAAATATAAAAAGTGGAAAGAGGAGGATATAACTAAAGCAGAACATCAGCAAATAGCCCGAGCCTGTAAAGATGAAGTGAGGAAAGTTAAGGCTCACAATGAAGAAAGGCTTGCGGCTTCCTGGGGGCGTGGCCTGTTGCCGAGGAGGGCTCCACCGAGCTCCTCAGAGATCTGGTCTGTATATCTAAATAAGATCATAGATAGCACCCCTTTTTGGCTAAGAAAGGGGCAGGGAGGATAGCTCCGTAGACTAGGGTCTATTCGTAAGCCACAGCCTTTTTCTTTTTTTGGCTGTGGAAGAGATTAGATCCAGCCGAAGCGGAGCTTTTATCTCCGGCCAGTTCTTCTCAGCTGCCTTTTTTTTTTTTTGGCAGCCCCAGACAGGCTAGCCCCCCCCAGGACAAAACAAAGTTTTCTCAAGCTAGATTTGATACGGGAGGGTACCACCCCTGTGAGATTTATGCTTTTATTACTATCTTAAATACCAGCACCATTCGTCTTAAAGACTTCTTTGTTTAAATAGACTTCAAAATGGCGATTTCTCTCCGTGGATGATTACTGGATGTACTTAGCCGGGTTTATCTTCCTGCAGACCGCTCCTTAACAAAATAAACTCTTTTTCTTTGGAAATAGAGGGGAGCGAAGCGCTGCTTACTTGTTTATTTATTATGGCACCCAGATCAAAGAAGCGTCTTGCTACAAATGTGTCTAAAGAATTTAAAGAATCTTTTTTGGAAACACAGCCTTTGTCTCCTACGCCCTCTACTGGAGAAGTTTTAACACAGGAATATCTCTTTAAAATATTTAATACCTTTAAGCAAGAAATTAAGGAATTTGTATTGCAACTTTATGATGATCTAAAATCTAAAGTTAATCAAATGAAGGTGAATACGTTTGCAGCCGTGTCTGCCCTGTCAGATTACTCTGCTGAAATAGAGAACAAATTGGAAAGTCTGGAGAAGGCTAATTTTAACTTGACTACCAATATTCAAATTTTACAAGAAAAAATTAGAAATAACGAAGAACAGCTTATGATGCTAAATTTTGATAGGAAGGCATTTTCAATAAGAGTCAGAGGATTCCGTGAAAAGGAGCAAGAGAATTTGAAACAGACCTTTGCTGAAGCCTTCAGCCATGCGCTGGGAAGCCCTGGACTTAACTTTGATGGGCAGATTCGGAAAATCTATCGCCAGAACTCATTGATAGCGGAACAGCGACAGCTCCCGAGGGACATAATTATACATTTCTCTACAAAAGAATCTAGAAACGCGATTGTGCAAAAGTTTCATAATAACAGTCTCCGAGTTGATGACCAGGACGTGATTGTCTTCAAAGATATACCTTTTCAGATGTTGAAAGCAAGAAGGGACTACACTTTTTTAACTAAAGAGCTTAGGAGTCAACAGATTCGATACAGATGGGAGGCCCCTGCCGGCATCACGGTTACATTTGAGAATCAAAGATTTCGTCTTAACTCTGTTTCGGAGGCTCAAGATTTCTATTGTAGGATTCTGAAGGCGGGACTTCCTGACGCGCTTGGAAGAGAGGAGAGACAAGCGGAAGGAGAAAGCAAACGGCTGGCCATGCGGCTGCAAGATGGAGGGGGTAGCCCCTCCTCCCTCGGAGAAGCAGAAGAACGCAGATCGAGAATTTAGATACTTCAAAAGACTTCCTAAAGTTGAGGACTGAATGGGGGTTTGAGACCTCTCTCCGGTAGAAAAAGTGGACTAATTTTTATCAGAAGGGAAAGCTGGGTGAAACTACTTTGAGCTAGATTCTAAAGTAACGTTAGCATAAATTTGATAGTGGTTAAAAGAATGCGGAATGATTTATGTTGTTTAAACTTTGTTAGATGGGACTATTTTAAAATAGAAGGTTAACTGACTCTTGCTGAAAGTATTATTTGAATATGATCCATGCTATTTAACTTTTATTTGAAGGGAAAGTTGGTTGTAATAGTTCTGAGTTATTTTTCAAATAAACGCTAGTATAAATTTGATAGTGGTAAATATTAGACAAGCAAGAGATGAGGGTAAAATGCATGTGGAATGAACTACGTTATTTGAGGTAAATATCAGACAAGCAAGGGAAGAGGGCAAAATTTACGTTGTTTAAAGCTTATTAGAACAGGAAGCCGCTTGGGATTATCTTAAGATAACTGTAAAAAGAATGCGGAATGATTTATGTTGTTTAAACTTTGTTAGAAGCGACTACCTTAAAATAGAAGGTTAACTGACTCTTGCTGAAAGTATTATTGGAATATGTGGAATGATTCATGCTACAAATCGCTCTGAGTTATATCTTAAACAAATGGTAGTATAAATTTGATAGTGGTAAATATCAGACAAGTGGGGGATGAGGGTAAAATACATGTGGAATGAACTAAGTTATTTAAATCCTATTAGAAGGGGAAGTCGGTTGGAATTATCTTAAGATAGAAATTGATTCCTGTGTAAGGTAATATCTGATCTACGCTGCTTAACCTTACTAAGAAGGGGAAATCTGGTTAGATTATTTTGAATTATTGTTTGAAAAAGGGGTAAAGAAAGATCATTTACGTTGTTTAAATTTTACTAGAAGGGAAAGTTTGATTACTTGTCTGTAAAGTTATATTTGAATATATGGCATGAACCACGCTGCTTAAATCTTATTGGAAGGGATCATGAGGTTTAGGAAGGGAACGGGAGAGCCTACAGAAGGTCGGGGTAAATAGCAAAGAAGTAAGAGATGAGAATAAAACATAGATAGAATGATTTATACTATTTAAGCATAGATAAAGATGGGGGGCTGAGATCAACACAAAGAGTGGTTTCTTTTTTTTCTTTTTTCTCTTTTCTCTTTTCTTTTTTTTCCTTTTTTTTTTCTTTCTCTGCTTTTCTTTTTTTTTTTTGATATATTACTTTTATTTTTTAATCCATATGTATACAAGATATTTTAGATAGAAGGTAGTGCCAGGTGTGGGCCCTGGGAAGTCGGGAGGATTAGGGATGGGGATTGTGGGGGGTGGGGTGGGGGGGTGTTAACATAGTCTTAACAAGAACAAGAATGTATTTATATACGGTGGTTCTTTTTTTATTATTATTATTATTATTATTTTTTCCTTGGTTCATTTTACTTTTATCAGATCAAACAACACTCGAATAAAGGCATACACCAAGGAGGGAGGTAGAGGGAAGGAAGAGGGAGGAGTAAGGAAGGAGTAAGGGGAATGTAAGGAGTAAGGGGAATGTAAGGAGGGTGTCTGGGGAGCAAGGGGAGAAGGAAGGTTTGAGGGGAAAGGGAAGTAGGAGGGGAGTGTTAGAGGGAGAAAGGAAAGTTGGAGGGGGTAGATGGGGTGTATGGAGGATGCAAGGGTTAGGTGGGGTTGTGAATGATGAGTTGTGTTTCCTTTTTACTTGTTCGTTTTATTCCCTTTTTCTTTTTTTTCTTTTTTTTTTTTCTTATAGTAAATACCCTGTATATAAATGATTGCAAATGGAATGTGAAAATTGAATAAAATATTTTGTAAAGACAAAAAAAAAAAAAAAAAAAAAAATGAAGAAAGGCTTGCCACAAAAGTAAAAAATAACAAAAAAAGCTTCTTCCAACATGTTAAAAACAAGAAAAAGGTTAAGGAAACAATTGGTACATTGCTGGGAGAAAGTGGCAAGAAGGTGACAAGGGAGAAAGCAGAACTATTTAACTCATTATTTGCATCTGTCTTTACACAAAGAGAAAAAACAGTCCAACCTATCAAAAATAGCATCACCAAAATTAGATTAGGAACACAAGTTGAAAGAGGGAAGAAAATGGTAAGTGAGCACCTGTCTACCCTAGATGAGTTCAAATCACCAGGACCGGATGGATTACACCTCAGGGTTCTGAAGGAACTGGCAGATGAGATCTCAGAACCACTGAACTATATCTTTCAGAGATCCTGGAGCACCAGGGAACTGCCAGAGGATTGGATAAGAGCTGATGTGGCTCCCATCTTCAAAAAAGGAAAAAAAATAGATCCAGGAAACTATAGACCTATCAGCCTGACCTCAATACCCGGGAAGATTCTGGAAAAGATAATCAAGCAATGAATTAGCGAACACCTAAGAAGTAAACAAAGTAATAGCCAAAAGCCAACATGGGGTTGTCAAAAACCTGATCATGCCAGACTAATCTTATTGCATTCTTTGACAAAGTGACAAAATTAGTGGACCCGAGGAATGCCGTCGATATAATTTACTTGGACTTTAGCAAGGCTTTTGATAAAGTAGACCATAACCTACTACTAGATAAAGTAGAAAAATGTGAGTTAGAGAGCATCACCACCAGATGGATTTGTAACTGGCTGACCAACCGCACTCAACGTGTAGTCCTCAATGGAACTGCACCTACTTGGAGGGAGGTATGCAGTGGAGTACCCCAAGGCTCTGTTTTAGGCCCAGTACTCTTCAACATCTTCATCAATGATCTGGATGAGGGGATAAATGGGGAACTCATCAAATTTGCAGATGACACCAAGGTGGCAGGAATAGCCAACACTCCAGAAGATAGGCTTAAGATACAGAAGGATCTTGACAAACTTGAACATTGGGCACTATCTAACAAAATGGAATTCAATGGTGAAAAAAGTAAGGTTCTACATTTAGGCAACAAAAACGAAATGCACAGGTATAGTGTAGGTGGTACTTTGCTCAATAGTAGTAACTGTGAGAGGGATCTTGGAGTCCTAGTGGACAACCATTTAAATATGAGTCAGCAGTGTGCAGCAGCTGCCAAAAAAAGCCAATACAATTCTAGGCTACATAAACAGGGATAGAATCAAGATCATGTGAAGTATTAATACCACTTTATAATGCCTTGTAAGGCCACACTTGGAATACTGCGTCCAGTTTTGGTCTCCATGATGTAAAAAAGATGTGGAGACTCTAGAAAGAATGCAGAGAAGAGCAACAAAGATGATTAGGGGACTGGAGGCTAAAACATATGAAGAATGGTTGCAGGAACTGGGTAGGTCTAGTTTAATGAAAAGAAGGACTAAGGGAGACATGATAGCAGTGTTCCAATATCAGGGATTGCCATAAAGAAGAGGGAGTCAAACTATTCTCTAACGCACCTGAGGGCAGGACAAGAAGCAATGGGTGGAAACTAAGCAAGGAGAGAAGCAACTTAGAACTGAGGAGAAATTTCCTGACAGTCAGAACAATTAATCAGTGGAACAGTTTGCCTCCAGAAGTTGTGAATGCCCCAACCCTGGAAGTCTTTAAGAAGATGTTGGATAATCATTTGTCTGAAATGGTATAGGGTTTCCTGCCTAGGCAGGGGGTTGGACTAGAAGACCTCCAAGATCCCTTCCAACTGAGGGGTAATGACATCATACCCCTGTCGTGGTCAGACCACTGCCTACTGAGGCTCGACTTCCGGAGACCAAACCCCCACTGTAGGGAGGAGGAACCGACCAGGTGGTTCCGCCCCAGGCGACTTATGGAACCGCTAAGGTTCCAGACGGAGCTTGGGGTCATTCCTGATACTTTCGCCCACAGTCCGGTAGAGACTCTGGTGGCTGCTTGGCATTCGGCAGCATCAGAGGCCCTCGACCGGATTGCGCCACTACGGCCCCTCCGAGGCGGCGGATCCCGGAGACCTCCTTGGTTCACCGAGGAACTCCGGGAGATGAAGCGCCGGAGGAGATGCCTAGAGCACCGATGGAGGTCCGATAAGTCCGAATCAAACCGAGCAATGGTTACCACCTGCACCAAGGAATACACCAGGGCACTTAGGGCAGCGAAAAGATCTCATATAGCCACCTTGGTTGCGTCCGCTGAGTCCCGCCCAGCCGCCCTGTTTAAGATAACCCGCTCCCTATTAAATAAAAGGGAAGCGGGGGAAGCCTTGCAGGGCAGAGCTGAGGATTATGCCCAATAATCTGGATCCAGGCGGTTGTGACCGCCTCTCTTCGGGAGGGGAACTTCCCCGCCGCACTGAAAGCGGCGGTGGTGAGACCCCTCCTAAAGAAGCCATCTTTGGATCCATCTGTTCTTAATAACTATCGCCCAGTCTCCAACCTTCCCTTCCTTGGGAAGGTTGTTGAGAAGGTGGTGGCCTTTCAGCTCCAACGGTCCTTGGAGGAAGCAAACTATCTCGACCCCTTCCAGTCAGGCTTCAGACCCGGTTACAGCACAGAAACCGCTTTGGTCGCATTGACCGATGATCTCTGGAGAGCCAGAGATGGAGGACATTCCTCCATCCTGGTCCTCCTTGACCTCTCAGCGGCTTTCGATACCATCGACCATGGTATCCTTCTGCGACGACTGCGGGAGGTGGGAGTGGGAGGCACCGTGTTGCGGTGGTTCTCTTCCTACCTCTCGGACAGGTCGCAGTCGGTGTTAGTGGGGGGGCAGAGATCGTCCCCTAGGCCCCTAACATATGGGGTGCCTCAGGGCTCGGTCTTATCCCCCCTACTATTCAACATCTACATGAAACCGCTGGGAGAGATCATCCGCAGGCACGGGATCAGATACCATCAATATGCGGACGATACCCAGTTGTATCTGTCCGCCCCGTGCCAACTCAATGAAGCGGCAGACGTGATGAACCGAGGCCTTGAGGCCGTTATGGACTGGATGAGGGTTAACAAGCTTGTACTCAACCCAGAAAAGACCGAGTGGCTGTTGTGTTTCCCTCCCAAAGATTCGACCAATGTTCCATCACTCAGGCTGGGGGGTCAAATTTTACACCCCTCAGAGAGGGTTCGCAACTTGGGAGTCCTCCTGGATCCACAGCTATCGTTTGACCACCACCTGATGGCTGTGACCAGGGGAGCATTCGCCCAGGTTCGCCTGGTGCGCCAGTTGCGACCCTACCTGAATCGGGAGGCTCTCACAACAGTCACTCGGGCCCTTGTGACCTCTAGGCTGGAATACTGCAATGTGCTCTACATGGGGCTGCCCTTGAAGAGCATCCGGCGACTTCAGCTAGTGCAGAACGCGGCCGCGCGAGTGATCGTGGGTGCACCTCGGTTCACCCACATAACACCTATCCTCCGCGAGCTGCGCTGGCTACCT
Organism: Thamnophis elegans; assembly: GCF_009769535.1. Taxonomy (NCBI): domain Eukaryota; kingdom Metazoa; phylum Chordata; class Lepidosauria; order Squamata; family Natricidae; genus Thamnophis; species Thamnophis elegans. Next base: position 112,244,425 of record NC_045544.1, on the reverse strand, counting down.
GTCGATCTCCGGATGCGCTTCAAGGTGCTATTAGTCACTCATAAAGCCCTGCATGGTAGTGGATCTGGATACTTGAGAGACCGCCTCCTGCCAATCACCTCCCTGCGACCAATTAGATCACACAGATTGGGCCTCCTCCGTATTCCATCAGCCAGCCAGTGCCGGCTGGCAACTACAAGGAGGAGGGCCTTCTCAGTAGTTGCCCCGACCCTTTGGAACGAACTCCCCGTGGAGATTCGTACCCTCACCACCGTCCAGGCCTTCCGCACAGCCCTCAAGAACTGGCTAGCCCGTCAGGCCTGGGGACAAGGATAGTTGCCCCTCCCGAATGATGAATGTATGTTGCTTATTACTTTTATTATATGTGTCTATGTTACTGTTTGTACTTCCCCTCCCTGATTTTATGTGAGCCGCCCTGAGTCCCCTCAGGGAAAAGGGCGGCCTACAAATGTTAATAAAATCAAATCAAAATCAATCAACTCTGCTATTGTATTGTATTGTATTGTATTGTATTACTACAATATTACTGAAATGTGAAAGAACATGAGGAATGATGATTTGTTAAAAAGAAACATCCAAGCCATTATATCACCAATACTGCATAGCAATTGAAAATAAATTGATACCAGTAGGAATTTAAGTGCTCTCAAATCAGATCCAACCTATGGCAGTTATAAACATGCCATCTCAACTGCTTCCAGTGAAAATTTATTGCCCTTTCAAAGATATTTCAACTCCATAATTCTGGTCATTCACTTTATCTCTTCTAGTTTCCTTCAAACTTGCCAAGTATAATCTTTTTTTCCTATGCCATTACCTCCCTAACATAAACAAGGTTTTTTTCCCCCTAATGTTTATTTATTTATTCAATTAATTAATTTATACAGTCTTCCATTTGTTCTTCAAAGAAGTCGGTTTTATTTCTTTCAAGACTTCTTGCAGCACACTTCTTTTAATAACTATCTCCATGTCTGTAATTCAAAATATATAATTCCATGATTATTCCTTTCTTAGCAAATAAGTTTCACAATTATACATTATAGTGGGACAAGCCATTATTTAACTACTATGATCTTGATTGTCATGGAAATATCCTTCATGAACGTGTCTAAGTTATTGTTACTTTCTCTTCTAGGATTAATCTCTTTACTTCTCTAGTCCAGTGTCCATCTTTATCTGGCCTTGAAAATTATATTAACATCATTACTTATTCATCATCAGTGGTAAATTCAGTAATCATTCTGTTTGACATTATCTCTGTATTCTTATTTAAATCAAATTTTCTCTTCCCACGTTTGCCTTCATAACACATTTGTTTTCTTTATAGTACTTTCAGTTAAATTTCAATCTCCATTTTTATTCGTTCTCACCCCTTCAGTCCTGCCATTCTTAGGACATTTTATGCTTCCTTGTCTCATCATCTTCCTTATTGTATACCATTTCTTCAAACTCAGTTCTTTCAGTATCTTCTTACTCATTCTAAAATTTCATTGGAAGTATATTTAGGTCTTGAGGCAGGCCTATTAATCCTAATATATTCCATTTCCTGGCATAATCTATGTGATCAAAGACCTTGCTGTAGTCACAATAATAGATGTGTAGGGTTGGAAGTGACATTGGAGGTCTTCTAATCTAATCCAATCCTCTGCCCAGGATAGTCCCAGGCAAATGACCATCCAGCTGCAGGAGCCGGCCTGTTCCTTAATAGCTCTCTCTCACAGACAGGAAATTCCTCTTAATTTTAAATGTGGTTCTCTCTTTTTAAAGCTTTTACTCATTAATTCTTGTCCTACTCTCAGAGATAAGAAAAAAAAAGGGTAAGGTGAACTTTATTCTTAAATTATCTTACTCTTTTTGTTTTATCATTTCATGTATCTGTGTGTTTTCTGGAATCTAACTGTCTAGTTGACATATATTTATTTATATGTTTGTCTATTTATTTATGACAAATAGTTCTCGCCTTATGAGCACAGTGGAACCCAGAATTTCAATCTTAAATCATTGGATTTTTAAGTCAGGAATCTGTGTGACCGGACTTAATTTTATGACTAGTCATAAGTTGAAAACTACCTATATAGGCAGCCAGGTTCAAAGGCTCTTGGTGGCCTACAGAACTAAAGCAGCATTGAAGGAATATAGTATAAAACCATAAAGACACATATAGCGTACTAAGAAGAAAAATTCACTTACGGTAAATACCAACAATCCATTCCCCCAAGGATCATAAATCCTTCTTTCTCTTGCCTGTTTGAAAATCAGTTTTAGAGTTTTGCTAAAGAATTGCAAGGTTGGAACCAGATGGGAGGGATGGCATTCCAGAATGGCACCAAAGAAGAGTCTAGGATCTCATCTTTTAATGTCTCTCTCCAAGTATGGCTCTAATTTATAAAATCTTAAGCAAAATTTTTATCTGTTTGAAGAATTAGAATAAAAGACAGTAATGTGTACATTTGCTTCCATCCTCTTTTGAATTAAGGAATATATATCAGTCTTTTCCAACTTTTATGCCATACGGATTGTTTCTATATTTGTTGACATAGTGTTCTTATCAGTTTAATTGGCTATTCTGTAGCTTTAAATGGTTCAGTGCCATTTTGTCTGTGACTGAAGTGTGACTGAAGCTTTGCCTGGTTTTTATGGGTAATATCCATGATTATTTTGGGACTTCAATCAAATTGTCAGGGCCAACATCTCAACTTGACACACAGACACCCAATTCCATTAATGAAGTCTGTCAGTATAGTCTCATTGTCTTCTCTTTTTTACCTCACTTGCCTAAAAATTCTATTATTATCATCATCAGTATTTCTGTGATATCCTTGATCTTCATAAAAAGCACTTTCTTTTCATGTTATTTGTTGACATTCTTGATTGAAATATCTTTCATCAACCTGTCTTACTTAATGTCATATATCTGCATTCAGTTGTCATCATACATTCTTCTTGTTACTCAAGGCTTTTATCCTCTGTCCTAGTTGTCAGGTTGCTTGCTTTGAAATTCACTTCTACTTTTTTTCTCTTAGAAGTTTAAGGAGCTTTTTTTTCACTTCAGTTTTTCTAGATATCTCTTGTTTTAAATCCTCCAGCTTCTCTTTTGTATGAGAATAAATAAATATTCTGAATCTGTTATTTCCATTGATCGTATATTCTGATCCTATGTTTTTCAAGTCAAATATTGCTGGCACCCTCCCGTTGAATTTTCTCATTCATTTGAATTAATTTGTAATTCAGTTCCTTATTAATATCAAGTTGCCAATTTTGCAACCAGGAAGTTTTCCCCATGACCATGCATTCCTGAAACTAAACAAACTGATGTTGGTGAGAGAGAAGGAACAAATTTCAGAAATTCAATTTTAAAATGCATTCCAGGTCTGATGTGAACTCATTCAGTCTTTGCAGATTCTTGCAATCCTTTTGCACATCCAGTAGTTTTAGTGAATTAAGTAGGATTGAACCTGAAAGAAGAGTTTGTTTTCCTTCTTCTCTTCTACAGGGTACCAGTTTCCCCTCAAAGCACCATGTTGCCAGTTTGTTTGTTAAATAGCAGCTTCTCTTGAAACAGAATTGTTCAAAAGGCAGTGTGAGTCATGAATTTCTGCCAGCGGAATGTTGACTTCCTACAAGCTCTGCATTGCAAAGCCAATCCTGCTTTGATATAGCTGATATGGCCCTCAAAATGTGCCATTGTTATCAGATACTCCAGAATCTACTGTTGTTAGCAGTTAATGTGTTAGACTAGAGAGATCCAAATTCACAGCCAACCCTAACCATTGAAACTCACAATGTGGTTTTGGACCCAGTTGTTCTCTCCATCTAATATACCTTGCAGGATTGCTGTTAGGGAGATGTCATGAACGAAGAACTATAGGTAAGCTGTTTTGAGCTCAAAAGAAAGATGGAATTTAAACCCAATAAATCCTATGGAGGTGTCCAAGGGACTGGTGAACTAGACAGATGGCTCCATTATTATTCACATTCCTTTGTTACCAATTTTTTTCTTAGCTTTGTTGTTACAGCTTTTAATTTTTTTAAAAAATAGTACTGATGATAATTTTTTTAGGTGCCTATTGTTGTAACTTTGTTGTCCACCACCCACAGTCACTTGTTTTGTGACTGTTTTGCATCTAGATGTTAGGTACAACATAGTGTATACTGTGGAGTTACATAACAGTCTGAAGCGTAAATCATGATTTATAATCTGCTCTAACTGGGTTCAACAGACATACTAAGCCACCAAGAAACCACTCACATTTTCCAGAGAGGAGCCAAGGGAATCAACTTCAAGTAACAGTAAACTTTTAATGGAGTCCTGCAAGTTTAGGTTCAAAATCTGGAGATCCTGGACTGTAATTCTTACCTAGAAATGCAAGGTTTCTTATCACTAAATATGTCTACTTAGAAGGCCACAAGATAAGAGTTGTGAAGCACATATAAAACAAAGAATAATCAATAGAACAGTGCTGGCAGTGATAAAAATTTTTTTAATGCAAGGCACAGGCAATGTAGCAAGTGAGCAATTAAAGAAAGAAAAAAGAAGACGACCCCAAACATTTTAAGTGGAAGACAGATAACTACTATGGTAGGAATAAAGAAATAAGGATTGTGCAGTTACTTTCTTTTTCCATTCAATTTTAAAAGGTATAAATACCTTTTGTTCTTTCTTACCTATTCCATCTATATCTCAGGTACTACTTCTGATATATAAATAATAGTGTTGGTTATAGTAATTAATTAATTAATTTAGTTAGACATACTTTGCACTTCTCACAATGCATTGCTATATTAAATTACTGTAATGAGTCTTTTAAAATATTTGTATGCCTGTATAGCATTCCTGAGAACAGTGATGGCGAACCTTTTCAGTACTGAGTGCCGAAAGGGGCCACACTGCGGAAAAACCGAACTTCCGGGTTCTGGCTCGCATGCACACCCAACAATCAGCTGGCCAGTGTCCATGCACATACCAGTTTTCAGCACTGCCACGCACATAAAGGACAGCTGATCATTGCACACGCATTCATGCCAGAAACATGGAAGGGCAAGGCTGCACAGGCCGGGCGACATGGTTTTGGGTGCCACTTTGGGCACTCGTGCCATAGGTTCACTATCACACCCTTAGAAGATGACTATCCATTTTTGCTATAATCTATACAAAGAACTGTATGCCCTGATGTTTTTAACCTAGTATTGAAATATAATTGGACTATTTATTCCTATTCATTATTCAATGTCTTGCCTTGGAGGATTTAAGGACAAAATGTTAATTTAAAATTGGAATTTTGCAGTTAGTTCCTTCAATTAAGCAATACCATCTCTTGGGACTTTGGAAGTGCACCTTCTATGTTGCAGCACTGTCCTTTGGAATGAGGTCTTCCCCAAGATCTGCCAGCCTGCTGATCTTTTGAGAGTGCTTGAAGACCCAGCTCTTCACCTGGGCCTTTGGTGGAGTGACTGAAGCCTCCTTTTAAGCTAGATCGGTTTTATTCTCCTGGTTTGTTATTCTGCCACCTGTATCCATTTTTTGTTTCTTATTACTTTTATTGTCTTGTTTCATTTTTTAAATCATTTGTAAATTGCTCAGAGTTGCTGGGAATTGGGCAGTATAAGAAGTTACTTATTTTCAAAGAACTCTATTCAGTCAGACCAAAGTCTAGCTTATCCCACATTCTGATCCCATATTAGCTAATCAGATACCAATGAAAAGTCAACAAGCAAATTCATTCGTTTTTGTCTTGCCTTCTATCAACTGGTCTTGATAGAAAATATGCATACTGGTTGTGTTTTTGAGAACAGCATATGCCAGGAAAATATTAAGATGCTATTTTCTACCCACAGGACATACATTTGCATATGCTACTGTATATCCAGTAAATGTATATATTTAAATGTGGTTGACAGGCATTCTATAAGCTAAGCATTATTTTCAATAACAACTTCCCCCTATGCCTGAAGAGAAAAGTTTTCAATCAGTGTGTGCTACCTACATGATTAAAGAGAAGGACAAAATGAACACATACTATATTCTAAAAAAAAAGCTGAAAGAAATATGACAAGGAAAAAATATGTCAATAAAGATTTACAGTCCTATATATACTTATCTATTGCAAATGTCATAGAAATATGTATATACATTAAAATACATTTATATGATTATCTTTTTTTTAATCTACTGTATCTATGTATATAAAAATGGCTGTATGTATGTATGTTCTAGCATAACTCTGGAACGCCTCGAGCAATTTCAACCAAACTTGGTACATAGATGATTTACTCTCTGGAAAAAAAATAGTGTGGGGGTAAGAGGAGGTGGCGCAGTTGTTAGGGTGCAGTACTGCAGGCCACTTCAGCTGACTGTTATCTGCAGTTCAGCGGTTCTAATCTCACCGGCTCAAGGTTGACTCAGCCTTCCATCCTTCCGAGGTGGGTGAAATGAGGACCCAGACTGTGGGGGCAATATGCTGACTCTGTAAACCGCTTAGAGAGGGCTGAAAGCCCTATGAAGCGGTATATAAGTCTAACTGCTATTGCTATAACTGCTATCCCTGACACCCCTTGGGGTATGTGTTCTGTTAACATACAGCCTGTTGTGCCTTAAAATGGCTTCTATGGCACCACGCAGTGGCGTTGCCATGGTAACGGCTTCACAGTACTCCACAACAGGGCTCCCTCTGGAAAATCCAACATTAGAAATTATATTTGGTCTGGACATTTTCCCCCTATAAATAAATACCCGGGCAATGCCAGGTTATCAGCTAGTTCTGTATAAATGAGTCCCGTGTTTTATTATACTTGTCTATACAAAGTCTATGTCTCTATGCAATCCTCTCATAAATGGCAAGTGGAGTCAGGTCTTCAATCCATTGAATAAATAGAGACATACATTTATCTTCCCAGTTCTGCAATATCAGTGTTTTAGCTATAGTAAGGGCAAGGAAATCTATTTACAATGTCTGGTTGTCAAATCCCATGTATTAGGTAAGTTGTTCAAAAGACTTCGGAAAATGTTAGCTTTTATGTCACAATCATACAGTATTTATATAATCCACTGCTTCCCCCCCCCCCGAAACGTGGTAAGAATAGGACATTTTGAAACATATAGTTTAAATAAGCATTGTACTTATTATGCCTCCAACAAAATGCTATTTTTTGCAGTCCTTTTCTGTACAAATGTAACAGAGTCCAATAATGTAGCAGTTTATTTTACTCTCAGCATTTAGCAGTGCTCTCACTTGTTATCGTTGAGCTAAGTCAGTTTTACAATTTTCACCGATCGGCTGGCTTCCACATTTGATCTGGTTTCAAACTGGGATACTCACTGGTCTTCTCCCATTGAAGGCTACATTCCTTAGGTGGCTTTGATGATTTGTTTGTTGCTTTTCTCAGGCTGTCATTGAAGTGCCACATTACCAAATTGAGATGGAGTCCATAAATTTTACAACACTAGCATCTCTCATCCTTGCATGCCAACTGCAACTGTTGGGAATTGTAGCTTAGCAACGATTGGCAGAGTGTGTGCCTTTCACAAGGGATGGACTGAAATAATAGGCCTGCCATACATTTTTGTTGTACAATATTTTTTGTTCTTTAAAATTCGGAAGTGCTCTTTAAAGTGCCTTTTCTCTAAATAGTGTAGACATACACACTTTCCTTTGCACTTTATACTTTTAACAGGAAGCCAAGCTTTTTTTAAAGGGGGGAGGTATATATAGCTACAGTCCTTTGACCATAGGAAAAAGATTAGATCAACATTAGACCAAAAACCAAGAAGCAAACAATATTCCAATCAAGGAACTCAGAAAAACAAGCTAACAGTAAACAGTCCAATTGAGGAACCACCAAGACCATTCCCACCAACAGGGCAAGTCAGTAGTAGTATATAAAAAATGAGAACAAATCCCACCCAATCCTAGCACCTACTAGTACTGATGATGTTACCTAGTTTGGTAATGAAATATCTGCAAGAAAATGACTATGAGACCCTGAAGGATGCCACTTAGGAAAATAACTTCCCTGACAAGAAAATTATCTATTTACAATATCTATAGATATGTTTTATTGCCATTAAATATTATAACAGTGAGGAGAGTTAACCCTTTCCTATCATCTCTTCCCCTTCCTACACGGAAGTTTAAATTAAGAAAAAAAAATCTATGAAAACATGTTCTAAATTTAATTGCTGAGCCAGGAGTAACGTTTAGAGGAGTTTACAAGCTGAAGGAATAGTAGGGTTAATGGCAATTAAGTTTAGGATTTTTTAATTTATTTCTGAATTCAATTGATAAGTGGTGGATTTTCTATATGTCCCAATCATGGGGAAAGTATGCCTAATATTTTTCTTCCCACCTCAGAATTTTTCATCCATGGCACTTTAATTGAAAGGAATGAGCTGGAGGTAAGGCATCCAACACTGGGAAATAGATTTAAATAAAAATATCAGTAATACATACTTAATATTTATGCATCTTTCCTGCCAATACAGTCTTTTCTGATATGTGGTAAACAGTATTGCATGATACTATTCCAGGTTATTTTGACATTTGCTTTCTTTATAGCAGAGTTTTGCAACACACAGCCATATGTTGCTTCCAGGCCCTTTATGCTGGCCTCTAAGCCTCTGTGACCAAATTCAGCAATAACCTATTTTAAAAAAATGAGCATAGTTTCTTTCCATATTTGAGGAAAAATGAAAGTGAAGACATCAGTTTTCCAAAACAATTATTGCATTAATGAAACATTTTAGAAATAAAAAAAAAATTGAAGCTGAAACTCCTGCCACTATTCTTCTCGCAGTGTTGTTGTTCTCCCATTGTAGTTTTCATCAAGCAACGCATTTTTAATTGCAATATCTACAAAATACCTGCATCTCTTTCAAATAAGCATGGTGATATTTGCATTTTGTAAATTTATTCCTTTTAAGATGATCCTCAATATGGAACTTCAGTTTTTCCTTACATGCTGAGCTGATGTTTTAATCAAGTTCCTTTTCCTAGACAGATACCAGCAATTTCTACCCTAGGTATCACCTTTAGATAATAAAGCCCATTTACCATTTAGCAATAGTCCTTAGACTTATATACCACATCACAGTGATTTCCATCCCTCTATATGCAGTTTACAGAGTCAGCCTATTGCCCCCAACAATCTGGGTCCTCATTTTACCCACCTCGGAAGGATGGAAGGTTGAATCAACCTTGAGCCTGGTGAGAATCGAACTGTTGAACTGCAGGCAGCTGGCAGTCAACAGAAGTAGGCTGCAGTACTTCATTCTAACCATTGTGTCGCCACTTGTTCTTAGAGCAAGTAATAACATTTTCTACATGCATAAAATCCTGCTCATCATTTTATGCACACATTTTGTATGTGTAAATGACAAATAGTATTTTACATGTGTAATATGGTGTTATATACAAATCAACACCTTATTTTCTGCTTTAATGTACATTACCCCTACCCTTTTATCCATTAAATTGAGGGTTTCTGATTTTTCCTTCTCTCGTGCTAGAACTGTGTGCATTTTGCTACCAGCTGTGTTTCCAATATAATTTGAAAAGATTCAAAAGCTTGCAATTCATCTGGGAGACATTCTTTTACATGGTCCCAATAGAATAGCTTGCATGAGACAACAGATTAGTAAATTTGCATAATCACATCTTTTTGAGGAATATTTTTCACCATACTGTATCAATAGTTGTTTACTGGGATAATTCAAGTATTTGGAATAGTTCAGTAAGCCATAATTTGATTTCCATGGGCTTACATTAGAAAATTGCACCTTGTGACTTCCTGGTTCAGAAGTTGAGCCAGGATTAAATGTCTAAACCAGTGATGGCGAGCCTATGGCACGCGCGCCAGAAGTGGCACATGGAGCCATGTCGCCTGGCACACACGGTGTCACCCATTCCTCTTCCGAAGATCAACTGGCCTCCCTACTTGCAGCAGTGCCGGAAACTGGAAGAGCTGGTCATCCATTTTCCGGTGAGCATATGCACCGGCCAGCTGATCGCATGTGCATGCACATGCACACCAGTAACTGGAAGACTAGGTGGCCAGTGCGCATGTGCATGCCGAAAACTGGAAATTCATTTTCTGGTGCGTGCATGCCCTCTGGGCAATTCCTTTTCCAGGTTGTGGCCCAGACATGCATGCATGCTCTCTTTTCGGCACTTGGTGCCAAAAAGGTTTGCCATCACTGGTCTAGACTGTTCCTGCAGAATTATTTCATCAAAATGATGAAAGTGTGATATTATTGCAGCACAAGATCTCATGCTCTTTTGTACCTATATTGTGTAGATCACATACAAATGGAATAAAACTTAAGTTACAATATTGCTTTTGTCATTTGCTTCCTCTCCCTCTGTCAGGGCAAATGTGTGTGTGTGTGTGTGTGTGTGTGTGTGTGTGTGTGTAGAGAGAGAGAGGGAGGGAGGGAGGGAGGGAGGGAGAGAGAGAGAGAGAGAGAGAGAGAGAGAGAGAGAGAGAGTGAGAGTGTGAGAGAGAGAAATAAATTTTTTCCTGATTCCCATGAGTCAGTTATGGATTCTTGGCAACTGCATTTTCCTACTCCCTGCAATTTTCTTGGCAGGGACTTTCAGAAGTTGTTTGCCATTGCTGTACCTCCTTCCTAGGACTTAAAGTCACCCGTCTGACTTATGTCTAATCGGGATTAGGACTCATGGTCTCCTGGTGTCCACCTGAAGCCCAGAGATGAAACAGTGAGTTCCAATTGATTCTAGTCCTTTATTCACTTCCATCTAATAGATAGAATCTTGCCAAACTAAAGCTATACCTCTCTAATATACCCTGAGCAGTGGTGGGATTCACTTACCTTCCCTAACGGTTCGCAAATGTGAGTGTGCTTGCATGTGCCTCATCTACTCATACGCACTGCCTTCTGTGCATGCGCAGTGCTTGCGCATTATGTGGGGGGTGGAGCCTACCGTAGTCGCCACTACTGGTTCATCCAAACCGGAGAGAACTGGCTGAATACCACCTCTGACCCCAAGGTATTCAAGGGATTCTACTCTGAACCTCTTTCCTCTTCCCTCTCCCAGCTTGGGACCCTGCAGTCTCTTGATCTGTCTCTTGGGAAAGTTCTCAGGCAAAACCATTCCCTTCTTTTGTTGCAGGTGCACTTTCCATCACATCTGGTTTCTAGTTTGATGTCTTAATCACTACGCTAAACTGGCTCTCTGAGGAAGGATTAGAGGAAAAAAATAGTTATTTGTCAGCAGGTTTACAACTCTTGCATTACATTAAAAAAAACCTAGCATTTAGATAGAGAAAGCAATTTGCTAGGATCATATTGCTTTGGGAAATATATTTGTCAGTGGGAAGGTTTAAGGTGAAACAGGAACCTACAGGCTAGTAGAAAGAAGGCATGCCTGAAATCAATTAGTGAAGGAGTCTGCATGTCAATTTAGAGCTGTTCTTGCTTTGTTCTTGCAGGGAGGTGGAATGAGAGATTTCAGAGGCAGTCTCACCACAGCAACAGAGTTTATATGTTCAAGCCCTGTGATTAATTAACAATTTTAAGCCTGCCTTTAAGGATCACCTGGTTTTGCCTCAAGAAATTCTGATAGATTTCCATTAAATATACAAGGCTGCAAATATAGAAGAGCAACAGTTCTTTATTTTAAAAATGGTCCTTCTGGGCCCAGACCAAAGATCTTGTCTGATCCAGCCATCTGCCTCCCACCAACTACTTCTGGGAAACATTCATTCAAATAAACATACCCTGAAAATAGCAACTGCCTGCTCTAACAAACCATGAAGTTGTGAGTGAGGCAAACTTTGAATGAGAAGCCATATGCTTGCAATTTATACTTTATATTGTAGCTATAAAGATAATGCACTGGATGTAGAAGCCATATGCATACAACGTGCCATCCACATTATAACATGATCTTGCAAGTAACCTTCCACCTTTCGAGACTAGTGCAAAAGGCTTTTCTTAGTGTTCCCTTCCTATCTTAAATATTTTGCACTGGAGTATGGAGAGCAGCTTTTCATGCCAGCTCCAACCTTATAGGATTCCTTACCAAGAAAAATTATGGCCTGTTTGATCTCTCAGGTCTGGTATAAATGAATAAAGGACTGATTGGACAATCTGGGCTCAGATAGTTTGGAGAGTGAAAAGAAAAAAAGAAAAGAAAGAATAGACAAAGGGGAGAGGAAATTTCTTGTGAGGTTAGAAATGTAGGCAGGAAATAGACATTGGCAATTGTTGATAAAAAGAAAGGAAAATGTGGGAGAGAAGAAAGAATACAACCATGAACACTTGTTGGCCTCTGTCTGAATCCATTGGGGTGTGTCAGGCCCACAAGAATAGAAGGAAACAAGTGCCAATTTTATAGACACCATTCATTCATTCTTGGATATTGATGTGTGTCATATTAGTCCTTGAAACTTTGATGTAAATAACCTTTCTAATGAATGTAGCCTGGTTCAATTTGCTTGTAAGTATCCAGGATGTGATTAGAAAGAAAAGAAGGTAGAGTATCAACTAGAATGGTACCTACAGCTCTTCCTCAAGTGTTTATTCCAGATTTTCAATGGCAGTCATTCTCCTGATGCTTCAGAAGGAACAAGATACAGTACAAGAGGCACTTGTGGCTTCTCTCGCTTCTGTCTTTGTCTCTCTCCAAAGAGAGAACATTGATCACGGACAGCCATGTTTCTAAATTTATTTATTCGTAGCCATTTATTTCAGTTTCCTGTGGCACAGTTCAAAAGAAATGATTCCAATCATTTATGAGTTTTCTTACACTGCAACAGTCCATCACCCCATACTGAAAGGGTGTAGCTATGGCAACAGCAGAGGCAAAGATAGATAGATGACTACTTGGTGTTAATTACATCACGGAATAACTGGCTACATCAATAGAGCTAATCATCTCATCCAAAGTGGGCTTGCTGGATGTGCCAGGGAAAAAGGGGGTGGGGGCAGATATCCTTAGCATTACTGCCACTTGCTTTTTCTATAACCTTCTATTCCCTTTGCATACTTGCAAATTCTTTCTTCTTGCAAAATTCTCTGACTTGGCCTATCAGTTTTTACCTTTCTATCTAGAAATAGACATGTAGATAAATAGAAATGTGGGTTTTAAATAACAACCCAAAGGTTGAAGGTAGCATCCATTGTAACATGTGCCATCTTTTATCTGCTTGTTCGGATTCCCCCCCACCCACCCACCCCCCAGCGCAAAGTAACTCTATAGAGATACATAAGTGCTGGAGAATCTTACTTAGCAGGTCACCTACTCCCACACACTTGGAAAAAAACATACTTTGAGGGAAGGAACCCAGATCTTTAAAAGCAGACAGGCTAAGTGGCTCTTGAAATGGGAAATGCTTCTTCAAAGGCAGGAGCATTTGACATACCCTACCTGTAGCCTTTGCTACCTTTAATTTTTCCCTTGAATTACTACCTACCAGTTTCAAAGGTGCTTCTTCAAAAGGCAACTAGACTGTTTTTTTTCCTTGAGGAAGAAGACCAAAATGTTTTGCTTCTCATCGAAGGAGCTTCATCAATTGTGATAATGGAGTTGGGGGGATGGAAGTATAGGTAGTGACAGTTGAGATTGGATGGTGTGGGGGGTGGAAGGATATGTTCTAACCAGATTATGGGCCTAGGTGAGTGGAAAGATTGTATTTCTTTGTAGTCATCTGGTCATTGGTATTCCCCTGAGAGCTCTTGAGGCCATTTGGGAATTTATCTTTTCCCTCAGGGTCGTCTGAATCAGAATGCAAGCGGTTCAGAAATGGGTTGCTCCCGGTTCGGTCTGGATTGGGTGAACCAGTAGAGCACAAACAAACCGGTAGCACCTGGATTTGCAACCCACCTCTGAAGCAGTTGTGGCATGTTCTTGGAACAGTTGCAATGGCTGCATTGTAAACTGGCGTGGTGTCTTATCCCTTCCCCTCAGTTGAGAGAGGGCTACTCAATGTTAACATAAATGGCCTCTTTTATCCCTCTTTCAAACCAATGATCCTCTCTATCCAAAATGTGGTTTGAGTAGGTTCCCACTGTCCAAAATAAGTAAGATGTTGGACTTTGATTCTGAGATGCAGCCGCGATTTCCGCTACCGGTTCAGGTGAACCGGTCTGAAACGGCTGAATACCACCTCTGATTTGGTAGCTATCATATACTTCATAAGGCACATGGACACAGATAAACAGTACAAATCACAATATTTGAAGCAGGCTACACTGATTCATTTAAAAAAAATATGGGAAGAATTTGTATGCTCCCTTCATGTACAGATGATATCCAGGCTATCACTCTAATCAGAATTTTCAGATTAGAAGAAAACAAAGTCCACCTGTGATGTTTGGCTATCTGATCTGTGAAGAAAAAATTGAGCAGACTGCAAACTGTTTGTTGGCATCAATTGGTTATCCAGACTCTTCCAGCCTAGATCTGGTAGTCCTAAAAATGTGACACTGCATTTCATTCTCTTGAATAATATAATGTCCTTACTCTAGAACAGTGTTTCTCAACCTTGGCAACTTGAAGATGTCTGGACTTCAAGTCCCAGAATTCCCCAGCCAGTGAATGCTGGGAATTCTGGGAGTTGAAGTCCAGACATCTTCAAGTTGCCAAGGTTGAGAAACACTGCTCTAGAACTTTGTAAGAACTAAAAATATTTTTCAGTGCTAGCAGAAATCAGAACAAAACAGAATACACCCCCACTGCCACCCAAAATCTCAAAAATATTCAGAGAGAGGACATCTTAAAACAGCAGATGTCAGCTGTGATGATTCACTGGTCAAGTGCAAAAAAGAAAAAAGTTTAAAAAAATAGTGCAAGCAGTTATAATTTGCAACAAAAATCTGTATGTATGATATAAAGACATAAGTACCAACATAGAAAAAGGACAAGGAAAGGTGACATGAAAATATTAATCAGTAGCTTACATGCTTAAATTCAAATGAGAAGTTATGAACCCAAGTGAGAAACATACAGTATATTATTGCATGTAGTGAAATCATATTATACCTTATTTGAACACAGGCGACAAAGGTGTTCCAAGTGGGTTGAAAGAGCATTGGTCTTGTGGATGACTCGTGGTGGGATTGGCATTGAGGGAGTATGGCCCTTCTGCTCCTGACAGATCTCTCTACAGGGGTGGGCTGCTGGGGGTTCACATTGGTTCGGGTGATTCTCTAGCTAGGATTCTGCCAGTTTGGCAAACCTCCAAATGCCACCCCTGGCTGGGATGGATGGGGTGGAAGGGCCCATCCTGCCCTTCCACCCCATCCATCCCAGGAGTTTCCACATGGCTCATTTCATCATGTGGTAAGTGAAGGACTCATGTGGAGGCTTGGGGAGGGAGGAAAATGGGCCTACCGGAGGTTCTGGAGGTCCGGAAACTCTGGAGAGTCTCCAGAGCCCAGGGAAAGCAGTTTTCACCCTCCCAGAGGCTTGCGGAAAGCCTCCAGAGCCTGGGAAGGGCAAAAAACGCCACCATAGCCACATCCACCCAGCAACGAGGCAGCGAACCTGTTGCTGAAATTTTTGAAGCCCACTCCTGCCTCTCTATAGTACTCCATACCAGTGATCATGGTAGCCTTCTGGACCTCCTGCAACAACTAAGGAATGACAATACGTCTGCTCCTTCCTGAGTGAACAAGTCCATTTGGTAGAAGAGAGAGAAGTCGAATCCTTGCTAGCTATTCTAAAGAATTTGACTTTTTCCTTCTTCCTGTTTTATATAACCATAGAATAAATCATCTGTCAGTTTTTGATGACATTTCACCAATATGCTGATGGTCCAGTAATACTGCTGTACTCCCTGCCCAGCAGGAGATGCTGTAGAGTAGCTGACCTGATATTCTCTTATGATCTGAATAGAGCAAAACAAACTCAAATTTAATCCCAGTAAAGTAGATTAGTTGTTTATTCTAAAAGCACCTGGAACCAACAATTCATCTTTGTTGTCAAGGATAGGGATAGCAGTGTCTTGCTTTCCCAGAGGAACTGGTCCAGAATCTCGAGATTCATTTGAATTCATGGCTCTTGCTGAAAAAAGTTGCACCATGTGCTGTGACAACTGTCACTCATTATTTCACACTGAGTTACTGTAATTACTTGGGAGGACCTATTTAGAAAAGTGCAGCTACCCGACTGCTGATGGAGTTGGAACCAGCTGCTTCCCAGCTCCGGTCAGCTTGTCGTGTGACAGAGGCGGGTGGGCGAGTAAGCAGCAACCGGGGGACTGGTTTGGGGTCAGCCTGCCGGTACTACCAGTTCGGAGAGCCAACCCTGATGTTTACTACCGGTTCAGCTGAACCGGTCCAAATCGGTAGAACCCACCTCCACTTTAGCAGTTATTACAGACATCATCTGAAAACTGCATTGGCTACCAATATGTTTACAGATAGTATTCCAAGTGCTATTTATAATTTATAATGCTCTTCTTGACTCTGATCTGCAGTTTTTATGATCTGATCTGAATAGAATATTTCTTTCCTCCAACATGCTATGTGGCAAGGTTTGTTGCTGATTCTATTTTTTCAGATATTTTTTTGAGGGAGGGACAACGCAAAACCAAGGCATTCTTTCTCCATAACTTCCCCAAGGCTTCCACTTCATGGGGGTGATGAGTTCCCTCCCCTCTCGACATGTATGGTTGTGCGACTGTTGCTTATTTTTACTATTTGTATTTCGGGTTTTTTATTTTATTTTATTAGAAAGTTTTTTAATTTTAATTTGAAACAAGTACAACATCTTTCTTTACATCTATAGAAAATGTATCAGTTGATCACAAATAAACTTTGGTACATCTCCTCCACAGTCAACAAACATAACTCATGTTAACTCGAGCATTTTAACTCAGATATTCATACATATCACCATCGTCATATATCCATTTTCATTTTAGCAATAGCAGTAGACTTATATACCGCTTCATAGGGCTTTCAGCCCTCTCTAAGCGGTTTACAGAGAGTCAGCATATTGCCCCCAACAATCTGGGTCCTCATTTTACCCACCTCGGAAGGATGGAAGGCTGAGTCAACCCTGAGCCGGTGAGATTTGAACCGCTGACCTGCTGATCTAGCAGTAGCCTGCAGTGCTGCATTTAACCACTGCGCCACCTTGGCTCTATCATTTTACTGTAATTATTATTTAAAAATATTAATAAAAGTAATAATCTTGAACAATACATGCCCACCCCAGTGGGAAAAGAAAAAAGCAAAAGGAAAAAGCAAAAATAAAAGCAAAAATAAAACAAAAAAAGACAAAAAGGACAAAAAACAAGGCAGGAAAGAAAAAAAAAAAGGAACACAGGTATCTATTATATAAAAGAAAAAGTATATCAACTGGTTACAACATGCTTTGGTGCATCTCTTCCATTAACTCATATTAATTCAAATATCTTAACTCAAATATTTACCATATTCATTATACCTCCACTTTTAGTTAACTATATTTATTTAAACATCCTTCATCCTTAACTATGCCAAAGGATTAATCCATAACACATGCTGACGTTTCATTTACTTGTTGAAGAAACCATTCTTGGATCCTGAAGAAACCATTCTTGGATCCAGCCGCTCTTAATAACTACCGTCCAGTCTCCAACCTCCCCTTTGTGGGGAAGGTTGTTGAGAAGGTGGTGGCCTTCCAGCTTCAGCGTACCTTGGAGGAAGCTAACTACCTTGACCCCTTCCAGTCCAGCTTCAGGCCCGGTTACAGCACAGAAACCGCTTTGGTCGCATTGACCGATGATCTCTGAGAGCCAGAGATGGAGGCCATGCGTCCATCCTGGTTCTCCTTGACCTCTCAGCAGCTTTCGATACCATCGACCATGGTATCCTTCTGCGACGACTGCGGGAGGTGGGGGTGGGCGGCACTGTTCTGCAGTGGTTCTCCTCCTACCTCTCGGACAGGTCGCAGTCGGTGTTGGTAGGGGGGCAGAGATCGTCCCTGAGGCCCCTAACTTATGGGGTGCCGCAGGGTTCGGTCTTATCCCCCCTACTATTTAACATATACATGAAACCGCTGGGCGAGATCATTCGGAGGCACGGGATAAAATACCATCAATACGCGGACGATACACAGTTGTATCTGTCCGCCCCGTGCCAACTCAATGAAGCGGTGGACGTGATGAACCGGGGCCTTGAGGCTGTTAAAGACTGGATGAGAGCTAACAAACTGGTACTCAACCCGGACAAGACCGAGTGGCTGTTGTGTTTTCCTCCCAACAATTCGGCCGACGTTCCATCACTCAGGCTGGGGGGTCAAAATTTATACCCCTCAGACAGCTGTGGGAGTCCTCCTGGACCCACAGCTGAGTTTTGACCATCACTTGTCAGCTGTGACCGGGGGGCATTTGCCCAGGTTCGCCTGGTGTGACAGTTGCGGCCCTACCTGAACCGGGAGGCTCTCGCAACAGTCACTCGAGCCCTTGTGATCTCTAGGCTGGAATACTGCAATGTGCTCTACATGGGGTTGCCCTTGAAGTGCATCCGACGACTGCAGTTAGTTCAGAATTAGTTCGCACGAGTGACAGTGGGCGCACCGCGGTTCGCCCACATAACACCCATCCTCCGTGAGCTGCGCTGGCTACCTGTTGATCTCCGGGTGCACTTCAAGGTCCTACTTACCACTCACAAAGCGCTCCATGGTAGTGGATCTGGCTATTTGAGAGACCGCCTTCTGCCAATTACCTCCCTCCGTCCCATCAGATCGCATAGAGTAGGCCTCCTCCGAATTCCATCCGCCAGTCAGTGCCGACTGGCGACTACGCGGAGGAGAGCCTTCTCAGTTGCAGCTCCGACGCTATGGAACAATCTCCCCGTGGAGATCCGCACCCTCACCACCGTCCAGGCCTTCCGCACAGCTCTCAAGATCTGGCTATCCCGTCAGGCCTGGGGATAAGACTTTACTCTCGCCCCTCCCGAATGTTGAATGAATGTTGTGTTTTTACCGCTAATTATTTTTACTCACATTTTCTTTTTGTGTTTTGTCCTGCACTCCCCTCCCCTATTATTGTAAGCTGCCCTGAGTCCCCTCAGGGAAAAGGGCGGCCTATAAATGTTTAATAAAACTAAAACTAAACTAAACTAAAACTAAACTTGTTTGTAAAATCCTCTATTAACATCAAATCCTCATATCCTATTTCAGCTGAACATCCATAATATTTAGTTATATCATATATCATAACATTTTCCCCATATTAATTAACATTTAGCTGTATATATTTTATTTAGTTTTTAATAGTGATAATTATTGTAATTGATACCCTTTATGTATAATCCAAAAATGTTTTCTCATATCCAATTGTTATTTATCATATCAACTTCACATTACCGGTATATACATTACTATCAATATCAATTATTATTCAGCTATATCTATTACAAAAAAGAGTAATTAGATTTAGCTAATTTTCAATTGTATTCTTCAGTCTATCAGCCTATGTCTCTCCAATAGCAAAACTTCCTTAGTCCTCTTACCATTCCTAAAACAAATTCCCCAATCGTTTTTATAAGCAAGTCCAAACAGAAATATCTTCGCACCTTTTTGCTTAGGATGCCTCTGACATAATAACTTTGTCCTTGGCTTGTTCCAATCAATTTATCTTTGACTTTCAAGGGTGGTGTCGAAAGTTCTGCAAATAATGTTTCATAAAGTATAAATTCTTTGATGTTACTCATTCCTCCTGGAATCTGTCTTTTGAGATAAATTTTCTGTATGGCCCCCCTTTCAAACGTTACATCTCTTTCTCTTTCTGCCTCCAAAGTAAAACAGACGCCCGGCGTGTCAGCAGATTGAGAAATTTCCTTTCTGACATTCTTCATCTGGATTTCAGGAACACTCAGACATTCAACGCTCTGACTCTTTTTTTCCTAGTTTGATGTTAAAAACAAGAGATGGTCGATTTTTTTTCCCGATTTCTTTTCGGATTTTTCATAAATATCAAACAACTTCTGGAAAGCAGAGAAAATCTTTTGAAATGAATCACTTGAAGCAAGTACAGACGCCATGATAATGTGACGCAGATGAAATTGCAAGTAGGGACACACTGGGAGCTATGCAGTCTTATCTGATCTTAGACTAACACAGCCAAGCAATAAAGATGTCAAATTATAGTAAATTGGTTTACAGCCCACTTAAGGAGAGCCGTGAGGGAGTATTGAAGTGGAATAAACTTTCCTTTATCCACGTAAACAGCATTCAAAGCATTTAAGAAATAAAGTAACCACCAACCATAAATCCATTAAAAAAAAACCAATTCGCCGCTAGATTCTTCTGTTCTTTGGTTTCAATTAGCTTAAATTTTAGTGCGGACCGTCTCTCTCTTTGAGTAGTAAAATCAGCTTACCAGATGGAAACACTTCTGCCATTCTTAGGGGCTGCCTGCAGTTTCGGTTAGCATAGAGCTAATCCAGGAAGGTATGGCAAAAGGGGTTAAGTTCCAAGCCCCCCCCCCCCCCCCCGAGACCTGCAAACGTCTCTGAGGTCACTGGATCTCCCCAAACCTTCACTGTCTCTCCAGGACAGCTAGGGTCGTAAACGGCCCGTCCATTTCTTCCGGAATAGGGGAATTTCAGGAATGGCCTGAAACTCCGTCTTCTCACTGCTAAGCCCCGCCTTCTTCCCCCTGTATTTCGTTTTTTTATGTTCCCCTTTTTCCCCTTTTGAATTGTTCGTCGCCCTGAGTCCTCCCAGAGAAGGGCGGCATATAAATAATAAAATTCCATTCCATTCCATTCCATTCCATGTTGAGGTAAGAAAAGTCCCCTTCTTATTATCAGCAGAAGAGTCTTTTACCAAGTGCTTGATGGATAAGCTGAAAAGAATACTGCCTATTTTCTCCCAGGGGTGTGTGGTATAACAACTTTGTGCTGCTAGGTCTTGTGAGTAATTTATATTGATCTTATAGTTAGGAAACCTTAATGTTTTATTATATGAATGAGTGTTGGGGTGATAAATAAATAAATAAAATAACAGTTCTATTTTCGTGTGGTACAATTAAAATAAATGTAGATATATATTTATATCCTAGGAATCCCTTCCAGGCAGGCAGAAACTGGACAATTTATCCCAAAAGAATTGACTATGTTGTATAAACAAGTTCATTAAAAAAATATCATTAAGCATCTCAATACTTTTTTAAAATAAGAAATTAATAATCAGATGCTCTTGTAGTTTAGTTGTCTCCCCCCCCCCCGCCAAAATCTTTATCCTTTCTTCTGCTACAGACTCCAGAATATTCAAAATATTCATTCTTTGCATTGCAGAGTTAATAATTATTTTTGCCACTAAATTTCTCTTTGCTTTGGTGCACAGATTCTGTTAAAAATAAATAATCATGATCTTGCTTGGTCTAGGATAGACTCAGCTGCAGAAAATACAATTTGTTTGATTTTGCGTATGCTATAAATCCAACCACTGTGGTTTATTTGATAAATTGTGGTTAATTAGATTGTGGATCATCATAAAATGTGAACAGATTAAAACATCTGCCTAGTTTAAAAGTCTCCCTCTAGCAACAGCTAGAGATTGCCTGTGAAAGTTCAGACACCAGGAAATAGTTCTTTCCTCTTAGTGCTTATTTCCAGCATTATTCCTAAAATTTTACTCAAAAATAAATTTTACCACTCTACAGAAGTTTCAGTCAAGTCTCAGGGCAAATGGTCATTAATGGGTCTATGGTGTGCCAATGGAGTTGTGGTGGCACACTGGTTAGAATGCAGTTTTGCAGGCTAACCCTGCTCATTGCCAGGAGTTCAATCCTGACTGACTCAGCCTTCCATCCTTCCAAGGTAGATAAAATGAAGATCCAGATTGTTGGGGGCAATATGCTGACTTTGTAAACTGCTTAGAGAGGGCTGTAAAGCACTGGGAAGCGGTATATACTGTAAGTCTAATTGCTAAGCGCTATCCTGCTACAAAGACATTGAATCTAATGATTCCTGCCATATCTTGTAGCATTCAGCTGAAGATATTTTCTCTCTTTTTCCCAATGCTAAGAAACACACATTTTTCTCAAATAATGTGTTTCATTAAATAAAGATGATTGCTCTCAGTAGGGACACATGGTCCCATAAAATTACGATATGCTGGGGTTTTTTTCTTTATTGTAAAGTGATTTATTAGTGATACTTTTTTTCCCAGGGCAAGGTCTATGTATTTTTTTATTTGCCAGTCTGTAAGAATAATTCCATTCAATAATTCAAGAGGCCGTTTCTTCTATCCAACTCCCACTGCATTCATTTCAGCCTCACAGAGACAGCACACACTCACCAATCCCTAAAGACTAAAACCTACCGTATTTTTCAGAGTATAAGATGCACAGGAGTATAAGATGCACCAAGATTTTGAAGAGGCAAATTTTAAAAAAAGTTTTTGCCCTCCCATCCCCCAGGGGCACTCTAGAAACCTCCTAAAGGCTATACAGGGCCATTTTGGTGAAGGGGGAAGGGTTTCGGGAGGCAAAAAATGCTGTATTCAGTATATATAAGACGCACTCAGATTTTCACCCTCTTTTTGAGGGAAAAAGGTGCGTCTTATACTACGAAAAATATGGTAAACTCAGGAGCTGCACTGCCAAGGAATGAAAATACCTAAAATGATTTTAAAACTGAGTACAAGTAGTCCTTGTCTTATATCAGTTCGTTTAATGACTGTTTGAAGTTACAAGGGCACTGAAAAAAGTGACTTATAACCATTTTTCACACTTACAACCATTGCAGCATCCCTAAGGTCAAAATTCAGATCCTGACCAACTGGCTCATATTTAGGACGGTTTCAGTGTCCCAGGGTCATGTGATCCCCTTTTGCGACCTTTTGGCAAGCAAAGTCAAAGGGGAAGCCAGATTCATTTAACAATCATCTTACTAACTGAACATAGCGATTCATTTAACACCTGTGGCAAGAAACATCGCAAAATGGAGTGAAACTCAGTTAACAAATGTCTCACTTAGCAACAGAAATCTCAGGCACAATTGTGATTGTAAGTTGAGGATTGCTTGTGTTATATTTTACTCAATTGTATAAGGGAAGAAGACTGTTGGAAGAAATATAATTTTATTTGCAGGCTCAAATCTGAGTCAGTCACTGGGACCAAAAGTTTATTCTTCCAAGCTTTCAGATTCACGTTGGAGTCCCTCCTCAGGGCTCCAGCATGAGTTTGAATGTGGCATTTGGAGTTCCATTGGGTGCAGCTAAGATGGCTCGCAGGAATTTGGTTTGAATGGTTTCTAGTAAGTCTTTCTTTGCAAGGATTGCTCTTTGTGCCCTATATAGAATTTGTGCCAATGTTTTGGCCTCAAAGAGTTTTAAGGCAGCAGGTACAATCTGACCTCTACCTGTATAAAAGAAATGTTTAATTGCATTTGAGGACCTATTGGCTACTTGCAATGTGTGATTCAGGTGTGCCTTCCATGTCCCTTGCGAGTGGAAAACCACCCCAAGGTATCTAAATGTTCTAACCTGTTCCAAACTATGTCCTTCTATTTTCCAGGAGTATTGGCTTGGTCTTTTAGCAAAAACTAAAATTTTTGATTAATCAAAGTTAAGAACCAGCTTGTTTTGCTGCAATAGCCGAGTGTTGCCGTAATTGCTCTCTTCAGTCCTACAGGGGTTTGTGAAATAATAGCGGCAGCATCAGCATATAAGAGAATTGGCACTTTGCATTGTGCTAGGTTAGGAGGATAGAAATGAGGGTTCTGTAGGAGATCAATCAGGGGATTAATATAGAAGTTAAAGAGGAGGGGGACAGGATGCAACCCTGCCATACCCCTTTGTGTACCCTTACTGAGCCTGAGTTCACTGAGTTAAACTCCCTTGGGAATTGCACCTCACTTTCAAGGTGGAATTGGCATACAATTTTTGTATGAGGAAGAGGAGGCGTTTATCGATCGTGGTGCATTTTAATTTCTCCCAGAGGGTGATCCTGGATATATAGGAAGCATTTTAGTGCATAAAAGCCTTGCTTCTTCTACAAAATTCTTTGATCAAGAGCCCTGTACTGTAATTGCTAGCAAAACATTTTTTTTAAAATGAGAAGTTGCTAATTGTTTCATAAGGGGATTTTCTGAAGAGTATTGAAGTTTTACACAATAATATATTCGTATTGGCAGTATTCTGGCCATTTTTGGAGGGAGGAGATTTTGAATTGTAACTTTCTCTTGTTACAGTAAGTTTCCTAGCTTGGTGCCTTTTTTCAGTGTTATGCCAAAAGGCAACCAGACACTGCTGACTTAATAGCACTTGTCCAGTAAATAGTCAAGATTGGAAAGATCAGTAGTGATGGGTTGGTTTTAAAGCAGAGGTGGCATTCATCAGGTTTTGACCAGTTCTGGAGAACTGGTAGTGGAAATTTTGAGTAGTTTTGACAAATGGTAAATACCACCTCTGACTGACCCCGCCCCCATCTATTCTCTGCCTCTCAAGTCCCAGCTGATTGGGAGGGAATGGGGATTTTGCAGTAACCTTCCCCTGCCACACCCACCAAGCCACACCACCAAGCCATGCCATGCCCGCCAAACCACGCCCACAGTACCGGTAGTAAAAAAAAAGTTTGAATCCCACCACTGGTTGTAAGGTAGAAACATACAGTATCCACCTAGTGGTTACTTAGTCTGATACCCTTAAGTACAATGGTGGATAGTATTCTTGGTAAAACTCCTTGCACGTCTACATACCCGATCCATATTTTGGATTGTATGCAGGGGATTGCATTGATTGTAGATCTTGTAGACAAACTCCACTATGGGCCCTGAAAGTGGGGATCCCATGCATGTACCTTTGTTTTGTTGATGTTTGAAAGGAAAAAGCACTGCCTGGTAGTATTTCTAACAATTATTTCAGCATTCTTCCACGTAAATATTACACCTATAATATTATAAATATAACTTGATTATAATATAGTAGGAGAATATTATATTTTCATTGTGATCAGTATTTTGATGCAATACCATAGCCTCCGACAGCCCAGCTAAGAAGCTATTTGAGATGAAATACAGCATTACTACTTTGTGGTTTGAAGACCAACCATAAAAACCGCACTAAACTGGGAAGTTAAAAATAGTATCCCAGTAGAAGGAAGGAAGGAAGGAAGGAAGGAAGGAAGGAAGGAAGGAAGGAAGGAAGGAAGGAAGGAACCAAACATGTCTGGGTCCAGGTAGTTATTAGGACTGAAAATCAACTTGAGAGTTTCCTTTCTTCTATTGTGTCTTCCAAGGTTCTGACATCTCTTGAAAAAATACATTGTCAGGCCTGGAAGCCATCTTTTGCATTGGACCTTCAGACCTGCTACATTTAATGCTGTGACAAATTGGGAGGGGGAATTATCTGGAGTGGGATAGATATAATCAAAATAACATTCCTTTCTCAGAGAGTCAAGGACGTCTTGCCCTGCACCTGGAGTGGTGTGACTGGGAGGCATCTCCAGTTGGGACAGTGCCTGTGTCAGGCATGATTGGACCATGTGATGGACGTGTGGGTGCTGGGCAGGGGCTTGAACTTTCTTTTGGGTGGGGAAAACCTGGAAACTTTCAGATTTGGATTTTCCCAGATGTGCCAATATGACATCTCTAACAAAATGGAACTTTAAGGAAATTCAAGCCTCGGAGTCTTCTTTCGTTAGGGGTGTTACTTGGAACCCTGACATACATGTGCTTAGGGATTTAAATTCTTTTGTTTTTTGTTCCCCATTTGCAGGTAGAAGAGAAAATTAAAAACTGGCAGGATGACGTGAGAAGATTAAAACTTTTTATACTGCAATCCCATTGTTCCTTCCCTAAGAGTGACAAATGGAAGGCAATGTTATCTAGATTCTTCCTAAACATATATGATAAGGAAAAACAATTGTACTTTAAAAGACCCATCCAGAAGCTCTCCAGGACTGGGTATCAGAAAAGTTATTTAACCTAAGAAAAGTTATCTAACATCATATGTTTACTTTTAGCCTTTCTTAAACTGATGTCAACAGAAGTCAGATATTTTGGGCCCTTTTCAGTATCTAGTGGTTTGAGGGCAGATCTGTTTTGCCCTTTAAAATACTGGAAATTTAAGGAAAGCAAGCCAATTGATTGGTGTGTGTGCATCTGTGTGATGTTACAGAGTACAATGTATTTATTATTTTTACTTTTTACACATTTATATGGAAGGCTAGGCTGACTCTGGGCAACATGATGCCTTCAACACCCACAAAAGTTAATGCATCCCCATATGCCTCCAAATACTGGCTCTCCACATGGGAGCTACAAGAATGTGAAAGTGGGCTGTGGGTTAACCAACTTTGCTTCAGGAAACTGCTGAAAAGCCATCTTATTCTGAAGACTGTTTCCTGTTGACAAGTTTGCTCCTCTTGATTAAACTATGCTTTTGCCCTGTGGTAGATTGAATTTCTTCTTGTCATTATGCAACTTAATTTTATTATTTGCATTTTAGTTTGTGATATGGTTCTTTAGAGAAACTTTGGCTTGAAAAATAGCCTCTCCATTTTAATATACCAGTAAATAAATCATTTACTTTGAAAACATGCAGGGAAAGAGCAGTAATCCATCATTAGGGATCAATTAAAGAAAGGATTCCTTTTAAAAATTATTATTCTTAATAATAGCAACAACAGATGCCCTAGCCTTCATCTTCTGCACCATCAATCACCCCCTGGGTGTTACAAAATATCACTCTTCTGCATTTCAGAAAGTTTGGAAACTTAACAATCAAAAAACCCTCACAGGGAAGGAAATAGAAACTAATTGTTTTCTCACCCTGACAAATGATTAAATGGCAACACTCTCGTACGAAACAAATTCTCATAAACCCAATTCAGACACCAGCCTAGAAGCAAAAAGAATAAAATTAACAAAAAAAATCAATTTCACGATTTTCAGTCTAGAAATGCCACTGGTCCATAGTTTCTTGTTATTTGTAGATCTCATTTGGTGTTTGAGCAATGTCTATTATCTTTCAACCAAAACAACAAAGAATCTGGCAGCACCTGGAGTAAATTGCACCAGAAGCATAACAGATCCAAAGGCAATTGTTAGATGTATATATTATTACCAACAATTGGTGGGTCCCCGTGGTTAGAGAGAGACGTGTGCAAGTAGATGGAATGAGTTTAGTCTCTTTTAATTAAAAATGAATGATTCACAAATGTACTACCCCTATATGTGGAGGTTGAATATAAAGTATCATAGCTAAAGGCCTTGACAGCTCTCATGGCCAGAAGCAGACCAGAGGTAGACAGACTGGTCTCCCCTTCCTTTTTCAGAAGCCCATGTGATTTTGACTGTGAAATATACATTTAACAATTTTCATTCCTCTCAGTTTGACATTCTATATTTGACATCTGGGTCTACATTCCTAATATATTTAAAAAAGCAGTTTGCTAGCCATGATGAAAAAGAGAAGACATTCTAGGCAAATACATTCATATCTTAAGCTCACTTAAACCATAAATGCATCCTGACTGCAGGAAAGAAATATGAGTTTGCTTTTACAGCAATTGATCATTCTATGGCTGCAAAACGTATGCATTATTAAAACTCCTGTTCCCATAACCTTTAACTGGGCAAAATGGTGTATCATAGGGCAACAATTTTTGAACCAATGTACCTCAAATAGCTTATAGATTGTGTTCAAAATCTGGGACCCATGAGTCCCATGGAATTGAAATTTGATAAATTTTATAAAACATTTTATGACATAAAATTATCATGAAAGAGTTTATGGCATAACACAAAATGTAATAAATGTTTTTTGTGGTCAACTTCAGTTATTTGATTGTGGTATACAGTTCAACATAGGTTACTTTCAGAGCAGGTACTACATCTGCTCTGAGTATCTCCTTGAATTTTAAAGAACTTTTCAAGTACATTAGAAGTTTTGCCATAGTGTTTGTGGGCTTCCATATTCTTATCCCAGCCTGGCTAATGATGCTGGGCCAGCTTCATTGCTTCAGCATTTGATGCTTTCTGAGTATGAAGCCCTGATCCAGAAGATCATCTTTGGCTGCAGCTCTTGCCATGCATGACTTGCACCAAACTACTTGAAGTAGCTTATTGCCTTATTGGAGGATGCTCTGCGATTACCAGTGCAGAAAGAAACACAGCAGACAGTCTGTGCCTGGAATATAGAGAGGCCTATCTTTTCTTTGCAAAGCATTTTGTTGCTCATTGGCAGCTGGATTTCAGTGGCATTGATCTGATTACAGATTACAAATTAGCCGAGTTGGAAGGGACCTTATACGTCGTCTAGTCCAGGGGTCACCAACATTTCAGACCTCAGGGACCACTAAATTCATAATTTTAAATCCTGCAGACCATTAATATGTTCTGCCTAATGACAGGCTGCATGGGCGTGGCAAAGTGGTCATGTGACTGGGTGGGCATGGCCAACTCAATGTCACTCACATTGAGTGGTGCCTTGCCAGCTTCTACTAGCCACTCCTCACCTGCCCACCCAGGCTCCTTAGGGCTCCAACAGGAAGCTGGAGCTAAGCAGCCACCATGAGAAAGAGTTGATAAACAGCTGGCTGACTTCAAATTGGATCTGACCGAGAAGGAGGCTCAGCAGAAGGACCTCACTGAGAACTATGAGCATAGGCTTTCAAGCAGAGGGAATACCTGCGGGAGCCAGGTGCCAGCACCTGGAGGCTCAGAGGGCTGAGATAGCCAGCCAGTTCCAGACCATTATGCAGTCCCACTGGAATGAGGCCCTCTAGCTCTTCACCACCAGCAGTGCTTCCCTCCAGCCTTCGCCCAAAGTCCCGCACCAGGAGGCTGAAGCAGACCCCAAGTTGGAATTTCTTCCCCACTGCAACTCACACAAAAAGACCCAGAAGGGGGAGACTCTCTAGAATAATACAAACATTCATTGCACATATCTGGCCCAGGGGCCATAGTTTGAGGACCCCTGATTTAGTCCAATATAAAAAAATGCAAATAATTTTTCTGCAGACCACCAAATTTTTCTTGCAGACCACCAGTGGTCCAGGGACCACCAGTTGGTGACCGTTGATCTAGTCCAACCCCTCATCCAAGCAGGAGACCCTACACCATTTCTGACAAATGGCAGTTCAATCTCTTCTTGAAAGCCTCCAGTGATGAAGCTCCCACAACTTCCGAAGGCAACTTCTGTTCCATTGATTGATTGTTCTCACTGTCAGAAAATGTCTCCTTATTTCTAGATTGAATCTCTCCTTGAACAGTTTCCATCTATTATTCCTTGTCTGGCCTTCAGGTGCCTTGGAAAATAGCTTGATCCCTTCCTCTTTGTGGCAGCCCCTAGAGCTATCATGATGAGTACAATTAAACACACAGTCCAATAATCTTCAGAAAGTTAGTGATTCTGGCGCTAGACCAAAAGACCCATGCTCCAGTCCATAGTTGGCAACTGGGCTCATTGAATAACTGTAGGCCAATGGCTCTGTTTCTCAACCTACTCTGTTTTATAGGTTTATTCTTGTAACGATAACATTGAATGTTTAGAACTTTATGAATGATGAATGCTACCTTGAGTTTCTAGGAGAAGGATAGGGTATAAATGCAGTCTTCTTGAAGACAAGTACTATTCCATAGATGTTTTACTGGATAAAACATAACTATGGTTTATAACAGTCTTTGTTTGAGATGTATTTCAACTTCAAAATCTAATGTGCAAGGCTGGGATTTCTTGGTTGTTTCTAACACCCTTCCTGACAAGTATTAATAAAACCAATCCTTGATATTAATAATAATCATAATTGCTGACTATGTCTTATCATTAACTTCTGTAACATATGTATTTTAGTGCATTCCAAATACTGATGGGAGTTGATTCAGATTAGAAGGAAAATGGGTTAGAGAAACAAATCATTATTTCCATAAATGGAAGTGATCTTCTTTGGAGCTTCAACTAGGCATACTGTAACAATTTGCAAAATGTTCTGTTTAATTCCTCTTTCCATCCATTTTCCTGTCCTCCTTACAATTTAATGAGCATTCAGTTGTACCGATTGCTTTACTTCTCCCCATAGAGAGAAAGGATGATTTTTAAATATATCATTGAGTTTGGAGTGGGGAAGGTGTTATAAAAATATAAGTTTCTTTTTAGTTGACTAATATCTCCTATTTAAGAGAGGACTAGATTGCATATTGTCACATAATTAACAACGGTTTGAGTAGAAAGTAAATAATGACATCCCTACACAAATCAAATCTGAATTATCAGTGATGATAGAATTAGGGAGAAATGCCAAACACGGAATCTGGGATCATCTGCATGCAGGGCCTGTGCTCAGCTCCTAAATTGTCCTGTCTCTCATTTGTCTTATAATTCCTCCCCTGGGGACTGTCCTTGACTTCTCCCATTTGATAGTCATACAGGAATGACTCTGCTTTATGTCCTGGAGAACTGCTGCTATGTGCAGTAAAAGCATCCAGCTGGAATAAATCAGACCAGCGATTTGACTTGCTAGGAAAACAATGTTTATATTTCATATATTTTAGTAATATCTGAATGTATTACTAGATAAGCTATTGTGAGTACTGTTAATAGTCCTCTAAAGTTTTCTGAAGGTCAAAAAGGTCTGCAGTTCAAATCCCTAGCGCTGAGTAATGGAGTGAGCTCCTGTTACTTGAACCAACCTAGCAGTTCGAAAGCATGTAAAAATGCAAATAGAAAAATAGGGACCAGCTTTGGTGGGAAGGTAACAGCGTTCCATGCACCTTTCGCATCTAGTCATGCTGGCCGTATGACCAGGGAGACATTTTTGGACAGCGCTGGCTCCTCAGCTTTGAAACAGAGATGAGTACCTCCCCCTACAGTCAGGAACAACTAGCACATACTTGCGAGGGGAACCTTTACCTTTACCTAAAGTTATCTGATGATAAATGTAATTGTCCTAAACGATGAGTACAGCTTCCTTTCTGGAACACATCTATACTGCATGCTTCATTTCCCGGGCCAGGAAAACGGGCACCTAAAAAAGCTCAGGAATTTTCCAAGTGGAAACGTCCTTCGCCCATCATCACCTAAGATACTTGCGCTACCCTTGCCTGGCATCCCTGTTCGGATTCCCACTAGGGGGCGCATCCTTCCATTATTTCCCCTCCCGTTTCAAAGCTCGGCTTCCCACAATGCACTGAGCATCGGTTATTATACAGTAGTCCTTGTTTGCACTCTGGAAGTGGGAACAATGCTGCAGGCGGCTGCAGGCGGCGACTCGGTTCGTCCGGCCAACCTTTCCTCTCTCTCCCCGTTGGCGAGCGCTGCGTAAAAGTTGCTTCTCTTCCCCCGCAACTGACTCCCCGTAAACGCTCAGGTAAGAGCGGTGGAGATTTGCTTCGGTGGCTTTTGCCGGGCTTGTTCTGGACGGAGCGGAGCGGGCAGTGTGGGGCACAGGCGGAGACCGCTAAGATATGGCTTCTGCTGCTCGTGCTGGCTGGGCAGATTTTGGGAAAGCCGGAGGGAGGCTTTCCACATCCGAATCCTGTTTGGGAGGCTTTCATTGGGCAAGGCTCTGGATCTTGCCCGACGGAGCTTCTCCCCTCCGCCGTGCCAAGGGGAATCGCTTCGCGTGCTTTCCGAAGCTTAGGAAGGCAGAAGCTGCGGCGTCAGGCGTTGCGAAGGGGGGTGTGCGGGTGTGGGGATCCTCGCTAGAGAACCAATGGGTAGTTCTCGCTAGAGTTGAGCGTCTTCTTTTCCCGAGTCTCCCGACTTGGGCGAAGTGTCGAGGGGGAAGGCAGAGCAAGCAGGGAGGCATCGGGCGTCGGCTTGAAGCGGCGATGGTTGATGGAAGGATGTGGCCGGATGCTCGCCTCTTTATCCAGTGTATGTTCCGTCCGTGTGGTTTTTTTTTTTTTTCTCCCTGGGAGCGTCTCGTACAAACTGTACTCTTGTTATTTTGAGTCTTAACGCAAAAACACGCGCTGTCTGAAAGGATCTTGTGTGGCATAAGCCTTGAACTTCCCCTATTTCCCCCTTCCCCCTCACTCCCCGCTTTAGCGCTTCACCCCTCTGAAGAAGACCTTTGTGCAAGGAGACTTAAGATGCTGCTGTCTCGTCAGGGGGCTGCTTCGCGGATCTAGTCCGCGGATTCGGGCGACCCGATCCTGAATCGCCCCGTCACTCTCTTTTCTCCTTGGTGAATGTTGAATCTAGGATCTTTCTTGATTTCCTGTTCAGGATTTGAATGGCTTTTAAAGTTTTCTCCGAGCACAGGCGAAGGGAAGATGAGTTCGCTGAGCGTCCATGAGATCATAGCTTGAACTTGCTTAAGGTATGACTCTGTTGAGTCAACCTCTACTCCTGGCGAGTCCGTGGGTGTAGTTTAATAAGACTCACCGTTGTGTTATTTCTTTACTCCGGAGTCAAGTTATTTATTAAATTTATATTGATTTATATAATTTTATAAAATTTATATTATTATTTAGTCGTTTGAATTCAACTTGGAGTAGTAGCGATTCTTTTTCACTTTTTCCTCCTTCCAACCAAGTGGACTTTCTGGAAAAATTCAAAGCTAGAGAAATCAAACCTGGCACTTTCTGTATTCAAAACTGCTGCTGTTGTTGCTATTGTTGTTATTACTATTGATTTAACCTTCAATCTGATTCACAGTCTAGCATTGGTAAAAACTTAACCAAGGACCTATTAAGTTAGCATCTGAGTATGTATACAGTTCTGAGTAGGTGTTGTTGTTGTTGTTGTTATTTCTTTTATTCATTAAACATGAAACTCAGTCAGCTGAACATTTAAAGATGTGTCACAAATATCATTGACTGGTGCTAATGGTTGATAAGGGTTGCTGCCAGCATCCTAGGTATCAACCAAGTATCATCATCTCCTTCTCATTATACTTTATTCATTAAACATGAAACTCAGACAACTGAACCTTCAAAAATGTTTTGTAATAATAATAATAATAATAATAATAAACAACCAGCAGTGATAATTCCAGTGGTAATTGGCACACTGGGTGCTATTCCAAAAGCACTGGAATTACATTTGAAACAGTTAAAAATTGACAATATCACCATCAGTCAAATGCAAAAAGCCGCACTGCTTGGATCTGCACGCATATTACGAAAATACGTTACGACGTCCTAGGCCCCTGGGTGGGGCCCGACTAGTAACCAATGCCAAATCCGGCGAAACAACTGGCCGCTGTGATACAATTGTATAATAATAATAATATAAATACCTAGGCCCCTGGGTGGGGCCCGACTAGTAACCAATGCCAAATCCGGCGAAACAACTGGCCGCTGTGATACAATTGTATAATAATAATAATAGTAGTAGTTAATCTTTGGTGAGATTCACAGCCTTTGGGGCTGGTTGGTAGCGCAACAGCTCGAGTCCTAACCAAGGACCTAGGAACTGTTAAAGTAACGTTGGAGGATATAAACTGCTCCAAGTAGGGTGGTTTTTTGTAGAATCAGAATGTTCAAGTCTGATAAATTTAAAATTTCCAAATAGCAAGGTAGCCCTTTAGGTATTTCTTCAAGGGCTCCAATTACAATCAGGACAACACTCAATTTCTTTTTCCACAGTCGTTCAACTTCAATTTGCAAGTCCGGTACTTTGTGATTTTTTCTTGCTGTTTATCTTCAATTTGTGCATCTCCAGGTATTGCAATGTCAATGAACCATACTTTGTTTCTTTTCAACTATTGTTATGTCAGGTGTGTTGTGGGCCAAGTGACTGTCAGTCTGAATTCTGAAGTCCCACAAGATCTTGACTTTATCATTCTCTAAAACCTTCTGAACCTGAGGTTCCCAGTAGTTTTTGCTGTACTCAAATCCAAACTTTTGGCATAATTTCCAGTGAATGATCTTAGCAACACGGTCATGGTGTTGTAGGTAGTCAGTTTGTGAAATTTTGCCGCACCCGCTGATCAAGTGGTCGACTGTCTCATCTTTCTCATTACAGAGGTGACATTTGCTGTTGGTGGTAACATGTTGAATTTTTGCCTTCATGTAGTTTGTGGCTAAGGCTTGTTCTTGAGCTGCCAAAATAAAGCCTTCTGTTTCTTTTTTCAGTGCTCCTGATCTTAACCAGTTCCAAGTTAGCTTTTGGTCAGCTTTGCCTTCAATACTTTTCAAGAATTGGTTATGCATAGCTTTGTTTTTCCAATTTTCAGCTCGCTTCTCAATTACTTCTTTCTTATATTCAGCTTTTGACTTAGTTGTCTTTAAAAGGCCTCCTTTATTTACTTCCTTAATCATTGGTTCTTCACTTTTCTGGATGTAATCATTCAAGCTATGTTTTTCTTCTTCCACAGTCTGTTTTACTTGTAGGAGTCCTCGACCATCCTCTGCTCTTGGTAGATATAATCGGTCAACATCACTTTTAGGGTGCAAATCATGATTCATTGTCATAAGTTTCCTTGTTTTTCTGTCCAAATTGTCCAACTCCAACTGGGTCCAGTCAATTATTCTTGCAGAGTATTGAATCACAGGAATAGTCCAGATATTTATGGCTTTTATGATGTTTCCCACATTCAATTTGGACCTTGCGAATTCAACAAATGTACTTGGCTGAAGCTAATTCCTTAACTTCGACAAATGTACTTAGCTGAAGCTAATTCCTTAACTTTATTATGCATTAAGTCAGAGGCCTCTAAAATTCCCAAGTACTTGTAACCTTCTTCTGGTTTTACTGCCTTTATCATTTCTTCATTCTCAAGTTATATTCCATCATCTTCTAGGACTTTGCCTGCCATGGTTACCATTGTTGCACATTTGTCAATTCCAAACTGCATACCAATGTCTTAGCTAAATTCTTTTATGTTTTCAATTAATAAATTCAGTTCAGCTTTTGTTTTACCAAACAGCTTCAAATCATCCATGTACACCAAGTGTCTTTGCCTTTCTTTGCAAGTTCGAGAACTTTGCAAGAACTTTGCAAGTTCATATCCACAGTTCACCTTCTTCAAAATGGTTGCCAGTGGTAACATTGAGAGTATAAAAAGTAGGGGTGAAAGGGAATCACCCTGGAAAATGCCTCGTTTAATTTCAACTTCACCCAGTTCTTCTCCATTAGCCATAAGCTTCATTTTCCAGAGGTTCATTGAAGTTTCCATGAATTTTTGTATGTTGCTGCTGATGCCAAAGATTTTCAGGCATTTCTTGATCCAGCTGTGGGGAATTGAATCAAACGCTTTCTTATAGTCTATCCAAGCCATGAACAGCTTGGTTCGTCTTTTCTTTGAATTCTTTATGATTAGCTTGTCAATCAGCAGTTGGTCCTTTGTTCCTCTTGAATTTTTGCAGCATCCTTTCTGTTCTACAGGAAGCAAGTCATTTCTTTCCAAGTATCCGTAAATTTGGTTTGCAAAGATACCAGTAAGGTGCTTGTATGTTGTTGGCAAACAGGTGATTGGCTTGTAGTTTCCAGGGTCCTTTCCTTTTTCTTCATCTTTTTGGATCAAAAATGTCCTTCCAGTTGTCATCCATTCATCATTTTCAGGCGTTTTAAAGATCTGGTTCATTTGGGCTGCCAATCTTTCGTGCATACTTGTAAGTGCCTTTAGCCAGAAACCATGTAGCTCATCTGGTCCAAGTGTACTTCAATTCTTCACTTTTCTTGACTGCCTTTGCACCATTTCTTTTGTTATTTTCACATCTTCCATTTTATGCACTTCAATAGAATCCTCAATCTACTTGATCCATTTTGCATTTCTGTTGTGCTTCTTGTTGTTTTCACACAAATTCTTCCAGAATTTCAGAGCTTTCTCTTTATCAGGCTTTTCATTTGTTGTTACTCCATCTCCACTTTCTAAGGTCCTATAAAACTGGTGCTGATTTGCTCTGAACTGTGAGTTTTCCTTGAACTGAGTTACTCGATTTTCATACCGTTTAATCTTTTCAGCAATGGCAACAACCCTCTGCTTCAGCTCTTCAATTACTACACAGTTTCCTTATTCTCCAAATCGTATCTTGCTTCCAGGCTGCTTTTGACCTGCTTGATCTTTAGCTGACCGTGCCTTAGGTTCTTCAAGTTGCTCAAGTCTCCACGAAATGTTTTGACCTTCAATTCCATCCGAATTTTCCACTTAGGCTTCCCCTTCTTGCCTCTTTGATTCCTTTGTATTTTCAAACCCAATTCTTTGGTGGTTATAAAAGCTGCTGCATACATCAGCTGGCTTGTTTCAGCTAATGTAGTGATTTGAATGGTTTGCACAGCCTCATTGACCTTTTTTAGTACATTTCTCAATTCTTTCTGGTTCACTTGGTTCAGCTTTGGCAAATGTGTTCTTTCAGCATCTTCCATTATGCTTTATTTTCTCAGCTAATTGAGCACTATCTGTTAGTGCTTGCTCTTCAGTGCTTCCTTGTTCTTTATCTTCATCCATTTCAGCAACCTCTTCCTCCCTTTCTTCCTCAGTTTGCTTTTAAGTCTGCAAATCATTCTTGATGTTACTCTTCTTTGTTGGTATACTCAGACCATTAGTTGCTTTTTCTTCAATTCCTGTTAATTCTGCTGTACTCAGAATTACACGTCGCTGGTCCATTAGCCTTTGTTCACTGATATCACAGTCCGTGTGGTTCACCATCCAAATCTGACACATTCATTTTTAAAATCCACGTTTTTCTGGCTCAGACTGATAGTAAGCTTCCATAATAGAGATGTTTTCTTCCCTAGTCCAGATTTTTCACTTTTTTGCTTTTTCTTCCAGTAGCTTGTTAGCGCCATGCCCTGGTTGCCTAGCAGAGGGAGCTGAGCCCTGTAGCTCATTTTGTGCAGAATGCCCAGGAGCCATAGCATCCAACGGAACCCTTGTTAATCCGGGTGACGGTTCAGCCGGCATAAATTTCATTTTTCTCGTATTCACCATGTTTGAATGGGTTGTGGACCAAATTTTGTCTGGCCCTTCACCTAAGACCTGTTTGATATGGTTGCACCTGTTCAGCATAGCCCTTAGGATCACTAGAGCGTGCAAGCCCCTCCACCATGACATGGTAAAGCTCCTAGGAGGGGTATTATTATTATTCACAACAACAGAATTGTATCACAGCGGCCAGTTGTTTCACCGGATTTGGCATTGATTACTGCAAATTGTCTGAATTTCCTCAAGTTCAACTTCACTAAACACTTTATTCCATATAATAAATCGCCTTTGATCTGCTAGTCATTGTTCACTAACATTTGAATCTGGATATTGTTGTTTCCATAATTCATACATTCGATTTAAATAGCCTCTTTTTTCTGGCTCTGAGTTGTAATAACAGGCCATTATGGCACGATTTTCATCTGCACTATATTTTTGTTGTTTTGTTGGCTGGTCCACTTGTAGCCTACTTATCGATGGATGCCCAGGGACCTCAACATCCGCCATGGCCCTTGTTAACCTGCGCAATGACCGATGCGGTATAGAATTTTTATTCGTTTCTTTCACCATGTTATATGGGTTGGCGGGTTTTTTTTTTAATGGGATCAGGTTGCCAACCTGATCCCAACCCTCCTCCTTTCTCATTGTTATTATTGTTGTTATTATTATTGTTATTGTTGTTATTGTTATTTAGCATGCCAGCTACCCAGAAGGGCTAGAAATCATTTCAGAATTACAGAAAACTAATTGAGAACTGTCATCTTAAAAATGATGATGTGATATATTTTATAGTCAAAGAAATATAAAGAAAATGCTATTTATCTTTAAAATCTCCTGATTTATTTTTGCATTGTCCTTCTGTTGTAGGAGATGTGGGGAAGGGGTTCTGTTGACTAACATTGTAGTAATATTCATAATTGCCCACGCTGGAGTCTTATGTAGACTTTTGAATGTGTATAGTAGAAAATAATGTAAATAAAATTTGTTTTGTGTTATTTTTCTGAGGATGTTAAATCATGAGACGTTATCTCATTTACTCTCTCAAACTACTCAGTGGCTGAGTTTGTAGAATACCCTTCCTTGCTGAATCAATCCATTCATGGGGTTTTAAAAAGCCTTGCATTACAAACCAATCAAATGGAATGCATTCATATAGTGTGTTAAAGCTGTGATGGAAAACTCACCCCAGTCAACATTTGGAGAGGATTCAACAATTGTTTTATTTTTCTACGGTCATAAGGTTACAGTGAGTGATTAATCTTTTGCATCCAAATATCAGCAAAGCCCGAAGATGACATACTGTAGATATTGATCAAAGATAGATTCAGCATGTGTAAAAGACCCCATTTACAGAAAGAATGATTTTCTATATGAAAAGGGTACAAGATAAGAGAAAGGAAGTCACAGGTATCATTCAAAGTGTAAAGACCCTACAGGCACTGTTTTGAAATAGGGGAAGTGCCAAGGCTGTAATTGTTATGCCTTCAAGCTGAGCCTGTCTGTCACTGTGGATAAAGGAAGAGAGATAAAGAAGCAACATTACACATCCATGGCTCCACAGCCTTTGCTAAAGGCAAACATTCCATGGGTATTTAGATAATTGACAACATATTGGCATAATTATAAAATCCCATAATGAACAGAACTACCAAAGCATACAACTAAAGGCATATAAGCAATGATATCTGTTTACAAGAACAACTGTAGAGAAGTATGATTCTAAACAATTAAAAGCAAATTTCTTCTGTCCTTTGCAAGATAACCTTCTCTTCCAAATCTACCCCAACCAAGCTGCTTCCTGGAATCATGACTGGAGGTTTTAAATGCAAAAAGTTGGGCAACTCTTTCTCTGGGATGATCCAAAGATTCCATCATTTGGGGCCACCCCTACATCAGTTTCCATTTTTTATATATAATCGGACTGTTTTCTTTACTGTATATACTTAGCATTGTCAAAGATGGTTTGGCGAGCCATACTGGGCCACAGTTCAGCATCATTAGCTATTATGGATATTTAGCAAAACATGATTAAGCCAATAATGCCTTGTAGAATGCATTAACTCAACTACACCTTTATGCATTTTTGAACTAAGATAGGCTTGTTCTGCCACGGGAGGTTCCTTCCTAGATTATCTGGAGGTCTGCACACAAGATACTTCATTATTTCTGTAGCTAAGTAAGATTTACAATGTTTCTTTTGTAAAAGAACCAGAACAGATAGACAGACTGGAAGAATAGATTGAGACAGGAAGCAGGCTAAAGTTAAAACAAACACACTCTTGCTTCATATTTTCTGATGATGTGCCAGAACTCCTGGTGTCTTGTACAAACAGCAAACATTCCAAACAGTTCCTGAATTCCAAGATATATTTATTTATTTTTCATCAGACACAATTTTGACTGGTTATGCTTTACTTTTACTATTTGGCTATGTTTGCACTTCCCGCTGCTGCCATTTTCCTGTTTCTTCTTCTGAGTAGTTACTTCTGGGTTCTTTATTCCCTGGGTAGCTTCCACTGGTTCTGCTCTGTTTCTGCTTTTATCCATGTTCTGCATCATTTAATTGAAACAATTAAATCTATCTTTATATATATAAATGGCTGTGTGTGTGTATGTTCCAGCATAACTCTGGAACGCCTCAAGCAATTTCAACCACACTTGGTACACAGATGACTTACTCTCTGGAAACAAATATTGTGGTGGGGGGAGGGTAAGACACCCCTAATACCCCTCAGGGTGTGTGGTCTCTTAAGATACAGCCTGTTGTGCCATAGAATGGATTCTACGGTACTGCTATAAAATGGCTTCTACTTTACAGTGCAGTGGAATTGCCATGGTAACCACTTCACAGTAATCCACAAGGGGGCTCCCTCTGGTAAGGGGGGAAATCCAACATTAGAAATTACTTTTGGTCTGGACATTTTCCCCCTATAAATAAATACCCGAGCAATGCTGGGTTATCAACTAGTTTGTTATGTTTTCCACAGCATCAGAGGTGGGCTTTCTGGCCTCTTTACTTTTAAAAATCTTGCCTCTCTCTCATCTCATCTCATCTACATCATATTTGGAAAGATGTTTAATTAGTTTAGGAATTTGCTTTTTCTCTAGCAGAAAAGGTCAGGACCTACCTACTGTAGGTCAGTTCAGTATGCTTCCCCCCACCACCACATTCTCCATTTAAAACCCTCCAGTTATGTGAAGTTACAGCTCCTGGTATTGGTACAAAAAGCCCTGGTATTGATAAAGATGGCTGAGTGATTGGAATGATTATCCAGTAAAGGAAAAAATGGTTTGTTGGGATTGGAGTGGTTCTCAAGGAGTTCAAACCACAATTTCTTCTTGGAGATGACAGATGCTGGGTTTGACTTTCTGTATGCAAAGCCTCTCCCCTGTACTAATCGACAGTCTTACAATCTCTTCCAATGATCTCTTGGTTTTGCTTCCATAACACAAAACAGACCGATGCATGGGTTTCCAGGCAGTCTCTTTCCAAATACTGACTTAGACTATTACTTGATTCCTTTGGAAAACATCTTTTCACTATGCTTTGAGACTCATGTTTCTCCTTGGGCACCATCTTTCTGTGATGATGATGGTGGTGGTGGTGGTGGTGGTGGTGGTGATGGTCATATAAGAAGAACAGGACGATATGCTCTTCCTGTCTGATGGCCTACCAGATTATCAAATTATTTTCAAAATGG
This sequence comes from Thamnophis elegans, assembly GCF_009769535.1. NCBI lineage: Eukaryota > Metazoa > Chordata > Lepidosauria > Squamata > Natricidae > Thamnophis > Thamnophis elegans. The sequence continues at coordinate 112,203,947 of NC_045544.1, read as the reverse complement.
TAATAGAAATCAAAAACATATAGTCTTCCTCCCACTGAAAAAAAATGGTTTACTCTTCTCACTAACTAACCCATGATGTCATCTTTTCGAGAGAATATTCCTTCTTTCATTGCCTGTGAGCTGCCCTAATTAGAAAAGTTTTCATGACCTTCTGAAATATTGATAGGGGTAAAACCAACCAACTTCAGGATAGGTTTTCTAGAAAAGAGGGGCTATCACTGAGATGGGGTCTTTGAGTCCTTGATGTTGACATCCTCTCCCTAAGGATCTGAAGCAAGCTGTTCTTGCTTTCTTTTGTTGAATGAATAGATTTCACAAAGAGAAGGTGATCTTGCAGATATCCAAGTCCTGACATGACTGATTTTAAATGTGACAAACCACACCTACAGTTTTATCCAGAAGCCAATTTGCAATCAGTACAGATCCTGTATTAGAAGTTTATTATTCATTGGGCTATTCCATTCTGGATCAGTTGAATCTTGTGGATGATCTTCAAAGGTAGTCCCACGTAGAATGAGTTGTGGTAGTCCAAATGTAAGATGACAAAGGCACGTGTCACAGCTGGTGCCCTTGATCTGGCACAGAAGTTTTCACAAGAGTTATATAATTTGTCAGAGTTGTGTTGTTAGAAAATAACTGCTGTTCTAGGCTTGGAAATGGAACCCTTTCGAGTAGATTCTTTTGTTATAAAATGTTAAAGCTCTAATTCATCAAGAACTTTGATTCTTAAATATTTTGGTAAAATAAACAAGTTGTTAAGCCCTGTACATATTTTTAAAGTATCTTAAAATTCTCATGAATGGACTGAAATGCTGTTATGGGCTGATCAGAACTGACATCTCATACCTGGATCAACATAATTATAAGTAAAGCTGGTGAATAGTATTTCAAACATAAGTCCTTAAGTCTCATTGAGAAAGTCAGTCTGTGTTTGGGCACTCAGTCATGTAAGACTCTAGATGCAATCTGAAGTGGTACACTTCAAAGAAAACTGGGTTAGTATGTACTGACTAGGCTGTAGGCTGACACAAAACGCATTGTTGTGATTGAGATGTGGCAGGTTATTGAATTCAATTGCTCTTGTGGACTGGCTTATTTTTAGAGTACAGATAACTTGGAGCTTTTATTTATTATTTATAGTACATTTACACTGCTTTTCATCTAAAAAGACTCTCTGGACCACTTTCATAGGATCAATGAAAGAGGTTATTCCCTATCCACAAACCAGCAGTCTAAAAAGTGTAGCCCAAGGGAAAATGAATGAAGAGGAAGAAAACATTGGGCACAATTTTAACTAATTTAACTTTAGTCTATTTACATTGCAAATGGGTGAAATGGAGAAATATCAAGATTGTCTCATAAATGTTCAGTGTGTGTCACTTTTTCCCTATTTAAATGGGGTGGGGATTAAAAAACAAACCCAGTTAAAACTTCTGCACTCGATCTGATTGTTAAGAACATCCATCCAAACAATCATCAAGGAATTAATCAATTGAATTAAAAATCTAGCAACTTACTTTTAGCCTAAGTAAGACGAAAAAGTTTGTGAAACTAGAAAGTGGAAGCATTTTATGGAATTAACAAACATGTTTTCCCTATAAATACAAATGCCCATTGTTGCTGTATGTGTAGGATGACCTTTACTAGAACCATCTATATTAAAAAGCATTCTCCGTATCTATGAGCGTTTGGTTATAAATGGAAAAAAATATGGGATAGGTTAGAAATAAGTATTTCTCTAGAAATATTTGTCGGATGAGTTTTCTCAATAGCCTCTGTGTTATTCATAATAACATGGTTGGTATTGGTATTGGTAGGGATTAGTAGCATCTTTCCAACTTTCTGCCATGGCAATGCCCCATTTGGCAGTGATCCATTTTCGGTAGCTCTGCTTTTTTATAATAGTTTAAAAAAATGCCTATCTTTTTTATCCATCCTTTCATTCCAGTTGTAAATTGCAGTGAAAATTGATGTTTCAGGTTAGTACAGAACTAAATTAATAAAAAAATAACAAATATGTAGATACTTGAGTGTTGTGTTGTGTTCCATTCTTGGCATTTGTTTCAAATAATTTTAAAAAATGGATTTTGGTTAAAAACTAGGAAGAACATCCTAATGGCATAATTTCAAAATCCTTGATTGAGAGGTCTATCATATCTAACACATCTCAAGGTTTCCAGGGTGGAGTGGAGGATTGTGAACTTACCTTGGCAATGTTAAGATGTGTGAACTTCAACTCCCAGAGTCAGCTAGGGAGTTTTGGGAATTGAAGTCCACACATCTTAAGGTTGCCAAGGTTGAGAAGCACAGCTCTGTGAATTCATTTGGAAAGCAATAGTCTGTACTTTGCTATCAGCAGAAAAGCTTCTGAAGAGCTCGGTCCTGTGTACCATATCGCCCACATTTCAGAAAGTGTCTGGAGTGAGAATATAAATATCATGAACTGTTAATGACCCACATGTAAAAATGTGCAACTTGGGGAGAATCTTGCTAACTTGTCTCTTATCTGGTTTGCTAATCTTTGGAACATCTCAGGAAAGTGAAGAGAAGAACATTCTGTTAAGTAATTCTATCATTGCCTGTATAAATTCAGAAGAGAACATATCTGTAAAAACAGGGCTGTATTCATCCTGATACCATTTTAGAAAGTAGACTGTGAAGAAGAAATGTGAACAGAATTTACATTTCAGAAAGAATGGTAATATATATGTTTTCAGTCAATATATTGACAATAATTGTTAGTTGTAAGCATACATTTATAATGTAAATAAAATTAATGTCAGAATGGTACTCTGAAGGGAAGATACTCTGGACCTATTTTCCCTTTTCAATAGCTGCACAAAACATTTGGTGCACAAAACTGCCTATTTTTCATAGACAATTGGCAGGCGACTGCATTGTTGTCAGATACTATTCTGGCGGGAAGATCTTGGGAAATATAAAAAGAGACAGGGGAAACTGTACCTCCATTCCTGCTCCAATTTAAAATGCAACCATCTTTTTAAGCTGCTTTATAGAGAATTAAAATGTTAAAGAAAGCTTTTAGTGTGTTTAGGCAGGTATCTTAGCAAGGAAGAAGATTTCATTAAAGCCTACCTCAAAGTAATCTGTGCTAAAAAAAATTTCTTCACTCTGTCCTAAGAGAGGAGGAGAACCATATACAAACTTACAGTATATGCTGGGTCTCCAATCATTTCCTTATGTCTGGATGTAAAGAGATTTCTTGAAATGCCTGTGTCTGAATCCTGATATAGGCTGATACAACAGTCTGTAACCAAAGAGAAAATAATGGGCTGGGATCCAAAGCCTACAAAACAATTGCCAATTGTGGGGTTGAGGGATGGCACAGATTCTTTTCTTCTGAAGTTTCCATATGTGGATCTGGAAAATTCAGTTCAAAGGACCTTGAAGAGCAGAGCTTAGAAGTTGGCTCCTAGATGGGGAGAAGTCAGTTCAAGATTCTCCAAGAGCAGCCAGCTTTTTGTGTAATCAAACCAGTCTCCTGCATATGTTTGGCTGGACCTCCCATCATGATCGTTGTTGATTGAAGTTTGTGAAAATCAGTTCCATACTGATAAGAGATCTCCTACCTAGGGAAGTTTTAATTTCTTCATTTCTGAAACAGAAGACATGCTCTAAAGGAAGAAAGTATAGATTTTGAGTTAGTTGGGTGACTGAGCCAATTACTTTCTCTTGACTTACTTCACTGGCCTGTGGCAGGCCTAAAACTAGGGCAGAAATCTTAAATACGCCAACTTGAGTTTTCAGAAAAAATATGGGACATCATTGCCTTCCGAGCCCAAGTCATGAATTGTAGGAAGCTATGCATGGCATAGGGTCAAGCTACCTCAGGGTCTGCTTTAATGGTGCACCTTCTAGGAGTTTAGAAGTAATTTATTCTGTTTTTCTATAGAGAGCTTGTGCTATGGGACAGATTGCCAGTAGAACATAATAGTTCCTTCTTACAATTTTGGAGATGGCCTTTTAATGTTTTGTGTTTTGACACGCTAACTGTATAGCTTTACATTTTAGTGGTTTATTGTTCTTGTATTTTTAAACCACTTAAGAGCCGTGAAAAGCATACGAGACATATACAGCTTCTCAATAAAAATAAACATTCTAGCAGTACAGCTAAATATTTGGGAAGGTCTAAAGTGATTTTGAGGAACCCGGCCAAAATTTGCTGTTGAGGGAAGGAATGGGTTGCTAATGACAATAAGAAGGTTAGCAAATAATACCAATGATAATCAGTGATGGGCATATCAGGGAAGTAGAGCATTTGTATCACATTTTTTGAATGTATGGCCATTAGATTTCTCTTTTTATCCTTTCAAAAAACCTATATTTGAATTTTCTTCCTCCTTCTTCCTTGACAGGGCACCCATTTGATTGCTGTTATTTTGTTCTCTCCCATCCACAGCTGAGGAACAGTTGAATAGAAAGAGAAGAAAAGAAAGCAGCAATTCAGACTTTGCTTTGTGACTGAAGTTAATAAGCAAAATGAAATCATGTGATGGCTTTTCCCTTGGTGTTCACCATTCAACTTCTGGTTTGCCTTATAGGCTTGGTAAATACAAGGAACTTTTTCAGGGGTGAAATTCCACCAGTTTTATCCGGTTCAGCCGAATCGGTAGCGCTGGTGGTTGGAGGCTCCACCCACTCACCCAGACATCATCACGGCCCATTTTTGAAGCTCCGCACTTCAAAAGCTATGCACGGCTATTTTGGTGAAGAGGCGGGATTTCGGGAGGCAAAAAATGCTGTATTCAGTGTATAAGATGCCCCTAGATTTTCAGCCTCCTTTTTTAGGGAAAAAGGTGCATCTTGTACTCTGAAAAATACGGTAACTTGCCCTTTCCCCAACTTCCTCAACCATCTCATCTTTTCCTTTTTACCAGTTCTTTGCAGAGAAAGTAAAAAGATGGAATAAGTATTTATTTTCACAATTTCTGTACCACCCTAATTTCAATTCTAGGTGGGGCTTGCGAATCTCAAAACACCAGTCTCAAAACATAACCTATACACAATCAAAATCAACAATAATAAACAATAACTTTTATTTTTATTATTTTATTTATTTAGGTTTGTTAATCTCACATTTTATTTATTTATTTCCTGCCTTTATTATTTTTGCAAGTAACTCAAGGCAGCAAACATATCCAACATATTTTCCCCACAACAACAGCCTTATGAGGTATGTGTGTGTGTGAGAGAGAGAGAGAGAGGGAGGGAGGGAGGGACTAGAACTCATGTTTTTCTAGTGTGGTGCACTAGACCAAATTTTATAAATAACTTGAGACAGAAAACTTACAATAATCCTTCCTCGACCATTCCCTCCTATTTTAAGAAGTCTTACTCCCTTCCTTGCAACCCTGCTTTAAAAAAAGACAACGGCTAAATATATTCCTAGGACAAGACTGTTGTATAAAGTTTGGCCTATCACTGAATGATCTGACTTCTACTCCATCCATCTTTCATGTGGGGATGTAACGGTGGTGGGTTCCTACCGGATTGGCCCGATTGCTTGGCAGCCTGGATCACTGGAACTGGCAGCAACCCAACTTTGCCACGCCTCCAAACTGGTTCCCCTGTAGGCGCTACCATCTTGTTTTTTGCTTCTGCGCATGCGCAGAGCAATTTCTGTTGTACTGCACATGTGCGGACAGTGTGCATCAAGAGCACATGCATCACATCCCTGAGCAAACCGGCAGTAGCAGCTGCCGGAACCCACCACTGGGATGTAAATATAACCCCTCTTGATGAGTAAGGTTGAAGATATCCACTCCTATGTAACAACACTTTAGAGATCATACTGCTCAATCATATTTTCTATAGGGTAAACATAACTAGGTTTTTAACTGTTCTTCATAATGATTGGGTTCCAGATTTTCCATTGTTTGTTTTCTAGCATCTGCATAATACTGCTTGTTCATGTTTAATATGAGTACTATGAGTATATCCTTTCGCCAAATAGTGTTATGTTTTCTTTATTTGACTTTTCCAGCTTCACAAAAAGTAAATAATTTATTTGCCAAAATTAACCTTAAATATGTTTTATATTCAAAAACATTAGGCTTAACAACCTGTTTTTCATTATAATACTCTTTTTATCATTTATTTGATAAATATTGAACCAATTTATACAATCACACAACTTGTCATGATCATGCCAAGTAGACACTGATTTTGTCTTTCGGCTCTTTCATTTTTGGATGTCTGGGTTTTAAATGATCCAGCTGGAATTTATTTTAAGAATATACCGTTTCCCTGAAAATAAGACCTCCCTGGATAATAAACCTAATTGGGCTTTTAAGCGCATGTGCTAAAATAAGCCCTCCCCCCCAAAATAAACCCTCCCCCCAAATATTGTAACATAGCAGCAGCCATGAGGTGACCACGCTCACCACCTCCTGCACCTCAAAAATAATAAGACCTCCCCAAAAATAAGACCAAGTGCTTATTTTGAGGGGTCAAAAGAAAATTTTGATTTCCTTCTTTCTAGCTAATCTAAATCATGTGGCACAACGTATTCTCCCCCTTGCTGATCTACTTACCTTTCAGGCGCACTTGGTAGCAGGTGCTACCCACCCGCTCGGATGTCATCACATCCATTTTAAATGCTCTGCGCATGTGCGTAGATGATGCATGAGTATGCTCACATTTGCAAACTAGTAGCGAATGTAAGTAGATTTCACCAATGCTGTGTTCCCCTGAAAATAAGACTGGATGCTATTAATTTTTACTCCAAAAGATGCATTAGGTCTTATTTTTAGGTTAGGTCTTATTTTCAGGAAAATATGGCACTAAATGCATCCATCTGGTTGACGATCTTAACTGGTGCTTAAATTACGAGCATCCTGGGGAAAATATGCCAGGGCTTATTTTCTGGTTGGGTCTTATTTTCAGGGGGAAAGGGTATTCATCTATCAGCAGACAATGCTCATGGTCACTCTTTCACTTTTGTCATCTCATGATTGAATTAATGCAATGGGTTCTACATGGAATTGCTCTTGGTGATTATTCATCTGGTCCAGAATTCAGTGAAGTCTTTAACTATGGGCATACCTCGGGATGCCCATGTAATACCTCTGCTCTGCAACCTATATTGGTTACTATTTTATTTCCAGGTATAATTAAAAATGTTAATTCTTACCTATAAAACCATTCAAGGCACAGGGCAGGGCCACTTGTGGACTCTTTGTCTCTAATTATTTCTGTCTGTTCAATAAGATCTGACACACCACTTAGTTAAAACTATCTAGTAGGACTCAGGAGACATGTCTTCTTTGTTGCTGTTCCCATCCTTTGGAATATAGCAATAGCACCTAGACTTATATATGTTGTTTGTTTAATGTTGTTTAATAAATTTATATGCCGCCCAATCCCGAAGGACTTCGGGCGGCTTACATAAAAACAATTTAAAAGAATACTAAAAAGTTTAAAAAGTAGAAGACAAGGCAAGTTAAAAAGACACAACATGCACTCAACCTTAGTGGGGCTGGACCTCATTCAAGAGGTCAACAGCCTCAGGCCTGCCAGAAAAGCCAGGTCTTAATAGACTTTCGGAAGGCCGCAAGAGTGGGGAGGGTTCGGATCTCTGGGAGTAGATCGTTCCATAGGGCCGGGAAGCTACAGAGAAGGCCCTCCCCCGAGGAGCTGCCAAACGACATAGTCTAGTTGACGGCACCCGGAGAAGGCCCATCCTGTGAGATCTTATGGGACTTCACAGTGGTTTACAGCTCTCTCTAAGCAGTTTACAGAGTCAGTACATTGCCCCCAACACTCTAGGTCCTCATTTTACCAACCTCAGAAGGATGGAAGGCTGAGTCAACCTTGAGCCAGTGAGATTTGAACTGCCAAATTGCAGTCAGCCGACAGTCAGCAGAAATAGCCTGCAGTACTACACTCTAACCACTGCGACACCATGGCTCATCATCTTCCTTAAAGCCTGGCTAGCCCCACATGGCTGCCCTTTGGAAGGTTTTAAAGGCCCGATTCTTCCCTTAGGCATTGGGTCTGGGAGTGGTATGCCTCATTTGGTGTATTTATTTTACACAGTATTTTATCTGTTCATATATTTCCATTTTGGTTTATCTTTTTATGCCTTTTTGTTATGTGGTTTTATGGAATGTACACTATTGTTATTTTATGGTGTGCACCAACCCGAATTGTTTGCTGAGTGGACAGCTATATAAATTAATAAAATGAATAAAAATTTGAGTGCAAGACCTTCATTTCTAAGTAGAGAACTTTGTATTGTATTGTACTTTGTATTCTGGGCCAAGAGATGGCATTGTTTTCAGGCAGGAGGTACCTGCCAGTTTTAAAAGGGTTTTATTTATTTAATTTTGAGATTCTGTAGATACCATTTAGGAATTGTGCAAACTGTTTTCCATCAGATTTGTTCATTGGGAAGTCCAACACTCCAGTTTCCTGCTATAGAAATAACAGTACATTTGAATGGGAAGCTACTTGTTTAAAGAACTTAAAAACACTAGCCTAAAAGGCCGTTGGGAAAAGCAGGTTTTTTATTATTATACTGTCTCTATCACTCCATTTTTTATTTTAATTTTTATTGCATTTGTTTTAAATGCCAAAAATATGTATGTTTGACTTAGTACTGTTACGTCATCACTTTCCACTCTAGAATATTTTAGCAGCAACCTTTGATTGTGGTATCCTTTTGGACCAACTTCGGGAGTTGTGAATATGGGTGATGTGTTGAGCTGGTTTACTTCATTCCTCCAGGGCCAGTTCCTATTGGTGTTGATGGAGGAGGGGGACAGTCCTGCCTGCCCATAGCATTTGCTTTGTGGAGTGCCCTGGGGATTGATTCTCTTTGCTTCTGTTTACATGAAACTGCTAGGTGAGGTCATCCAATGGCATGGGATGAGACACGGGGTGAGGTATCATCACTATGTCTTACATTAAAGGTAATATTTGTATTCATGTTTTAGTTTCTTGCCTGGACCATCTGGAAGGGTTGAAACTTGTCTTTAACGTCTTGTGAAAGGCTGACAGGCTCTGATCTTGTCAGCTTTACATCAGACCTTAAAGACAAGTTTCTGTCACCATGCTTGGGGATCAAGGTCAATGTCTAAGCCCATGCAATGAGTGTGTTGATTTGTGGTTTTTTTCCCCCTTGGCCACAGTTTATATCTACCCTGTTGTTTCTTTTTCTTTTTTATGCTATTTTAATTACTGTACTGTTACTCTTCCATAGTTATGTATTGCAATAATAAGTATTTTTTTAATTTATTTTTTATGAATAAATGAAAATAATAATTATATGGAGAGCTGAATTAGACATTTTATAAAATTCACCTTCAATAATGCCTGGTTGTGGTTGTCCCTAAATCTAGACCTTGGAACATAATTGCCCCACTAGATGCAGCTCCTTGGGAAACTGTTCTAGAGAAGTTCTGTATGAGCTAAGAGGTTAAAAGGACAAGGAAGGAAGGAAGGAAGGAAGGAAGGAAGGAAGGAAGGAAGGAAGGAAGGAAGTTAGATGTAATAATGAAGGAGGCCTACCATCAAGTAAATAGAGAACAAAAGGAACATAAGCTTGAAAGAGAAGTTAAACGCAACAAAAGCCTCAGTAGATGTACCTGGCTTGAAGAGAAAATGGTAGTTATCAGATGAAGAGCTCCAACTCATATACATATTACTTCAATCTTCTTCTCAAAAATTCAAATGGATCTTAAACAGGGCCACCCAGAAAAGGAGGGAATACTGTAGTAACCCAACATAAGGAGAAATAGATACTATTTGGATACAACAAACCATTTGAGATATCTAGGCCCAAGCAATTATATCCAAGTCCTGAAAGAGTCAAGCCCGCTTTTGATCTTCATGAAGGCGAAAACAGAAAACTACAAATGAGTCAGAATGGCACTGATAACTGGGTAAAATTCAGAACAGGTTATTAAGAAGTTGGTGTATAACAGTTTAGAAAAGAATGCAGTACTTGGCAGGAAACAGCATAGATATATCAAGTTCCAGAACAACTTGATCTCCTTTTTTTTTTTGATTGAGTGGTAATTTAGTTGACTCTAAGAATGCAGTGAAATAATCTTTCTTGACTTCAGTAAAGTATTCAACAAAATATATTTATTCTAGCAGAGTAGATGATTTGTGCTAAATGATACAACCATAGCACAAATACAGAATAACTACTATAGTTAAATAATCATATCCAAAAAATATACTGTATGTCAGTGATTCTATATCAAGCTGGATAGAAGTTTTCACTGGTATACAGACAGTCCTCAGTGTACAACAGTTCATTTATTGACTGTTCAAATTTATAACGGCACTGAAAAAAGTGACTTATAACAATTTTTTACATTTACAACCATTGCTGCATCCCTGTGGTCACATGATCAAAATTCAGATGATTGGCAACTGGTTCATATTTATAATGATTGCTATATCCCATGGTCATGTGATCACCTTTGTTAGGTAAGCTCCCCGTTGGGAGAGCGAGTATGTTCAGAGAAGTGGTATCAGAGTCCATTAAACAGTCCAAGTCATACACGGATAAGACAGTCAGTCATCAGTGTCTTTCAGTTAAGGGATAATCCAAATATCATAGTCCATAAACATACAAACAGTCCGGTACTCAAAGTTTGCTAGCAGTTGCAAAACTTATAATATCTCATGGCATTTTCTAACAGCCAGCTTCCAAAACACTCAGATCAGATCAGCCCAGCATCTAACAAATATAACTAACAGTCATTCTGGCTCCCTCTTATGGCTGATTGTGGAAAACAGAAACCAATCACATTTTACAGTATGATTTAAAGAAACAGGTATAGCATTGTTACATGATTTATATATTGCCAACCCAACCGTTAGATTATATTCCTAACAACCTTTTGTGGTCCTCTTGTGACAAGCAAAGTCAATGGAGAAGCCAGATTCACTTAACAATTTTGTTGCTAATTTAACAACTATGGTAATTCACTTAACAACTTTGAGAAGGGAGGTCAAAAAAATGGGGCAAAACTCAATTAACAAATTTATCTCTTAACAACAGAAATTTTGGGCTCAATTGTGCTCATAAATCAAAGACTTTCTGTACTGCAGAATTTCCTTCTATTTATTGCATATAATGAGAGGTTATAAAATACGATTATCAAATTTGCAGATGATATAGAGGGGAATAGCAAAAACCTTAGAGGTGATAACAATGCTGATAACAAATCAGCAGTGGCAAATGCAAAGTCCTACGTTTAGGTAGGGAAAAATCAAGGGAGTAGCTATAGGATGTGGGACAGTGGTGGGTTTCAATTTTTTTTAGAACCTATTCTGAAGGTGTGGTCTGTTTTGTGGGAGTGGCTTGGCAGTCATGTGACCGGGTGGGAGTGACTTGGCAGTCATATGACCAGGTGTCCATGGCCAAGTTGGAAAATGTGGTGAAACTCACTTAACAACGCTCTTGCTTAGCAACCAAAATTTTGTGCTCAATTGTGATCATAAGTTCTCTCCCTTTCTCTCTCTTTCCCTCCCTCCCTCCCTTCCTTCTTTCTTGTCTCTCTCTCCCCCCACTTATTTTCTTTCTTTTCCTTCTTTCCTTCCTTCCTTCCTTCTTGTCTCTCTCTCTCTAACTTTCTTTCTCATTCTCTCTCTCTCTCTCTCTCTCTCACACACACACACACACACACACACCATTTCCCTCATGTCTGCTACTGAGAGATCTCAAAGAGAAGGAAGGACTCCTGCCGTGGGAAGGGGTTGGACTAGATTATCTCCATGTTCCCTTGCATTTCTCTATGTTCTCTGTCCCATTTAGTCACAAACAGCCCCATAAAGTTGGTCGCAAACTCAATTCACCCTGCATGCGCCCTGGTCCCACCCAAGGAGACGAGCTGTGGGGCGGGGGAAAGGGGAGAGTCTGTGGCTGCACGTCTTTTGATCTTCTTCCCCGCCTTGGTTCTGCATGGGGTGTGGCGACAGTGAGGGCAGCCAAGCCGGGACAGTGCTTTGGTGGGTGAAGAAGAGCCGAGCTGAGGGGGAAAAAAAGCTCTGCCGGGTGGGGGAGCAGGGTGGGTCGCTCCATGGTGGGAGCCTTTTATTATTTTTTCTCTTCCCCTCACAAGAGTCACGCCGACAGCAGCGGCATCAGGAGGAGCAACAGCCTTGTGTGCACTCCCAATCCGGCCTGCCTGAGGAACAGGAGGGGAGTCCGGCTGTTTAAAAAGCCCCACGGGGAACTCCTCTCCTGTTGCATTTGCTGCTTGAACAGCCATGCAGGGCGCGCTGCCTTTTCTTTCACAGCCCCCTCATTTCCAGAAGAATTAACAGGAGTGGAGGATTCGTTGGACAAGCCAACGGACAAGCCAACGGGCACGTGCTGCTCTCTCCTCTTACAGCCGCCTCGTTTCAAATGAAGGGGGGTGGGGAATCCATGCGATTTCCTACCTCTGCATGGATTCCCCACTCTCACTCTGCACGTGCGCCATCCAAAACCTCCCAGAAGGCTTCTGCTTGAGGGTGAGCGGGTGGGAGGGGCAGGCCAGGGGAGGGACCGTTCTGGTTCCGGGGCCCCAGAAGCCCTGGTATGGGAAGGCACACTAAATTCTTTCAACCGGTACGCTTGTACCGGACAGAACCGTCTGAAACCCACCTCTGATGTGGGACCAACACCAGTACATACAAAACATTGTGGTTATCATAATGGAACACAAACCGAACATAAATGAAATGTAAGATTCAGCTGCAAATGAGGGAAATGCAACTTTAAGCTACATCAAAAGAAATACAGTGTCAAAAATCAAGAGACAGTCTTGTTCCTTTCTATTTTGCAATAGTCAGATTGCTGTAAAATATTGTGGGTAGTTCTGGACATCATATTTTAGGCACGCATTGACAATTTGGAATATGTCCAGAAGACAGAAGCCAAGGGGTTTTGAAGGAAAAAATTATGAAACATGGTTGGGGGCCCTGTGGATATGTTTAGTTTGCAGGGAAAAAAAAGTTGGGCACGAGGAAAGACATGATGATATCTTTATTGCATCTGTGAGGCTGTAATGTTAATAAAAAAGAGGTAATTTTTTCCCTGTTATGCTGGGACAAGAAATAATGGATTTAAATGACAATGGGTATTTATTTCAATTTTCCTCATGGCAGTAGGCATTCAACAGAGAGACAGACTGCTTTGGGAAGTAGTGGCCTTTCTTTATTTGGAGGTCTTTTTTCAATTTTTCTTTGTTGAATGAGATACTGTAATAGTAAATTATTGTACTAGGAAGGAAAATAGATTAGATGATCTCCAAGCTTCCTTCCAGCCCTTCCATGCTATGATTTTATCAATATGGAGATGTGTATTTCAGAAAATTAATGGGAGACAAACGCATTGCTTTGCATTTTACAGCAATCTGCTCTCTTCTAAATTTGTTGGTGGAGTTCTTTAACAAAAATGCAGAAGCATATGTTCAATATTGTCTAGATTTTTTTTAAAATCACAAACTGTTGTAGAAAGGAATTGAAAAAAATTATGGTTGAAAAAAATAAGAAATTGAACTAATTGTAATATTGACAGCCCTCTGGCTGTCCCTGCTTTATATAAACTTGTACATTAACAAGGAACAAGAGGTTAGCAACAGTAGTACATGTCATGATGGGCAGTGGCTTAATTGGGTTTCAAGAAGGAGATGTGATTGCTTTCAATCCCCTAGAACTCCCTCCCATTCATCTGAAAATGGTACCATGATTTCCTATAGTTCTGAAGTAGAAGACACAAGGAAAACTGTAGTATAAGCTCTAAGTGGTCCTGACAAACGTACCTGTGTAGGCCTTCAGTTGGTGTGAACTGTTGGGAGATACACTACAGAGCAGCAGCTCACTTTGCCTCTGAAGATGCCACCCATAGCTGCTGGTGAAACATCACAACAAAACAAAAATAGACTGTGGCCATTCAAACAGTGCTGGATTTAGGTATAAGCTAAACAAGCTATAGTTTAGGATCTCACAATCTGAAGGGCCTCTCAAAATTTCAGTCTTATCAGTTTTCTGATTTTAGAAATAAGTTTATTATATTAATAGAATTGATCCTGATCACTTGTTTTATCAGCATTTTGTGTGTATACATATAGTTTATAGTTTATTGGTCTTGTATGCCGCCCACTCCTGAAGGACTCCGGGTGGCTTACAATAAACAAGGGAAGGGGATAGACAAAACAACAATTTAAAATACACAACATTCATAGTTACCGTGGGGCTGGATACTACAACAGTCCCCCGGCCTGCCGGAGCAGCCAGGACTTAGTGGCTTTGCGGAAGGCCAGGAGAGTAGTAAGGGTCAGGATCTCCACAGGGAGCTCGTTCCAGAGGGCTGGAGTTGCAACAGAGAAGGCTCTCCCCCGGGGAGTCGCCAGCCAATGATACATAACACACACACACACACGCACACGCACACACACACACACACACGGACGGATCTGAAATTATTGTAAAAGTTACATTTGAGTAATATACCTCTATAGTGTATATTATAATCTCAGAGACATCAAGCCAGCCAAATGATAAATATATAATCAATACATTTATTTGAAGATAATTTGTACTTTTCACTTTGAATACATTGCTATTAAAACAAGAGAGAGTTTTCCTAAGAACTTCAGATTTTCTCACTACTGAAAAAAAAGCACCGTTTCACTTGAATTTTCTCTTACTGCAACAACCATTCAAAAACTTCCTGTTCTTTTTCATTTTAGAAAAATGTGTATCTTCTTATACATTTGTGTTTGCCGTATTCAGGGTTTTTTCTATAGGGATCCAGATGTTAAGACTCTAGAAAGAGCAAAGAGAAGAGCAACAAAGATGATTAGGAGACTGGAGTCTTAAATATATATGAAAAATGATTGCAGGAATTGGGTATGTCTAGTTTAATGAAAAGAAAGACTAGGGGAGACATGATAGCAGTGTTCTAATATCTAGGGGGCTGCCACAAAAAAAGGGGCTCAACCTATTTTCCAAAGCACCTGAAGGCAAAATAGGAAGCAATGGATGGAAACTAATCAAGGAGAGAACCGACCTAGAACTAAGGAGAAATTCCCTGACAGTGAGAACAATTAATCAGTGGAATGACTGGTCTCTTGTAAGTTGCTCCAACACTGAATTTTTTTAAAGAAGAGATTGGACAACCATTTTCCTGAAATGGTGTAGGGTTTCCTGCTTGAGCAGAGGGTTGGACTCAAAGACCTCCAAGGAGCCTACCAATTCTTTTACTGTATAATTATTTATTGCAATATTGTATTAGAACACGGTGTCAAACATGCCGCATAATGTTGCCATCATGTGACGTTTCATAACTGTTTCCCCATTTGTGCATCTGGGGTGGGCATGGTCTGTGCGTGACACATCCGGTCCATGGGCCCCCAGTTTCACACCCCTGCATTAGAAGATTCAGAGAAACAGAGCTCGGTATCATCAATGTAATATTGTTATTTAATTCCAGTCCTCCCAGTTGGCCCATAAGTTGTTAAGCACTATAGGAGATGGGGAATACAGGAAGGTGTTTAAGTGATGTTAAAATAAGCCATCTTTGTTGAATGTTCATCAATCAGTATAATGCACGTGTAGGTTCTGTAGAAAATGGGAGTTCAGACTGATTTTAAATCTCTTTTAATATAATAGGTGTTTAACAATAGGTTTGCTAGTTTCAATATAGCACAAGATTCTCTCCAGTGTAATTTCTTACTTCAGTGTGACAACAGTTGTGCAGAGGTTGCTGAAAAGCACTTACTGCAGAGGCTAGAATTAAAGAGACTATTTCCTTCTTTTGTCTTTAGGTTTTTGGGGGCATTGAAACAGAATATGAGATTAACAATATGTAAGAGAGAGTGAAGCAGAATAATGGGAAACTTGCCTAATGAACGAAATACTCATGTTCTTCCATATCTGAAGTCAAGTTAGAATGTTGGGGATTTTTGGTTTAGAAAAAAAAAGTAAATAAATAGGAATATAATAGATGAGCAGGGCCATCTTTTTATCTCCAGGCATCTCAGGACTATGGAAGTACCACATCATAGCAGGTCAGCCATACGCATATGTGGAGGTCATGCATGCATGCACAGCAATGGGATACATGTGGGAATGCACATGCATGCACAGGGGGTTGGGGAAACATGCGGGGTCTCATGCATGTGTGGGGGTGGGGCACACATGGAGTGGTTGCATGTACCTGCATGCAGGGAGGTCACACACGCATTGCATTATGGCTGCGTGTGCATGTGCACAAACACTGTTGACGAAAAGATTAGCCATCACTGGCTTAGTGTATTGTGCAACCTAACACTTACGTCTTAATCAGTCCTCAAATACACAAGAGCCATGTGTGCAATACACAAATCTTTTTAAGTGGTTTCCTTGGGATCTATTGTATGACATAATTCCAGCCAGCAGTCTCACAGTGGGAATTTTAATTAGTATAGCAGTGGGCAGCAATTTGACCAAAGGCTGAGGATTGATATGAACAAGAATGAGATAACATTATAAATGTGTCATTCAGACAATCCATGTTTGTATATGTATTACCTGGATCAGCACATGTGATTAAATGTTGCAAGTACAAAAGACAAGTGATGACTTTTACATTGATGATGATGATGTTTCTAAAGCAACATAATTTTATATCTGCATTTACCAGTTGGACTTATACATTCTGAGAAGTCATAATGTGGTTTGATTTCATCTTGAGATAGTATATAAGCCTGACCAGTGTATTCCCTGAAATCTTCTCTCATGTAGCTGTAAAAGATGACAATTTATTATTAGACTACCTGTTGCTTTTAAGGAACTCAAAGCTGAGCTGCTTCAAGATTTGCCCCTTGGATTTTAAGCAGTTGTGTGGTTCTCCAAACCAGGGGTGTCAAACTCAAGGCCCCCGGGCCTTGAGTTTGACACCCCTGGTTTGGCCCACGGGGTGATTAGTTTGGCCCACAGGGTGGTTTGGCCCACGGGGTGATTAGATTTGACCCTGAGGGCCACCCTGGAAACAGCCCATTTTCGCTGGCAGAGCTCTCGGGCCACCACAGGAACCCCTGACACAAGTGACGTATAGCTGGCTACCCCCACCTCGCCTCCAGAGGTCAAACACAATGCTGATGTGGCCCTCAATGAAATCGAGTTTTGACACCCCTGCTCCAAAGGATAATAATTAAATATGGTAGGGTACTTGAAAAGTTTACTTTCTGCACCTTGCTTTATAATGCATTATTGGATAGGAAGACTGGTTTCATTATCAACCCTTGCTTCTTTGAAGCAAGCAACCAGATACATTTATCAGAATAACAGAATTGGGAGGGACATTGGGAGTCTTCTAGTTTAATCCCTTGCTCAAGGTGGAAACCCTATACCACTTCAGACAAATGGTTATCCAATCTCTTCTTTAAAACTTCCAGTGTTGGAGAATTCACAACTTCTGGACCTAAGTTGCTCCACTGATTAATTGTTTTGTCAGGAAAATTCTCCTTAGTTCTAGATTGCTTCTCTCCATGATTAGTTTCCACCCATTGCTTCTTGTCCTGCCATCAGGTGCTTTGGAGAATAGTTTGACTCCCTCTTCTGTGTGGCAACCCCTGAGATATTAGAACGGTGCTATCATGTCTCCCCTAGTCCTCCTTTTCATTAAACTAGATATACCCAATTCCCAATATCAGAATGGGGGCTTCTAAATTGGTCAGAGTGTATGAAGAAAAGAATGATTGTTATTTGCAAATGAATGTGCACCAAATCTTATGTAAAAAATATTTCAAACAATTGCCATAAATTGCCATTTATTTGGTTTTTGTCCGTAAAGTATTGGTGATTTTAAGGTGCCAAGCCCGCATGGAATTGATATTTGGGGCGGAAAAGTTAAGTTTTGCCTATGCGGGAAAAATCGGGCAATGAGGGCTCGGATTCCGAAGAGAGTCGGGTGTTCTCGTTATCGGCCGATCGTCTTCCTGTCTCTTTTTCCTATCTATGGATTTCCCTCTTGTCTTCTCTTCCCATTCGGTAATTTCCGTTCACAGTCGTCTTTTCCCGTGCTCTTTTTCGTCCCCTCCCGATCACTTTTCGACTATTTCCGCTGTTAGCTTTCGGAAATGACCGAAGACGCTTTGAAGGAACCGGCGCCGGGCGAGGGAAAGTAGGGAAAGCAAGAGGGGAGCAGAGAAGACTTTGTGGGTTGGATTGCTAACTCCGGACCGAACCATTTGCTGCTACCTTGGAGGTGAAGATTAGAGGAAATGTATTGACGAAGGCGATCGAGGAGGAAAACAAGCAGCCTCGTTCTCCCCTTCAAAAAAGCGAACGCTTCTGGATCGTGGGAGCCATTGACTTAATATTGCGGCGGCGTCAGGAGGGAGAGCTAAGCTCAAAAGGCAAGTAGAGGGTGTGTGGGGGTGAGAGGGATCATACTACAACTGATGAAAGGGTTCTGTCCGTGTGTAAATATGCTACGTTTTGGACACTGTCCGAAGAAAGGTTTTAGAGGAGAAGAAAGTGTTGCTTCCTCCCCCCCTTTTTTTGCAAGATGGTACAGTCGAAAAGCAATGTTGCTCTCTTTTTGGGTAGCTCAGGGATGCAACATGGAGTGGTGCTGCAGGGACCCCCCAAAATTGAGGACTGATGGAGGCATGGGGTGACGATGTTAGGAGTCCATGGGCCCTAATTGTGAAGAATCTGCCGAAGGAGAAAGAGTTGGCTGTGTCCCTGACATCTAGAGACAGCATTGCAATTCAAAGAGCTCTCTTGATCGTTTAATTTAATGAAGGAATTGATATTTCTTACCTTACACAAATGAAATGCTCTCAGGGCATCTCACAGCTCAGAATATATGCATATGTATATGTGTGTACAGATACATACACACACCACCCTATTCCTTTTCAGGAGTGTTAAGCAGTGTTATGCAAAGCACAACAGAGGAATAACAAATAGTAAACTGAAGAAGTTAAAGTTGTGGGATAAAGACAGAATCAGATCAGAATCAAAATAGAGCAGGAAGGGATCTTGGAGGTTTTCTAGTCCAGCCCTCTGCTGCAGCAGGAGATCCTATTCGATTTCAGACAAGTGACTGTCCAGTCTCTTCTTAAAAACCTCCAATGATGAAGCACCCACAATTTATACCCACCCCTTTTATTGTACTTCTACATATTTTTCCGTCTTTGCAATGATTCTTGCTTTGATCATATCTATTTACCAATTCATACATTTCATTTTGTTTTTTAAATTTCTCATCTCTTTTTCAGGAATTCATTGAGAGCCTTTCTTGGTCTTTTTCTTTCTCTCCATTCATTCACTCTTCTTTGCTGTATTTGTTTTACACTTTTCATTCATGTGTATATTTGCTTTTTGTTCCCCATTCACTTGCTCTACACGACTTCAAACCACCTCAACTTCTCCTTATTTTTTGTATTGATCCTTCTTTGTTCAGCTACATACAGGCTTCTTAGTCTTAAGTACCCAACTTCAGTCAGTTTTCTTTTGTATTTCGCTTGACATATCTCTCACTTGCATGTAACAAAACCTTATCTAGTTCAGGTCTATTGCCTTTATTGCATACTTTTTCCAAATCAATAAGTATGTATTTTCTTTCTTACACTTGCCTCTTATAGTTTTACCAAGCATTTCTTTTCATGCTTCTAGCTAAATAACTCTACACGCTACTGTGATAATTACATACTTTTTTCATTCTGTTCCAAGCAGTGTTGACATTTTTTCTTATGTCCAGTTTGCACTTAGTCTATTGAAATATTAATCTGTTTTCTAATGCTTTTACATGCAGAACTCGTACTTTCACTTCAGTTTCTTTCACTTTCATTTTTAAGGTCCACTTTTCTAGTAATTTGTTTTAACAGCACCAAATCATGTTTTGTTCACTTTCACCATCACCTCTATATTAATTGTAATTCTCTCTGTCATTTATAGTAAACAATCACATCAATCTGCTTTTAAATGTATATTTATTGCTTCCTCAGATAACATATAAATAAGCTTACGACTTAAATCGTGTATTTGAAACAGTTATTTTTCTAAGCAGATTTTTACTAGTCAACATTCTTGTTTATTGTGGGTCTTTGAATGGCCCAATTGCTTTTTCTGTTCTCTATCATTTTGTTTCTATGTATCCATTCATGTCACACAACACAATGTTTTCATGGATCCCATTCATTCAGAATGTTGCATTACATTACTCTAGACTTCCTGTCTAATTCTTTTATTATCACCGTTAACAGCTCTGAAGTCAAAGACAATAAACATCAGACTAAAATCATTCCATAACTATATAGGACCAAAGTAAAAAAAATAAAAATAAAGTATGCCTTCTAGTTTTTGTTTGCATTCAGAAAGGCTTTACCAAATGTAATTAAATATTGATACAATTTAAAAATGAATCTGAATTTCTCTTGTAAAATGTCTTGTGCACATTAATTAATTTATTGTGATTTGAGATTTTGTAGACAAGACCTGGATTGATTGATGACTGAGGATTACTGTGCATGCCTTTAATGATGTTGGATTATATTCTTTGAAAATACTACTACTGCTAGTTTTAACATTGCTGTAACATTTGTTTTTATGTTTTCCCCTACCAACTGAAGTTTCAGTTAGTGGTGTAGGTGTTAGACCAAGGCTGGGGAAACCCAGATTTGAGACTGTCCTCAATGGATGAGTTTCTTAATATTAGTCACTCTCTCTCAGTCCAACCTACTCATCATAACACAAAGGAAGATCTTCATTTAAACCTCTTGAAGGGCATAGAAAGGCAAATTATAAGTAAGTAAATAAATACATGGTGAAGGAACTTTGAATGATAGTTGGCAGCTCTGTATATAGACATACTTAAGATAAAGAAAATATCAAATGTCCTTTTCTTTCCAAAGTCTAAATAAAAGCTTTTTTGGGGTAACGAAGAATACTGTTTTTGGTAACGCAGGAAGTAAATCTTCTTGAATAGGGTGTTCATCAGACAATACCTTTGCCCATTTCATCTGTCCATCTATTTTTCTGTGAGGTTAATATAGAAAATTCTTTGGATCATGTATTCTTGGTAAACATATATTTATAGATGAAGAATTCTTAACAACTGTATTTGTTGGGAGAGGGATATATGCAGTGCGCCTTAGCCAATCAGGTGTGGCTGAGCTGTTGCTGGCTGTCAATCGTAAGTTGAGGACTTTAGGACTGGTCGCAAGTCGAGGACTTAGCAATATGGTTTCCTTAATCTAGGTTGTATGGTTAGGGTTAAGTTTGTTTTAATAATGTTTTGTTGAATAAGCCCTGGAAGAGGGCTTTATTAATATACCAGAGAAGAGGCAAGGGCAAAATATACTCACATTGTAGTAAACCAGGACTTGTTTGAAATGCTTTGTTGCTAAACCATGACTTTCTGAGTTCATATGATATGCTAAGCCAAAATCAGATAAATCACATTATAACTTATTATTAGATATTGTGAGTATGTCATGGGATGTGCTGGTGTTGAAAAGATATTTCTTGAAATATGAAAACATTTTGTTGTATTACTGTATTATAATATTAATTTTTAATATATAATTCTGTAGACTTTAACTGAACATTTTAAAATTGTACTGAAGACATTCGTTAGAGAATAATATTAATTAAAGTCAGTAAGATTTTTTTCTGAAAAAAGTCTTAAATTGTTAAATTGACTGGCCTAGACTTTAATCAGATGGATCTAGTCTATACTTTATGCTATGTTATTATGCTCCTCTGAGTCTGAACCTTGTATTTTTCTTAGGACTTATCCAATACTTTATTATCATAGACTTTCACGGCTGGATTAAATCAATATTAAATGAACAGATTCAGCAATTGTGATAACAGCCAAAGGCCCCAGAGTAGGGAATGCTGTGTTCAGCAAGAAGCCTTGTGTAGGCATAATGATTAATTTATCTTGTATTTACTGTAATTTTGTGTGTATGTGTGTGCTCATGCCTGTTTGTGTCCATACATTTTGACGCCTCTTACTTCAGCAGCTTCATCTTCAAGCATACTCTGAAAGACTCTGCATTCTGTGAAGTCTTGCTGAGTTCTTTTGTTTTGATCTACTTCATTTCTAGCAGTTACTGTTACATTCTTTAGAATTCAGCTCTGTACAGCCAAATTGACTTGGCAGTGAAAATATGGTGCCAAAGTCCATGCAATATTGAATATTCCATTACAAAACAGATGTCAGAGAACTTTTTTGAAAGGAGAACAAGTACAGTGGGAAGAAAATATGGAAATGTTGTATGTGTTGCTTAGATATAGGCTTATATCAGAGAGAGAGAACAGATAGAGCAAAAATCTGAATAAATGCAGAATGATAATGAAGTGTACTTAATTTGGGAACTTTCATCTTTGGATGGTTCTACTTAGCCCACATTTACAATTTCTGATTTTCTTAGATTATGAATCTTTATCAGAAATAACATTAACCAAAAATTATCAGTCAGAAATAAGTACTTTTCTCTTATGCAGTATTCTAATTGGAAAGTCTTTAAGCACAATTATTCTGTATTATACATCTTCAATTTTGAATTAAAATGCTGTGCAGAATTTGTCTCTTGTCTTCTTATCTTTTTTCTGATCAGGATATCCCTCGGAACAGTTTTAATTTTGGAAATCTTGTATTTATTTTATAAACTTTGTCATTTTCTGCCTCAGTACCTCTTCCTCTCATTAAAAAAAATTGATAATGTTTGATAACCTTATCTCTAACATTTTTACCAAAAACCTTTGGAATTGCTCTGAATCTCAACCAACATTCTTTCTCAATTCTAGGAATTAAGAAAAAAAAATTATGCAAGTTACATTATCATTTAAAAAAAAAACACTGGGTAGACAATTTTGAGTTTGGTGTGAGGAGCAATTCAAGACAATACATTTATTTTTCTAAAATACATTTATCTTTTCCAAGAATAGACATGTTTTGATTTTGAAGAATTTGACTAACAAAATGCATAAAGTAGAGATATTACCAAAGACCTTTTTAGATCCAGTAAGTTTGTTTTATAAATGAAAACCCAGTTCCTTCAGCTAGAGGTTAAATGAAATGCTATTACAGAAAGAAGTAATAGTGGGGGACTATAAAAAGAAAAGAGTTTTTTGAAAATAATCTTAAGGGTGTAAGATGTAAGAATGGTTTGGGACTCAAGCAAAGCTTTCATAAGAGGATACTTTACACAACATAATAGTGAATTCCAAAAAGAAGAGGCAAGAGAAAACACAAAACTATTTTGGATGAGATAAAAAGAAAAAAGAAAGTTGTTTCCAGAGATGATAGGTATTTCTCAACAAATTAAGCTTCTAAGGCAACAATTATCTATGTTAATAGTAATCAATGGAAATAAAAATGAATTATGCAAAACAAAAAACCCTTTGAAATAAAGAAGGGGTTGGCATACAAATTGCGAAAAGAAAAAAATGATATTGAAATTACAAGAGGATGTGAGGGTGTGTGTAAAAGGCATAGTATGGGTTGGGGAGCTTTATACGCAGGTAACCAAGGGTGCACCAAAAGTGCAGCCAGGACACATGCAGGTATGTTCAAGAAGCTGGCAATGACGCAAGCGCAGAGGGGCTGTTGTTGCCTTGGATTAAAGAATAGGTGCTGCTAAGAAATAGAAGCCTTTTAGAGTTAGAAAAAGAGGAGCCCAAGTTTGAGTGCCCACAGATATGCGAAAATTAAGGTTAATATAGATTTTACAAATAACTACTGTATTTTTTGGAGTATAAGAGTGTGAAAATCTGGGTGTGTCTTATACACTGAATACAGCATATTTGGCCTCCCGAAAACCCGGCCCCTTCACAAAAATGGATGTGCAGAGGGTTTGGGAAGCCTGCAAAGGGCTCCTGGGGAGCTGGGGAGGGCAAAAATGAGTGAAAAATGGGCCATTTTTTGCTCATTTTTGCCCCCCCCCCCCAGCCTATGTATGCCCTGTTTATTGGCAAAAAACGGGCCTGTTTTCACGAAAAACAGACCATTTTTTGCTCTTTTATGTTCCCCCCACCAGTCCCCAGGAGCACTTTGCAGGCCTCTCAAACTCTCTGCAGGCCCTGTCTTCCACAGAAAACGAGGCGTGCAGAGGACTTGGGAGACCTGCAGAGTGCAAAATCTTTTTTTAAAAAAAATTACCTCTTCAAAATCTTGGTGCATCTTATACTCCAGTGCGTCTTATAGTCTGAAAAATATGGTATGTTAGACGTGTCATATTGAGAATATGGACTACAGGTAATCCTTGCTCAATGATTTGTCAGTTAATGATGACTTTCTACATAAGACCTTCTACATAAGCCTTTACGAACTCGCACGACTGCGCAATTTTTAACTGGTATGGTGGTGAGTGCATGGGATTTGCTTGTGATTGAATGAATGAGCCCACTTTTATTATCCCAATATTACTGTATTTTATGTGTTTTAATTATCACGTGGGGACTGCCTGAGTGAACAAATGAGTGTGTTTGATTCGGAGGGCCTGTCGAGGAATGCGGGAGCCATAGGGGTGGTTGAGGGAACCACGGACAAGGGAGTGGGCCGGAGCATTACGGTCGTAACAGGGAGGGGCAGATATGGCGGGGACTTTAGGGCTGGCCATTACCGGGGAAGGAGGGCTCGCTACGTCACAGAGATCCCTCCTTCCGGCCCTATGAGTCCCACTCCAAGGCCAGATGGCGCGAGTAATCAGGACCCTGGTCTCAGGCTGTTGTCGCTAAATGCCAGGTCTGTAGTTCACAAGGCTCCCCTCGTCCGGGACTTAATTTTAGACGAGAGGGCAGACCTGGCATGTATTACTGAAACCTGGCTGGGCCCGGAGGGAGGAGTCCCCCTCGTAGAGATGTGCCCAGAATGTTTTCAGGTGCTCCATCAGCCGAGAGCCCAGGGAAGGGGTGAAGGTGTGGCTATTGTTATCCGAGAGTCTCTAGTACCTCGTAGGATCCCTGCTCCGGAGCTTGTCGGGTATGAGTCCCTGCTGGTGAAGTTGGACCTCAAGGGTCAAGTGGGTCTGCTGTTAACGTACCTGCCTCCCAACAGCGTTGCAGCAGCCCAGCGCGAGCTGCACTGGCTACCTGTCGATCTCCGGGTGCGCTTCAAGGTGCTACTCGTCACCTATAAAGCCCTACATGGTAGTGGATCTGGGTACTTGAGAGACCGCCTACTGCCAATTACCTCCACGCGACCTATTAGATCTCATCGATTAGGCCTCCTCCGAGTTCCATCTGCCGGTCAATGCCAACTGGCAACTACGCGGAGGAGAGCCTTCTCGGTGGTAGCTCCGACCCTATGGAACGATCTCCCTGTGGAGATTCGTACCCTCACCACCCTCCAGGCCTTCCGCACAGCCCTCAGAATCTGGCTATCCCATCAGGCCTGGGGCTAAGACTGTAACCCGCCCGAATGGTATGAATGTTGTGTTTTTAATTATGTATTGTCTTATATGTTAAAAGTTTGTCTCCCCCCTCCCCTTTGGTTGTGAGCTGCCCTGAGTCCCCCCAGGGAAAAGGGCGGCATACAAATAAACTTCAAATCAAATAAAAAAAATCAGACTTGAAGTTACAGTAGACCTGCCCAAAATGTACTTAATGGCCTGGCTCCTGAGTTCCAAAAGTGTCATCTCTCTTTTTGTTGGGAAGCGGTGTTAATAAGCATGGTGTTCATTTAACAACTGCAGCATTTGTTTAACAATTGCTACAAAAAACTCATAAAATCAGGTTGGCCACATGGTCCCTCAACTTACAATTGAAATTCCAGGCTCCATTATGGCTGTGAGTTGAGGACTATCTATAGCAGGGGTGGGTTCCTGCCAGTTCTAACCTCTTCTATAGAAGAGGTTCCACAAATCTACCGAGCCATTTAGAACCGGTTCCAGCTCCCTCCCCCGCCCGTCCGCACCACGCTTGCCCCACCCACCGCTCACTGATTGGTTGGCTCACCATTCGCACCACAAGTCTTAAAGCTGTCAAGTTTGAACACCCCTTGGGTTTTTTTTTCCTGAAGGGTTAGGGGTCTTGTAACTTGACAGCTTTAAGATTTGTATGCTTCAAATGCCAGAGTTTCTGAGCCAACATTTTGGTTGCTAAGCAAGAGCGTTGTTAAGTGAGTTTCACCACATTTTACAAGTTGGCCAAGCCCACCCAGTCACATGACTGCCAAGTCATTTCCACTTGGTCACATGGCCGGCAAGCCACTCCCACAAAGCAGGCCACACCTATAGAAGAGGTTCTAAAAATTTTTGAAACCCACCACTGACCTATAGATATAAATCTAGGCTGTGTCTAAAAACACCTTTGTGGCTTTTGGCACAAGAAACAATCTATAGACAAGAAATAATCTCAAACTCAAATGGTTAATAAATTGTGAGATATTAGGATTCTGTTAAAAGGAATGGAGACTCTTTTTACGTTTTCTTTTATCAAGATTTTATTTGCAACTTTTGCACAGAGATTTTCACCTACATATTGCTGTTTTATGTTCTACTTTGTCCTGTCTTTGGATTCTATCTGTGCCAACTCTTCAGATTAGGAGACACAACTGATTGTTATTAGCTATGAAATAATGCCATTGGTTTGTATGCAATTTATTGAGTGATGATGGCACCCTCACTCACCATAAATTTAAAACCCAAGTTCTAGCATTTGACCATGAAAGCTGGAGAGGAAGAGGCAAAGCCATGTGACCTGGAGTGGTGGGATGCCTTTCCAAATTATAGTGATATTTGACTGTAGTCACACTGTGTCAACCTTCTTACTTGATGATTTTTGGGGGGTGGGGTGGGGCGGTGGGCTTGTTCTCTAGACAGATTGTATATGTGCATATGTATTCATTTATTTAGCTTCCCACAACAGAGATTCTCAGCAGAACAAGAAAACATCCATGGTATAAGTATGGTTACATAGTAGTAAGCAAAAATGTCTTAAAAAATTGAAACACAGATACAATTATAAAACAATCAGTAGCAACATTCATGTCAACTCATGGCATCTATCAATCAAAGGCTCTCTTAACATTTCTGTTTTTAATGACTTCCTGAAGCCTAACAAGGATAGGGGCACCAGGGGACTTCCAGGCAGATCAGTCATATACAAATACAAATACATACACATACATCAGGGGTGGGTTCCAGCAAAGACTAATGTCGGTTTGCTCAGGGACACACCGCACATGCGCACTTGATGCCTGCTGCTCATGCATGTGCAGTACAAGTAAAATTGCTCTGCTCATGCGCAGAAGCAAAAAACAAGATGCCGCAGCCTATGGCGCTGCCAGGAGAACAAGTTCAGGGGCGTGGCAGGCCTGGGTCGCTGCCGGTTCCAGCGACCCAGGCTGCCAAGCTACTACCGGTTCAGCCAAACCAGTCCGAACCGGTAGGAACCCACCATTGATATACATATACAATTACATAGATACTGGTGGAGACAGTGCTGATGGAGCACATTTAACAGTCTCATCTGTCTCAATCATTGAGCCAAAAAGGGAGTGCGCTCGTGTGCTCCGAGTGCCAAAAAAGGAGCATTGTGTATGCATGTGCTTTGCTCACGCAGGCACACTCATCTGGGCCTCAACCAGGAAGGGGAGCTCCCCAGGGGGCATTCACGGGCCATAAAATGAACTTCTAGTTTCCGGTGGGTGCATGGACGCAGGCCAGCAAGTCTTCTGGTTACTGGCATGCATATGCACGCACCGATCAGCTGGCTGACACGCATGCTCATGCCGGAAAAGGAAGACCCGCTCTTCAGGTTTCCAGCACTGCCGCCCGCACAAATGCCAGCTGATCATTGCATGGGCATGTGTGCCAGAAACCCAGAAGAGGAACTTGTGACGCTGCACATGCCATCCAACATGGCTCCATGTGCCACTTCGCTATCACAGGTATAGATAATGAATGAATTAGAAGTTTTGGTTGCGGTCTAGCTGGGTTAACTGATTTCAAAAGAAAAAGAGAGAGCTGATTTTCAATTGCACATCTTTGTTTTCAGAAACAATTGCTAATAAAAAATCTCCCAAAGAGAGCCGCTACTATAGTAGCCTAGCTAATTGATGTTGAATTGTGAAGCTCAATGAATCCTGAAAAGTTTTAGAGGAAATGAATAGTTTGGCGGCAATATATGAAACGGCTGTTTAATTCTGACTTCTGTCTGTGCTTTTTAAAGATAGTTTGAGTTTTCCCATTATTTCAATGTTTATGGAGGTATAGCAGGTCTTTAAATATCCTTCCAAAATATTTCCTCAGGGGCACTTGCAGTATAATAGTTTCCTGCAGCAAAAGCAACAGTTTCAACCCACCTACCAGACACAAAGACTATATGATAATAAGTGTATTGGTTTTAAAGTGCCAGAAGGCCAGACTTTAAATAACCTGACCATTTGGTTGTAGAAAGGATGTGGGTGGATAATATTGCCTTGATTACTCAATTAATAATGCAAACTGTAAAGTGTTCCAATATGAATAATACAGTTCTTTTTAGCATTGTACTTCTTGCTAAATAGCTATCAGTATGTGTTGATAGCTACACGTATGTTTATACTTATATTGACAATTATATTTTTCTCCTTTCCGACTTTAACTATCATTCCGATTGACATGCACTATCACATCAAGAAAATAATTATAATCAAGCACTCAGAATTGATTGTGGTAGGTAATTGGTGCCCTCCTAAGCATAAAGTATATGGATAAATTGAAAAATTTAGGTTTAGTTCCTACCTTTTCCTCCTTTTTATGAGTTCCATTGAGTACAGTGGGAAGAAACTGCAAAGGGGTGTATTGTTAACAGTTTTAGAATGATATTTTGTATTTGCTTATATACAGTATGTATTTTAAAAGTTTTAATTTGCAGTAGGTTTCATTCTCTAACATCTGCTTCCTAACCTCTGCTACACAGTTATTTGACAAGGAAATAGTATTGCTTGTCTGTATGATTTCATAAAAGCAAGTTTATGGTTATTTCACTGGAGACAGTTACATTGTTACAATATTTATAAGCAGTCCCATCCTCTAGGAATGGATTGTGGCATTTATCTATTAAGTGTTCCTTAAATTTCAGGTTTTTATACAAAAATTATCTGTAGCAATAATTGGCTGTTGTGCTTAAGGTAAAGTACAGGCTAAAGTAGATAACATGGGAGGAACAAAGGACAACAGGATGGTATCATGACACAGGACGACAGCTCTCATTCATTCATTCATTCATTCATTCATTCATTCATTCATTCATTTTCAATTATATCCTGTCTTTTTACCCAGAGGAGACTTGAGATGGCTATAGCTGTTATTATTAATATAAATTCTTACCCGATTAGATTGGAGGTAGATATTTGGTGGAAAATTGGAAAGGTGATATTTGGTAAATGTCATATATGTAATTGTAGAACACCGTGAGGACTAGTTGCATGAACATAAACTGTAGAACTATGCAATGTAAAGAGTGCTAAATGCATGATAATTTAGAGATTCAATTCACAATCTCATGTGGTCTTTTTGCAAAACTTCTATTTTGCATGTCACTGTGAAGAGAGGTATTATTTCAGCAAGATGCATCCCTCTTACAGTTCATTTAAAGAAAACAACAGCTGTGTTTTCTTTTAAAATTCCAATTTAGGCATCTGAACTCTAAGAAGGATCCTGAAATTATAATAAAAGTGCCATGGGAACATCTTCGGTATGATTCAGTAACCTAAAAAAGATCTGCACTTGTTAGGCAATTTAAAATAAAAAACCCTACAAACTTTAAATAGGGATAGTTAGGAAAAGTTTTGAAAATAAAACATAATTTGAGTTTGCCCAGTCTTGAAAATAATATGGTAGAAAAGAGTATCTAAAATTGTGAGGGGGTTGAACTTTGCCTCCAGTTTAGAGAAAAGTCATATGAAGTGCATATTGGGAAGATGAGGTATTTGTTAGGTTGAAAACATCTGTTTTCCTTCCTTTAACTTGCTTTTCAACCTTATCTGGAATCAGAGTGTCACAGAGGTGCTTTTTCTGGAGGCAACTGGGCTTTTTTGTTTTTCTTTTGAAGATGTTTCACTTCTCATCTAAGAAGCTTCTTCAGCTCTGACAGGATGGTGGGGAATGGAAGGATTTATATTCCTTGCAGACAGCTGGTCATTTGCATCCTTTTAGAGGGTCGTTGAAGCACTTGAAGGTTTATCTGTGTCTTCTGGGTCACCTAAGTAGAGCTCTTGGTTCTTGTAGTCTGCAATTGTTTCTCTGGAAATCCATTCCTACTCCCACAACATTGAAAGGGTGTTCATCCCAAATCCTTCCATTTCCCACTGTTCTGCCAGAGCTGAAGAAGCTTCTTGGATGAGAAGCGAAACATCTTCAAAGAAAAATTATAAAACAGTTGCCTTCTGAAAAAGCACCTTTGGGGCAACCATGACCTGGATGACTGAGAATCCCTACAGAAAGTAGAGTGGCACTCCTCCCTAAAATCAGAGATCATCTTCTCTGTAAGATAGTTTGCATATCAGAAATTTTGAGAACCTTGTTGGACTCTTACAAAATGGGTGTTGCCCGCCATGAAGCACTCATTTACCAGAAGCCAGGTTGCAGAACAGGTCTTCGGAATCTCCTTAAACCTGTACACATTTCCTAAAATGCTAGGTTTTGGGGGGTTTGTTTCCTCACAGTTCTTAAGCCAATTCTGAAAATTAAGAAGTCATTAAATCAATGTTGAATGTCCATCTCTAGTAGCTTAAACTTTCTCTTTTGGCATGGCCCAAAAGCTTTTATAAGAAGGGATCTTATGCTAGATTATCAGGCACTGATTAAAGAGAGCGAGAGAGAGAGAGATGAGTTTGATTTGAAAAACAGAATTTGAGTCCCTGACACAATCAGCTCTGAGATTATTGAGGCACACTAAAGGACCCTGGGGGTCCCTCATAAATAAAAGATAAGGGTCTTCCGGATATCCTCTTCCTAAACTGAATGAAGCTTTAATGATCACGACTCTCCCTTTTAGTTGGGCCAGGAAATCAGATGGAGGGCAATGCTCTTTCCCATTAATAACTTGGCTGTTGCATTCTCAATAGATTGTTCAGCTGCCAGCTGGAAGAGCATTTCTGCTTCTCGTCCTAGAAGAGGAACAGGAAAAATTTCCGAATGCAATTGACGCTCCTTAGACTGTACCAGGCTGTTCCAAAGCATGCCAATTTTTTTCAGTCCTATGGGTTGCTGTGGGTTTTGATCGTTGACTTACATTAAATTTAAGTCTCTTAAAATTGTCTAGGGACCCCTTACAATACGACACCTGGGTGGGGCAGCATTTCTAGCAGGGTTACATAAAAAAAGAATTGTGTAATTTTGTGTTCCAAAGGCTTAAAGAAAGCCTTTAAGGTTTCTGTACTCCACTGCCTAAATTCTTTTCCATTACTAGAATTTTGCTCCAGGTCCTTTTGATTGTCAAGTTGGTGAGTCCGCTTCCTATGGGCTTTCTCGATTGTGGCCCCTTGTATTCGGAATATTTCCTCTTTCCATTGCCTCTATTAAATCTTATATTTAAATTGTTCAGGCAGAGAATTTTTATAAGTAGTTTTTGAATTGTTTTTTTAGCTCGACTAGATGTTATTGATTTAAAGATTACTGCTGCAGTTTGATACTAAGTTTTATTGTCTGTGTTTTAAAATAGCATGCTTGAGGGATTTGCATTGACAGGAGGATGTTTAACAAAATTGATTTAAATATATTAAGCCAGTTGGGGATGGATACTTAGAAAAGGAACCAGCGCTTCGGTCTTGTTTTCTTTTTTTATATATTGTAATAATATGATGTGTCAAACATCGGATTTGTTGCAGAAAGCTGCAGTAGTGGTGTTAATGTTTGTTCAGCAAAGAGTTCGCCGTGAATGAGACAAATGCCTGTCTCTTCATATCCACTTTTTGCTTTAGCTTATTTGTATCTTTCAGTGAAACCTGGTCATGTCACTCTAATTTCAAGTTTCTGTTTTTTTTTTTTTAAATAAATCTTGAAGCTTTTCTTTTTCAATGGACAGTGATGTTTTCGTTTTAGAAGACACCCCTATAAAGTTAAACCTCTGTGATATCTACGCTTTTCTTTCACTGTTTCCAAGTAGGAGAAACACTAACCAACATTGTAACACAAGGAAGTGGCCCTCTAATAATACTCTCCTTTTTCTCATGGTACCAGAGTACATATATCGTATGCAGGTGAGAAGAATGGGAGAGAGGTGTACATGGAAATAATAGGCAGTGCTGAGCTAAGTGAGGAGGCAGATATAATTTTACAATGTTATCTTCAAGGTTGGTGTTTGGACTGTTTTTGTTAAACCTACATGTAATTTTTCTCCCCTCCTCCAAATAATTGTAATGCAGAGCATTAAAATAAGCACTTGTGGATTGAATAGATGAATAAATACTTCAGCATATTCAGTGGTGCTGTATTGTAATATTGTAAAGGAAAAGAACATGCAGAGTTTTACAATAATGTGGATTTCACACAGTAATCAATAATCAAATTTCACACAGTAATAATAATAATAGCCTTGTAATGAGTTACTATTGAGCCCCAAGCCTCTTGATGCTAGCAGTATTTGAAGCAAAGATCAAGTAGCCTGTTCTTAGACATGTTTATTTGTCACAATGAGATGATGTATACTGTGTGGCTTCCATAAATGGTGGAGTAAGCAATCATGATTATTATTACATTTAATAATAATAATAATGCTGAAGAAAGAATGGAGCCCCTGGTTAGCTGTTGCAAGAAGATCTCACAGACTGACTACAAATAACAGCATGGCAAAGTAGCAACAATGCTGCATTGGCAGATCTGTAAGAAATAACATTTGCCTGTAAGCGAGAACTGATGGGACCATAAAATAGAGAAAGTCACAGAAAATGAAGAAGCTAAAGTACTTTACTTACAAACTGGCAGGCATCTGCCACATAGCACTCAATAAGAAAGACAAGAAAGTCTGGATAATGGACATAGCAGTACTTGGAGACAGTAGAACAGAAGAGAAAGAACTGGAGAAGATAACAAAATGCAAAGAGAAGACCTCCATATAGAAATAGAATGACTATGGCAAAAGAAAGCAAAAGTAATACTATTACTAATAGGTGCCTTGGGTGCAATCTCAAAACAACTGGACCACTACTTGAATACCATTGGCATTGACAAAATCAACATTAGTCAATTGCAAAATGCAACTTTACTTGGAGCAGGTTACATGTGGTGCAGTAGTGGGTTGCAAGTGATAGGCCCCGGTACGGGTGTACTGGAGCCTGCCCGGAGCACAGGGTACCGTTCCGGTATGGTGCTCCGGAGGGCCCACCTGCCCGTCCGAGCTCCTTACCTGTCCTTTAAGCCTTTGGCGCTTCTGCGCATGCGCATGGTGCATAAAGTGCCTACATGACGCTCTGCCAAGCAGCCGGAGTATCGCGGAGGCTTGCGCAGGCATCGCAGGCAGGTACAACACATGTGTGCGCCATGCATGCGTGTGCGCTGTGCACCTCCATGTGGGCGACGCTGGACCTGTTCCAACCGTACCAGTTGGAATGGGATCCGGAACCCACCACTGATGCACCAACAAACATCCACATCTTCTTATCCCAGTTCCTTAGGAAGGATAAAAGGATAAAAATTCCAAATCCAGTCTGAACATCTGGCTGACAGTACAGTGAACCATAATAACAACAACAATGTAAAATCAACATGGGATGGCTTTTACATTTCAGCCACTTTAATTTGTGTCTGCTAAAATTAGTGGTTTAAAGCAAGAATTAAAACTTCCTTCAACAAAATCACAAAGGCTTTGTTGTGGTGCACTGAAGGTGATGTGGTGTGGCTTATTGGCAGTAGCTTCAAAAAGGTTCATCTAAAACTTTCGCAGCATGAAGTGTTAGCATAATGAAAAGTGCATTTGTGTTTCTCTCTTTCCTGCTGCGAATCAGATATTGTTTCTAGAGAATCTGAGCCATTAGCTACAGGCTATTGCTCCAAAGTAGAAAACTACAGGTCCACTTTAGAATCTTGTTTGCTTTTGCCTGATCAAAATGATTACCATTTTCCGGAGGTATATTTTTATTTCTGGGCAAAGGTTCTAAAATTGCTCACATCTTAGCAACTTCTATTTCCCTTTTGACTTCTTTCATTCTTGCAGTGTGAATGCATTGTTCCTTCTCTTTTCTAAATTCACACTGAGCAGTGATCCATGGACTTTTTTACCCGCTGAACTTTATCCACTTTCCTAGGGCGTCTTCTGCTCTAGGTGGGAAACGTTTAATCATTTTTGCAAGTTTTTCGCTTTATACATTTTTGAGGCCAGCCATTGGCATGCTTGGGATGGTTTCTTGTACCAAGAAAGAAGCAAAAATATAGAATTGTATCTGAGCTCAACAGAAGAACGTGCAAAGATTTGCTTTCATAACAAAGAGGGTTTTGTTCTGACGTAGACAGGAGAAAGCACGGCTGCATTGCCAGTTTTTTGTTATTGTTGGATATATTTATTTCTTCAACCTGTAAGGAATTCCAATTCATAATTCTTTCATTGTCTAAATAATCCCATATCTTAGAAAGAAATCAGGAAACTTTTCTGTTTTGTTTTGGGGAAAACAGGCATGTGATCCAGATTGTTCAGCTGCACGCCTCCCTGATAACAGCATGCATTGAGAGTTTTGTTTGGAGCGTCTAAAACCAGCTGAAAAGGAGTGGGAATACAGCAATGATTAATTACTACTTGCACCAATCTATCTACGTTAACGGCTTCTCTCTGTGCAACATTACCTAACTTAAACTTGTGGCTGTTCAGAAATACAGTTTTTCCTACACTAGCTCCCCATTTGGAGATGAGTTACAGAGGTGGGATTCAAAAATTTTTTAATATTGGTTCTGTGGACATGGTATGGCGGGCGTGGCAGGGGAAGGATACTGTAAAATCTCCATTCCCTCCTCATTCCAGGGGAAGGTTACTGCAAAATCCCTAATCCCTCCTGATCAGATGGGACTCGGGGGGCAGAGAATAGATGGGGGCAGGGTTGTCAGGGGTGATATTTACCGATTCTCCGAACTACTTAAAATTTCCATTACCGGTTCTCCAGAACTGGTCAGAACCTGCTGAATACCCCCCTCTGGATAAGTATAGGGTTCACAGGACCTATTTTTCTTGCTTCGTTCTCTGTGCAAGACCATCTGCTCTAAGAAAAGGTTAACACCCACATACTCACACACAATTGGTCTCTGTCATAGCCTTCCACAGATTCCTAGCCAGGAATCTTACCTTATGTTCTCCTGGAATCAACATGCCTTCAGCAATTCAAACTTCCTCAAACCTAGATTGCTATCTGTTTTTCTCCAGTAGCTTTCTATGGCTTTCTTGATGGGGGTTTTCATAACAGGATGGCCAACTGTACTTAAGCTGTCAAACTTGCAACTTATATTTACATTCTACTTCATAGGATTCCTGAGTGGTTGTTGCATTTCTTATTAAACATGCCACAGGTGCTAAAATATAAGCAGAAATAAAAGTGAGTCTTTGATACATATTCTTTTATGTAGAGAGGAAACAATCCCATCTGTAATTATGTGAGCAAAGGTATTCAAATAATTTTTTTGCCAAGAAATAAATTTGATTAGAAAATCCAATTTCTTCATCGGTTGCATCAAAAATTCAATTTGCAATAATATGAAGGCTTTTCCTCCATCTAGTGATGCCAGGATAATTTATTTCTGATCTTTACATGATAATAAATGCACTAACTTCAATACTATCAGAGGCTTAAGACCCTTTCATAAAACTAGATTGTGTAGGAAATATTATTGAAGATAATACTTTTTGAATTTTTGTGCCATAGTAGCTATTACAAAAGCTTCACTGTTGATGCATTTCTGGTGAACGGAATTAGTGTTTCATTCTTGGTTGCTAGAGGCAGTATAGTAATGTTGTTGTGTTTTAATCTTTAGCCACCAATCTGAGATGAGTGAGCATATACGTAATATAAATAAATTGGCATAGACATGTAATGTTAACCATAGTTTTCACAGTTCAGAGGTCTCCTGCCTCTTTTAAAAATAACTTGTTGTATAGGCCTCAAACTATGAAACTGACAAATATTTTCAACAAAATAGAAGCCAAGTGCCTTCAATTTTTAAAGTATTTTATAGGAATCACATCTGGCCCTGGAGCTTCTCCAATTTTCATTGTGTCAATAGTTTCAAACATTTTCTACAAAGTTGGCTAATTATGTGGCCACTTCTATTGATATATTTAGTTTTATTTTTCATGTAGCTGTCTAAATTGTTCAGGAGTATAGATTTTTTTTAATGAATAAACACCTTCCCTATCATGCCACGAAGAGATCTGGAGTGTTGATGAAGCCTGGAACTGCAGCTCTTAAAAAATTCTCATATTACTCCATGGATCTCTTGCTTCCTGGATAGCAATAGCAACAGCACCTAGATTTCTATACCACTTCATAATGCTTTATAGCCCTCTCTGAGCATTTCATAGAGTCAGTATATTGCCATCAAAAATCTGGGTCCTCATTTTACCGGTTCCACCACAAAACCGCGTTCGACTAAACTGCGCTTGACGAAACCGCGTAGCTGACGTCATCAACAGCGCGACAACAGCGCGGAGACAGAAGCACGCTGTAAACGCTAAACCTAAAATTAACCCCTAAACCTAAACCTAACCCCCCTAAACCTAATCCTAAACCTAACCCTAAACCTAATCCTTAACCTAACCCTAAACCTAATCCTAACCCTTAACCTAACCCTAAACCTAACCCTAACCCTAAACCTAACCCTAAACCTAACCCTAACCCTAAACCTAACCCTAAAGCTAACCCTAAACCTAACCCTTACCTTAAATTGAATCGGCTTGCTTTCAAAGCGCTATTTAAAGCACCCTTCTTTCTCCGTGCTCACTGTTGTCGCCCTGTTGATGACATCAGCGACGCGGTTTAATCGGGTGCGGCTTAGTCAAGCGCGGTTTTGTCGTGCCACGCATTTTAACAACCTCGGAAGGATGGAAGGCTGAGTCAACCTTGAGCTTGGTGAGATTCCATCTGCCAAACTGACAGATTTTCCAGAGTGAGTTTGCAGGATGGGCCAGAGATGGTATTATCACAGCCAATTGGCCTCGAGACTGGGTTGAAGCTGAAGCCACGCCTCTGGACTCCTCTCCTCTGACTCCAGTTTCAATCCAGTCTGGCCGAAGAGAAGTTGTAAATTCTTGACTCCTGATCTGATTCAACTTTTATGGACCATCCTCGACTCAACTTGCTTCCTTCTCACAAGAAGACCCTTCCTTCACTTCCCAGTAAGTCCCTGCTATTAGCTGCGGTTTTTCCAGCTACTCGAGAGTTAAATCTCAGGGCTTGGAGCCTCTGGTGGCTGGGTCGCTGTCCATTTTGGCTGATGACCACGTGGAGCCCTGAGAGGGCAGATCGGCGCTGGTGGGGGCTAAAGGGCTCTGGTTTCCAGCCCGACAGCCCAGAAGCCTAAAAGGTGGGTGCGCCTTGCTGCAGCAGCATTAAAAGAGGGTGCAGAAGAGTGTGTGGGCCGCGCGAAGGCCTCAGAAGCCCCAGGAGTGGCAGAGGCACCTGGGAAGCAGCGCAGCAGCAGCAGACTCCATGAGAAGCCGCAGCAACCCCGAAACGCACCCTGGTGGTGTTTTAAATTCGGGGTGCGTAACGAAAGGAGTGAGGACCTTGCTATTCTAGCTGCGGAGGTGGGGGTGAGGAGCGAATCACAGGAAGCACGAGGAGTGGTCGTAAGTAGTTGCGTGATGGCAGGTAGATCCCCTTCCGCCCATGCCTCCTGGGGAGGGGACTTCCACCAAGCAGTGTCCAACTGCCTCTTCCAGGAGGCTTAAAGCCTTGGCTGACACTCGCCCTTCCCGTGCCAGCCGAAGAGACGAAGCTAGGAGGCACAGGGCCTTGGTGAGAACTTTCTCCAGGGCAGAGAGGTTGAGGGCTCTGCAGGGCAGGATCAGTCCCTCCCCCTCCAGGTCCAGGTCACCCCTAGGGGGCCTTTCCAGTCAGAATTCTCCCCCTAGGTCACCAGATTCCTTGAGGGAGTGCAGTGTGGGGGGGTTGCCCATTCCCCTCCCCTTTTCATGGAGGATTTTGACCAGGTAGATAACCAGCCTGGGTTTCTATCCCTAGAGACTCAGCTGGGAGGTAGAGATCTGTCCAGGCCAACCCTGACACCTACCCCCAGCCACAGTCAGGTGCCTGGGATATCCAGCTGGGACTCCTTGGATATTGAGGACCTGCTTGTGGGTCTTCAGAACCTCATTGAAAGAGCCATTGCATCTGGTGTGGCTGCAGGCATGCAGCGCCAGGGGCCTCGCTCTGCCTCTCAGGGCAAGGTCACGGTCCCCAGCTCTTCATCAGCCCAGCCACGGGGCCCTTCCCAGCCAGTCTGTCCCCCTGAGTCCCCAGCAGGAAGGGTCTGTCTTGGGGGACAAGGCGCAGCGTGACTGGAGGAGGAACTGGATCCTGAACCTCCAGCCTTCACGGGATTGTTCCCTCCTAACTTGTTCCTGTCCCTCCTACACAAGGCGTATGCCACTGCTCAGCTGGGGGGGGGCGGCAAGAGGGCCAAGGAAGGTGAGCCAGCAAGGAAGCCCCAGGGCACGGTCTATTCCAAGCCCAAAGTGGTTAAGGAGGAGATTCCTGCTCCCGACCTATTCCTGGAAGTCGTTAAGAGACAGAGGGAGACTCCTGGGGCCATAGCTATTGAGCTGGGCATGTATTTGGAGCAGACAATATCATTAATTTTATTGTGTTTGCTTGCTGTCCTAGTTACTTGTGGTCTTGCTGGGTGGGGATAGCTTCACTTTTTGACTTAGCGTGTCAGTAGGAAGTTGCTTAGTCTTGTCTGTTTCTGGATGACTGTATGCTCTTTATTTTCCTTTTTTTCTTTTTTGAAATGATTTGACTTTATTCTTTTAGGTTTGGCTACAATTTTTTAAAGAGATTTTTGGGGAGAGAATGTGTTTGACGATACAGCAAGAATGAGTGGTGACAAAGTTTGGGTAACCACTTTGTCTTAATGCCGAAACTTAGAATAAAATTTAGTAGCAGCTTGCCTTGATTACATAAGAAATTCACCTTAAACAGTTAACAGTTTTGAAGATAATCAAAAGTTTTTTGAACTTCCCCAAATCAATAGTCTGATAGCATCTTTTCAAACTAACATGTTTTATTAAAAGGCATAAATAAAATGTATTAAAGTCATTCATACAATGTGTTCGTCAGAAAAGATGCTATCAGCTTCTACACCTTCTAATCTTGGGCTACTATAGATTAATTTGGCATGCCTATAGCGTTTTCAAGTATTCAAATGTTTTTGCCTGTTGTTAATAACCCAGCTGATGGGATATCCCATCTCTTTCTTGTGTCTGCCAGGTGATATAATCACCAGTGGGACTCCATTATCATGTATTTTACCAGCTGCTTGCAAATGTGTCAAGAAGCATTCACAAATAATAATTCAATAATTCCAAAACAATTCAGGAATGTTCTTTTTACAAACAATGAAAACTGAATGTTGAAATTCAAAGGATCCAAATTTTGCACTGAAACTTAGAGGCTGCGTGAACTTGTAAAATCTACACAGCTGTGCATTTCCATTTTTGGTCTTGCCAATCCCAGGTTATACTTTTAAAGAAGGAATGCTGCCATTCCATTTCTTTAAAAAAAATCATTTCCTTCATCTCTGGTAAATCTATTTCTGGCTATATTTTCTCCTTGATCACATTTCCAATTTTGACTGCAACTTTCCTCTTGTTCTTTCAGTTGTCTATGGAACATCTGTTGCTTGTAAGCATGCTTCAGGAGCACCAATAAACTCAGAACTCTTCTGCAGAAATGTTTGCTGGCTGCTGTAGTGGCATTCTCAGCTCAGTTGCAGCTGTTGGGCTTCTGGACCAGCCTGTACTGTACCTTTGCTCTTGATTACACTCTATTCAGGATTTGAGCCTGTAACAAATATTTTGCTTGTGACATTTGCTGATAGGGATTTGGAAATTGATTCTGCTACAATTTTCAGGATTATGAATGTTATTCTGAGCCTTTGCCAAAACAGATGTTCCCCTCCCCCCCCATCCCACCCCTGGGAAAGTAGCAGTTTTGCTTAGGGCTTTTAATTCAAATTTTATGAATGCAAAGGGCATGTTTGCCCTTGTGCTCTATACACTTTAAAGAGAGGAAGCTGAGCACATCATTTGCAACCCAAAGTGCCTCTGAAAATATATGCTAAGGTCTGATCAATTGAACTAACCCAGGCGGCAAAACATACACTAACAGACCTGACACAATATTGTCCTGATTGATTACAGTGATGCATTTTGACAGAATGAATCATGTCAATTCATGCCACCATGGAATAACTTCACATTTTGTCAGATTTAGGGAATCTTCTGTATATTAGCTTGAATGTTGGTGGATGACATGTGTCTGCCACTGAACTTCTATTTGTGGCCTCTGGCATTGACATAGTAGGCTTCTAAATCAAGTCTGAAGGCCTTTTGATTTTCACTATACATCTATATGGACCTTAAAACACACTTTCTGTATTTGAATTTTCATTATTCATATATCTTTTTCTCTTACTCTAAATCAAAGATTATGACAGACACTTTTCTCAAAAAATAAGAACTATAAACCATATATGTCTCTGGAGATTCATTCCATAAACCATATAATGAAATAAACCGAGGCATACAGGTAACTCTTCTGGTTTTTCTTTAAATGTTTCAGTTATAAAGAAGCAAAGACTGCATTCAGTAGAAAGCAGAAGTTAGTTAGTAGGATATTGATTTTTGCTTGATACTTTGTCTGGTAGGATAGACAGGCAGAAAACTACCAGAGTATGTGCATAAACACATGGAAAGGAAGAATAAACATGTTAAATAGGACATAAAAAGACCAGAATACATCATTTCCAATAACCAATTCCAGATAAGCAGAGATTAACACTAGACAAATAATCAAGCAGAAATCAACACTCCAATCAAAGAGAAAACCATAACTCTCACCATCACTGACAGGGCAAGTTATCAATTACGATGGGCTGAATGTATTTCTGCCAGTATTTTAGATGACAAATTCTCATGTGGGTTTCCATAGAAGCATCACCCAATTCCCGTTAAGAATGCATTTTGGCACATATCCAGGAAGACATAACATAATTATATATTTTGATTGTATTGGTCATAACGCTAATATCTTCAAAAATACAGTTCCAAGTCTTCTTCAACCCAAGATGGACTCTTGATGTTTTAATGAACACCTCCATGTTAATTCATAATATCTTTTCTGTCCTCTGCTTTCCAAATAGTATGGAATATGATAAATTATTTTACAACCAAATTACTGTATCATTCCGTGGTTAACTATCTTCCTGACTGGAATAATAGTGAATCTTTTAATATAATTGTGTGCTCATTTAAAAATATAATTGATACTAAATTGTCCATAGAGTTAACTAAGGGCTTCAAGTAATTCTCTGCTGGCGATCTTTTGTGGCTCTTGAGTTTTTCTTTGTCTTCAGATCCTCTTCTCTCTTTGGATGTCTGTGTTGTGTAGAGAAATCCCAACGCATGATATCTTTCTGTTTGTTGATCTTGAATCATTCTAAGAGGCACCTCCTTTTCAATACTTGGGCACTGCCTAATTTCATTGTTTGCTAACCAATTTTCTTCTCTTTCTCTGAATTCAGCTTCAGCCAACTACTTCCTGCAAGGTTTTTTTTTCACTCATTTCAGCTTTTCCTGCCCGTGAAACTCTGTGTATGAAAAGCTTGATCTGATTTCCTCCCACTTTCTTAGGTTATCACCACAAAGATGGTGTGTACCTTTTCTGTTGTTCTACTGCTTTGTCTGTCTGTCTTCTTCTTCTTCTTCTTCTTCGTCTTCTTCTTCTTCTTCTTCTTCTTCGTCTTCTTCTTCTTCTTCTGCTTCTGCTTCTTCTTCCTCCTCCTCCTCCTCCTCCTCTTCCTCCTCCTCCTCCTCCTCTTCCTCCAGTGTCCGCATACATATATACAGGCAAGGGGAAATCAAAAGGTACAGGTGCACAAATTGACTATGCCTTCCTCTTTTTTTGGTCAGTCCAAACGTAAATTTAGAATGACAGCAGGAATTATCTTGTGTGGCCCTTTTCTGAACTTGGAATTATGGAGGAAGCTGAGAGCTAAACCATACAGTTTCATTGTTCATGTTGTGCTATAAGTGATCCCTTTCAACTATAATTTCTCTCCCTGCTTGAGCATGGGACTCTGTTTGCCTGTGATACATGAGACTGGTTTTCTATAATCCTCTACTAAAATGGGAAGAGCTATAGAAAAAAAATTCAATAAATGCCAGTCCAAGCTACAATCTAGAGAAAATTGATACAAAGTGTTTTACAGATTGCATATAGGTCCATATATGATTGCTAGGAAAAATATAGCATATAACAATGAATGTTGTAAATGTCTTTGTTAACACAACTGAATCAGTTCAGCATTGGGGAAAAAACACTTCCTGTGACTGATGTAGAGGAACATGTAACAAAATAAGTTGTGTTATTTGCAAGGGCCTCAAGGAAGATACAAATCCAGATATTGACTGATAGTGCTGTTAATTTTAAGGGGGATGAAAGGAACAGATACAAATTGTTACAATTTTATATGAACTTTGCTAAAACCCATGGTTGCAAATAAACATACTAGTCTTGGAAGTTGATTTTGCCTGTTCCTTGGAATGCAATGACTGACAATATTCACATTTGCAGAAATCTCTAGTGGGAGCCTTAGTTATACAGCAGTTTAGGGTAATACAGGGGAAGCTAGGTAATATTTTGTCTGTTGATCAACATCACATTTACAGATCAGCCTAGAAAGCAAATCAACTGCCTTTCCTCAAATGTATGCGATCAAGGTAATCATGATATAGCTGTATTTTTAGTCCATATTATAATTAATATAATAAGTAATTCAATCATTTTTCTATCTATGTAGGATTAGGCTCCAAGTACTTCCTCTGCTGTTTGGTCTGCAATTTACAAAAATTCTTTGCTATCCATCTAGAATATTGTAGCTTTTCCTTCTCAGAATTTGCATTTAGATTGGCTACCTGGAGTGAGAACAACATGGATGGTGAAAGAAGTTGCCAACCAGTTTCCTTTTCCTTGTAATCACCTTGCAATCAGGCTATTTGCATAAAAGCATCTCTCTTGCTTATTGATCAACATGAAAAGCATCCTTTTTAGTTTAATTTTTCATGGAGAAGTCTTTCTTTTACAAACTCACAAAAGCTATATTGTGATTACTTTGGTCTCATACTTTCTAGGCTGATCTGCAAATGCAATGTTGATTCAACGCACAAAATATTACCTACCTTCCCCTAGATTAGCAGCAAAAAGAAGCAAAAAAAGGGATTTTTTCCCCTTTTCTTTTTCCCTTTTCTACAGTAATTCTGTATTGGTTAGACACAATTGCAACTCTTGCTAAGAGTCTGTGCTGTATAGGTGTAGCAAAGCCTCAAGAAGAGTACTTAGCCGTGCAGAATGTGGGCAGGGAAATATTGAATACCATGCTTTATGAACAGAGTTGCCTTTGGCATGTCAAGATTTATGATCTACATGTAAAGCAAGTTATTCTCTTTATCCTCAGTCCTGACGGAATTTGGTTAAAAGTCAAGGGAAGAAAGTACGTTCTTGACTTCCTTTTCTTCAGGGCTGTATGAAAGAACTGGATAATTCCATAGACAATTAATTTCTTGACTTAGCAGCCAGGAAAAAAAAAAGCCTCAAATTG
Organism: Thamnophis elegans; assembly: GCF_009769535.1. Taxonomy (NCBI): domain Eukaryota; kingdom Metazoa; phylum Chordata; class Lepidosauria; order Squamata; family Natricidae; genus Thamnophis; species Thamnophis elegans. Next base: position 112,160,193 of record NC_045544.1, on the reverse strand, counting down.
CTTTTGTGTTCTTAATTTATATTTCATCCATGTTTCAGACTTGCAATAAGACTGATTACCAAGGAATGGAGGATTTTGCTGGTGTGCGAGTTTTACAACCTGTCTTATCTGAAATGCTATGAAATAAAGTAAATAACATCTATGGATCAAGTAGTCCTGAAACTTTGTATAAATGGCTAATTGGGGCAAGGCACTCATTCTCAGCCCCTTCTGCCACTGATACGGAGATATTAAGACTGATTGATATAATGCCTTGAAGTGCTTTGAAGACTTTAGAACACAGTATAAATGTTAAGCAATAATATTTAATTTCTATGCTGAATGGAAGGGTTGATTATTTTAGAAGTTAAATAGGAAAGATAAGGAATCTTTGGAGTAGGCTTCACTAGCCAGACAAACTTCAGATATCTTCAGCTATGACAGTCAGTTATCAATACAAGACTCTGCTACCTTCTGCAACCAGAGGTGTTATGCCTATATACTACAGACTCTTCCCAGGATACTACTGTAGATTGGAGGATAGGGCTTCTTACAGTAGGTGCTGTTTGGGCAGAGCAAAAGCTTCTGCATAGCAGTCCAGAGTTTAATTAAAACAATTTTACGTATACTGTATCTTACTGCAAGGTAGATCATTGGAGACCTATTACGAAAAGCATGCCGAAAAGTAAAACCCTAGGACAATTAAAAGTTTATTAATGAGAAATACTTCTATGGCCCATGTCTGTTCATGTGGATTAGGAGCTCGGATAATAATGGGAGTTTTCTTATTGTCTTTTCCAGTTGCCTGCCCATCTGTATTGTATTATATCTTGCACCCTTCCCCAGAGAACCTAGAGGGAAGTCATAATCTGTTCTATTGGGAATAAAATGGTGGTTGGATCTGTGCCAGCATAGTACATTTATTGTCCACCAGTGACAACATTTTGCTGCAGTTGGTTAATTCCCCAGAGGGTCTTGAAAGAAATTTGAAAAGCCAGCAAGCCCCAAAAGTGGTTGCTGGTGAGAAAATGGATGAAATGTTAGCATGGGAAAATTGTACTCTTAATTCCTTTGCATTTCATTTTGATGACAGACTGATGGGCTTCTAACACAAGGCAGTGACATTAGAGCTTTATTTCAGTCTCAAATAGATTCACGGAGGATAAGCCTGCTGGCAATAAGCCACAGAGGCTAGATGGAGCTTCCCTGTCCTGAGGTGGCATGCTTCTCAATACTAGATGCTGGAGATAAAGAGAGGAGAACAGATGCCTTCATGCCCCATTTAAGGACTTCTTGGATGAATCTGGCTAGCCAGGCCGCTGTTAAAAATTGGAAGCTGGAATTCTTATGTTTAGCCAAAGGAACCATTTACCATTTTGGATTTGGAGGTGGAGGCGGCGGCTCGGCCGCTTTCCTACTAGCTCCCGCGGCCTCAAAAGCACAGCAGAGGAGGAAGGGGGAGGGATAACGCGGGAGCCAGCTCAGGTGCTCCGCGTGGAGGGAGAGACGCCACTGCCACGGGCGGGGAAGCCAGCGGGAGCTTTGCTGGTGAAGGAGAAGAAGCAAGAGCACTGGCGGCTCATCAAAACAAGTCTGGGGAGGTCCTTTGCGGGCGGCCAGTTCTAGCCGCCTGCAAAGGACTTCCCCACGTTTGCTTTGGTAGAAATCTCTGCGCGGCAGTTAGAAACCTCTGCGCGGGGATTTCTTTTCATGTGCGCGGCCGCACAGGCGCGCACCTTAGAGGGAACAGTGCCTGCAAGTACAGAATTGAAGCAGTTTGTCTAACTGACAGAAGTGTTTCTTGTAGAAACTAGATTTCATTGCTTGGTGAAAAAATGGGCAAGCTGTGAGCTGCAGGCAGCCCTCAAGGCTCAATTGGGAGTGCATAGCTTGTGATCAGCATTTGGTGGGAACCTAATCATTGTCTTCACAGCCTGTGTTGTTAAAATATAGTTTATTTGTTTTTATATAGCATGTTACATGAATTTGGTAATTGTTTTGTTAACCCAGGTTTAAGATTTAACCTGCTATATAATCCCAGTCTCTGTGTGATCCAAGGAACCAAGAAATTCTTACTCATTTTCCTCCTCTTACCAGGCTCAATTGGCAGCAGCAAATTTCTTTACTGGTATTAACGTCTCTTGCTATTCATATCTATTAAACCTAGTATCAAGATTAATGGTGATACTAGCTGCTTTTTAACCCAGTTTTGGATGTTTCTGGGTTTAATGTAAAATCTCTCCAGTTATTTTCAAAAAGGTGGTGGGGTAACACTAGTCTATTGTTTGAAAGTGTATTTTAATATTAGGCTAATGCAATATTCAGAAGAAGGAGAACAGTTAGTGGCCATAGGACTTTCTTATATATGAACCACTAGATCTGAACTTTAAATAGAAGGACTGGAAAACTCTGTTCTTAACTAGCTGCCATAAAACAGGCTACTTGAGTGGAACAAACATTAAGTGCCTCTTCGGAACCAAGCCCAAATATTAAATACCTCATTTGAACCAAGATCACCATGTTCATAAACATGTTCATGGTGATCTCATAAACATGTTGATGTAATTTTCTCACCCTGATTATGGAAGTAGTTCACCATTGTGTTTAGGGATGTTCTAAGATTTTTGCAGGGTAGCCCACTACATTAGTTTTCTATGGAGGAATCTCATCCACGTTTTAACTGGGCCCAACCCTGTTTGGCATTCCTGCTGTGACAGTTGGCCAGCTATTACCCATAAATAGTTTATGCCTTGATCTATGATTGGTCTCAGCCATAGAATTCCTGCCTTTTTTTTTTTTTTTGCAAAGGGACAGGGAGGGCATGTTCATCTTTAAAGTGTGATAAGGCTATACTGATTTTTGGTATTGTTATGGCAGACTAAATGTGTTTATTAAGACATCAAGCTTTTTTTTGATTAGCATTCATTCGGTGAGATGTGTCTGAAAAACTGGACTTGGCTCTTGTAAAGACTTTATTCTAGTTAATATTGTAATAAATTAATCAACATAATTCCTTCCTGAAAAAGCCCCTTAATATTTTTGAAGAAAAAGTATAAAAATGGCAGAAATTTAATTAAAAATGTCTACGAAACATCAGTGTATTCACCAAAATATACTCCTCTTTACCATAAAAAATATTTTAAAACCCTTGTTGGTCACTCCCCATAAATGAAAATGGAAAGAACATAGGGCCCATTGCATATTTGAGTTTAAAGACAAGTGGAAGAGATTCTGAGCAAGATGTATCAAGACTGTTGGTGATTTCATTCTTGCAAACTGCAATCAACATTCCTGCCTGTTAATTAAAAGGCATCAAGACAAATTAAATTGTCCCCCCTGCATTATCGACACAGTTATATTTATTTTACAGTAGGTATTATTTTGGGAAAACTCAAAATACTATAGAAACGTTTTCCAATTTCCCACCATTTCTTTAGAGATTTTTATAAGGCATTCCCTGTTTCAGTTCAAATTCATCTTCTTGATTTTAAGCAATAAACTAGCTGTATAAAAACAAACCAACACACCATTTGCAGGACTTTTGCAGTTCCAATCTATAATACTTTCTAAACTTGCACATTGATTACAGAGTTGCCCAAAAGAATCCAGCAAAAAAAAAAAAAAACCTACTTCCACATTTACTTGAATCTCTTACTTCTTTAGCATCTTTTTTTAAAAATATCACCCCAGTGCCATTACATTTCCATATCTCAACTATGATTTTAAAAATGGGCCAGAAATTGGCTGCCAGCTATTGAACAGCTGGGCTTTGCTTATTAAGCCTAAATTGGGAGGTTGATGAATTTGTCTCAGACACAGCACTGAATGCTTCCATTATCTTTAGAAATGTCTTAAAAGAATGCAGTTTTTTTTGTAAAAAATGCAAATAAACAGGAAAACAACAACAGCAGCTCTATTTTCAGATTCCAGATTGTTTCCCTGAGACAGGCTGTGAGCATTGGAAAAACTACCAGTGTATCAATTTTGCTTTTGGTTTTTTTACTTACTAGGTACCTGCAATCTTTTAAAATTGCTCTAGCATACCTGCTTGAAATACTAATCCTAGTTGTCCTAGGATAAGTTAACATAAGCCAAGGTGGCGCAGTGGTTAAATGCAGCACTGCAGGCTACTGCTAGATCAGCAGGTCAGCGGTTCAAATCTCACCGGCTCAGGGTTGACTCAGCCTTCCATCCTTCTGAGGTGGGTAAAATGAGGACCCAGATTGTTGGGGGCAATATGCTGACTCTGTAAACCGCTTAGAGAGGCCTGAAAGGCCTATGAAGCGGTATATAAGTCTACTGCTATTGCTATTGCTGCTATAGAAAGAATCTGATGTTTTGTCACTGTTGCTGTACAACATCCACAGGATGGAATCTTTTGACTCAAATAAGAATCTTTTTTTTAAATGAATGAGAGCCAAGTCTATTTATATTAGGTCAGTGTTTCTCAAACTTGGCAACTCTAAGATATATGGATTTCAACTCCCAGAATTCCTGAGCTGGATTAGATCATGGGCGAGTCTCAGATCTACCAATAAGGCCTGAATGTACCTGTGGGTAGAATAAATGCTTCATAAACAGAAAGGCCCAGATTTAGTCCTTCACATCTCTAGTTAAAATGACCAAATAGGTAGGAAGTATTGAGAAAGGCGATCTTTGCTTGAGAATCCTGCAGAACTGATACTTTCAGAGCAGAATATACTAGAATAGATGGATGCATAATCTGATTTGGAGTTCTTGGTATTGCTGTGTTCTGCTGGAATACTTATGGACAAGGAGCTTTGTGACACATAGGCGATCATTTGACAAGCTTTGTGGGAATAAACCTCCTTCAAAGATCTCCAAGTTCTCTTTTGTTTTACTTTTGATATGCTTTTACCAAATGCCTGCATGTAACGGGAGTAATTATAAGACAAGCAGAAATAAGAGACTTTGGATTCTAAAACAAGAATAGTGCCAAAAATGAGAACAAGAGCTGCAATCTGTTTCTTGGAGTTCAATTTTTTTTCTCTTGCTCATCTTCTAACATTCTCCAGTTTACTGTTTTAGATATGCATTACTGTAAATATCTGGCTATTTTAAAGTGCTGCTGCCCTAGCTGTTTTTTTAAAAAGGCAAATCAAAAGCAATCCCAGGATTCACAGAAAAATAGAATGAAAATGCTTCCCATTGTTAAATCCATTCCTAGCCCTCTAGCCTACCGTCTCTTTCCAGATGAAATGCTATTGAGAAAATGTTATGCTAGGACAGTGATGGCGAACTTATGACACGCGTGTCAGTGCTGACACGCGTAGCCATTTGGGGTGACACGCACAGGATTTCATGCGATTCATCCTCGGCTCCTGCACGGCCGCCGAGGATGAAAGAATCTGTGCTGGAGGAACGGGGGGGGGGCGGGACGTGTGATCTCCCCCACCCACACTCACTTACTGTATCGCCGCCGCCCCTTTCTGAGCGCAGGGGCTGCTGGTAAGGCGTGCGTGCCGTGCGCACACACGTCATCAGCGTGGCGAGGGAGGACCCGCAGGAGAGGAGCGCGGGAACAGTGCGCGCCTCTCTCCAGTCAGTAATAGGCAGGTTAGTTAAAGAATTCGCCCTCCCCCTCACTTATCTCAGTTCACGGCAGGGCTGTGGAGTCTGCTGCTTCCAGCTCCACGTCCTCATCAACATGCCGCTCCGCCCCGCCCCCGCTATGAATATTCATATTCTTCGCCCTCGCGTCACTAGGAATATTCATAGCAGGGGTGGGCTGGAGCGGCATGTTGATGAGGACGTGGAGCTGGAAGCAGCCGACTCCACAGCCCTGGTTCACGGCACCCCAAACAAGTTCAATAATATCAAGGGCAACATACGAAATCGACTGATGAACAAAGAAGTTACTAAGCAGGTATGTTAAATAATTTGTTTTTGGTTTATTAAATACAATTATATATTGCAATTATACATTTTTGTAGTTTAAACTATAAATTGCACAAAATTATGTTTTTGTCGAAGTGACACACAATGCGAGTTATGCTCGATTTTTTGCCGATTTTTGACACACCACGCCAAAAAGGTTGCCCATCACTGTGCTAGGAAAAGGAGACCAATATTTTAATGAAAAATCTCTGAGAATCTTTGCACATTCCCTAAGTGCCCGCAATGTTTCAGTTGTGCCTAGGATCTTAGAAGTTTGGGGATTCTTGGTAAACAGCTTCTTTTGAAATCAGTGTAGGAAAGATTGTAGCTTATAATTGTAATACTAAATGCATAAGCACAGCAAGGAAGAAGCCCCACTGAGTAATATGCAGAAGACCACAGTTCTAAAAATACATGGACCTTTCAGGTCCAGTAAACAAAATGATAGATTTTTAGTTTTTCATTATTGTTGCTTAATGGCAGGTTTTGAGTTCTTTGTGTGTGTTTGTGTGTGTGTGTGTGTGTGTGTGTGTGTGTGTGTGTGTACACATACATACACACAAACACACACACACTTTGGAGATTGCTGTGGATCAACATACTGCTAACCGATTTTAGAGAATATTTTACATTTTTAAACAACTACATGGCTTAAAGCCCCATTTCTGGGTATTAATGAAAAATATTGATTTAAAGCTTTTTATAATCCCTGATGGACCAGGTTCGGCATTCCTTAAGGATTATATTCTCCCACACAAACCTGCCTGGTTGTTTCAATCTGCTTTAATTCTTCTATGATCAGCTGTGGATGGCTCCAATTGAAGATGCTGCCTTTTTATAGACCCATGTTATGATTGTGTGTTAGTTTGCCATTTTTTCTTAGAATTCTTATATTTCTGTGTGAAATTGAAATGACTTCAGATTTTTCTAATAGAACAAATAGGACCACGTTGATTTGTACAGTATTTTTTTACAACTACTTTGCATATTAAAGCAGTCATTTCAATATAAAGGAATGAAATTTCTTAAGAATCAATATATAAATATGGCAGGACTTCAGTAGATGTGAACCTTTGGCTTTAAACACATGTTTTAATACTCCCTTGCTTTCCCCCCTTGAGCATTTACTCTCAAAAACTAGTTTCAATGTTTTTCTTCTGCTCAAATTTATTTCATTGAACTAAAAAAAATTAAAAGAGACTGTCAACAGAAATCATTTCATCCTTCTGTCTGCTTGCCAAACTGATCTAAATACATTAGCTGAATTTTAAATCAAGAGTATATCATCTATACTCAAATTTGTCTGCCTAGTGATTGATGAGTCATACCTTTCATTACCTATTCTACGCATCTAATATCTTAGCTTCTTTTTCTTGGTACACAATAGCTACCAGTTTTCTGTTCTTGAATTGCTTGCTTAATACTTATTTTTATTCTGTCCTCAAAATTCATTCCTTTTTCTCCGACTCACTTCTTAATATCAATTTTCTAGGGTTGCTTTGTTTGCTTGATTATTTTTTTCCCAAACAGTTAACTGCAAGTAATCAACTTATGACCATAACTGGGACTGAAATTTTGGTTATTAGGCAATGCAGTAGTCAAACAATTCATCACATGACCCAACTGATTTTATGACCATTTTTACTGCAGCTGTTAAACAAATCCAATTAAAATGAGCAAATAGGTAGGAAGTGTTGGGAAAGATAATCTCTTCCTGAGAATCGTGCAGAGTTGCTGCTGCTGTCCGAACCTAATGCTCTTGCTTAGATGGATACCATCATCTGACTTGCCATAAAGCAGATCTTGATGTTGCTGTGTTCTACTGGAATCAGAGGTGGTATTCAGCAGGTTCTGACCAGTTCTGGAGAACCGGTAGCGGAAATTTTGAGTAGTTTGGAGAACCAGTAAATACCACCTCTGACTGGCCCTGCCCCCATCTATTCTCTGCCTCTCGAGTCCCAGCTGATCAGGAGGAAATGGGGATTTTGCAGTAGCCTTTCCGTGGAGTGGGGTGGGAATGGAGATTTTAAAGTCTCCTCCCCCTGCCACGGCCACCAAGTCATGCCACGCCTACCAAGCCATGCCCACATAACTGGTAGTAAAAATTTTTGAATCCCACCACTGACTGGAATACTGTAGTATAGGTTGGCAGTTTGCCTGCTGGCATGGAAAATCTGGAGCCACAAGACAGCCCTTCCCTACTAGATTTGATAAACTAAGAATAACAAGGATTAAGCTTGTAAATGGTAGACCAAACATGTCTGAGTATCTTTCCCACCTTCACAGGCTTCAATGTCTGAAACTCACTGAATAATGAGAGAGCTCTAAGCATTTCTATTTTTGGTATTGCATTAGTTTGAAGATTTCAGTTTCAGTTTGTCTAAATATTTCATAAAGTATAGTGCATCTCTCATAATTGATTTTTCTTTCCTTTCTGCTTAAAGACTTGACTGATCAAGTTTTTTATTAAATAAATCCGATCTGTAATATTTATTTGGCAATGACTCCTGTTTATTTATTTTTAATGGAAATATTCTTTTTTTAGACTTGGTGTATCTACCAGTAAATAGAAATGAAATGAGTCTTGTAATGATCCTGCTGTAATCACGAAAGGTCTTCAGCAGTTCACAAAGATAAAAAATCACTGTTGTGGTCCTCTGGCGGCCTGCTGAGTCGGACAGTGAGGAGGTTGGGGAGGAGCATGGGCCAGTCCTGAAGTCTGGGGAAGGCTCGGAGAGGGCTCTGCATCGGAGGCAGAGACGGGTCCAGGGCCATCTGAGAGTTATGTGGTGCCTCTGGAGCCTCCAGAGTCAAACAGCAGTGAGGCAGAGGAACAGGGGGAGCCTGTTCCAAGTGTGTGCATGTGCATAGCTGCCAGAAGGCAAGAACAGTTAAGACAGTTAAGACAGAAAGGACGATTCAGTAGTAAGGTTTAGAGGTTATTGGCCCCTCCCATAGGACATAAAGGAGGAGCAAAGACCACATGAGCCTTTGCAGGAAGCAATTTTGTTCATGCTGGTCGGTTTACATTGTGAAACTCCATTTTGATTCTTTGCTCCATGTGGCCTTGCCAAACTAATTGCCAATTAAGTCTTTGGCAGAGTTTTAAAGAAGATAAAGGTGGGGCGCTTATCAGCCTTATCCTGAAAGACTTTGGCAGCCTACTTTCAGACTCTTTACAAACTATTTGGGACTATTACGGGCTGTGGATAAACATAATTCACAGCTTTTGAAATAAAAAGAGGATTTTTGGGAATAAGTGTCTGCTTTTTATTGTATCAGGAAGCCTAGGTCAGAACAATCACTATCATCATATATAAAACATCTTATAAGTACATTTTTTATTGGTTTATATCCCATCTTTATCATTTTTACAAATAATAATTCAAGACTGTGAACATATTCGAACACACCCTTCTCCTCCTATTTTTCCCATAACAAACTTGTGAGGTGAGTTGGGCTGAGAGAGAATGACTGGCCCAAAGGGATTTGAACTCACAGTGTTATGTTTTCTAGCCTGGTGCCTTGACCACTAGACCAATTAAAAAGCCCCTGAACAATAAATAAATTATTACTTGATTTGGATAGTTTTAAGTCCCCAACATCTTCAGGCCTTCTCTCTCAAAGGCCTAACTGACATTGGAACCCGTGAGGCTTTTTTGTGTGCGAAATGTTATGTGAAACATTATCTTCTGTTTTTTAATGTAAAATATGTGAAGCATGAAAAGGCAGAGATTTGGAGGGGGGAAAGGTTGTAATATATAGTTGGATGACTTCTTAAATCCTGCACTTTCTAGATATACTTGATCTCTCAATAGTTTAATAATAATAATATTCCTTTTAATTTGCTGGGATAATAGGACCAAATATTATTTGAGTAAATGATTTTGCACAATTCATTTACATTCCGCCAAAAGGAGAAAATAAAGTATCAGTTTTAATTGCCCCCATCCCATTATTGGGCATCAGACACACTTTTTTTGCTCAAGGTTTATTTAGCATATTCCTATACCCACAAGGACTATCGTTCACTTAAATGCTTACTTGGCAAAGAATACAATCAAAGAAGCTGTCATGCCTCAAAGATAATGCTCAAAATTGCAGAATGGGTTGGGAGAGGAAAAAGAGAGAAAGGCTGATTAGAGGAGGTAATAGCCAACAATGTATTTGTTTGGTTTAATTCAAGATCAAAGATGTTAAAGTTTAGAAGCAACCCTAGTAGACCCCAAGAGCATTCTAACACAATCTTTTTGTTTCTCAGGGGACCGATTTCAGGTTCTATTTTATCAGCAGTGACCCCCTTGGTTCTTGAGTGATCCATTTGCATTTGGGAATCCATTTTGGGAATTACAGAAGAGAGATTTTCCAAAAGTTGGAGGATTTAGCATTCTGATTACAGCTGCTAGGCTGACTGTCATTAAATACTGGAAATCCAGGATTTATTTCACCAGTTGACAAATTATTGTACAAATAATTATGCGTGGGAGGCTTTTAATAATGGCAAAGAGATATGAGGAAGAACATTATTTTCCTAATAATACTTCTGTCCCTGATGGAATTAAAGATGCAATAGGCAACACTGCTAATTTAATGATTCTGGGTTCCTTAGAACGTTTATTTACATAAATTTGTTCTCTTGCTCACAAAGTGTGGTTTGGTTTATATTTGAATTGTATAATTCAGATTATTAACCTTATCAAATTTCTACTCAGAAAATCCATTAGTAATGACCCTTCCTGAGAAATCAACCCCTACTTTGATTATGATTCAAGCAATCAAAGCTCACAAATCATTTGTATATTTGTCTGCCTGTATATATTTGCTTATTTATAAATGCCTTCATTTGACTGATATTTCTCATTTATTTTGTTGTTCTGCAGCTGATCTGCTCTTCATCTGTTTATGTCTTTGTGGTGCCAAAAGAGTCAAAAGGGATTCAGATGAATCTTTCAGATTAATGGATTGGAGGCTAGTTTGGGGTCTTGGGCTACAAAATTGGAAGGTAAGATGGTATTCTGTCATTGCTGGCAATTTTCTTTACTACTACTTTTTTTTTCTTTTCAAAATGATCCAAATCATTGAATCTTCTGTGAGAAAAATGTGTATAGTTACTAGAAATGCATCTTTGCAAAAAGTGTATTTCTTTTTGGGTTCTCAGCATTTCTAACCTATTTCCACTGTTTTTAATGATTATGGCTGCTTACAGTCTGTATAAGAAAATTGCTCAGACTGCATTTGTATAATTTATCTCTGCTGATCTCTCCTGTGTCATATAATTATTGCTACAATGTTTGGATAGAAAATTTTGAAAATGAATGATGTAATTTTTAAAAAAATGATTTTTTAATGTAAATCTTCATAAACAGCTGATTTGGCAGATATAAAGTAAACCTTCAATTTGAAGGACCGTTTGTAAGTAGAGACTGGATGTGCATTAAGCCCAAAAGCCCATTAAATCTGAATTTATATGAGTTGCAACAATTTGTTCATTTGAGTAATGGCATGTGGCAAATACATAAATTATGCAATTTACATCAGTGTATGTTATTTGTATAATTATGTAATGAGGGCAATAATATAAATTATATTGTTAATGTGTACCATTATATCATTATACAGACAACATAAAGTTATAAAAATGATGAAACTTGTCTGGATTACTGTAGAACAAAGAACTTTATATGTTAAATGATGAAACATAAAAAAATGTGTTCATTGTTTCCAAAATTTACTAACCGAAGGTCCATTAAACCCAGGTTGACTGTATATGGATATATATTTGTGTATTGTAATTATATTGTGTGTTTTTAAAAGCTAATAGATATTATGATTTATTTTCACCCATATAACCCACCCACGCAAATAACCCGCCCACGCGAATAACCTGCAGATTTTCAAGATCGTGTAAAATGTTTCCCGTATACCCCGCCCACTTATATAACCCGCAATGAGTAAGCCATCGGCAAACATTACATTAGCGCTATTCCATCGGACCTACCCATTAAAACCAATCGGAGGAGAAAGCCTGGGCGAGCTGGGGAGGGGTTGGAGGAACTCAACTCAAGGGAGAGATCTTGAAATTCAATAGAAAAAAAAATGCTTGGGTTTCAGGACGCCTTCGTGAAAACCCCACCCCTGGCTATGGGCGAAGTGACCAGGAAGAAGCAGGAGGTGAGAAGAAGCCTTCTCTGGGCTTGGAAGTCCGGCAGGAAGGGAAGGGGAGGAGGCGGCGGCGCGGCTGTGGCTCCGTTTTCACACACACACACACCCCTCCCTTCTTCTGCTTTGCTCTGTGAAAGGGCTTCACTGCCGAAGCATTTTGGTTTAAAAAAAAAAACACCGTCCCTTTCTCTCTCCAGTTAACAGGGCCAACCCAAGTGGTGCATTTTATCTGGGAGACGCCACGCAACGAGGGAATCTCCTTTTGGGGGGGGGTGTGAGACGCTGACAGAAAAAGGGCAAGCAGTGGCTGTGTGAGGCGGCCTTGAGAGCTCCAAACGACCTACCGTACTGGCTGGCGAGGTTAGTTCTCTAAAGGCCGTTGAAAGCTCCGGGGAAACCCCTTTTTCCGCCCTCGGAGCCCCCGGTGCTTCCTCAACCCCCCCACACTTTTTCCTCTTTGGTTCACCCCACCCCCGCCCTCAAGGGCCCGGGACTCTGGGAAAGTGTGCAGCTGGGGGGCTGGGGAGGAGAGAGCGTCTACCGTTCCTCACGGGAGGCACTTCGAGCCCCGCCGTATCTGAGAGGCTCTTAGTCGTCGGTGTGGGAGAGTAGAGAAAGGTTAAAACGTTTTTGAAACATAAAAAGAATCCTTTGTGGGCAAACTTAAAGCTGCTGGGCTGCACGGGCTGGCTGTAAATTGAGGGCATGTTTTGCCTTTATTTATTTTGCCGCCTCCCCTTCCCTTCCTCGGAGGGGAACGCTCGGAGCAAAAGGGACCCCCGCCTCGTTAAAGCCGCATCCGACGCTTCACCTACAAATGATCCCGATTCTCCTGCGTCCTTCCTTCCTTCCCTCCCTTCAATGTACCGTACTCTTCCTATAAAGAGAAGGGAAGCGTGAACAAACTCCGGGCAGGAGATGGGCTCGCGTAGAGGTACCAGAAGTTTAACCGTTTCACCTAAGCCACAGCTCGTCCTCTCTTGGGACAGCCTTCCGCCGACATTAAAACGATGCGTGAACTTGCAAAAAACTGTGGCAGGCACGGAGGGGAGGGAGGGAGCGAAAAAAGAAGCGAGAAACGGATATTTTCTCCCTCTCGTGAAGGGGGGAGGATCTGGTGCTTTCCGGCTCGGGCTCCTTTTCTCCCTTTTCCTGCTTGGGTTTCGGGACGCCTTCGTGAAAACCCCACCCCTGGCTATGGGCGAAGCGACCAGGAAGAAGCAGGAGGTGGGAGGAAGCCCGGATTCTGCAGCCCCTTGCCTTCTCTGGGCTTGGAAGTCCGGCAGGAAGGGAAGGGGAGCAGGCGGCGGCGCGGCTGTGGCTCCGTTTTCACACACACACACACCCCTCCCTTCTTCTGCTTTGTTCTGTGAAAGGGCTTCACTGCCGAAGCATTTTGGTTTAAAAAAAAAAAAACACCGTCCCTTTCTCTCTCCAGTTAACAGGGCCAACCCAAGTGGTGCATTTTATCTGGGAGACGACACACACACACACGACACGTGCGGCAGGAGGAGCGGCGTCCTCCGCGCTCTCGGCTGCCACAAACGCCACGCAACGAGGGAATCTCCTTTTGGGGGGGGGGTGAAGCGCTGACAGAAAAAGGGCAAGCAGTGGCCGTGTGAGGCGGCCTTGAGAGCTCCAAACGACCTACCATACTCCGTTTTCACACACACACACACCCCTCCCTTCTTCTGCTTTGCTCTGTGAAAGGGCTTCACTGCCGAAGCATTTTGGTTTAAAAAAAAAAACACCGTCTCTTTCTCTCTCCAGTTAACAGGGCCAACCCAATCCCGCGTCCTTCCTTCCCTCCCTTCAGAGCGAGGAAGCGGCAGCTCGTCCTCTCTTGGGACAACTTGCGAAAAACTGGAGGGAGGGAGCGAAAAAAGAAACGAGAAACGGATATTTTCTCCCTCTCGTGAAGGGGGGGGGATCTGGTGCTTTCTCCGCTCGGCGACTAAGAGCCTCTCAGATACGGCGGGGCTCGAAGTGCCTCCCGTGAGGAACGGTAGATGCTCTCTCGCCTGCCAGAAGGGAGCAAAAAAATAACAAAGGAGCGGAGAAAGCACCAGATCCTCCCCCCTTCACGAGAGGGAGAAATCCGTTTCTGGCTTCTTTTTTTGCTCCCTTCTGGCGTTATTATTGCAAAGCAGAAGAAGGGAGGGGTGTGTGTGTGTGTGAAAACGGAGCCACAGCCGCGCCGCCGCCTCCTCCCCTTCCCTTCCTGCCGGACCTCCAAGCCCAGAGAAGGCGAGGGGCTGCAGAATCCGGGCTTCCTCTCACCTCCTGCTTCTTCCTGGTCGCTTCGCCCATAGCCAGGGGTGGGGTTTTCACGAAGGCGTCCCGAAACCCAAGCAGGAAAAGGGAGAAAAGGAGCCCGAGCCGCCGAGCCAGCCCACTGCCGCGAGGAAAGTGGTGGTCCCAAGCTCTCCCTTTAGTTAATCTGTGTAAAATATTTTACGTATACCCCGCCCACTTTTATACCCCGCAGGGGGCGCTGTGCATGTAAAAAACGCATATAACCCGCGGGTTATATGGGTGAAAATACGGTATATTTCAGGTGATCCATGCACTACGAAAAGAATTACATAAATATAAATGAATATAATCTGTAACTAATTAATTATATGAAATAATTAATTTTAAATAAATAAAATCTGGATATAATTGAACTAATCATTAGAAATTTGAATCTCAAGGTACATTGTTGACTAAATTTACGGTTTAGGGTATTTTTAAATCAAGAACTCTTATCAATACAATTATTTTGCCTTCCAAACCACCGATTCCTGCTTTATCTGTTGTCTTCCTTGTTGATTAACATTCTATGGGAGATAGCTGTTCCCCCTTTGACTTCCTGACTCCTTTGATGGAGAAAGTTATTTTTAGGGGAAGTTAGGAATTTACTAGAAAGATCATCCTTTGTAGAATTATTGTTCTGGCAGATGTCAAGGTAATTAAAATGTGTGATTTATTGTGAGGGGCATCATCTACATCTTCTCATTTTACTTAGTAGTATATCAGAGCAATAGTATAATTTCTGCTCCTTCCACTTATTTTAATTCAGATTCTCTCAGTAGTAATTCATTCCCTTGGATATTTGTGCAGCTGTAGCTATTTATAAGCTTTAGTGTCACCTTTACTGCACTTAGAAAGATGCAAATTGTAGTCTTCGAACATGGGAATTTCTTAGCAGATGTCATATAGTCACGAAGTCGTATGTGCCTTATCTTATTTAGTTCTCATTCTTAGCTGCCCTATCACCACTTTCTGAACATCTATTTTATTCAAAACTATATTTTCCTGAGCCTTTATAATGCCAGCTCTACAGCGAGGGTGTCCATGTCAGATTCAAAGTACTCTTGTTTACTTCAGATGAGAATACAGAGTACCATACTCCTAATTTCATTCCATTTTCCTTTCCACTTGATTTCTACTGTTCCCCTGCTTCCCAGTGATCAGTTGATCTTTGTAACAAATCATGTAACATGAAACATCTCCAGCTATATCCCCCCCCCCATTATTTTCTTGTGCCGTTCAATGACTGAGAGTATTAGGAGAAAATATTTGCTAACACTTAATTCATTTTCATAGATTCATGTGTCACTGTCCATGCAAAACATTAGGAGTGGCGGTGGGTTCCTGTATCCTGAATTCTGATTTGTTTGCTTTGTTTGTACTGAATTGTATTTTGAGACAGATGCAGCAATCCAGTGCTAACTTTACTGCTTCTGAGCTGAGAGAAGGACAGTGCCATTAAGTAAATGTCAGTTGTGCATGTTTGGCTTTGTGTTCCTTGTTAATAATTATAGAGAGGAAGCTACCTATTTCCTCCTTCCCCCCCTCCCCCAAAGTGTGTGGAAGCCAGATGTTTTACCCAGGGCAGAAAACAATGCTGGCCTTGAACTACCAACTTAAAAATTACAGTCGTGCATGTTTCTGATGAGGCATGCAAGTCATCCAAAGGGTATGGTTCAAAACAGAAGGGTGAACTTAACTAGAATTACTCTCATTTTCTAATTTGTTACAGCCAGAGGTGGTTTTCAGCAAACTGGAAGTGAAAATTTTGAGTAGTTGGGAGAATCGGCAGATACCACCTCTAGCTGGCCCCGCCCCTGATTTATTTGCTGCCTCCCGGGTTCCAGCTAATGGGCTGGGTCTTCTTTTGTTGTCCTGCACAGGAGAACGGAGTTGGAAAGCAGGTTAATGGGGTGGTGAGGGAATGGGGATTTTGTAGTAACCTTCCCCAGGAGTGGTGAGGGAATGGGGATTTTGTAGTATCTTTCCCCTGGAATGGGGAGGGAATGGGGATATTGCAATGTCCTTCCCCGCCCATCAAGCCATACCCACAGAACCGGTAGTAAAAGTTTTTTAATCCCACCGCTGGTTACAACCTTGAAAGACCTATTGTGTTTGTAACTTTTGTAATACATACATACATACATGTAAGAAATAATATAATACAAATAAAATATAAAAACAATATACATTTTAGAAAAGAGTAAATAGGAGAAGAAAAAAAACCTGTACACATGTATACACACGCTAGACCACATTTTCCATCCTTCATTCTGTCAACCATCCTGTCTTCCTAACCGAACTGGAAGTTTGGATTAATAAGAGTATTGTTTGTCTTTTTAAAAAGTCAGAATCATATAAACAAAGGTTTCTACTTCTCATGGCAGCAGGAATGCATCTGCCTGGGAAAGTCTCTGAATCCGGCGCAAGTGGGACTTCTAATAATGAGATGAGTAAGATTTGTTTGCTCAGCATGTTTTCTTATCTCTTCACACAACTAGCAACTGCACATAATGTTTCTGCAGATCACATTGCATCTCTATTATTGTGATCACAATTTTCTCCCCAAAGAAATGAAGGTTCATTTATATTCATTGGAGTTAAGATTACTGAGTTAAATAGGTGTTACTGCAATCATTATGAGCTGGCCTGACTGCATCCTGGGATCTAAACGAAGCTGGTATTCTTGTGAAACCTTTCATTCCTTTTATGGTTCCTGCTTACTTTGGAAATCCTTTCAGCTCAAAAGAAATGCCTGTCCTACCTATCGACTAAATAAAGACGCTGCGGGAACAGAATAAAGTGCAATAGGGCAAGGACTCTGGACAAAGTTCTTGGCTTCCCTTCAAAAAAGAAATTATTTGAAGAAGTCTTTGATTGAACAGAAGAAATAGCAGAATAGAGTAAAGCAGTTTTGAAGGCTTACATTTTGGTCATGATGCCCATTATGCAGGTTTTTTATGTATGTATATATGTATGTATGCTGGTCTTGTTGTATTCGAGTCTTTTCCTGTGTAAGATTGAGATTGTCTTGGCAATGTTTCAGCGAGGTCTCCCTCACCATCTTCAGGCTGGGTTTCGGGCTTAAAGTTTAATATATATATATGGATTAGAGAAAGTACAAACAGAACATAGAAAAATGGCTTTAAGGAGTAGAGAGCCTCATAAAGATAATTTAATTAGCAGACCACCTGATATATGTAAACATATTGAGAGGTAACTTGAAACTTGACTTTTGGTCCATCTGTCTCCAGCCCAGCTAGTCACTAGCAGGGTCATTTATCACAGGTCATATTTCAAGATTTGTACCATAGATGGTTCTATGTCAGGGATTGGAATGACTTTTCAGCTGTCCCACTGATTATTATTTGTCAGGCCCCCAAATGAAGAAATTTGTGTTTGGGGTTTCATTAGGCACCGTGTTTCCCTGAAAATAAGACAGTGCCTTATTTTCTTTTGACTCCCTGGCCTTATTTTTGGGGAGGTCTTATTATTTTTGAGGTGGCAGGGGGCAGGGAGCGTAGTCACTTCATGACTGCTGCTGTGTTACAATATTTTCAGGGAGGGCTTATTTTTGGGGAAGGCTTTTTTTAGTGCGTGTGCTCAAAAGCCTGATTGGGCTTATTATCCAGGGAGGTCTTATTTTTGGGGAAACAGGGTGTTCATATACTGTGGTGTACAGAAAGTAGTGTAGGTACAGTATGACAGTTTAAAGAGAGTAAAGGGGAATGTTACAAAGCTGCTGTCCTTTGAGCAACCTGTGAGTTTTTGTGGAATAGAGTAATTTTACTTGGGATGAAACACTAAACCTTGGCATTAGGACAGCATGAGAGATAGGCCTAAAAGAGGGAAAAGATAAAAATGCAGATGAAGTAAAATGTATTCTTGAACAGGATGAATTGGAGGAAAAGGAAGCCTCTTTGTTTCTTTTTGTAATTCTCCCCAGAGTCTTGTACAATTTATTTGTTTATTTCCCCAGGATATCCCGTACTTTATCTCATAGGATTAATTTTTGATGACTTCAGAATAATGAGATTCATTTCAGATGGCTCAGGTTTTTGGAGGCCTTCCCACACTTTTAAATCAACACTGGAATAGAGTTCTCGGTATATAGCACAACCTCTTCGTCAAAATGTTTGAATACTTTGTCCCCAGTTGAGAGTAGTTCTTGTATCATCTCTAGGCAGCTTAGGAACATGTAATACTGTATAACTGGAACGTTGATTTCAAAGGTAAGCTTTGAATCCCTTGGGGTCCATTTTACTTAGTGATTTTTAAGATTTGCTTATAGAACATGAACTGCATGCACTTGCCTTTGAATAGTATTCAGAATCTTCCAAATAGTTAAAGATGTTGCTGCAAAAGCTTTGCTAGGAGTAGAAGGCTTCTCCTATGCTTGCACCATCAGTGCTAGCTAGCTATCACCAGGAGTTGTGGTGGTGCAGTGGTTCGAATGCAGTATTGCAGTCTAACTCTGACCACTGCCAGGAGTTTGATCCCAACCAGCTCAAGGTTGACTCAGTCTTCCATCCTTCCGAGGTTGGTCAAAATCAGGATCTAGATTGTTGATTGCAATATGTTGACTTTGTAAACCGCTTAGAAAAAGCTTTAAAACTCTATGAAGCAGTATATAAGTCTAAGTCAGTGGTTCCCAACGTGGGGCCAACACACCACAGGGAGACAATTTGATTTTTAATGGGGGCAATTTGAACCTTGTTTAAACCAAGTTAATGGCCTTTTAGGCTTCCTCCCTGTGAGTAGAATTCATTTTTTGAGTAAAGTAAGAATTATATGTCATGGGGGGGAAGGACATCAGGATTTCAGAGATGCTTAGGTGGGGCATGGCCAAAGAAAGGTTGGAAACCACTGGTCTAAGTGCTTCTGCTGTTACTGTGTCAAGACAGGACTATCCCAGCTTAGTCTAAAGTGATGAGTTACCTGAGATGTGGGAACTGTCTTTTCCACAATATCTGAGGGTTAATGAAAACTGATTTCAGTTTCCTAAAACATACATTAGGATAGTGATATAATAAGAATGGATACTCAAAAGGATTCCATGAATTGTTTTCTTGGCCGATTAATGAGAATGTCTCTTCCCTAATTTATACACTGAAGAGAATGCTACTTTTGTTCCTACTTTTAATACGAAGGAGTTTGGGTCTTGTGAGCCTATAATCCGAGTCACAAGTGGCAAAGATTCCACTACCACACTTCGTTGTACCATTCCTGAAACCTATTTAACAAATTTTGAAGATCTTAAACTACCAATTTATATAACTGAACTTTTGTATGAAGGTTAAGGTTAAGAAAACGTTAAGGCAGACATTTGGAATTGAGCATCGGAAGACAGAATTTGAAGTATGTGCAAATGATGAACATGTTTAGCAATATACATTATCAAAATGTATAAATTTAAAATTTTAAACCGAAGAACAACAAGTAAAAAGGTATGATAAAGTGGGCTAAGAATTGATGGAATAGTGGGAAAATATGTGTTTAAAAAGATTGAAATTTACATCAGTCTATAATCTAAGAGGTTTTTGTATAAAATGATGTATTGTTGGTATATGACATCAGAAAAATTGTCTAGAATGTATACAGTTATTTCAAATTTACATTGGAAATGTGAAAAATATGAAGGGTCATTTTACCATGCCTGGTGAATTTGTAAAAATGCCAGAAATTTCTGGGTTCAAATAGGCACAAAAAAATGGAATGGAATATTTGGCCACATGAGATTAGACACACAAGGATTTTGTCTCTGATGCAAAAACTCTCAATGTACATGCAAAGCAGCAGAGTAATCATAATCATCATAATACCAATAAATGGGAGTTATAAGGAAGACAAGAAGGATAATAATAATACTACATCCATACAACATGGGTAAATACACATAGACATTAGACAGTATTGTGAGAATTAAATATTCAGCAGAGTAATGGCATAAGGAAAAACACTATCTGTGTGTCTAATTGTTTCTCACATGCAATACTCTATAGGGGCATCCTGAGGAGAGGAGTTGAAACAGTTTATGTGTCAGCGTTCCAAATATCATGCAGAATTAAATCAGAGTCCAAGGCAGAGCTATCCTTAAAGTTCCAATTTAATAAGACAGACATGTTGACATCATACTGTGTAATCCTAATTCTGGGAGTTACATCGGATTTCCACCCAGTTGAAAGTTCATGATCTTGTCCCCACACCCACAAATCCATCACATGGTCCAATCTTCTTCTTCCACGCTGGCATCTCCACCCAGCTGCTTCCAGTCCGGTGCAGAGGTGCGGAGACAAAAGATGACCTTGGGCTTCTAGAAAAGAATGACAAAAACACATTCCACAATTCTACTCCTTTCTATTCCCCCCTCCCAACTACTACACTAATGAAACAGCATAATGAAATAAGAGAGAGTGCGGCAGGCCAAAGATCCTAAAAGGGATATAACTGCAGGCCTGACATTATGTCCAGGATATAAGGGGTCTATAGATATTTTCTGAGCTCTCCTTCTAACCTGCACCATATACAGGTCTTGTGTAGAAGGCAGGCTGGTTGAAATTGTTCTTTCTGCAGTCCTTACTATCCGGAGTCTGTAGCTGTCCTGTTTAGTTGCTATACCATACCAGACAGTTATAGAAGTACAAATCCAAGGAAAGCAAATAAAGCAAATAGGATTGCCTCATTGACATTACTAAATAATTGCTGGATAATTATGTAAAATATACACAAAGCTTTCCTTGGATTTGTACTTCTATAACTGTATGGTATAGCAACTAAACAGGACAGCTACAGACTCCGGATAGTAAGGACTGCAGAAAGAACAATTTCATACATATGTATACATGTATGTATGCATGCATGTGGTATTGATAAAACATAGCATATCATCGCCATACATTGACAGCTTATGAACATTTCCAACCATGGTTATAATTTAAAATAGGTCAGTGATTCCAATATCAATTAAGTTAAAAATAAAAGGTGAGGGACATTCAGATATCATTATTTTAACAGAGGATATCTTAAGGGGAAATTCAATTTGTAATAAAGGTAGCACAAGGAATAGAATACCAATTTATTTCAGTTGAAAAAAGCAGGAGGAAATCCGTATTTAGGAAAATGTGAAAATTCATTATAGCAAGAGAATGCTATAGTTCTTTTTTTCCTTGAGCTTTCTCTTCCAGGCAGTTTCTGCATTTATTATTGAATACTGAGATTTCTAGTCCTTATTAACTTTACATCAAAAATGCTGTTTTGGAGCTGTGGAGCTCAGTATGGCTGTTCCAGATGGTGGCTGCCAAGAGATCTAAGGGCTCTTGAAATCAGATATTGATGCTCAGAGCAGACTGGCTTTTCAAAATTAAAGAAACAACACTTTTTTAAAACCACCTGTTTTAGACTGTTTTATTCAAATGCTAATATTCTAAATACTTACATCATAGTAATATTAAAATCCTCAAAGGTAGTGGTGGGAATAGTAATAGTGCAAGGCAAGTTTGGCTTATTTTATTTTTAAAAAATTCCTTTTGGAGGTGTGGGTATGTGCTGCTGCTACTTTCCTAAATTGCTGTAGAATTTTGCTTTTATTATTATTTTTGTAAGCATGGAAAGTGAAAGAGAACAAAATTACATTAAGAATGTGGCTTGGCAGATGGGCAACATATACATTTGATAAATAAATAAAAATATTTGTTTTTGCACTGTGCAGTGGTTTGAATTCATTTGCAAAGGGGTGTTTTGGAATGCCCTGTTGCATGAATGGAGCATCTTTTTAAAATAGCCTCATCTTTTTCCAGGCTTGCATGGCTGTTGCAGAAACTTCTCCCTAGTAATCCTATGTTCCGTGATATAGAGGTTCCTGCTTTAATGAGTCCCAGAGGTGCTGTGTTTCTGTTTTTTCATGTATTATGGAATGCCTCTTTTTAATGAACTCTGAACTGCAGCACAATCTTATGTATGGTTATAAGTCTTGCTTCCAATAATTCTCATGCTGCATCAACCTTTAAATCTACCGAGATGGCCAGTTTAGATTTTTTTTTGCAAGCCTTTGGGCTTTTATTGTTGACATAATGAACAATAGCATCTTTCATATTTTTTTTAAAAAATGCCTCTATGTGTACACCCTTCATTTCAAATTTGCTGACTCATCATCCTCTGTTCACTTGGAAACCTGCCACATGGTTGAATTTGCCAAGAGATAAAATATGCAGGATCAGGTTAGAGAAAGTATATGTTATTTGAATGAAAACTTTAAGGAACAATAAAGATAGCTCTTTTTAAAAAAGAGCAATGTCTAAGAGCAGGACTTTATTTTCCCAGTATTGAGTTATCTATATCTGCATTTACTTCACTGCTAAACATACCGATGTAGAACCTAATACTATAGGATGCTAACACTGCAGTTGTGTTAACCTAGTAAGAGAATATCAATAGCAATCACTTAGACTTCTATACCGCTTCATAGTGCTTTACAGCCCTCTCTAAGCGGTTTACAGAGTCAGCCTATTGCCCCCAACAATCTGGGTCCTCATTTTACCAACTTCAGAAGATGGAAGGCTTGAGCCTGGTGAGATTCAATCTGCCAAACTGCTGGCAGCCGGTGATCAGCCTGCAGTACTGCACTCTAACCACTGCACCACCGTGGCTCAAAAGCAAGGATGAAAGACATAACAACAGCTTAAAAAGTAATACTTTGTGGAATAGAATTGGGTAGGATAATTTACATAAATACAAATATGAGTTTCATTTCATTTTTTCCCCCTAGGTTAAACTTTTATTACAATTTCTAAGTAGAAAAGCAATGGCAGGAAGGTCTTCTGAACAATTAAAGAGATTCCTTTTGTTTTTCCAGTAGGATGCAGAGGAGGATGACCCAGGAAAGGCAATTGTTAGCCATCAGTAACTAGCAAAGAATTTTCCCTTTCCTGGGATCTTAGAAAAACAATGCTAGGCATAAAGAGTGATATAACTGATGAGTGGTGGTTTGAAAAGTTGAGATCAATACAGAAGGAACAAGGACCAACAAGTGAGAAAATTCTTGGGGTAATAATGGTTGGGCCCCGTTGCATCATGTTGTGATTAATATAGTTATGGGAGCAGAGCAATGTCAGGGGTGAAGAAATAAACTTATTACAACATGCTTTAAGTCCTGTAGTAACAGTGAAAGACCAAAAAATGGCCAAGCCCTTAGGAATGGATATTGAGAAAATCATTACAAGTGTTATATGTGAATAACTGCTTTCTGTGTACACACTGGCATATGTTAAACATGAAATACTGATGCCCACTCTCAAAAGAAAAAAATATATTCACTATAGACACATACATAACACACACACACACATGCATAAGCGGAAAAAAGAGTCTTGAGAGACTACTATTACTACTACTTGAGAGTTGAATTGAGCAACATTCTTCCTATTATCACAGTGAGGTGTATTCAGCAACTCTTTCAGATTAGTTATCTTCCTGAAGAGGCAATAGATTTGATTTCCTGGATAGGTGTAATTATAGAAGCTAGCAAGGAGAAATAGCAGTGCTCATGTCAGGGATGACTTGGCTACAACAGTCTCCTCTCTGGTAACTTTCTGGCAGGGGTGGGTTTCAGCCGGTACACACCAGTATGCGTGTACCACTTCGTGAAATTTAGCATGCCTTCCCGTACCTGAGCTTCCGGAGGCACCGTACCAGAACACTCCCCCCTAGTCTGCCCCTCTCCTGCTTATTCCCTCCCATATGGTCGCTCATTCACTTGACCCGCCCACCCACTTCCTTTGCCGGAGTGGAGGATTGGGAAAGCCCACATGGCACACACTCCCTTCTCTTTGACAGTCGCTAGGTTTCCAATGGGAATGAGGAAGAAATCCATGTACTTTCCTCCCTCTGCATGGATTTCCCCCCCCCCATTGGAAACGAGGTGGCTGTCAAAGAGAAGGGAGCAAGCATGTGTCACATGGGCTTGTCCAACAGCCAAATCCTCGCCTCCTGTTCCTTCCTTGGCTATTGGAGAAGCCCACGTTGGCTGCTCCCTTCTCTTTGACACCTGCCTCATTTCCAATGGGGGCATTTTTCCTCACTCTACATGGATTCCCCCTCATCGGAAACGAGGCAACTGACACAAACATAACGCATGTGTTAGGGAGACTGGATCAGCTGGGAAGCTGGCAAAAAAGAAGCCTCTGTTTCTCCGCTGCCTGGCTCACAGAGGAAGGAGGCGGGAATGATGGCCAGCACATGCCCCCTTGCCATTTTCCTGGCCAGCCACCCAGCCAGGTAGGGCTGCAGCTGACGGGCCGAGTGGTAAGTGAAGAGAATGCCAGACAGCATCCCTGCCTCTTTCCTCTGTGAACCGCGGCAGAGGAAAAACAGAGACTTCTTTTCTGCCAGGCTCCCAGCTGATCCAATCCCCCTTACATATGCGCCTTGCATTGAGGCAAGTGTGGTGTCTGTGTGTGTACGTGTATGCGTGATGTGTGTGCCTTCCGTGGCATGCCCAACATCTTCGGACAACCACCAGGTCACCCCCCGAATGGCAGAGAAATCTGGTTTCGGCAAAAGGAAAAAAACAGTTTGAAATTAGCCCTCTCTGTCACTCTGCTAAAAAGGCAGGAACCAAGGCCAAGAGATAACAGGATGACTAACCATATTCGGTTAAGCCCAAAAGCGGTAAGAGGTTGAATTGGGAGCTCTGTGAATTGGCTTGTAGGATACAGAATGCCATGATCATAGGATTTATTGGGCACCGCTTTTAGTTCATAGAATATTTCTACGAAAATAATTGGAAGGGATGTATGTGTGTGACAGAGAGAGGGGGGGAGGGAGATAGAGAGAAAGAGAGAAAGTAAGGAAGGAAGGCAGGAAGGAAGGTGGAGAGATACACACAAGAAAGGAAGGGAGGAAGGGAGGAGGAGAAATACACACAAGGAAGGAAGGAAGGAAGGAAAGAAGGAAGGAAAGAAGGAAGGAAGGAATGGAGGGAGAGTGAGAGAAAAAAAGAGAGACAAAGATAGAAAAAGAAAGAGAAAGAAAGAGAAAGAAAGAGAAAGAAGGAAAGAGAAAGACAGAAAGAAAAAGAAAGTGTGTGTGAGAGAGAGATGAAAGGAAGAAAGAAAAAGGGAGAGAGGGATGGAAGGGAGAAAGGAAGGAAGGAAGGAAGGAAGGAAGGAAGGAAAAAAAGTGAACTTATGACCACAATTGAGCCCAAAATTTTGGTTGCTAAGCAAGAGCATTGTTAAGTGAGTTTCACCACATTTTCCAAGTTGGCCATGCCAACCCGGTCACACGACCGCCAAGCCACACCCACCCACTCACATGACCACCGAGCCACTCCCACAAAACAGCCCACACCTACAGAATAGATTCTAAAAAAATTTGAAACCCACCACTGCCTCTTAGATAGAGTATTGCACTGCAGTTTATCTTGGTCTGCCTTTAAGGATGACTTAGTGACTGCAGCTGTGCAGAATGCTGTCTGAAACTTCCCTTATTGACCATGTCATACTGAGCCTATAGGCTACCAGTCTCACTTTAGCATTAATTAATACATGAGTTGTGCCTACATGCATTCAAGTCAATACTGAGTTGCTTACCAACCTGATTTTCACAGGTAAGATTAAAAAAAAAACACAGCGATGTACAATGTATGTGACGATGCCATCGGGCAACCTATTTTCTTTATAGATTTGCATTCCAACATGGGATGCAAATACATAAGTAGCAGCATTTACTTGATGATGTTACATCACTTTCTCCTCCACCTGCTCCTCTCATTGATGGCCCACCTTTTCTGGCATGGAGTTTCAGCTTTGGAAAGGGAAAATGTACAGGCTCTTTCATGCAGTGGATTAAAGACCTGATTGCACTTGTCACCTATGAGTACATTGCCAATACGTGTAGATTTTGTACGGACAAGTAGAGTGAAAGATGGATCCCATTTGTAAATAATAGACTATGTTAAAAAATGATAGCTTGTATGTTATTCAAAATGTATACATACTTGAATTGTATTTTCATTTTTCAAAAGCATTTTCTACATGTGTATTTCTCTCGTAAGTATTTTTGTAGGTTTTTTTATTTTTATTTTTTGTTATTATTTCAAAAACAATTAACAACATTTTTGGAATGCCTTTTCCTGGGGCCAAACTGACACCCACATCATCTTACTTTTTGGGAGAAGTATTAATTTGCATTTCAATTGAATGTTAAAAAATTGGTCCCATTATCCTTTCCAAACATTTGTGCCTATCTAGTGTTAAATCATAGTTCTTAACTATTTTAGAATTACGGAGTAGTGTGTGTTTACCTCTTATTTTACAGTCTGTATATTTTACAAGTATACTCTGTCATGAGGTGCTGTTTAGTTTCACAAGAATTTTAAAATCTCAAGCTTTATGTGCTTGTTAAAAGCAGGGTGCGGCATTGGTGTTTTTCATTCTTTTATATGCCCTGCAGCAAACCAGGCGAGATAGTGTGTAATATAAAATGCACAGCTTGGATTAGTCTGACGGGTTTAAAGTGTTTGGTGAGTTTAACTTTGTTGCACTCAGGAGGATGGGAATAAATAGGGGAATGTCTCATTCAGCTGGCCTTTACAGCTGTTGATAAGGACGAAGGAGATTGTTATCTGAAGCTACAAAGCTCTGAATTGCCTTCTTGCTAATTCAGGAGGCCCCCCTTTGGAGGGGGATATTTGGGCAACCCAAGTGAGAGGTCCCTGCTGATGAATTTGGCAATTTGATGCAAGGATTTCTTCTTCTTCAGGCTTTTGATCCTTTTTGCTCAGTGATGTCTATTCTTTCTGGTAGCAATGACTCTTCCCCCCCACCCCCCTTAGGCAGGCGGTAAAATGGGAATTAATGTGGTTAAAAACTGATGTCCTCTACATTAAAAATAAGGACAGCAGCCCCCAAACTGTGAATCCTCCTCAGATGCTGGAGAATCAAGAATGTGGAAAATAGGTCGGTAGTTGCCTACTATTGCCAGATAGGCAAAAGATACTACATTAATTCAGTAGTGATTAGCTATATATTTCTGGACCGAATTGAAGTGCTTGCTTTGGCCTTTAAATCTGGTTCAGGGCCAGATTATCTGAAGAAATCCTTATACAAGAAATGCTTGTATTTATCTGCATTTTTATTTTATTTATTTAATCAGATTTATAAATCTGCCCATCCCACACATGTGACTCTGGCCAGGGTACAATAAACAACCAGTTAAAATAATGAAAACAAGAGTTAAAAATAATTAAAGACAAATATAGTAACATAAAAACAAAACAATGGGAGAACAAATCAGCATCTTAACACTGGGGAGCTATCTCGTGCTCCCCATTTGGGTCCCCCCCCCAAAAAAAATTTCCTAAATGCCAGTAAAATCAGGTCTAGACAATAGATTTCACTTCAGCAGTGATAGTAAAATCTACCGTTAGAAGACTTGAAGGGGTTAAAAGATTAATAGAAATATATTCTTGTTTGAATGCTGTCTATTGTTTCAGTCATGCTAACTCCCAATTAAAGATGTCTCTGAAAACAATACCAAGATTAACGGCAGTCTCCTTACTTATCTGCTTGCATTTGAGATTAGTTAGATTGGCAGAAACAAGGAACAGAATTTCAAGTATTGGCTATCTTGTCTTGCGGAATAGGTAATTAGTTTCCTCAGTTGCAATAGTCAAAAGTACAACCTTCTTCATTTAAAATTCTTCTGAAGCTGCTTCCTGTCAAATTCTGACAGTAAAAAGCTATAAAACCACATATCAGGTTATACATATTGTTTTTTCTATATTAAAGGTTTGTTAATATTATATGTCACTGTTTTCAGTGGTTATAATGGAATCAGCTATCTAGGGGGTCCCAAATTGCAGCATTTAAATATGTGATCTACCAGTCCAGATGTTGGATCGGCAGTGGGGACCTGTATTCAACATTATTCTCAGCCTTGAACTCACAGGGTGAGTTTTGAGCAGTAATTCTTTTAAGTCTATCTCACAGGGTTTTGCTATTGTGGGAGGGAAATTGGAGCCTTGTGTATGCTGCCTTTTGTTCCTGGTATACATACAATATATGCCAAGACAATCTCAATCTTACATGGGAAAAGACCCGAATACAACAAGACCGATACAACTATATATATATATTTTCAACCCCCGGTATGCCCAAATATGGGAGGAAGATCACTACTTCCATTCTCTGTCCTTCGGCTCGTCACAAGAGACCATCCAGACAGAAACCCAATATTTTTTACTGTTGCCTTTTTGTTACATTTGTTATATTTGTGCTGATAAATAAATAAAGGGAGACTAGTATAGATCTATTTCAAGCTATTTAGCTCTCATCAGCTAGCCATACCCTTACTGGGAATCGAGCCTGTGCTGTATTGCCTCTAAGGCAGATGTGTTAAACATTGAGCCACAGAGCTCGACTCCTTATCAGCCAGCCAGGGTGAAAGGTATCTATTTAGATTTTACAACCCCCGATATGCCCAAATATGAGAGGAAGATCACTACTTCCATTCTCTGTCCTTCGGCTTGTCACAAGAGACCATCCAGACAGAAACCCAATATTTTTTACTGTTGCCTTTTTGTTACATTTGTTATATTTGTGCTGATAAATAAATAAAGGGAGACTAGTATAGATCTATACTAGTCTCCCTTTATTTATTTATCAGCACAAATATAACAAATATATATGTGTATGTGTGTGTGTGTGTGTGTATACGCTGTACATACATGCATACATGCATGCATGCATACATACATGCATGCATACATACATGCATACATACATGCATACATACATGCATACATACATACATATGCACACACACATATGTACATATGTGTTTTTATATGCTTTCAAACTGCTAGGTTGGAAGAAACTGGGACAAGTAACAGGAGCTCACTCTGTTACACGATGCTAGGGATTCGAACTGCCGACCTTTCTGATTGACAAGCTCAGCATCTTAGCCACTGAGCCACTGCAACGTGTGTTTGTGTCTGTGTGTGTACACGTGTACACACGCAGACCACAGTATTGATGCGAGTATTGATGCGCATATGTCAAAACATTATTATTGGCACAAATTGCATATTTTTAACTGGAGTTTTTTCCCCTAACATCTCAGTATTGCCTAGTTTAATATGATGCTGCCTTTGAAACCGTCTTTGCTTTTTATAGGGACTTTATAGGACCCCAGTTATGGCTACCAATGTCTACACATTTCCCAAATGCACAATTTCAGTGGTGAATAAAGTGATATAAGAACTGGGAATAATGGATTCATCAGATATGTGTGTCATGTATCTGTGGGGAATGAGAAAGGAGGTGGGAGGGGGATGGCATGTCTACAATTCAGTTAAGTGACATGAGGTATTACATTTTTATGGCCTTGCTGAACCAATGCATGACAAGTAATAAAAGAGGGGAAGCAGCCGACATGCTTTGAATGCTGAAGGTTCTAGATTCAGTTCTTGGCACTTTAATTGATATTTGTTTGTTTAAAGTTCTTTCCTCCTTGCCTGGAAGTGACTCTAGGCAGCTTGCAACCATAAAAACAAGACAGAACATTAAACTTTAAATCAATAAATATTAACACTAAAAGAAATTTAAAATTGAGAAGATGGGAAGGAAGAGAGCAAAATGGACACAGGGAAGAAGTGGGGACTTATCTTAGTCCATTAATGTCTATGAAGATTCTTAATCATCAAGGTCATAGTTGTCCCAAAGGTACTTTTCAGAAGGCAACTGGATGAAATAAATATGTTTTTATGAAAAAAAAAAAGTACTTTTAAGAAATAAAAATAAGAGCGTTGTTTAGCTTTAAATCCCCTAGCCACTAGTCATCAGGAATATGCAGGACAGCATATAGACACAATTATTTTATCAATCAGTTCTTTCTAATGAATAGTATTCTGTGCTAGCTTTCTGTGTACAATTTTATATCGCAAGAGGATACATTTGGACATACCAATTCACAGA
The DNA here is from genome assembly GCF_009769535.1 of Thamnophis elegans. Taxonomy (NCBI): domain Eukaryota; kingdom Metazoa; phylum Chordata; class Lepidosauria; order Squamata; family Natricidae; genus Thamnophis; species Thamnophis elegans. The sequence goes on along the minus strand of NC_045544.1, from coordinate 112,129,885 downwards.
CTGGCCATTTAAATTGGGTCAGACCGTGCAGCTGTGCTTTTAGATAATTGCAAAACTCCAAATATGGTTTGGAGAGATGTTTTTTTGTGGTGATGGATTCTGTCTGTGAGGTTTAGCCAATCTCTGTGCACTGAAATAAGTTCTCTGTGTCTCAATCTGCTCAGTTTTTCCTCTAACCGCTTTCCTTGACAGAATTAATGTCAGGCTTGATTCCAACCAGCATGCCGAGACACAATCTTTCTCCAGTCGATATCTAAATAAGTATCACTTTGCTTCACATTTCCTGCTGTGAATACATATCCCTGATGAAGTTGAAAAGATGCTATGGGATATACTGAGGTTTTGAGGTTCATGTTCTCTTTACCAGGGCCCCCCAATTCCCAGTCTATGGACCAGCACTGGTCCAGGGCATGCTAGAAATCAGGCCGCGTAAACAAGCAAAGTCCCATCCGCAGGATGCAGGCAGCACATGAAACCACATCTCTTCTGGTCCACAGAAAAATCTCTCTCTCCGCTGCACTATACAGCAATAGCCAATATTTCTGAGCACAGAGATAGATTAACATGGGAGTGCAAATTACCCTGCATAGTGTTGCAAAGGATCCTTTGATCCCCTTATCTGCTGCATGGATAGGTAATGGATCATTGGTGATTGTTCAGACAGCTTTTGATTTTGAAGGTTCTCATCCTCAGGTAGGAACTTGAATTGGATAATACAAGTTTTATCCTGTGAAGCAAACATAGCAGCATAGCAACATTTCTCTTTGCATTGCCATATGCAGATCGCTTAACAGAATGATTCATCAGAACTTGGAGCTACATATTTTGCAAGCCAGAGGAAAATAAACTTTTGGTCTGATTCACGCAACTATGTTCCTTTCCCCGAAGCTCCTGGTGCCGTTTTTATTCAAAAGATTTTGTAGCTTTGAGCCAGGTTGTAGTAGGCTCCAAAAGAACATAGTAAACTACTAAAGCTAAAGGTTCCCCTCGAACATACGTGTTAGTCGTTCCCGACTCTAGGGGACGGTGCTCATCTCTGTTTCAAAGCCAAAGAGCCAGTGCTGTTCAATGATGTCTCCGTGGTCATGTGGCTGGCATGACTAAACGCTGAAGGCGCACGGAATGCTGTTACTTTCCCACCAAAGGTGGTCCCTATTTTTCTACTTGCAGTTTTACATGCTTTCGAACTGCTAGGTTGGCAGAAGTTGGGACAAGTAACAGGAGCTCGCTCTGTTACGCGGTGCTAGGTATTCAAACTGCCGACCTTTCTGATCAACAAGCTCAGTGTCTTAGCCACTGAGTCATCATGTCCCTTATTAAACTACTAGAACACTGTAAAAAATTAAAAAAGAGAAATGTATCTTGGTTAGGGAGATGAGCTGTGCTCAAAATTCTGGAACTGCTGCTGCACTCACTAGGTTTTATATTTAAATACTTGCTGTGTTTCTCTGGAGGTGCAACATGGAGATAAATAAAGGCTGCTTCTCGCCTTTGAGCCTACATAGTCAATTGGCTGGTTTCTGGCAGCTGATATGTCCTGAAGTAAACGTTTTATAATTTGTTTACATTGGGAAGAACAGGCATGCCATAGAAGAAGCATAGAGCAAAAATCGAGAGCATGCAGGATTTCTGCTGGATTTGCAACTTTGGGCCTCTCCTTTCCTATGCTTTTAAAGTTTATCCTAACTGCTCATAATGTGTACTTGCTGAAGAGTGGGAACTTTCTGAGGCTCTCTAAATAGTACTGAATCTGAACTACCTGCATTTTTCACTCCTCACTATGCTTTCTGGAGCTGTTTGGAGTTTTTCACCATATTCCTTGCAAATTGCCCATGAAGGAAAAAACAAAGAATGATTAAATCTCCAAATTGTCTAGAATTATTTTAAATCTGGAATATTTTTCACATGCTTCTCACAGTCAACATATGCAATGGCATCCATTATATCCTGCACATGTGTTATATAGTATGGAGCCTGGATTGACTGCATGTTCTCCAGGATAAGCTTTGCTACAGCTTTAAGTAAACACATAAGTGGATAATTCACTCTAAGCAGCTCTATCTTAGTCTGGTAAACAGGACTGCAGGAAAGCTATGTTGAAATGCCAAGGCCTTCAACAGCGATAGCTCAAAACAAGAATAAAGATTTCCAAAATTTCCTCTGAATCAGATCAATTCATAGGCTTAATTATTAACTTTCATATTTAGAGAAACTCTTACAGGAGAAATAGAGCCAGGCCTCTATAGATAAAAAAAGAGGTAATCATGAATTACAACCATAGGGTTCTCTCACCATTCACTTAAACTGCTGCTTCTGTTTAATCCTCATCTCTTAAGACCCTCGGAGTTTTGTAACTAGAGATTTGAGAAAGAAATTATTCAGGGAAAATTGGTGGTGAAAAGAGCTGGACTATATCCATGACCAGGTTTCTCTACAAGGACATAGAAATAAATGCCTGCCAAGAAATGCTCTATTCCCTGCATCTGCTTAGAATGCGCTATATGATGAGGCCTTTCAAAAACCCACTTTGAGTTCAAGGATAAAAAACCTTTCCAACAGCACTTGGCAGTGGCTTCAATACATAATTTAATCCCTGCTCTCATGCAGTAGCACATTTGATAGCTCCCAGAGGGGCAAGAAACCTAGGTGTGCTGGTTGCTTTCTTTCTGCTGCCTTTGTATGTTAGTTTAGCACTCTTTGGGGAAACTATTCTTATGGAACAGGTAGAGTAGGCTGTCTCTGAAGCTTCCAAGTAGTTTATCTTAAAGAAGTGGGATTTAATGGCTTGGATGAGCTGTGAAATGGCGAGAGTTTGGGAGTAGGCAGGGCAACATAATAGTCCTACTATTAGAATCCACTATTCTATATAAGAGAAACATAAAATGACATGTTTCCTCTGTTGCTTGCTGATCACTTTTGAGTCCTGGTTATGCCTACTCCCCAAGAACCTATCCAATTCCCTTTTAAAGCCACACAGGATAGTGACTATCACCCCATCTTGGGGTAACTCATGCCTGCTATTACATGAGTGACCCCAAGATGGAAAAATAGTGAAGAGTTGAAAATCAAAATCCACACTTTTCAACATGAAAGAATGATGATGAAAACTGTTTAGGTTGTACTAGAAATGCCTGACAAATTGAAAATGGGCATTTTCTTGATGTCCCATAGCATTCAGCACAAGTCATAGAGATTCTATTGAGCTGGTAGTAGCTAATAGTTTGACAATGTTGAGGGAATTATTTGTTTAGCAGAGTGATGGCGTTCGGGGAAAAACTGTTCTTGTGTCTAGTAGTTCTGGTGTGCATTGCTCTATAACGTCATTTTGAGGTGTTGTTTTTTTTAAAAAAGAGATATAGAAGAGCTGTAATCAGCCAAATTTCATATTTCTGGCCTATATGAATGTATATTCTCATTTGGAGTAGGCTTCAGATATCCTTTCCCTCTTTCTGCTGAAAGTACTTTAGTGGATTTCTTCTGCCTTTGAGCAAGAGCTGTGGATTACATTTCACCAAAAAAAAGTTATTAGTTCTCTTTCCCTCGCTTCTCCCTCCACTCTCACTTTCACCTTTTTCCCAAACCCCCTCCTATTTGTATCTGCCATAAAAGACAAGCAGCTGAAAGATAGAAGTATATTTTATTCCACAGCTAAACTAAGCAATATTACAGCAATGAAATAGATTCTTCAAGTAATTTTGTTCTGCCGTATGCCAAGAATGAGGCTGAATATATGCCTTGTAAATTTTGGACACAAGCATTTGATGCTGAAAATGAAAAGGGCAATGCAGCTGTTTTGAGCCATTGTCAGCAGCTCAAAAGCTTAGCCAGAGTTTTTAATAATGATTTTTATTGTCCAGATCTGTACTCAATAGTCCCCACATAAAGCTCTTCCCCACTTCTGTGCTTTTTGGGGGAAGGAAGAGTTTTAAGCAAGAATAATAGTAAAACATTGTTTTGGGAATAGGAAAGGTAAAAGAAAAAAACAAAGAAAGTACTGGGAATAGTAGTGAGATGGGGGAAATAAGTTTTATTAATTTTATTTGGCTGAAGAAGGTTGAAATGAAAAGCTTTGTGAAGGAGAGTGAATTATTTTTGTCATTGAGGATCAATGTGACTTAAAACACAGGTGGATAGTGCTCTTTATTTTTCTATTTGGATTGGGAGTAATTTTGGCCTTCACCTTGAAGTTATCTTGCAGCCAAACAGAAGAAAGCCAAGCACCTGCTGACTTGTTGAAATGTACACTTAGGAATCTGTGTGTAAAAAGCTGGTGCCAAAACCACCAATTTTCACCTTCCCTGGATACTAGAGCAAGCAGCAAAGACTCCTGGAAGTAAACAGGTTGTGTAATGGGGCAATATACAAATGTTGTTCTTTTTTTTCCTATTTGGTTTTCTTCCCGTTTTGTCTATTTGTGGTTTCTTCCCTGATAATTGCCTCTCTTACCTTTTATCTTTTTTTTATCTTTTAGGATAGCCTCTGTCTTTCAATAATCCATCTCCCTATATTTTCCTTTTTAAGTCATTCAAAATGAAGTCAGCTTCCAGTTGCCTTTTCTTTATATTCCACAATCTTTTGTCACCTTTGATCTCCTTTTGTGATTCCATTGCTCATCTGCACTTATTTTTACTCTAAATATGTCTGCTACTTTCTCCAGATCTCTTCCATTAACTCTTATTCCACATACTGTCTAGCATATTGCAGGAGATCCATAGTTCAAAGAGACTCTGACATTGGGCATCAATAATTCTATCTTGGATTGACTATACTCCAGTTGGCAAATCAATGAATTGCAAGGCATTTTTATCCTGGGGTTCCATAAAAGCTAATGTCTGAGGTCTGTGGCAAGAAGAACCAATTACTTGTTATTGGACAGTAAAATATCCTAAAAATAAACCACATTTTTCAATTTGCCTCCTTTAGGCTATGGGACACTGACATGTTTGGCCTTATTAGAAGACTCTTTTTTTGGTCATTTAATTGTATCACAGGGAATTCTTCAACTGTGAAAGTCTTTTCATAAAGGTAAAGTCTTAAAAGAAAACATTTGCAGCTCAGGGTTAAATTGTGGGGTGTTTAGTGCTGTCTAAGCTTTGTGGTTTTTCCTGCTGATGCTTCATTACCAAACTAGGTAACATCAATACTAGAAGGGAGTGAGGTCTGTTCTTATTTTGATATATTAACCAGTGGCTTGCCCTGTCAGTCTTGGTGAAAGTGACTTACAAGAAGTGTCTGGCAATCAAGAAGCTTTTGTATCGATTGTGAGGTTAGTGTGCATGTTTCACTGGCATATCTTAAAGAAAGGAGCACACATTGATTGAAAAAAGTTTTTCTTCAGGCATAGGGAGAGGCGGCTCTTGAAAATTACACTTAACTTGCCGAATGGTTGCCAACCACATTTAACATGCCTTTCAATTTCCTTTATTTTATCCCTTTCCATTGAGATCCATTGGCCAAGGTATATGTAGTGGTCTACTACGTTTAGTTCTTCTCCAGATATATATTTTTTCTTTCTTTGATGAATTTATTAGACATAAATCTGGTTCTTTTTCAGGTTTATTTTTATCCGAATGGTTCTCCTGCTTTGTGCAGCTCTTGTATGTGTGTTTGTAGCTCTTCTGGCTCTTGTGAGAACAACATCATCTGCAAATCTTAAGTTTATGTATTTAAATAAATAGTCTCACCTTTGGCATGAAAACTGGCTGGGTGATTTTGGGCCTGTTACTTTCTCTCAGCCCAACCCACCTCACAGGGTGGTTGTTGTTGTAGGGAAAAGAAGAGGAGAATGGAGTATTGGGTATGTTTGCTGCCTTGAATTATTCATCAAAATAATGAAAGTGGACAAAACTTAAAAAGAAGCATCAATAAAATAGCTTCCTTGACAGTGTTTCTCGGGTCATCAAGGTTCACTTCATTCTGAGGTCAGCATTGTCTGTTGAAGCACACTTAACCCATCGTGGTTTGGCACAATTGCAGAGGTCACAGCAAGCTTTGTTAATGCGATATCTCACTTTCAGGAAAAGATTTTACAAAATATGTGACGATATTAGCAAAGCGAGGTGGTTTTAAACTCTACTTTTACTGGCCTTCATAATTGGAGTCTATTGATTTTTTGTCCCCATCCCCCCCCCACCTGTGTTTCCCAGTATGCTGCAATTGTTCAGGTGACTGCTCATTTGGAACAACTAAATTGCCTGTTGCAAGAACATTATGTGATTTAGATTGTTGTGCTGCGTAGCTTGTATGAAGTTAATAACCCACAATACTTCTCAGACACTGGAATGTAGTAGTTATGTGAGCGTCACTGCCCTCTGCTGGGTGTAAGTTGCTTTGTGAGTGATCATACAAGAGATCACCTTTTGCCAAGGGCTTGGATATAGCTACTATCTTTGTAAATGCATTGTGCTAAAGCAGAGTTCAGGAAGCTTTTAGCTTCCAGACTTACATAAATAAAGGTCAATGTTACTAGTAATCATCTGTTACTACAGAAAAGTTTATCCGTAATCCTTCTATTTCCCTGGTGTGATTCTATTTCCTTTCTTAGCATTTGATGGCACCTGGATTTCATAATGGGTTGGGTGAAGAATAACTGATTAAAACTCAGGCTACACAGAAAAGAGATGGCTGTTGTTGAATGATTTATCAGTCAACTGAAGTGGCATTTAATATTTCCTAGAGGCAGGGCAGAAGAAAGTAATATGTCCCTGGGTTCCCATTCCAGGAGGACTCACTGCAAACTACAAAAGAAGAGAAGGTATAATTGCTTTTGGATGCTTACACGGAGCTCATCCTTTGGAGAACCAAGCCTGTGTCTGATGGATCTGGCACTTTACTTAGCATTCCATTGCAGCCTGTGACAGTGAAAGCAACTTTTCTCATTCCTCTAGACCAGCCTCTATGATAGGGGTACTTAACAATCTAATCATTGCCATTTCAGGCTATTGCCAATAGTCCAGTCAGGTAGCAAGTATAATTATGAGGCAATCCAGACTATCTCAGCGTTTACTATTGCTCTGTTGTCTGAGTGGACAAATGTGGTTTGGGGATTGATGGAACCTCTGCTGCTGCTCCTTGCTCTGCTGTGTAGGCGCTGGTTAATAGTTTCCTTCATTAACTGCAGATTGAAAGTGGAGTGGTTGCTGCTGCTCTGTATTATCTAGCCAATGAGACAAGAAAGAAGCTAGGAACAGTGACTGTTTAGGAGACCAAGAGGAGCAGCTATAGAAGGGATCCTCTTTTCGCTTGTCAAAGCTTGCCTTCTATTGCTGATCATTCAACATGGGCAATTGCACAACTGCACAATGGGCAATCTAGAGAGCAGTCTTACAGATTAACTAAAAGCAGTAGCTGCTTGGGAAACTAAGGGAAGTGAGAGTGAACTGCTAGATAGATAAAAGGGAGTGGGGGGAATAGCTTCAGCCTATAAAAAGGGAATCAAGCAGTTAAAAGTCACTTGTTTGTGTAACCAAGGCCATACATATCATGGGTGCCAAACTTGCAGTGTCACATTACCGCCATGTGACGTATCTCAATGTTTTTTTTCCCCTTTGTGGAGCTGAGGTAGGCGTGGCCTACTCATGATGCATCTGGCCAGTGGATCACCAGTTCAATATATACAGTACAACTTGCCATTAATGAGGATAAGCTACAACAATTAGCTGTTCCGTTGACTCTTAGATAAGGAGAAGTGGTATGGAGACAACGTCTGGTTGTGGTGTTCCTTTGAAATGTTTGTTCAGGTTCTTCAAAAATCTGGACCTGGTCCAGACTTTTAGCAAAGCCAGATGTTTTCCCATCCCATGTGCATTAGATTTTTGTTTAATAAATGAAAAAGTTTTAATTGGCCTTTTGGCACTTTTAGCCTATTTCACCCTTCTGTCAAGAAGAGTTTGAATTTTCATTTCTGACCTTTTGAGGTACTAGCTGTCTTATTATGTGCAGATTTGATGAGTTGATTTTATCAACTCTTCATCCACATCATTAATGAACGTATTGAAGAGTTGATAGAAACTTGTTATTTTTCTCTGCAGTTTGATAAGGTTCCATTGATGAACACTCAAGGAATGTAATTCTTGTCAACTATATATCAATGTTTTTGTCATGTCATTTAGTACTTTATAAACTGGTTTCTAATCAATATCTCATGGGTACTTAATTAGATGCTTTGCTGAGGCTAATGTGAATTATTATTTGTACAACATTTGCACGGTATATTAAGGAAGTTACTCTTTTTAAAAAAAAGGAAGGATGACTGCAAGATCTGCTTCTGACTAACTTATTCTGTCTCTTGCTAATTACCACAAAAATAAATAATAAGCAAAAAAATTAAATGTATGAAATAAAAGGAAAGGAAGTATACCTACACTTAATTTATAACAGCAGCATTCAGTGTATTTTTCTATTATTGCAAACCATCATAGCTTCCTAAGATCTAATCAGCTCCTCAAATCCCAATGGCTGGGCTGCCCTGCTCACGCACACTTGCTCACAACAAAGTGTTTAGAGCAGTGTTTTTCAACCTTGGCGACTTTAAGTCCTGTGGACTTCAACTCCCAGAATCCCCCAGCCAGCATAGCTGGCTGGGGAATTCTGGAAGTTGAAGTCCACAGGACTTAAAGTCGCCAAGGTTGAGAAACACTGGTTTAGAGGTTTTTATTCAAAACATCCCTCCCCCCACATACACATACCCACACCCCAATCGGTTCAATTGCAAACCAAACAAGCTGGTCCGGTTCCCAAGTTAGACAAGACTTAATCTAAGAAGTGCAAACGTAGTCCAAAGGCCAGTCCAAGGTCCAAACATGGGGTCGTAGGTCAAGATGCAAGAAACAGTAACACCGGGCAAGAAACTGGATACATTGTTCCAACAACGCCCCTTCCTTTGGACGGGATTAAATAGGCAATACCGTTACTGCCTCCTCAAGAGTAACCGGGCACTTTTTATCATGTGTGGTGGACATGCAATGAGGCAAAAAAATATATTGGAAAATGATTCAATCATGGTTAGAACAAATAGTGGGAGACCAAATCTTGTTTAAACCAGAAATTTTTTCTCCTGGGTATAATACCGGAGGGGTTTAAGAAAGATACACTTTATCTAATTATACATGTACTAACTGCGGCGCGCATAACTTATGAACAATATTGGGAAAAAGAAAATACACCATCAGAGCTAGATATAATCAGAAAAGTGTTGGCCTGTGCGGAAGCAGATAGGCTCACTCTTGAACTTAAAAATAAAGGGGAATCAGAATATTTTGAAGTCTGGAACAGATTTTATGATTGGTATAAGACAAGGTGACAAGATTGGAACAAACTGTATATATTGTGATTGAACAGAAGACTAGACAATGTATTAAGTAGGCTAATGGTTAATGGTTGAGACTAGCTGTATATAATGTGAATGTATGGTCACTTCGACTTCGCGGTACTGCATTGTTTTAAATGTAAAAATGATAAAAATATATTTTAAAAAAAGAGGGGTTGCACCTGTCTCCTCTCTGCTCTCCACATCCTTGGATCAGGAGGAGGTGTGAACTTCGCCTGCTTATCCTTGCTGACTGCTGGCAGATGCTCGGTTTTCCGCCTCTATCTTCCAGGCTAACTGTCCCAGCTGAGGCTGCTCTGTGGGGCTAGAGTGCCCCGCTCCTTTATCCACAGCTCTCTTTACCTCCATGCTCTCTTCCTCCAAGATGCCAGGACCCGGCTCATCCTCCTCTTTCTCCTCTGAACTCGCGTCTGGAGAGAGGTTTGGAGGTGGGTCCATGACAAAGGCTTTTAGTCTTCATTTTCTTCTCAGACCATTTGTTCTTTATATATTTGTTTTGAGATTCATTCCTCTATGTAACCAAACCACTACAAAGTACTCATCTCATACTAGTAACTTGAGTTTTGCATTCAATCCATGTTTATTCAGCACCAAACCACACTTCTTAAATAACCTATTCTCACACTATTCAACTTCTTTTTATAACTCTCACTTTCATATAATCTAGTGGAACAAGGGATGCCCTTCTGCACAAAAATCCTTGCTACTTTCAACAATTATGTCGTAACAAATAATATACAAAGCAACTGTGTTTCTGGCAGCATTTGCATGTCTTAAAGTTTCTCCATCCATTTTCCCATCTTTGGTAGACATTCTATTAAAGTACAAAGATCCATCTGCTTACTGCAGTTTCCCCCTCTATTATTTGCAACCATTCACTTCATTTTCCCAAAGCTACCTTGATTCTTAATTTATAAATTTTCAAATCCATATTCCCCATTCCTTATCATATGGCCCTAATACTTGATGCAAATCATTTGTGTTCTCATCCAACAACTGGAAACTGTCTGAATGTATAATTATACAGATCTTCATACACACCCCAGTCAAATCTATTGTAATGTTACATGAATATTCCTTTTACATCTGAGGAAACATTACACACACACACATGCGCGTGCACGCGCACACACACACACACACACACTTCCTGCTCAATGTTGGATGATTTATTAATCATTCCAGTTATTTTCACAGGCAAATCATTAAGGTTTATAGAAATCAGAATTAACCCTCTGATTAGTTATGCTCAAAAACTTACTGGTGACCAGTGCAGCTGCATGGCTATAATGGGCCACTGTAATTTGTATCAACTGCAGTTCATTGCAGCACCTTATAAAGCATACTGCAGTATCTATCCTGAAGGTGATAGTGGCATGACTTATTGTTGCCAAAATATTATAGAAGGCAAAGAGACTCATTTAGATCTGGATTCCTTCCAGAATGTTGCAAATTTCTCAGTTTGAACTTCCTGCAGTTCCCCAATAAACAGCTATACATTCATGATCTCTTTATATATATCATTTATAGTGTTCATGCATAAAAAATGGTCATTCTTCTCTCTCAGATTCATGGATAGATCTAGAACAGGGGAAAGCAACTCACGGCTCTGGAGCAGCATGTGGCTCTTTCATCCCTCTGCTGCGGGTCCCTGTCACTAAAAATATGTGTCACAACCCCCAATGTGTGACACCCGCCAGCACATGTTTTATTGAGCTTTTCGGCCCCCAGGAGGATAAATCCATGGATAAATACAAGAAAAGAAAAGTTTCAGAAGAAAGCAGAACCTTTAATTCAAATACATATGCTAGTTTTGTGGGTGCTCAGGAATTAGTCAGGCACGGGAAGGGTTTTGTGACTCCCACTGTTTTCTTTTATGTGGGAAACGGGTCCAAATAGCTCTTTGAGGGCTCAAGGTTGCCGACCCCTAGTCTAGAATTTCAGAATTGGGGTTTTAAAGCCTGAACACAACCCAGTGGTTTATATCTGTGTGCTTGAGTCATCTGACACATATCTTCTCCCCACACCCACTGTTGCTGTAAATGGAGAATACGTTGGTCTAATTTTTAAAGGCAAGAACATCTTTCTTAGCATGCCTTTTGTGACTGGTTCTGAAGGCCATTATATAAAATTAGCTTGCTATTTAGAGGCAGCAAAGAGGGCTGGTATAGAATTTCTGTTCTATTACAAGAGCTTTGTGTAAAGCTCTTTAATAATTTGCTGATGGGCTCTTACTGAAAAAAATCTGAGGAACAAGGCAGAAAATGAAAGGTTAAAAGGCTGAGAGTGCTTCTAGATGGAAATGGCAAAGTTCCCCGCCCTTTAGCAACTTTTGAGCGCTTCTGGCTTTCAAAGGAGAGTTTAAAAATCTCTCCTGATATTCAGTGGTGGGATTCAATTTTTTAAACTACTGGTTCTGTGGGCGTGGCTTGATAAGCATAGTGTGGCTTGGTGGGTGTGGCAGGGGAAGGATACTGTAAAATCTCCATTCCCTCTCCCACTCCAGGAGAAGGTTATTGCAAAATCCTCATTCCCTCCCGATCAGCTGGGACTCGGGAGGCAGAGAATAGATGGAGGCGGGGCAGAGGTGGTATTTATCAGTTCTCCGAACTACTCAAAATTTCCGCTAAAAGTTCTCCAGAACTGGTCAGAACCTGCTGAATACCACCTCTGCTGATATTTATTCTATAGTACTGCAGTTATGTACAACCTTTGCTCCCCCCCCCCCAACTACCTTTCAAAGGGTGTACAGAAATGCAGACTTTAAGTTCTACTCTTGAATGCTTACTTTGTAACTTCAGGTATATGAAATAGATATGTTAAACCACAAGTACAGACTTAGAAGGAAAAAAACAATATTAAAAACATAAAATAAATCCATCTTAAAAGCATGAATTCTCTACTGATGACCTCATCTAATTTTGCTAAAGTCAAAAGTTATTTTTTTGCTGATAAACTGATCCATAGGCCGTCTGGAACGAGCTCCCTGTTGAGATACGGACCCTTACTACCCTCCTGGCCTTCTGCAAAGCCACCAAGTCCTGGCTGTTCCAGCAGGCTGGGGGGAGCTGAGAAGCATCTACCTCCACGGAAATTGTGAATGTTGGTTTTGTTTTTAATATGTTGTCTTTGTCTCATTCCCCCCTTTCCCTTGTCTTTTGTGAGCCGCCTGGAGTCCTCCGGGAGTGGACGGCATACAAGACAAATAAATAAATAAATAAATAAGTTATAACAGTGGTACATTATTATCAATGCTAAAATCAGTACCTTCTTGATACTGGCTGCTGCGATTCATAAGGATATCATGTTTTATCAAAAACCAGAAATAGAACTTTCATATCTAGGAAATTTTGCCATTTTTGTGCCTTGCAGATACTTAACCATCAGTTCCGTTTCTTCTGCGTGATGTTTACAGACAGACCCAGTTCGGTATAGGGGTTAAGCTACTGACCTAGAAAGCAGGAGACAGTGAGTTCTATGTCTGCCCTAGGTGCCAGCTGGGTGACTTCAGGCCAGTCACTCTCTCTCATTCTAACCTACCTTCCAGGTTAATTGTTGTATGGGAATGAGGACGCAGCAATACTAAGTATCATATTATTCAGAGTATACGACGCACCGGAGTATAAGACGCACCAAGGTTTTGAAGAGGCAAATTTAAAAAACGGAGGTAGATAGATAGAGGGATAGACAGGGAGAGAAAGAGAGAGAAATACAGTAGGTAGGTAAGGAGGGAGTGTGTGTAGGTAGATAGGTAGGTAGGTAGAGGGATAGAGAGAGAAATAGAGAGAGAAATCCAGTAGATAGGTAGGGGGGGGAGAGAGAGTAGTTAGGTAGGTAGGTAGATAAAGGGATAGAGAGAGAGAGACAGAGAAATAGAGAGACAGAGAAATAGAGAGAGACAGAGAAATACAGTGATAGGTAGGGAGAGAGAGTGTGTGTGTAGGTAGATAGGTAGGTAGAGGGAGGGAGGGAGGGAGGGAGAGAGAGCTGTTGTAGTTGTTTCTGCTGGCACAGCACTTGATCAATGTAATTCTCTTCAATCAATTAAAGAGCTTTCTAAACGGGGGAAAAAAGATTTTGTACTATGCAAACTTCCCCAAACCTGCCAATATTTTGCGAAAACGGGCCTGTTTTTTTAAAAGAAGGCCTGAGTAGCATTGGTGGTCTTGCAAAGTGCTCCTGGGGGGGGGGGGGCGAACAAAAAATGGTCCGTTTTTCGTGAAAACGGGCCTATTTCTAGTCCAAAAAATTGCATGCATAGCCTTATGGAGTGCTGCTGGGGGCTGGGGGGCAAAAAAACCGGCCCATTTTTTGCTCATTTCTGCCCTCCCCAGCCCCAGGAGCTCTCTGAAAGTCTCCATAAGGCTATGCAAGGCCATTTTTTGTGAAGGGGGCGGGGCTTCGGGAGGCAAAAAATGCTGTATTCAGTATATAAGAGGCACCCAGATTTTCAGCCTCTTTTTTGAGGAAAAAAGGTGCTTCTTATAATCCGAAAAATACGGTATGCTCTTCACCTTGAGTTGACCATAATATGTTCAGAAAGTGAAATGAAAGTATAATAATAATTTGATATACCTGTAGTTGGCTATGCCATTTCAAATGCAACACATTTTTTTGAGTGGCAGAACAATCTGTGACATCTCCTGTTAAAAAGAAACTTGGTAGGAAATTTTCCTCTCTGTCTGAAATATTAGGGAATCACTGTAGTTTTCATTAAATAGTATTATGCTGAATAGGGTAACTGATACTAGTTTCCCGAGTCCCATGTTACTCAAAATTACAGTATATCTTTTTTTTTTTTTTAAATGGCTTATTTTGGTAGATCAGTTTTCCAAACCAGGTTCTTCAGTTAAGAAGTAAAAACTAATGTTGGCAGATGAACATAATTTGGTCAGTTGAAGTATTTACAGGTCTTAGATCCGGTAAAGTAATAGAGAAATTCATGGTCTGGTCACTTCCTGGTTAGACTATTTCAACATAAACTACGCAGAGCTGCCTTTGAAGATCACATAGAAGTTATAACTAGTCCAGCATACAGGGGCACACACAGTTTTGGGTATACCATCTTTTAAGCAAATACACAAAATCAGGCAAAGATATCAAGGTGGAATTGTTCACAAAACCTTCGGATGATGAATTGTGAGCAAATATATGACAGTTTTGTGTTACATATTGGATCCTCAGACTTTCATACCATTATATATTTTAGACAGAAAGATAATAGTGTGGACTCTATTTTGGATGAAGCACTTAGTTCAATTTATTATTATTTGAATGCTGAGACAAGATAGCAGGGTGCAAAGTCCCCATATGAATGACAGCTAAACATTTTAAGTCATAATGATTACTATAGAATCTGTAGTGTATTAACAGACACATGCTAAATAAATCCATGCAATGATTAAAATGTATTTTTGCTGAAACTTGGCATTTATAGATGTTGTTCATTTAAGGTGATGTTAGAAGTAGAAATCTAAGCCGTTTTTCTTTCTTGATCATCATTATCCTTTTGTGGCTTCAAGAAAGCTTTTATAGCTAGCTAAGAATGAACCTCTTGAGAAGCAAGCAGTCACTTTTTTGGACGGTTGCTTCTAAGGCAGGCTGCATACAATATCTTGGCTCGTCTTAATAACAAAAAGAATAACAAAATAGTGGAGTACAGAAGTTTTATGTTTTTATCTTAGAATAGACATTCCCCTTATTGTAAGGAAGAAGGGTGGGAGGGAAATGTGTCATCCAAAATGGTAGTTCCACCTGCGGTTTTTAACAGCTGTAAAAGTTGTGCAGTAAGACAATACAAAATGAGGCACAAATCTAGGAAGTCTTATAAAAGGCTGTTACTGACAACACTTCAGTGGTTGTGTCTTAATGCTGATATTCAGGTATAAAAGTGCCTGCCTCCCAATTTATGCCTAAATAAAAGTTGATGTAGTTTCCCAGGTTTTCTCCAATTGTTGTCTTCAAATTGATATTATAACATCCTTCATATTGAAAACAATATATCATCTTGTCCTCTGTGATTTTATCTAATTCCTTCTTGACCATTCATACTGATAGCTGTCACTAAATCTTATGATAATTAAGATGATAGAATTTGCTATCTGCTCTTGGATATGCTCTCTTTTTCTTGTCTGGCCTGAATCACCCGTGTTTAATATAACTGGATGTTCCATATTGTAGTATTATTCTTATGCCTACCGCAAAGTACATGAATTTTATTTCAATCAAATTAGCTCACTTTCTGATCATGTAAATAATTTAAAACTGCCAGGTATGCTGCATAAAAATGCAAAAATAGAAACAAGATTATGATGCAATAGAGAGGACGCATTAGATGTCTTCTTCAGGCATGTTGACTTCAAATCCCAGAATTTCGAGCCAGCTGGAATGGAAAAACTACAGTATTAGGAAAAAAGAGCAGTCCAACAAGGATGGTCAGTAGGAGATAAAGCTTAGCAGGGTTTAAGTCCAAAGACAGAAATAGTAGAGAACAGGGAGTATGTAAGAGAGTGAAGGCTGTCAGTGAAAAAGGACACAAAAGTAAGATTTGGACATAAATTTTTCTCCTGGAATCTCTTCCTTTCCATGCAGGAGCTCAGATGATATAAATTGTATACATTTTTACAAAGCATATTCTGTAATCTTTATTTTAGTTTAAGTGGTTAGTCCCTGCATATATTCTGCATCCAATAAACCCCATCTGTTTCATACAGCCTAGGGTTGGCAGTTGGATCTAGGGGCACAATAACATGTTACTTTGAAGATTTAACAGTTGGACAGCATAATATCACTATGGTAGTACCTACTAATGCTTATATCGGTACAACAACACAGATCCATAAACAATGTAGCTTTTCAACACAGGTCTTTATTTTCTTAAGAGCCAGTTTGGTGTAGTGGTTTGAGGCACCAGGCTTGAAACCAAAGAGACAGTGTCACTTCTAACGTTACCTTAGGCCCAAAGCCAGTTAGTTTTATTTATTTATTTGTTCGATATATATATCACTATGAGACTACACTAGGTGGCTTATAGCAATAAAAAGGGAAAAATGAGAAGAGTGTAAACAGCACAGTAGTAAAATAATAGAACAATAAAATAAACACTTCTGAAAAATTGTGTCAAGAAAACTGCATGGATTTGTCCAGATTGTGGCTAGGAGTCAAGACTGACTTGGAGACACCCCCCCCCACTTTCCCCCAATACCTGCATGCCTCTATTCCTATAATGTACAATGTTAAAAATCCAGAGTTATTTCTTGTTGTTTTTGCAGGACTGTGTCTCACTTTTTCCTTGTGAAATGTTTGTGGTTGCCCTTTATTGGCAGCATTGTGAATGAATAAATGGGGGCAGTGTGTTTGCAAATGACTTCACTGGTATTTAATCCAATTCAGCTGAGTGTATTTTTATCTTGTTTTCACATTCTTGTATTGTCCAAAGCAACAAGACATTTTCTTTTGACTAAGAAGAATTGTAACTTTGGCACATGACCGTTTTGGGGATTTAAAAGCCAATCCCAAATAAAGATGCTATTATAATACTTCTGGCGGGTGTTCAGGCCTGAATATTAGCGAACTACTATGGCGACCTTACATCTCTCTGCATTTATTTAACTACAGGTAGTCCTCGATTTACAACCACAATTGAACCCAAGATTACTGTTGTTAAGTGAGACATTCCTTAAGTGAATTTTGCCCCACTTTATGACTTTTCTTCCCACAATCGTTAAGTGAAGCACAATAAGTTAGTAACTCGATTGTTAAGTGAATTTGGCTTCCCCGTTGACTTGGCTTGTCAGAAGGTCACAAAAGGGATCACACGACCTTCGGACACAACAACGGACATAAATATGAACCTGTTTTCAAGCATTTGAATTTTGAAAACATGATCATGGAGATTCCAGAAAGGTCGTAACTGTGAAAAACAGTCATGTCACTTTTTTCGGTGCCATTGTAACTTTGAATAGTCACTAAATGAACTCTTGTAAGTCGAGGACTATAGGTACATTTAATAATTGGAAATACTGGCTGGGAATCCTAGAAGTTGTAGTCTGATTTATTTGGAGTGCTCTAAGGTGGGAGATTTCTAGCACTGAAGGGGGACCATCAAGTGCTATAAATCTCCCACCTTAGAGCACTCATTAATTATTCTTTCTGTTTAAAGGTGAGACTATATCATCAAACAGACATTTCACCGTCCCTTAGTCTTTTCCTTTCTTTTAAAAAACTGTTTTATTTCATTGTGTCTTGCAGTAAATTCTGTAAGCCAATTATGAGATGTGAGGGAAATCCTCTTAAATCTGCTAATTTCATTAGCTCAGTTGATTTCCCCCCCCCTCAAGTATGATTAATTCCTATCCTCATCCAGTTCTCTATATGTCAATGATGGAAACCTGCATCAGAAAACCTAGAACCTTTCACCTAGAAAGGTATAAGAACAGAGATACTTGGGGAAAAAGCTCTTTTTTAATTTGGTTCTTAAATTCTCCTTCAAAAACTCAGAAACTTGTTCTTGCTCAATCATTGTCATAAAGTTTCTAATATTTTGCCAAAGATAACTGAAGTTGAGTAATTATCAAGGTCCACTTTGGCTTTATATTTCACTATAAAAAGCACATCTTTCTAGATCAGGGGTGTCAAACTCAAGACCCGCAGGCTGGATCCTGACTGTGGGATGCTTAGATCTGGCCTGCAGTGCCGTCCTGGAAACAGTGAAGGACTGGCCCATGGTGCCTCTGCCAGCAAAAACGGAGCTAGTGAGGGCTGTGCGCGGTCCTCCCAAGCTCTGTTTTCACTGGCAGTGGGTTGCAGGAGGCCATCCCAACCAAAAATGGAGCTTGCAAGGGTCTCATGAGGCCCTCCTGAGATCTGTTTTCACTGGCAGAGGGTTGCAGGAGGCTGTCCCAGGCAAAAACTGAAATCGGGAGCCTGTTTTTGCTGGCAGAGCTGGCCATGCCCACCTTGGCCACACCTATCCCCTTCCCCCCTGAGGTGAAACACAACCCTGATGCAGCCCTCAATGAATCAAGTTTGACACCCTGTTCTAGCTAGATCTAAGAATGGACAGATACAGTATTTATACTATTTGTAAGTTTTATATTAGAATGACAATTCTGGTTTGCATCAAAGACACTCACATCAGATATACTTCTCAAATAATGTCTGATCAGCATAATTTTTTTAAAGATAGTAGGTAGAGCAGTATGCTATTATTTCTCCTTTATCGTTCAAATACATGTTCCCATAAAAAGGTTATGCTATCTTTGAGGAATTGCTATTAAGTAAATTATGTTTTCTATCTCATTTTGATAAGAGGCAATATGCTTGCTATACGTAACCAATCAGAAATTCTAGACAATAGGTGTATGTGTAAGAGGAAGATGGTTTTGGCAGGAAGCTCTGTATTGTATGAATTGTATTTTAAACAATTAGGCTAATGAAAACTTCACTGCTTATATGATCTGACATATCATTGTTGTTTTTTAGGCTAGTGGACTACCGGCAGCTTGATGACAGCGAGGGATACTGATAGCATGGGATTCTTCATGGTTGCCTTGCTTACTGGATGCTAATTCAGAATGCCGACCACAACAGTAAATTTGAAGTGCTCCTTTTGTGTGTATTTGGCCCAGAGAAGACTTCTGATTGCCATGCCAAGCCTCTTCTCTCTTGCCTTGTGACACCCAGTTAATTGAAGCTTGAGAGAAGTGTTACTGATTGTTGGTTCCCGTCAAATCAAAAGTTGTATCCATTGCAAGAAGATGAAATTTCCATTCTATTGGCTTTTTGTCAAACAGACACAATAATATTTCCTTCTGGAAATCCTGGGATACAAACTGTTTTAGGTATGGCTACTGATCCCACGTGATAGAGGTGTGTGGCACCAACCTTGGGACTCATGACTGGGTATACAATGTTGCGGAATGGGGGAGTAGGGAATGGAGGCCAACCTTGGATGCTACGATGGTCCAGTCGGATTCGACTCACTTGGCTTAGCTTCACATTATTCATTATCCTGGTCTTCTTTCCGCTCATTGCCCATTACTACTTAACCACCATAGATGATGTAGATGATGCTGGCAAGCGCATCTTTGGTCCCCGCATAGGTAACGAACTTTGTGAGGTGAAGCATGTTGAGGATTTATGTCGAATTCGAGAGTCAGTGAGTGAAGAGCTGCTCCAGTTGGAAGCTAAGCGGCAGGAGTTAAATAGTGAGATTGCCAAGCTGAATCTCAAGATTGAAGCCTGCAAGAAAAGCATTGAGAATGCGAAGCAGGATCTTCTGCAACTAAAGAATGTTATCAGTCAAACAGAGCATTCATATAAAGAGTTGATGGCTCAGAACCAGCCCAAGCTTTCACTGCCGATTCGGCTGCTACCAGACAAAGATGACTCTAGTTTTCCCATGCCAAAATCCAATAGAAACTGCCGGCTGCATAATTGCTTTGACTATTCACGTTGTCCACTAACCTCTGGTTTTCCAGTATACGTCTACAACAGTGACCAATTTAATTTTGGGAGCTCATTGGATCCTTTAATTAAGCAAGCCTTTGAATCCACTGTCAGAAGCAACATATATGTTACTGAAAATGCAAACATTGCCTGTCTCTACATTGTCCTAGTAGGAGAAATGCAGGAACCTGTAATGTCTAAACCTACTGAATTAGAACAACAGTTGCACGCTCTGCCATATTGGAGGACAGATGGACATAACCATCTCATTATTAATTTATCCAGGAAGTCAGAAACTCAAAACTTCCTTTATAATGTCAGTACTGGGAGGGCCATGATTGCCCAGTCCACCTTTTATGATGTACAGTATCGTCCAGGTTTTGACATTGTAGTATCTCCTCTGGTCCATGCCATGTCTGAACCCAACTTCCTAGAGATCCCACCCCAGGTGCCAGTAAAGAGAAAATACTTATTCAGTTTCCAAGGGGAGAAGGTTGAATCTCTCCGATCCAGCTTACAAGAAGTACGATCATTTGAGGAAGAAATCGAAGGAAATGCACCAGCAGATTATGATGATAGGATCATTACCACGTTAAAGGCTGTTCAAGACAGCAAATTGGACTTTGTCTTGGTGGAATTTACGTGTAAGAATCAGCCAAAGGCAAGTTTGCCCACTGAGTGGGCTCTTTGTGGAGAAAGGGAAGACAGACTACAGCTACTGAAATTATCTACTTTTGCACTGATAATCACCCCGGGTGATACCCATCTTATGATCTCTGCTGGCTGTGCAATGAGACTGTTTGAGGCTCTAGAAGTTGGGGCTATTCCAGTCATCCTTGGAGAGCAAGTCCAATTGCCTTATCATGATGTAATTCGGTGGAATGAGGCAGCCTTGATTATACCAAAGCCACGTATTACAGAAGTGCACTTCCTTCTGAGGAGCATTTCTGACAATGACCTCTTGGCCATGAGGAGGCAGGGCCGTTTCTTATGGGAAACCTACTTTTCCACTTCAGACACTGTTTTTAGCACGCTCTTGGCTGTCATAAGGACACGAATCCAAATTCCAGCTGTTCCCATTCGAGAGGAAATGGCGGTGGAGATCCCTCACCGTTCTGGCAAAGCTGCTGGCACAGATCCCAATATGGCGGACAATGGGGATTTAGATTTGGGGCCAGTAGAAACTGAACCACCATACTCATCTCCCAAATATTTACGCAATTTTACTCTCACAGCAATGGATATTTACAGAAATTGGAACTCAGCTCCTGGTCCCTTCCACCTCTTTCCTCATACACCCTTTGATCCTGTGCTACCATCAGAAGCCAAGTTTTTAGGGTCAGGCACTGGATTTCGACCTATTGGTGGTGGAGCTGGTGGCTCTGGGAAGGAGTTCCAAGCTTCATTGGGTGGCAATGTTCCCAGGGAGCAGTTTACAGTAGTCATGTTAACCTATGAGCGAGAGGAAGTCTTAATGAACTCCTTAGAGAGACTCAATGGTCTCCCTTACTTAAATAAAGTTGTAGTGGTCTGGAATTCCCCCAAACTTCCATCAGAAGATCTCCTTTGGCCAGACATTGGTGTTCCAATTGTGGTAAGTCAAATTCAGATATTTCCTTTTTTATTCCTACGAGAAAATTCAAAGTTACTATTTAAATAAAATGTTAAGTCTTCAGTTGTGCCATAAGATGTTCTCAGTTTGCATGTATTTTTTCCCCCAGATTTTAGAGCAAAGCAAAACATGAAATCCAGAAATTGCCCAGGACATTCAGTAAAAAAATATGACATTTGGGTTATAATTTATATATATATTGTATATATACATATATACATATATACATATATACATATATACATATATACATACATACATACATACATACATACATACATATATACATATATACATATATACATATATACAATTGTGTATGCTAAAATACAAAAAAGGAAAAAAAGAAAGGAAAACTCTAGAAACAACCCAAAATAAAAGCATCCTAATGTTTGCATAAAACACATTATATTTTGAAGTGATACACCT
This sequence comes from Thamnophis elegans, assembly GCF_009769535.1. Taxonomy (NCBI): domain Eukaryota; kingdom Metazoa; phylum Chordata; class Lepidosauria; order Squamata; family Natricidae; genus Thamnophis; species Thamnophis elegans. Next base: position 112,108,067 of record NC_045544.1, on the reverse strand, counting down.
TTTGAATAACCAAATGGTCATATAGCTCCTTGAGTTTCCCATTACGTCTTTATCACGCCTTATTATTAAAATTATCATACATCTGACATTTTTAAGAATAATGTATTTAAAGTTTGGTAAAATATTTCAACACTAGATTCTAATTTCTTGTGCAGTACCACTGAGGTATTCATGATGTAAGTACGTTTTATGGATTCTTGGTTCAAGAAATTGAGACTGTAGATGAATCCAAAGTGCAAGGAATGGGAAAGAGCAGTAGCCAGTTTGCAAGAAAAAAATGAAGTCATGGACCATATGCTCACAGGGCTTTGATTGGTCCTGAGCAGAGATTACTTGCTCTGTTCCTTTTAGCATGAGTTCACTCATTGGTTAGCTTTTTACCTTCCCCAAGTTCAAGATTGTTTCCCTTGGAATATGACAATCAGGGACGACAGTTGTAAACAATGTACAGCAATTGTGTTCCTATTATCCACTATAAAAATTTAAGATTGCAATATTAGAAGCAGTATGTTGCTTGCAGTAAGGCAATGCAAAAACAAATGGTTTTTTTTTCAATTACCAAACAGAAATATATGTTATTATATGGATCTGCCAATTTAAGAGAATATATGTAGCTCAAGGTTGAAAGGAGGGGTCTTTGGTGCTCTCTGAGTTCCCCAAGCTCAGAGTCCACCAGGAAACCCCCCCCCCACTCAGGTATGGGTATGTTTAACATTTCCAAAGGTGCAAAAGATGTAGAATCTAAACTCCCAGCATTTGAGACATATTCTGGGTGTAGATCCAAGATGATCTGCTGCAGCAGTTAGAGCTGAATTGGGAATTCATACAATTAATGCACTATCCAAAATTAGAGCGTACAACTACTGGTGCAAAGTCAATGAAATTACTGATAGACTCCCCAAGTTACATCTACTAGAGCAAATAAAATTACAATCACAAATCTCCTGGATCACCAAACCAACAAATTTTGTAGGAACGGTTCGGTTGAGATCTGCATATGTTGGACTGATTGGGGTAGATTGTAAGGGTGACACCAAAATATAATTTTGTGTCATTTTATTCTATTTTATATATTTATGTATTAAATTATATTGTATACTATCCTATAACTATTGTATTTTACCTTACTCTTATTTTAAATTGCTTGTATAAGATTTTATTGGTGATATGTGTTTGAACCTTGTGCTTTGATATGGGCTATAATCTAAACAAATAGTAGAAAAGATGTGTCAAACTAAAAATTGCAAACTTAATGGTAGATAGCCAATTTGAATTTTGGAGTTTAAATTAAAGCAGTGCTGCTTTTAAAGGCCTAGAATATTATTTTAAAATACAATTTCACGAGTGCTAGTGGGGAATGCTATTAGGTATTGCAAAAATAGGATATTCTGATTGTTCTTCCATCCATTGGAGCAGGATGGGCCACCTTTAAACTTCTCTGATATTGTGCTGAGGGCTGCAAATGTGTTTCACTTCATAATCTGAGCTTTCCTGTAGATGATGGGTCTTGTATTATGCTTGCTATTTCCTAACTAGCATCTTTGTAGCATTGCATCTACTTGAATTGTGATAGATAAAACCATCAATTTTGGGTGTGAAGGAATGAATAGACTTTATGGAAGAGGCTCAATAGAAGAAAGTTAATAATATTCTGTCTTTCTGGGATGATGGTATGTTTGTTGCTTTGAATTCAAACACATGCACAGTGTGTGTGTGTGTGTGTGTGTGTGTGTGTGTGCGTGCGTGCATGAAAGAGAGAGAGTGTAAAACCCAATGATAGAATAACAATTTATTATGTTGTCATCTAGGACCTTGGCATTGGGTTAAATGAAATTAATATTCCATCTTGCAGTTTCTAGCTAATGAATCACGCTGTTCAATTCCGACAGCAAGGGAATGAAACAATTTTTTTTCTGAGAGCAATAATATAAAACACTTATCTCACTGCAAATGGGCATTTATATTAGGGTTGCCGAATATTTCCAGCAACACTAATATACAGTAAATGGTGACAATTAATTGGCTACTTAGTCAGAAGTGGACAATCTGTTGCCCGCATGCATAGCCGTTTCACTCCCCCAGACCAAACAAGCCTCAAGTATTTGATGACAAACTCATAATAATGTCTTGCTTTTTATGTGCTGCAAATGGCAATGTGTTAATGTATTAACAGACCTATTTTTGCAATTAACCCCAATAAAACCAAACGGGTTCAGAAAAAGGGCGTAAAGGCTTTTCAGTGGAATCAACACGTCATCAAAAGAACTGTTAGCTGGAAGGGGGAAGCAGAGAGAAAAAGAGGTAGTGGCCCCTTAACTCCATTTCATTTGAACTTTCCTGTGGCTGGTGATTGGAGCTGCTGGCTGGAAAGGGGAAGCAGAGAGAATAAGAGGAACAGGTAGTGGAATCATATGTCCATAAACCAAAATAGTAATAATACATTCTAGATTAGTGCGCTTGAAATTGTGATTTTATTTATTTCAAAATGCCAGGTTTAGTTCAATGTAATAGCTGTCTTGCACCTGTCTTTCGCAGTACTCTTTTCAAATTTGGATACTGTTCCTTTTGTAAACAAATTACTAGTCTACATAGACAGATTACCTATCTAGAATCTCTAATCTGTGCTCTTCAAGCAGAAATTAGGTGTCCAATTCGGCCATTCCACTCTACGGAGATGCCACGCTATCAGCCCCCCCCCCCCACCGCAAAGAGGAGCGCAGTCTGGACAACCATGGAACCTGGCAGGGTGAGAGCTGTGAACCATAAACACAAAGCTTTTGCTGTGACCCAGCATAACAGATATAGCGCCCTTGCTGACACTAAAGAGACAGATCAAGATAGTTGTGATAATGGTGACTCAAATAAGCAGGGAATCGTGGTCCAAAATGAAGAACTTACTTTGGAAATGCGAAATGTGGAACCAGGTATCACACATCAGTAGCACAAGAAGAGCATGGTATGCAAAAAGAGAAGTCACCTTCTGGTTGGTGATTCAATCATAAGGGATGTAAATTTAGGAAAGGATATGGAGGTTTTAAAAGAGGTCAGGTGTCTGCCAGGTGCTACTGCCAGCAGAGACAAGAGGCGTATTCTTAAGATAGTCAAGAATGCAAGTAAGGACTGTGATGTTGATGCTATTATACATCTTGGCACAAATGATCTGTCCCAAAAAGATGTACTTTCTGTGAAGAATGATTTCCAGAGCTTGGGGTATGAACTTAGTAGTATAGGTTGTAGGCTTATCTTTTCAGAGGTTTTACCAGTATATAAGGAACAAAAAGGGAAGGGCCAGTGTGTAGTAAAGTTTAATGTTTAATGAAAAACTGTACAAAAGAGATGGTTTGCACCCATCCAAGAAAGGGACTGAGTTACTTGGCATTAAATTCACAGATTTTCTGGTAAACATTTAAACTGAACAGCGGGGACAGAGAATTAATTGATATAGAAAATTTTTGTCCCCAGCAATCTAAAATTCATAGGGTTATCAGTGCATGTAACACAGATGTTTGTGCGGGTAAGATTATCACTCCTGCTGTCAAGCAAAACCAAGCATTTAATAGTGAGTGCCATACCATGTGCATGAATCATACAAGTGGCAAGAAAATAGGGGCAGTCAGGAATAACACAGGTTATGTAGACAGTAAACATAGGGTCAATCAAAATGGACTCAAATGCCTATACACCAATGCACAAAGTATGAGAATAAACAGGGTGAATTAGAAATTCAAGTAAAAGAGGGCAGATACGATATTGTTGCCATTACAGGAACTTGGTGGGATGAAACTGACAAATGGAACATACAGCTAGAAGGATTTAAATTATTTAAAAGAAATAGACCAAATAAAAGAGGAAGTGGAGTTGCACTATATATAAGAAATAATTACCGCTCTACAGAAATAGAGCTCAACAATGATGAGAACTATCTTGAATGCATCTGGGTCAATATTAAAGGTTTGGGGGGAAATGAAATTGCCATAGGTCTATACTACAGGCCACCCAACCAAGCAGAGGAAGTAGATGAACTTTTTGCTAGTCAGCTAACTAAGGTATGTAGGAAGCACATCACAATAGTAGTGGGGTTTTTTAACTACCCTGATATCAACTGGGGAACAAACTCTGCACCAAGTGGAAGATTCAACAGGTTCCTAACAAACCTAGGAGACAACTTTGTTTCCCAAAAAGTAGAGAAGGGAACAAGGAGATCAGCCATATTGGACTTAATTCTCACTAACAGAGAAGAAATGATAGAAGGTGTTGAAGCCACAGGAACCCTGGGGGCAAGTGAGTCTTGGACTTTAAGAGAGATAATTTCAATAAACTTAGAGAGAGCTTGGGAAAAATTCCATGGATGAGAATCCTCAAGGGGAAAACAACTCAAGAAGCTTGGGAAATTTTGAAAAATGAGATTACAAAAGCCCAGTCTAGCACAATACCAATGAAGAAGAAAAATAACAGCACCCAAAAGAAACCAGCATGGCTGCATAAAGAACTCTCTGACAAATTGAAAGACAAAAAAGATAAGTATAAAAAGTGGAAAGAGGGGGGACATAAATAAGGCAGAATATCAGCAAATAGCCCAAGCATGTAAAGATAAAGTGAGGAAAGCTAAGGCTCACAATGAAGAAAGGCTTGCCACTAAAGTAAAAAATAACAGAAAAAGCTTCTTCCAACATATTAAAAACAAGAAAAAGGTTAAGGAAACAATTGGTCCATTGCTGGGAGAAAGTGGCAAAAAGGTGACAAGCAACAGGGAGAAAGCAGAACTCTTTAACTCATGTTTTGCATCTGTCTTTACACAAAGGGATAAAACAGTCCAACCTATCAAAAACAGCACCACAAAAATCAGATTAGGAACACAAGTTGAAATAGGGAAGAAAATGGTAAGTGAGCACCTGTCTACCCTAGACGAGTTCAAATCACCAGGACCAGATTACAGATTACACCCCAGGGTTCTGAAGGAACTGGCAGACAAGATCTCAGAACCAATGAACTATATCTTTCAGAGATCCTGGAGCACCGGGGAACTACCAGAGGACTGGAAAAGAGCTGATGTGGTTCCCATCTTCAAAAAAGGGGGGAAAAAAACAGATCCAGGAAACTATAGACCTATCAACCTAACCTCAATACCAGGAAAGATTCTGGAAAAGATAATCAAGCAATCAATTAGCGAACACCTAGAAGCAAACAAAGTAATAGACAAAAGCCAACATGGCTTTGTCAAAAACAGATCATGACAGATTAATCTTATTGCATTCTTTGATAATGTGACAAAATTAGTCGATCAGAGGAATGCCGTCGATATAGTTTACTTGGATTTCAGTAAGGCATTTGATAAGGTAGACCACAACCTACTACTAGATAAAGTAGAAGAATGTGGGTTAGACAGCATCACCACCACATGGATTTGTAATTGGCTGACCAACTGCACTCAATGTGTAGTCCTCAATGGAATTGCATCTTCATGGTGGGAAGTATGCAGTGGAGTACCCCAAGGCTCTGTTTTGGGCCCAGTACTCTTCAACATCTTCATCAATGATTTGGACGAGGGAATAAATGGGGAACTCATCAAATTTGCAGATGATACCAAGCTGGCAGGAATAGCCAACACTCCAGAAGATAGGCTAAAGGTACAGAAGGATCTTGCCAACTTGAACATTGGGCACTATCTAATAAAATGAAATTCAATGGTGAAAAGAGTAAGGTTCTACATTTAGGCAACAAAAATGCAGTGCACAGGTACATTATAGGTGGTACCTTGCTCAACAGTAATAACTGTGAAAGGGATCTTGGAGTCCTAATGGACAACCATTTAAATATGAGGCAGCAGTGTGCAGCAGCTGCCAAAAAAGCCAACACAGTTCGAGGCTACATAAATAGAAGGATAGAATCATGATCATGTGAAGTGTTAATACCACTTTATAATGCCTTGGTAAGGCCACACTTGGAATACTGCATTCAGTTTTGGTCTCCACGATGTACAAAAGATGTGGAGACTCTAGAAAGAGTGCAGAGAAGAGCAACAAAGATGATTAGGGGACTGGAGACTAAAACATATGAAGAACGATTGCAGGAACTGGGTAGGTCTAGTTTAATGAAAAGAAGGACTAAGGGAGACATGATAGCAGTGTTCCAATATCTCAGGGGCTGCCACAAAGAAGAGGGAGTCAAACTATTTTCCAAAGCACCTGAGGGTAGAACAAGAAGCAATGGGTGGAAACTAATCAAGGAGAGAAGCAACTTAGAACTGAGGATAAATTTCCTGACAGTTAGAACAATTAATCATTGGAACAGCTTGCCTCCAGAAGTTGTGAATGCCGCAACACTGGAAGTCTTTAAGAAGATGTTGGATAGCCATTTTTCTGAAACGGTATAGGGTTTTCTGCCTAGGCGGGGGGTTGGAATAGAAGACCTCCAAGGTCCCTTCCAACTCTGCTATTATATTGTATTGTATTGTATTGTATTGTATTGTGAAACTGCCTCCTAGTGGATTGTGGGTACAAAAGGAATTGTAACCCCAGGCTAAAAAAAAAAGTTGTCTGAAGATCTATAATCTTCACTGATAGCAGCCCTGGTTAATCTAATAAGGGAGATGAGGCAGATGCAAAGATTATTTGTATCTTGGACACTTACAGAATACATAAAGCCTTTTCCTTGCTCAGTCTATGGCTGAATTCACCATTGCACCTTTAGATTAGAAGACACTTTAAAGTGCTCTGTTTGTTGACCTGGAATCATGTACTTTGTATTTAGGGCTGTGTGTATATTGCAATCTAATGCTGTTCAGAATATAGTACTGGCTATAGGCTGGATGCGGTGGCTCAGTGGCTAAGACGCTAAGCTTGTCGATCAGAAGGTGGGCAGTTCAAATCTCTGGCCCCGCGTAATAGAGTGAGCTCCTGTTACTTGTCCCAGCTTCTGCCAACCTAGCAGTTCAAAAGCATGTAAAAATGCAAGTAGAAAAATGGGGACCACCTTTGCTGGGAAGGTAACAGCGTTCCATGCACTTTCGGCGTTTAGTCATGCTGATGATATGACCACGGAGACATCTTCGGATAGTGCTGGCTCTTTGGCTTTGAAACAGAGATGAGCACCGTCCCCTAGAGTTGGGAACGACTAGCATATATGTGCACACCTTTACCTTTACCTATAGACTATATCCTGGAAACACATAAATGTGTGATAGAGATTAGTGAGACCTTGGCAATCAAACTTGCTTAATTGTGTTTCCAGGAGTTCTGATGATAAACTGCTTCATAACCCAAGCTCTCTTCATAGTTCAGGGCTCCCCTATTGTTGATCTACCTTATGAAAACATTTCTAAAATATTTCCAACAATAGAGTGGTTTTATTTGCATGACAAAATGAGAGAAAAATTAGCAAACCATGTTAATTTAGTGGGTAGTCTGAACTCAGCCAGCGTGATTATTACATGGTTCGTTGTATCTGAAAATTGGGTTGAAGAAAACATACAACAGCAAATACAGACCTGAAATTGATTAGAAATTTTATTTCAAATGTAGCAAAATAAACCTGCATTCTTTAATATTCATCTCCCACCATTTTTCTTGGTTTCCTGGACCTTTTCCCAGCCAAATACTTTCCAATAATACCTTGTGGTGCCTCTCTCATACATCCATACTGTCCTTCAGTCAGGTAGGGGAATTCTTGAGAGTTGAAATCCACACTTCTTAAAGTTGCCAAGGCTGAAAACACAGCTCTAGGCAGAATAGGAAATCTTTTGTATTTTATTTTCTGAGTAGGGACTGTATTGGTAAATCTGAAATGGTTAGGGGTTGGGGTTTTTTGGAGGGTAGTATCCAAGAAGCTAACCCTAAATTAGCAATTTTGCAGTCAAAATAAATATTTGTTTGAATGCCCTCCATAGAACCAATGTGACATAGTAGTCAAAGCATTGCATTAGGACTAAGGAGAGCCAGTTTCATATCTTCCTTAACCATGGGAGCTCACTGGGTGATTTTGTTCCCATCCCTCTGTCTTAACCCAAATTACCGCCCCCTAGAGTCGGAAACGACTACCACATATGTGCGAGGGGAACCTTTATCTTTACCTTACAATTTGAAAGGAGGAAAAGATTTATAATAAGACATAAACCAATCAATCAATCCATCACATAAATAACAGAAATAAAAGATGATACATACGAATATACATGAAAACAAACCAAATGCATTTTAAATAGAATAAATTATCTCGATATATCTGCCTTTCCCACTGGGAAGTGATGCCTTTTCTTTTATAAACCCTCTAGAAAAGAACTGATCTGCTGTACTCCCCCCCCATCTATTTCCCACCCACTCCAAACTTTACACAAATTCCATCCACTCCCCCAAATTAATGGCATCTTTTTAAGGTTTGGAAAACAATTGTACCATATTATGGGCGAGTGCCGAATGGATAGTGGTGAACTGAGGACCATCCATTGATTTCATTTAAAAGCTGAAATTTTGAGAATATTCTGATTCACAACCCCCAGCCTTTCTTAGGCAGCACAGTACTGATTACAAATTCTATATATGCTACAAGTGAATATAAATCACAGATTTGGCACAGATTTTCATTTTCAATTGTTTGAAACACTTTATTTGTACTTGCAGCGCTGTTTATACTTGCATTCATTGACTCCGAATGCTTTAGTAGGAAAGCATTCCAGGTGTCTGATTCCCCATGGGGTTTTAAAACCTGATAGCTGAAACCAAGGAATGGAACATTCTCCTTTCTCTAATAGGGATTGTGATGTGTTTTTGTTTCTTTATTTGGCATTATTTTGTTGCAAGCTATTTAGCAAAAGGTGTGAGTTAAGAAAGCAAAGTTTTTCTCTAATTAAAAATGGAAGGGGTGAGGTGAACTGGCATCATTTAAAAATTGTTTTCCTATTAACGCTAAAATCATTTCAAGCATCATGAGACTGCCAGGTGCAGAACAGTGATAATGCCACCATGACAAAGTGATTACCGATCAAAGCACCTAAAGCAAATGGCTAATGAACTCCAACAAATTACAGTGTAGTGATATGGAATGCCTTCTGCATTTTGAAGTAGGAGCAACTGCTAAAGTCATAGCAACCAGTACACTGAAGCCACCAATTGGAGGAGAGCCAGTAGTAATGGAATGAATTGAATGCTAAGTTTCGATGCAGGAAATTCCGGATGGATTGAAATCCTTCCTATAATGACTGAAGAGACAGGGGTGGAAAGTCTGGTTAATCAGCATAGCAAGTAGAATTTCTCTCTTTTGAACTTCTTCCAGTTGAATAAAAACAATTTTCTCCCTTGTTAGAGGAAGCCTGGATTAGTTAAGGGTAATATAAATTGGGGAGAAAATGATTTTAGGAGATGGGCAGGACAGAATAGAACAGAATAACAGAGTTGGAAGGGGTCTTGGAGGTCTTCTAGTCCAACCCCCTGCTTAGGCAGGAAATCCTACACCACTTCAACAAATGGTTATCCAGCATCATCTTAAAAACTTCCATTGTTGGAGCTTCTTCTGAAGGCAAGTTGTTCCACTGATTAATTGTTCTGTCGGGAAATTTCTCCTTAGTTCTAAGTTGCTTCTCTCTTTGATTAGTTTCTACCCGTTGCTTCTTGAAATGAAGAGTACCATGATGAAAAATGATTGAAGATTGGGAAAGGAGAAGAAGATAAGAGAAGTAAAGGCTATAATTGAGATGGGAATCTGATTACAGTAGTCAAAAGAGTAGATGAATGGTTATGGAAGAAGGACTTGGTGGGAGTTGGCAATCTACATATTAAATCCTGTGATGAATGTAGCATCTTTCATCATGTAGCAACATTCATCATGATTATAGGCAAAAATGAGTGAGCATGACTGAGTTCAACATATCAGTTTTGTTACACTCTGCATAAAGAAGCTTATCTTTAGACAATCCTGCCTTGTACCCTCCACAGTTTGAGGATATAAAGGGGCATATTTCCTCTTTTATTAGCATTCCCACCTGACCATGATACTTATTTTTCTTTGCTCCAGTTTGATTCCAGTTATGGAAGAAATTTGTATATTATTAGATGAGAAGAGTATATTTTCTGAAAAATGTCTTCTTTAAAAAAGGAAAAAATAAAGAGCTACCTTATTCCCATTCTTGAAGTACATCTCCATGTAGAAAAACATACAGTACTTATTTTGGAAATAGCAGTGATGACACAGCTTTAAAGCAGATGATGAGAAATAGCTGCACGATCATCATATTAGCAGTTAAATATTTCCTGTGCGTATCAGGAAATCAGGGATAAATCTTCAGATATGATAAAATCTCCTTTGACAAATAGCTTTCCCTTGTTACAAGAATAAGAGTACATTGGATAAGGAGAATACCATCTTTCCACTAGCAGTTCAGTCAGTGGAAATTTAAGAAAGAGTTACCAAATTTTGTTTGATTGCAATCACTGTAAGTGGCTTTAACCTGTGAATATATTTGCTACCAGGCGTTCGAATAATATCTCTCTCTCTCTCTCTCTCTCTCCCCCTCCCTCCCTCCCTCTCCCTCCCTCCCTCCCTCCCTCCCTCCCCCCCCCTCTCTCTCATATATCATATTGCTTAATTTTGTTCTTTATTTCTGTTGGCTAGCCTGTACCCTGGGAATTCATTTTTGATTTCCCCTCCAAATATTAACCAGTTCTGACCATACATACTGTATTTTTTGGAGTATAAGACACACCAGAGCATAAGATGCACCAAGATTTCGAAGAGGCAAATTTTAAAAAAAAGTGTTTATACTCTGCAGACCTCCCAAAACTGGCTCATATTTTGTGAAAACGGGCCCATTTTTTATCAAAAAACCTGGCATGCATAGCCTTTAGGAGCTTATAGAGTGTTGCTGGGGGCGCAAAAATGAGCAAAAAAATGGCCCATTTTCTGCTCATTTCTGCCCTCCCCAGCTCCTAGGAATACTCTGGAAGCTTCTTAAAGGCTATGCACAGCTATTTTGGTGAAGGGGCAGGTTTTCAGGAGGCCAAAAATGCTGTAAAACACACCCAGATTTTCACCCTCTTTTTTGAGGGAAAAAGGTGTGTCTTATACTTTGAAAAATACGGTAGTTTTTTTAAAGATCCTGTAAGGTGAGCTAGCTACTGCTACCTGATGTGTCTGTCTGCCTGTCTACCTATTGTCTGTCTGTCTGTCTGTCTGTCTGTCTGTCTGTCTGTCTATCTATCTATCTATCTATCTATCTATCTATCTATCTATCTATCTATCTATCTATCTATCTATCTATCTATCTATCTATCATCCAACTACAATATGAAAGTAGTATTTGAGCTTTTGATGGCACATATATAAAAGTGTTCTGCCCAATTTTACCCTCACTAAAAAGGCTACCCATGATCTCAGTGGATGAGTCAGGAATTGAATATATGTCTCCCTGGTCCAAATTGATATTTTATCCACTGTGTGATACTGGTTTTCATATTAAATGCATTTCCCATCATTCCCAACTGGACAGAGAAATTGATCCAGCCAATAATACAGATTGAGGCTATACATAATCCAGTAGCCCTATATTCTCTTTTTCCCTTGTTTTCTTTTCTATATGTCTGGTTATATGCATTGATGTCTGTGTATTGAATGGTAGCAGCAATATGAAAGGCCGGTGAGTTGGGTCTGGTGGTAACAGCTTCACTGATAAGAATAAGCTGCTGAAAGCGAATTTTAAAGAAAGGAGCACTACTTATATACAATACAATACAAAAGCAAAGTTGGAAGGGACCTTGGAGGTCTTCTAGTCCAACCCCCTGCCTAGGCAGGAAACCCTATACCGTTCCAGACAAATGGCTATCCAACGTCTTAAAGACTTCCAGTGTTGGGACATTCACAACTTCTGGAAGGAAGTTGTTCCACTGATTAATTGTTCTAACTGTCAGGAAATTTCTCCTCAGTTCTAAGTTGCTTCTCTCCTTGATTAGTATCTTGATAATCTGAGTGAGAATTTTAAATGTATGGAAGTAGCAGAGGAGCATGGTCTGTCATTTAAAGCAAGGATTTAAAAGCATGTTACAAATGGCCTTTTCCTTTCAAAACATCTGCCAGTTAATGGGGTTTCCTTTCATTTAGTCCATTTAACTGAGCAGTAATGTAAAAAAAATGTAAAAAGGAGTAATGTAAAAATGTTTTAAAAGTAAACCATTGTTTTAATCTTGTTAAAAATGTTAAAAATGAAATATGTATTTAAAATAATATTTTAATAATAAAAATAAAAATAAAAGCATTTTATATATGTGTATATATACACACACACATGCACACACATGAACACGAGCGCGCACACACAGATGTGTGTGTGTGTGTGTGTGTGTAATTTCAGTTTTACTTTTTATTATACATGTACTTACATTTCATAGTTCAAGGAATAATTCATAGATAAAGCTGGAATCTTGAATTTTACAAGAGTTATCTCTTCCCCTTGCTCATTTTGTTTGTGATCCTTTACTTTCAGATTATTTTAGGAAAAGGCATTTAGCCTCTATTGGAACCAATTAGTTGCCAGCTTTTAGGATCCTTTAGTGATAGGTGCTTTTAATGTCCTAATTCTCTGTCATACACAGCAATTTCAATACTCAGATGGATGAATGTGTATCAGTAAGGAAAATTATGTAGTTCTTAAAAGCATACAGAGGCATACAGAGATATAATTACCTGCCAATACTGGCCATTCTTCCCCACCCCCCAAAATTAATGCAATTCTTAATGCTTTGTGGTTTTTAAAACAACAACAACAATGGAATTTATTTGTGATGAATATTTTTAAATCTAATAAGTGTAACAGTCTTCTCTAAAAGATGGCCACCTTCACACCAGTGACAAAATCCTGGGAATTGAAGTATCTCCTTACTAATTGGCGGCTATTGCATTATTTGAGAAAGGATTTATATCAGTCCATTTCTTTCTCTTTTTTTTTAATATGGGCAAGGCAGTGGATCTAATATAATGTGTAGCAAAATATTATTGATAGTATCGGTCACACTGGAAGGGAATAGGGTCAGTTAGTGATGCTTCATAAGTCCTCTTTAGAGTACTGCTTTTCAGTCCCACATAAAGTATTGACCCCGTGCTGTACCTGTAGGGAGCTCTAATAAGCACATGGTTCTGATACTTTCCACACTCATCTCATGGTTAAGGGTTAAGGGTCATGACGATCCAGGGCTATCTTTTCTACCAAGAAATAGGGTTTTGTATTTAAGAAAACCTAGGACAGACTGGGATCAGAAATCATCTAGTACCCTGTTTCCCAAAAATAAGACTTCCCCGGATAATAAGCCCAATTTGGTTTTTGAGCGCATGGGCTAAAATAAGCCCTCCCCTGAAAATAAGCCCTCCCCTAAAATATTTAACCGCATACAGCCGGTTCCAGCCATTTCCTGGGGAGAGGGGGGAACATGCCCTACATGGGCATGGACCTGCCATTTATGCAGAATGGCCTTGCAGAGGTCATTCCCGCAAACCCTAGTTACCGTGCCCCTTATTTTAGTGGCAGCCGCAAAAAAAGTCTGGCAAGAGTGTGCCAGAAACAGAGATAGAACTTCCAGCCCTCTCTGGATCAGCTGATCCATGGCCTGCGGGCCTCCTGCACCTCAAAAATAATAAGACCTCCTCGAAAATAAGGCCAAGCGCTTATTTCGGGGGGCAAAAGAAAGTAAGACCCTGTCTTGTTTTCCGGGAAATACGGTAGTCACCTTTTCATTTGTTTTATTACATCATTTCTTCAAGTACCACATAGTTATTGAACAGTCTTGACCAATACTTTGAAGAGCATAGCCATGTCAAGTGTATCTTCTTTAGAAAAGTTGCATGGATCTGCTAGTAAAGCATATGGTTAAAGGTTTACCCACACGCTCATTAATAATAGTTTGTTGGGAAGCTAATAAAAATAATTTGCCCTTCACATTTTTGTGTAAAACTCAGCAAATGTTTGCAGTGAATTTATACATAAATACCTGCTTTATAGATATAACTTCCATTATTCCTTGCCCAAGTCCCCACGGAAAAAGGACTTGTGCTTTTAAAAGACATAACTTTGGGGGCAGATGTTGCCCTTCCTAAAGGTTAACTCAGCTTTCCAAGGTCAGTAAAATGAGGACCCAGATTGTTGGGGGAAATATGCTGACTCTGCAAACTTTTTAGGGAATGCTGTAAAGCGCTATGAAGTGGTATATAAGACTATTGCTATTTCTATTCCCACTAGAGTTTTACCAAGTGCTACTTTTTATGTTGCAATTAATGGAGACTGTTAATTTCGGCACGAGAAAATTAGTATGTGTACACTACTAGGATGGAGCTAACATTGTCCCTGGAGGCATTGGGTTCTTGGTAAAAGCAGATTTTGTATTCTTGCAAACTAAAGCATCTTACCAATACTACATAAACTGAGATATGAGTGTATCTCAGCCAGCATATCTAAGCTTGGATACTAAGCAGCATTGGATAGTATGTCTATGGAGATTCTCAGTCATCCAAGTCATGAGGTGACTTTTTTTCAAGAGGCAACTGGTTTTCTTTGAAGATGTTTCGCTTCTCATTCAAGAAGCTTCTTCAGCTCTGACTGGATGGTGGGGAATAGAAGGATTTACCATGTTTCTCTGAAAATAAGATAGGGTCTTATTTTCTTTTGATCCCTGAAATAAGCGCTTGGCCTTATTTTCGGGGAGGTCTTGTTATTTTTGAGGTGCAGGAGGCGGCAAGCATGGTCACCTCATGGCTGCTGCTATGTTGCAATATTTTTGGGGTGGGCTTATTTTTGGGGGAGGACTTATTTTAGCGCATGTGCTCAAAAGCCTGATTGGGCTTATTATCTGGGAAGGTCTTATTTTCAGGGAAACAGAGTATATTCCTTAAAAGACAGCTGGTCATTTGCATTCTTTTAGAGAGTCATTGAGGCCTCTTGGAAGTTTATCTGTGTCCTCAGAGTCACTGGAGTCTTGCAAATGGATTGGAGCCTTCTTGGAACTGCTGAAAGGACTGAATTGTAGACTGGAGATAGATGATATTGTATCCTTCCCCCTCTGAACAGCCCTCTCTCAACACAGGGGAAGGGATACGACACCAGTCTACAATACAGTCCTTTCATCAGTTCCAAGAAGGCTCCACATCAGGGGTAAAATTCAGAAGGTTCAGTGGAACTTTGAGTAGTTCGGAGAACCAGCAAATACCACCTCTGGCTGGGCTCAGAGTGGGGAGGGAATGGAGATTTTGCAGTATCCTTCCCCTGCCACGCCCACCAAGCCACGCCCACAGAACCCGTAGTAAAAAACAATTGAATTTCACCACTGCTCCACATCCATTTGCACTACTCAGGTCTTCAAAGAAAAACAAGAAAGCCCAGTTGCCTCTTGACGAAAGCATCAGATAGTATATCAATGGGAGACCATCAAAGAATGCAAGAGCTGCAAATGATTTGAATATATGCCATGAAATAATTTTCAATTTCTAGTGACCACACAGATAGATTTTTCTCCATGATGATATCTTTAACCTGGTCTTTCAGCATTTCCAATCATGCACCCATCAACATCGTAACTGAGCCCGTCCACTTTACTGCTGTACTCACCGGCTGCTTGCACAGCCCAGTTCCAAATGGGCTGTGGCCCAGTACCGGGCCATGATCCTTGGGGTTGGGGACCCCTGAACTACAGTACTCCCATCTTCTCAACATTTTGTTTTTGCCCTATAGAACTGGATGAGAGCTATTAAAAATAGAGTCACCTCCTGTATGCAAAGCAGACATGCAGTTTAGATATTTTATTGATATTACAGTACAATAAATTTGGAGTTTTTATGCAAAAATTGAATATATACAGATGAATGCATAAAATAATAAGTGTTCCTCTTGAATTGTTGTACGTGAAATTCAGATTAATTTTTTTTTCTACAGAGACCTACAGCTTGAACTCAAATAAAAATGTTGTCCCTATAGAAGAAAGTCAGTCTACCAGTTCTTATTAATCCCTGTGGCCATGAATATTCAATTTTCTTGCTGTGAGTCATGCATTTTAAAACATTCTACAGTTTTGGATAGTCTGGTGCAACTGCTCCAGGGCAATGTGGAGCACAGCATTTCTTTCATTGTTGTGCTATAAATTACTTTTGTCATCTACCACTGGAGTATATTATTGCTTTCCTTGTAGATCTCAGGGGCATACTTGTTTGTGTGGTGTGAATGCCTGTATGCAAATCTGCATCCTATTATGCAAATACTCTGAAGGTGCCAAGATGCCTTGTGGATATTAAGTAGTGAGATCTACAATTTATATGTGTTCAACCTTGCAGGTAAGTAGAAATATTCCTGAGTTGCTAAGAAACAACATTGAAAATATCATCAGTTATTTATCACAAGAGCAGTGGATTGATGAAGTTACATCATCATTTTTTGTACTGGTGGAATTCATTGCCATATGAAGTTTTGGTAACCGTAAACTGGCACAAATGTGTTTTGTTTTATATTTATTGCTGTTTCAATTTGTTATTCACTGCTCGGAGTTGATTTCTGATTGGGCAACCATTTAAAATGAGTTGCACAACAAATTAACAAAAGCTGTCTGATTTCTTGGTGCAGCTTTGAAACTTATCCTTCTCCCTGTTTGCCAGATAATGTCTATTATTTACATTCCTACTGTGCCCAAGCAAACACTCTCTCTTCATGTCTGTTAGAAGTAAAGTACCTGGTCTGGAATGGCACAGTTGGGCATTTGGTTTAGGATAATTCTGGCACAAATAAAAATTCCTATTTATACAGCATATTTTTGGCTTGCTGAAGGACAAATGACCTATTACTCTGAAGCTTATATGTGCATATTTGTACGTGTGAAGTTGTACTTATAGCACACACAAACCCGGTCCCTAAAACTGTGGTTTGCTTCCACCACAGTTCTTTCCTAAATATACTACAAAGCTTTGGTGCCAAAACACTCAAAATAAATGGCATTTTTTTTGCTGTTTAATTAATGTGATAAGCTAAAAACTGGATTCAAATTATCAAGGACCTTGAAAATTATGTCTTAGTAAAGTGTGTAAGTGGAAAATGGATGACTGGAGAAATTATCTGCCTTGTTTCTTTGAAGAAGATGTTCAGCATAGCTTCGTCTCTCATCCACCTATGTTATTTGAGGCAAAAGGAAATAGCTTCCTACACTTTCTTTTTCTTTTATGCCTCCCAAAAACACATATTAAAAACGCTGATTTAAAGTATCTTGATAAATACTGCTGCGTTTGCATCATTTGAAATTTTTACTCTGCAGCCTAACTCCATAATTTTCTCTGGGAAGATTGGAGTGCTGACAGAAGCTTTCTTCATCTTTTATTTTTTGCAGGTCCGTTTCAAAGAAATTTCTTTTATGGATGTGAATTTTGTAGCATTTTAAATAGGAACAGATTCTGAAAGAGCTTTTCTGTTTGAGCAAGCTGGTTCCTCCTGTTGTTTGAAGGCTTTTAAACTGTTTGTTGCATTTACTGTAGGTGTTAACTATACTCAATCTGGAAATTCAGCAAACCTGAATTATTAACGCTGTTGCTGGAATTTCTTAGACAAATAGCATAGCCTATCTGAAAAAAAACACACTTTTTTTCCTTCTTCAGTCTTCAGAATTTTTCATAGTATTTCCATTTGCAGAGAAGGAAGATTATGCTTTTACATAGTGTTCCATTAAAAATGCAGAACAGGTGCAACTACACTTTCTTCATTGTGGTCTCTGTAATTCACACATACAAGTTATGCACCTGTGTAGATCCCATTTGAAATCTTGTAGCATTTGCAGAGTTCTTGGCAGGAGGCCTTCCACCACCAGCATTCAAAACTGTGGGGATGAAGCGTTAGGAATTGGAGCATCAAGTTCACCGCCAGTTGACAATGCAATTCCTGAGATGGCCCATGATATTATGATATTCACATATTACCTTTCCACTCCATGCTTTTTGCCTTCAACCACTTAACCACCATGGTTTCTCAACTAATTATGATCATCATTTTCAGTAATGACTCTTAACAGATGGTTTTACATTTCATTGCTTTCATACTTCTAGGACATGTCTGTTCTTCAGGATGTCTCTCCAGGGCAGTCCTATTTGACCTTCCCCACAACTAGGAATTAAATAGGCATCTAAAAATCTTTGAAGTGCCCTAAATTCTGGGGAATCTTCATCATTTCCACTATCATAAGTTTTAGAATAATTTGTAAGAAAGGAATTACTGTGTCATTGATTCTGCCTTGATTCTTTCAGCTTTTCTATTCTGTTGCCAAAGCTTGTTGACTAGGCACCTGGCTACCTCAAAAATGACTATTAGTTTAGTAAAGTTCAGCAGCCATACCAAACCTTGGAGTAAAGAACTTTCATCTACCCCCATGTTGGCGAACCTATGGCATGCGTACCACAGGTGGCACGCGGAGCCAATTTTGAGAGCATGTGAGGCGTTGCCCTGTCAGCTCCAGTGCACATGTGCATGCTGGCCAGCTGATATTCGACCGTTTTTCACCCTCTGAAGCAGTGGTGAGTTCCGGGTCCTGTGATAACCAGTACGCTGCAACGGGAGTGGGCGTATACCATGTGCACGTGTGCAGCGTGCGCAGCAAGTGTGCAGCATGCACATGCGTACTTACCACCCGTGATGTTCCAGCTGCTCGGCAGAGCGTTGTGCAGGCACCGTACACTCCGTGCACGTGCGCAAAAGCCTTGATTGGCTCAAATACAGAGAAGGAGGGTGGGCGGGTGGGTGGGCCCTCCGGAGCACCATACCGGAACGGTACCTGGTGCTCCCAGCAGGCACAGGTATGCCTGTACAGGGGCGTACCAGTCGTATCCCACCACTGCTCTGCAGGTTTCCCTGAAGCCTCCGGAGGGAGAAAACAGCCCAACTGGCAACCCGGAAGTCAGAAAACGGGCCATTTCTGGCCTCTGGAGGGCCTCCAGTGGGTGGGGAAGGCCGTATTTGCCCGCCCCAGGCTCCAAGAAAGCGCAGGGGGCTTGGCATGGGGGGCATTAACTTATGGGGTGGGCACCCGAGGCGAAAAAGATTTGCCATCACTGATCTACCAGCTACGGCAGACATACCACTGTGGTCCAACTCTTGCTGAAGAAGACAAGAGGGATGAAATCAGCTATTATATGGCAGTCTGTTGCTACGAAGAGAATAGTTTTAGAGTAAAAAAGAAAGAGTGCCAAATCTTAGAAAAATATTCTGTCCCTAATTCTCTTTCAGTGGGGAGGGATGCCCGATCCTAGCAAAAAGCAACATTCTCGCGGGTGGGTGGGTAAGGAGGTTGCACAGCGAGTGACAGCTTCTTCTGGGGCTTTTTTCCATAAAGCCCCTAATCAGGCATGCATGGTAAAATTCCCCATTCATTCAAAAAACATTTCAAATAATCGCATTTGGGTTGGTTTTTTTAATCTTATAATTGGAATTTTCTCTCTTTACTCATGGCTGTGTGTGTATATATATATATATATATATATATATATATATATATATATATATATATATATATATATATATATATATATATATACATACATGAATGCACATGTGCTTGTGTAGATGTATACAAACCTTTTGTTTTTGTTTTTACCACTTACTGTATTTTTCAGAGTATAAGACACACATTTTTCTCTCAAAAAAGAAGGTGAAAATCTGGGTGCGTCTTATGCATTGAATACAGTGTTTTTAGCCTCCCAAAAGCCCGTCCCCTTCACCAAAATGGCTGTGCATAGCCTTTAGGAAGCTTCCAGAGTGCTCCTGGGGGCTGGGGAGGAAAAAAATGAGTAAAAAATGGGCCGTTTTTTTCTCGTTTTTGTCCCCCCCCCCAGCCCTGAGGAGCAGTCTACACATCTCCTAAAGGCTATGCATACCCTTTTTTGGCAAAAAAACAGGCCCATTTTTGGGAGGTCTGCAGAGTTCAAAAACTTTTTTTAAAAAAATTGCCTCTTCAAAATCTTGGTACGTCTTATACTCTGGTGCATCTTATACTCCAAAAAATATGGTAGTTTTAATCTTAAATCCTCAGCATTCAATCAGTATTGCCCTTTTATAGTATATACCTTAATGGCCTTATTTTATTTTGTTGAGCACCACTCTGAATTTATTCAGAACTATACATGCATTTAATTTTTAAAGTAAATATTTCCACCCAGATGCAAAAGATTTTGGGCACAAAAACATAATATTCTAGTCCAAAACTACATGACATTTTTTGGTTTGGAAGTGAAAAAAATCTGGGGTTCCCAATTTTGCTATTTCTTAGAGCAAGTTTGAATTTTCTTTCTTTTGGCACTATTGAGCTACTGCACTAGATATATTTAAATCTGCTGGAAGTGGTACCTGTTTAATATGCCCAGCTGTAGTTTAACAAGATACACACATGCCAAATGTTTTCTGTGAGAATTGTGTTTCATTAGCTATCCAGTAGAAATCTTTTGAATTATCAAAAGATTGTAGATGAATCATATATTCAAATGTACCCACCAACATATCATATTATTCCCTTTTGGGATAGGCAAACATGATGGTGATGATTTCTTGATTAGCCAAGAGTTCATATCAGGATACAAAACAGGTGGATAAAATTGGGCAAAGCATATTAAAAGAAAAAAAATAGTAAACCAATGCAATTAAAAAGGCTAGTGATAATAAGAGGAAGAAATATAGCTAAAACCAGTTTCACCATAAATAGTGACTTTTGCAGTCCATTCTGTCTTGAGCTAATTGAAGCTTTCACATGATACATGTTAATAGGACAGAGAAAGTATAGACTAATCTTAGTTACATCTATGCCACATGTACATTCCCTACTAATAATAAATATTTTACTGGTCATTTTAGGCATATTTGGGCGAATAAGTCCCAAGTATAACCAAAGCCCAGATTAACTCCAAGCATACTCATGATATTCTATGCAAAGTGAGATGTGTAATCTAGAGGTTCTCCTGCAAGTTACTCTTGCCTGCTTCCCACAAATTAGGAGGTGTGTTCATTGTAGCATCTTCTGTATCTTAGAACAGCTGAGTTGAACAACTTTGAACATTGAAGTGTTGTGGAGTATAAAGATCAAATTGCTACGGTATTTTCATGAACAAATCTCAACCCAGTTTCCTTTCACTATTACATTACTATTACAGTTCTATTCTATTTCTAATGGAGCTTTTTAATTTAGGGGTTTTATTTTTAATATATAATGCTTCTTATATGTTGCTCCTGGGGCTACAATTTTGGAGTCTCTGGCATTGGCCAGAGTTAGCTCATTGAAGAAACTTGGCAGTGAGCAACAACAGCTGGAGTGGCTGAATTGAAAATACTGTGTTTAATTGATAAGATGCAACCAAACGAAATCATCCTGAATTCTTTAAGTCATTTAATGAGAGGACTTTACTTTTTCAATGGGGCCTTAATAAGAAGGTGAAGAGGTGATACGACCCTTGAGCACAGATACCAGCTTTGACCTTATCCTGTTTTAACGATCTGTAAATGGTTATAAATATATAGCCACATATTTTCTGCCACCTTACATCAGGAAGATTGAGGGAAGTGGGGGAAGAGTGATAAGAATGATCTAGGTTCATTGATGATAAATACATATATTCAGAAGATTGGTTTCATTAAATGGAAGTAAGTGATGCATAGTGGGGTATGAGATTGAGAACATGACAGGTTTTTGAAATTGAAACCTCTTGACCTTGGAAGAACTATTTGATCTTTCCAAGTGACCAGAAGTGGGTCTAACCTTTAAAAAGGCCATTTTGAGGATAAAATGTTTGGATCTTGAAGCATTTTGCCTACTTTTATGAAAACTAAATTGGTAAGTAAGTTGATGAAAGTGAAAAGAATCAACCCATTTGATCCAGGGATAAGAAAACCCCACTGTATGGCAAAATGAAGCAGGTGAAATAACTTTTACATGGAGTTATATCTTATCTTTATGTGTGATGATTTATGATAGCCACGGATGGCCAACTAAGGCTCTTAAGTTACAGCCTAGCATGATTAAGATATGGTAGGCTCATTTTGTGTAAGGGAGGAGTTACAGGTGGTCATCACAGTAAATGATTGCATACTGAAGAAAGCATGAGGAAAGACAATGAGAAATAGCCATTGTTCTTTCTTCTCTGTTTTTCCATTTTGTTTGTGCCATAAGGGTTGTTGGTTATCTTGGCCTTGCTGCTTCCCTAAGCTATCACCTCTCCCATTTAAACTCTTCCTGCTCTCCTCAGGAAAGTGTTCTAACCATCACATGATAGAGTCCTACAGTACATCTTTGTGCCCCTGTGCCCTCTTTTCAGTTTCTTTTGAGTTGTCCATGTGCCTTCAACAAAAGTGTGTATAGCCAAGACTATGGTTTTCCCAGTTGCAATGTATTGCTGTGAAAGTTGGACCATAAGAAAGGCTGAGCGCCAAAGAATGGGGGCCTTTGAACTATGGTGCTGGAGAAGACTCCTGCGAATCCCTTGGACTACAAGGCGATCAAACCGGTCAGTCCTAGAGGAGATCCATCCTGACTGCTCTTTAGAAGGCCAGATCCTGAAGATGAAACTCAAATACTTTGGCCACCTAATGAGAAGGAAGGACTCACTGGAGAAGAGCCTAATGCTGGGAAAGATTGAGGGCAAAAGAAGAAGAGGATGACAGAGAATTAAGGTGGCTGGATGGAGTCAATGAGCAGTAGGCATGAGCTTAAACTTTAAACTCTTGTTAATGCAGACAACCTCCATCTTGTCACCCCATGTCTGTATCTGAGAGTAGGGGGGGAAATTCCTGGAGCCTCTTCAGTAAAGCTGCTAAGTGATGAGCTGTAATGAGTGATTGTACGATTAACCTTGCTTTAAGTAAGTGTCAAAACACGGTCACAATATACTCTTTTCCATCACTTCTATAAACGCCCACAGAGGTGTTAACAAAAGCTTTTCTAATTTGGTAGAACCTTTTACTCAAAGTTACTAACTATGTTTGAGTCTTTTGGCAAGTCCGCTTTTCTTGTGAAATATTTAGAAGCTCTGCCAAGGGAAGCTTTTATTTGGCACCATTACCATTTGCACCTTGGACTTCTAATTTAAGAAGTGCTTCACAACCTTTTGCAGAGACAGCTTTCCTTTAAAATAAAAAATAAAAAGAAGCTCCTGGCATGAGTGGTAGCCACCTGTTATCACGGTCTTAATGATCATTTAGCACCAGTTCCTCTCACTCAGTACCCTCAAGCTTCAAGAGGGCCAATTTGCTGTTGGCAGCAGCATCTCAGTCACCTGGCATCTTGTCCTTGCCAGTTGGTTGGTTCAACCTATGAGAAGACAGAGTGACGTGACTCCTACCATGCCATTGTTTACTTCTCTGAGTAATGAACTAGAGATGTTTCCTGCTTCAAAGAGGCCTAACGTGTGGATCTTGTCTTTTCTAGCAGGCGCTGTGGCAACTTATGTTTCTCTTCATTCTTTTGCTATTTTCTTGAAAGCAATTGTGGTATTGCAATGGCTATTGTGGAATTACAGAGTGATCCAAGTCAACAGTTTGTTCTGATAGAAAGAGGGGAGAAGGAAACTAAGGAGGTGTGCAGCCTGCTTTGATTTGTTAACAAGGACATTTTCCAGGTGCCTGTGATTTTCTGTGGAATAGGGAGAGGCCTCCGTATCCTTTCCCATTTTTTTGGCAGGAGTGAGATGCTGAGTCAACGTGTCAGAACTCCTCCAAGGGAGCAGACATGTTCCTTGTTCTGACAGGAAATTATATTTGACATTTAATTTGAAACATAAGCACAAAAATTACCCAGTGATAATCTGATAATGGGACCAAGTGAAGCAGAGTTTTGAATTGGCAGGATTAAGTGCTGTTTTAATATTACCTTTGAATTTTGTTTTCGGGCTGACTGCCGGGCTACCCAGAATCTGGTACTGATTCATAGCAATAGCATATACCACCCCATGGTGTTTATAGCACACTCTGGGCAGTTTAAAATGTCAGCATTATTTGCGTCTTGCCTCCAACAACTTGGGTCTTCATTTGACCAACCTTGGAAGGATGAAAGGCTGAGTCAAACTCCAGCTCTGTCAGGATCAAATTCCAGGCTGTGGGCAGAGTTTGCCTGTAATACTGCACTTTAACCACTGCACCACCTGGGCTCTTAATAGACAAGGCTGGTTTGCTTAGTTACTTAATTGAATAAAAATGGGGGGGAGGATTGCATTGATCAGCCATGTAAGCACACTGAATACTATTTTAACTGGTAATATTAGTTTGTTAGAGTTAGAATTAGAATTCTTTATTGGCAGGAAGGAAGGAGGGAAGGAAGAAAGAGGTAAGGAGGAGACTGGAAGGGAGAGAAAGAGAAGGAGAGAGGGTAGGAAGGGGAAGAGGAAGAGTAGGAGTAGGGGAGAGGTAAGGGAAGAAAGAAGGGGAAGGAGAGGAGGAAGGAAGAAAGTAGAGAAGGGAGGGAGGGAGAAAAGAAAGGGAAAATAAGGTGGTGTTAAAACAGGCGGATGGGATGGTAAATAAAGCAACCCAAACTTTATATTATAACCTTTGAAAAGGAATAACAAATGCATAAGAATGACAAATGCAAAGAAGAAGAATAACCATGTGAATATAAACCTCTAATTATATGTAAGAGAATAAAAAATAAAAAATACTTTAAAAAAGAATTCTTTATTGGCCAAGTGTGATTAGACACACAAAAAATTTGTCTCCAGTGCATAAGCTCTCAGTGAACATACAACAATAGTGATAGATCATTATCATAGTCATTGCAAAAATACATTTGAACGTGATATTATTGTAACTATGTCCAATTCATGCCTTCAAATTATTTTGAGGTTAGAAACTCGCTTTTGAAGAAAGAAGGTACTTGTCTACATCTTTCTAGCCTTGCTGTTTCTTTTAGACTGTTGGCCGCCATGGTTTGGGATCCCATTATTCCTCAAGCAGCCACATAGCAAATGCAATTATGTCACAGAACCAAACAAATTTATTTCCATAATGGCACAGTATTGATAGTAATACTACCTTTGCTCAGCGAGGAATTTAGATTTAAATGAGGGAATCGAAGCACAAATCGTCCCATTTGCCGATGACACTAAACTGGCAGGAATAGCCAACATTCCAGACAATGGGCTCAAGGTCCAGATGGCTCTCAGCAGACTTGAACCCTGAGCCCTACCTAAGAAAATGAAATTCAATTTAGCTTTCTCAATCTAGCTGACCTCCAGCAGTGTAGATGACTTCCACAATCTACGACAATGGTCATATTGTCTGCAGAATGTAGGGAACTGTTTGCTTGTCTAACACCAAATATGGATATTCATAAACACTTTTTACAAATTTGCTTATGAAATCCTGATTTCTGCAGACTGGATCTGATAAGTTCCAATCATACACAACTTGATTTGGATATTCTTGCTAGCTTTTTTATACATTGCTGTGACCATAATTTCTAAAGTCACAGTGGGGGGAAATATTAAATGCAGTACCAGATAAATAAAATATTTAGTGTCACATCTGAATGAAATGAATTTAAGGTTAGGTGTGTTTTGATTCTGTCTACTTTTTGGAGTTTGTCTATAGTACTCTACTCAAATGTCAAATATGGCACTTCATCACTGATGTGTTTCATTGATTCTTCTAATTAGCCTATATAATAGGTAATTGTTTTACTAATGAAGAGAAGAAAGACCTTTATGCCACCTAGATATCCAGAGAAAAGGTTTTCAGCTAACAAAATTCTCAGGTTTGATTATGAACCAATTTTGTTGTATACATGATGTAAAATGACAATAAAGGCTATACTATACTACCACGTTTCCCCGAAAATAAGACAGGGTCTTATTTTCTTTTACCCTACGAAATATGGCCTTTGGCTTATTATAGGGGGAAGGCTTATTATTTTCTGGGGCAGGTGAGAAACGAGGTGTGCCTTTTGCCTTTCCAGTTCTGTTGCGCTCCTTGCCATTATGTTCAGGGAAGCCGCTGGTAAAAAAAAAAACCCTTCTCGTGAGTTCAAGCAAACTTCTTGAAGTAGCGAGATGGTTTTTTTTTTTTTTTTACCAAGGGCTTCCCTGGACACAATGGCAAGAAATGCAACGGACCTGGAAAAGTAAGAGGCGCGCCTCGTGGCCCACTGCCCACTTCGCCCCAATGGTAAAGGCAGCCTGCCTGGTTCCCTTCCATGCTGCTCCTTTAGCAAGGGGTGGCAGGTGGGGGGGGAAGCGAAACACGCCTCTTACCTTTCCAGGTCCATTGTGTTCATTGCCCTTTTGTCCAGTGAATCCCCTTGTAAAAAAACAATCTCATGAGTTCAACGCGAGGTTTTTTTTTACAAGGGGCTTCACTGGATGAAAGGGCGAGGAACGCAACGGACCTGGAAAGGTAAGAGGCACGCCTTGCGGCCCAACACCACCCACCTTGCCCCAATGGTAATGACAGCCTGCCTGGTTCCCTTCCCACCGTCCCTTTAGCGAGGGTGGCAGGTGGGGGGAAGCGAGGCACGCGTCCTAGTGCTACCAGAGACTGTAGGCTCCGCTGAGTTCCTCGCCCTTTCGTTCATTGAAGCCCCTTGTAAAAAAAACCTCGCGAGTTGAACTCATGAGGTTTTTTTTACAAGGGGATTCACTGGACGAAAGGGTGAGGAACGCAATGGACCTGGAAAGGTAAGAGGAGCGCCTTGCTTCTCCCCCCACCTGCCACCCCTCGCTAAAGGGATGGCGGGGAAGGAAACCAGACAGGCTGTCTTTACCATTGGGGCGAAATGGGCGGTGTTGGGCCACGAGGACCCAATTGGGGTGTGGTGGATGGTATTTTTTTGCGCGAGAAGGAACAGCGGGAGAGGGTGATCGCATTGCTGGCCTGCTGCTCTTTTTGCGGCGGGCTCTTTTTGCATGGGAGGGAAGGGCGGGGGGTGGAAGCACTTTGCTTCGCCTGCCTCTTTTTGCCCCATAAGCTGTACCAGTAGGTGGTACACTGGTAATGGCGGAGACCGGCTGCACATGCGCTTAAATAGTTGGGGCAGGCTTATTTTTCAGGGAGGGTTTATTATGGCGCATGCTCTGAAAAGCCCAATTGGGCTTATTAGCAGAGCATGTCTTATTTTTGGGGAAACACGGTATATGTTGTTTTACTAATCTTTTACCATATATTCACTGTATATTGTATGCAGTTTATATGGTATATTTGGCAGATTATTAAAAGTTGGCAGTTCGGCAGTTCAAATCCCTAGCACCACGTAATGGAGCGAGCTCCCATTACTTGTCCCAGCTTCTGCCAATCTAGCAGCTTGAAAGCATGTAAAAATGCAAGTAGAAAAATAGGAACCATTTTGGTGGGAAGGTAATAGCATTCTGTGCGCCTTCGGTGTTTAGTCATGCCGGCCATATGACCACGGAGATGTCTTCGGACAGCGCAGACTCTTCGGCTTTGAAACGGAGATGAGCACCGCCCCCTAGAGTCAGTAAAGACTAGTATATATGTGGGAGGGGAACTTTTACCTTTACCTCAATACTGCAAAAAGTATCCAAATGAACATCTTAGATTTAAATCAAATCATACTTTCAGTAAATGTATTCAGGACTACGAGTTCAATATGTTTGCTAGTATCAAGCTGCTCATTTCAGTCGAAGGGGAAAAAAATAACTTTCTTTTTTTCCTACGCAATGTTTTCCGTATATGGGGCTCTTCACACGAAAGTAGCTGGAGAATTGATATAACTGGTTGAGATAATTTCCTAGAACATATTGATTCACAGGCTTTTTGCACCTTAAATATCTCCAAGTAAATATTCTTTCCTTCTCTAAAAATCAATATAGCTGTAAAGGTGCATGATTGTTAGTACAATAATGATTATTGATTGATACCCAAACTACGTGGAACAAAAATATAAAATCTTTTTTTCTAATGTTTGGTCTCTTTTTATTGGTATGTGATAGTTTAAGAAAAAGCCGTTTCAGCTAGCAATTAGCATCCTACATTACGATTATTTGCTACGGCTTGGCTACACTCTTCCCATGGAGCTATTGTTTGTTTGTTTGTTTGTTTGTTTGTTTGTTTGTTTATGTAAAATCTTTCTGAATGCATTCCATGGTGTAGACTATTTTATATTTAAGATCCAGGTAATATAAGGATTAATTTTGCTATAATTGTTGAGAAAAGAACAGCTGGATATTTTTATACTTGTATGATATTACTAATTTCCTTATTTTTAAAAAAATGATACATTCCATCAAGGCAAATATATGCAATGTGTATCGTTTGCACATAATCTAAAGCTTTGCAATTTTCATAAAGATGAGGCTGTAATAGATCCATGTAGAGCTTTGAATAAATAATGTCTTCTATTATTTTATCCATAATTTCCTGTGTTTGGAAGTATTTCGCTCTCACATCCTTCTTACAGAAGATAGATCATGCTATAACAGAAAAGGCCTTTGGGAATACAGTGTAATATTTATTTTATTTTTTAACGTCCAGAGGTCAGGAGAACCCAGAGTTAGAAGTTCTGTGCATCAGTGCATAATAATTGATTAACCATTCTGTTTTTACTGTGCTTTTCCTTCTAATTAATTACATTTTAGCTTTGGATTAATATTTTCTAAAATGCTGCTTGCCTTCTCCCTTCTGTTAGCTGTTGACAGGGGAAAGGCTAATGTTGACTTAATGTAGGATCTTAATCATATCAACTGTCACCCAGTTCTTTTTAACAAATATTTTCCACTGTTAACAGTTTCAGGGTAGGATTTCTTTTTATGACAAGGATCCAAGGGCACTCTTATTTAATGGCCTTTTATTGCCACAGTGCTCTATCTTTCTTCGTAAGCATTGCTCGCTTTAAAAAAAACTATACTCTGGTGATTGTGGGAAAGAGTTATTTATGTTTGTAGCAGTGGGAACTGGATATTTCAGAACAGCAGTTTATACTCTGATTTCCCAAGGAGGCGAACAGTTGCTCTACAATGAACGTATACCCAAGCACAATGAACTCACAAAGAATACACTGAGTAGAGATCAGAGATTTTGCTTCCAGCCAAACCCTGGCTTCCTGTTCAGCCCTACTTGCTTCTTTGTTTGTTTGTTTGCTTGTTTAACTATTTTTTCATTTTCTGATTTGCCCATCTTCCCGGGGTGTGTGTGTTCCTACCGGTGTTGCTACTGGTTTGCTTCCCACACGCACACCAGTGCGCAGTTGACTATAAATTGTTCCGTGCATGTGCTAAGAACATGAAATAATACTAAAAAACATGCCGACAATGGCAGTGGTGACCGTGGAACTGGTTCGGGGTCGTGGTCAGCCTGGATCGCTGCCGGTTCTGTGACCAAGGCCAAATTACCACTACCAGTTCGGCTGAACTGGTGAGAACCAGTAAAAACCCACCCTGCATCTCCCTCAAAGAGGGAGTCTTATCCTAAAGAGACAGAAACAGGCAACAAAATCTTTGGCAACTTGGTGCCAAAATCTTTCTTTGAATAAGATATACCAATTCAAACCATGTACTGTCTGTTTGATACTTTCCCCTTGAAAAGGTTTTATACAAATAAACACACACACACATACACAAAAAAAACCCTAGCATATTTAACCATCACAATAATCAGTAGACAACATGGGGGAAAGGCAGCATCCAAATGGGAATCTTTTCTCATGGTCTGTTGCAGAAAGTTCAAAAAGAACACGCAGGTAGACAATTGAGTGATCTTAAGCACTAAAGTTTAGAGAGGGAGCAGGGCCAGCAGACAATAGAAGACTAAGTTAAGGAGCAAACTGAATTCAAGCACCTTCCCACCGTTTTTCCAAAACTCTATCTTCTCCCCTAAGAGAAATGTAGTTTACTATTCTTCTGCTATGCTTATATACGGTGTTTCCCCTAAATAAGGCCCAGCCTGAAAATAAGCTCTAGCTTGACTTTTTTTGGGTGAGCCTAATAGAAGCCCTACCCCAAAAATAAGCCCAGGGAAAGGGTGTGGCCAGTACAAGAGGCGGCGAGCTCCAATATATCGGATTTATATTTCTGATGCACTTTACGTCATATATCTGCTTAAACAAATTCTGGTGTGATTATATCCATTATGGCCATTCTTAGATATTACACCCTAAAGAAAAGACAAAAAACAAGTCTAAAGGTGTATATATTTTTAGGTTGTACGGACGGAGAAGAATAGTTTGAATAATCGGTTTCTGCCCTGGGATGAGATTGAAACAGAAGCCATTTTGTCCATTGATGATGATGCCCACCTTCGCCATGATGAGATCATGTTTGGATTCCGGTGAGTGAAATCTAATTTTTAATCATCAGCCATTAGGTCTGAATTAATTATCTGTTTCCATCAATATTTGCAGATATGAAGGATTACAATTCCTGTTATCCTTACTTGCTTTGGCCATTTCTGTGCTGACTGGGAATGATAGAATTTTGAAGCTGATGTAGAACTTTCTTCATGTTTGCCATTATAACATTTTTCTTCATGCATTATTATTATTTCCTTTTCTCAATAATAAAAGGGATGTGCATATGTTCTATTTATTATATTTTTAAAGCAGAAGAAGGAAAACAATTATCTTAGGCCTTGATTATCTTCTCTTCCCTCCCATCCCTCCTTACGAGTGAAAATAATATTTCCCAACCTTATGGGATATTTTCTGAAAGATCAGTTATGTGATTCCATTTCTCTCTGTTCATAACTCCCACCATATGGAGACATTCGTTTTTAGCATACTTCATTTTTAGTAACAAATTGCTATTTATACCACTATTAAAAGAGCCTGTTGTTTGCTGGCATGCCATAAACAGCCATGGGAATATCACAGACAGGGACGTAAGCCAATATTGGAAGATAGAGAGCAGCAAGAAGAAGGCAGGATTTTTGGATAAAATTTCCTGTGCAAGAAAAGCAGCTCTTTTCAAATTGTTAAAAGCAACCAAATTGGTTCCAAAGCTTCGACAACTGCTTCAGAAAGATAGAAAAATGTCATTGAAAATCGTGGCTGATTTAATGGTTTGAAAAGAGGTGCTTTATATTCATTCCTGCCATTAAGCCCTCTTAGTCTTGGAACATCTGAATATAGCCCTAATAGGAGATGGTCTCAGGTTTCACTGCCAAAATAAATAGAATTTTGATTGTTATTTGTGCTCAAGATCATACTTTCAGGTTTCCAAGTGATGAAACCCATTCAAAAAGAAATGTGCAAAGTCCATCTTCAAAAAGAAATTTCTTTTATTTAGGTAGGCATCAAATTGGCAAAGTCTGTTTTAATTCTGGGTCTGACACAAACTGGAATTATACCACATAATATTGTAAGTTAGAAACATTCTCGGTGTCTTCAAGGTGGTGTCTCCACCTTCTGTTCTCAGGAGGGGGAGCCTCTGTTCCCATGGGAAAGGTCACTTAGCCAAAACAATCCTCACTATCTATTTGCTCCTCCCTCCCTCCCACCTTAAGAATGTGGCGAGGCCAAAAAAAACCTTACAAAATAAAGAGAAAGAAAGGGGAATAAATGAGTATAATAGAGAGCTAAATAAAATGGCTACACATATGTCAAATTTGGGCTCGACATAAGCAATGAAAAAGAGAGTCAAAGTGTTATATCACTTCATCACTTTCTCTCACAAAAAAGGTTGAGAGCATTATTGTAGTAATATTTAATACATCTGAAATGGAGGGCCATTCATCCCAATTCTAGAAAGTGAGGGTGGAAGAACCCTTTAAACTAAAGTTTAAAATGTAAATGTGTAATGTAGACAACTCAATAATAGCAACCATTGTGATCTGGGGGATTTCTCTCTCTTCCTTTTCTCTCCAGCATGTTCCACCTCCTCTCTGCCTGCTTTAAGTTATTTTGTTTGTATTTGTAGGGTCTGGAGAGAAGCTCGGGATCGCATTGTAGGATTCCCTGGGAGGTACCATGCATGGGACATCCCTCACCAGTCCTGGCTCTACAACTCCAATTACTCCTGTGAACTGTCCATGGTGCTGACGGGTGCTGCTTTTTTTCACAAAGTAAGAGACAAATCCTTAGAGAGAACATTATTTCTTATGATGACTTAGGCCAAACACTTGTTCTAATGAGGAAAACTGCAAGATTACTAATTGTGGAGAATTTAGTTTTTTTCTCAGTTTTCCAAAACAAGTGTAGTCTGGAAATAGTGATATCAATCTGTGACTAGGAGCAATTCTATATGCTATGTGTTGCTGTGCAAGTATTTTGGCTTTGTTGTACTATGTGTTGGAAGTAAAAGAGAGCAGCTACTAATAATCTCTGTGTTGCTGCTCCCTATCAAGGGCCACATTTTATTGTATGGTCAAAATCCTGGGTTTGGACTGAATAGGGTTTGCTCATTGGGATTTTTGATTTTGAGTCACAAATTACCTATTTAATCTCTGAAGCAACTTCTCTTGGGAGCATTACGTTCTTTTTTGAAACTTGATCTTAATCTCTCTCTCCCTCCCCTCTCTTTATAATTATTTATCACCTTTAAAGCCCTACAGGGCCTGGGATGTGAATATTTGCAGAACTGTCTGTCCCTAAAAATGTCTGTCTGTCCTACTAGATCAGATAGAGCAGGGGTGTCAAACTGGCGGCCCATGGGCCAGATGCATCACACACAGACCACGCCTACCCCAGCTCCGCAAAGGGAAAAAATATAGTGGAACATCATGTGACAGCAACATGACACCGCAAGTTTGACACCCATGAGATAGAGACACTCTAGGTCCTCTTGCTGAAATCTTGCGATCTAGTGGGACCTTAGAAGTGGAGAAATGGGACTTTTGTGTGGCTGCCCCTATCTTGTGCAACACCTTCCTGTTGGTGATTTGATGGGCTCATTTCTCCCTTCTAGCTTTTTGGAAGGTCATCAAAGCCTGACTTTTCAAGAAGATGCTGGGATTTTATGGGTGGAAGGCATGGAAGGATGGCAGCTGTGCCTGCTGTCAGGCATTCCAAGGGCATTATAGCAGAGAGTTTTTATTTATTGCTTTTATGATTGTTTTATTTATTGATTGTAATGCGACATACAAATGTTTTAAATCAACAAATAACATATTTTTGGAGTAAAAGACGCAACCTTTCCCTTCAAAAATGAGGCTGAAAACCTGGCTGAATACAGCATTTTTTGCCTCCCTAAACTCCACCCCTTCACCAAAATAGCCGTGCATACCCTTATGGAGGCTTTCAGAGAGCTCCTGGGGGCTGGGGAGGGCAGAAATGAGCGAAAAATTGTCTGTTTTTTTGCCCCCCCCCCAGCTGCCAGCAGCACTCTATAAACCTCCATAAGGCTATGCATGCAATTTTTTTGACAAAAAATGGGCCTGTTTTTGTGAAAAATGGCCTGTTTTTTGCTCATTTTTGGGGTGGGCACCGCTCAGAAGCACTCTGCAAGTCCCCCCTCCAAAGGCTATTCATGCCTTTTTTAAAACATGGGCCCTTTTTCGTGAAAAACGGGCCCTTTTTCACAAAAAACGGGCCATTTTTGGGAGGTTTGCAAAGTTCAAAAACTCCCCCCCACCCCTTTGGAAAGCTCTTTAACTGATTGATGAGAATTACATTGATCAAGTGCTGTGCCAGCAGAAACAAAATCTTAGGTGCTGCAGATTGTCAGCAATTTCCTTCTTCAGCACATGGATAAATACACCTGGGACATTTACCTATCTACCTACTCTCTCTTCCTACCTACTTACTGTATCTCTCTCTCTCTCTCTCTCCTCCCCCCTCCATCTACCTAACTACTCTCTCTCTCCCTACCTATCTATTGTATTTCTCTTTCTCTCTCCCCTCTATCTACCTATGTACCTACCTACTCTCTCTCTCTCTCTCTCTCTCTCTACCTACCTACCTATCTACTCTATTTCTCTGTCTCTCTTCCAATTTCTCTCTATCCCTCTACCTACCTACTCTCCCTCCCTCCCTATCTACTATATTTCTCTCTCTTTCTCTTTCTCTATGTCTATCCCTCTACCTACCTACTGTATTTCTCTCTCTCTATTTTTCTCTCTCTATCCCTTTATTTACCTACCTACCTACCTACCTACTTACCTACCTACCTACCTACTCTCTCTCTCCCTACCTACCTACTGTATATGTCTCTCTCTTTCTCTCCCTCTCTATCCCTCTATCTACCTATCTGCTTTTTAAAAAATTTGCCTCTTCAAAACCTTGGTGCGTCTTATACTCCGAAAAATATGGTACATAAAATACAGCCCTTCCTTTTCTGCTGCTCATGTGTCCCAGAGCTGAGAAATTTAAATAAAATTCAGCCCTATACAATTTCACAGAGTTTCAGTTTTAGCCTTGGTGTTTTCTGATCCTCCAACAGTAGAATCTGTTACCTTACATCAGGTTGATAGTTTTTCTATTAGGTGTGTACATCAGGGGGAATGGGATTCTTCTACCCATCTACAATTGGCCGATGATGGAAAATCAAACAGGAGTCTCTCCTTTATTTCTGGATAGCCTTTTCCAACTTGTTTTTTGATGGAATGGCATATAGTTTGAAATGATTAAGCATGCCCAGCCGTAAGCAGCTTTCACAAGTCTCATGAGACTGGGAAATGATGCAGTTGCTTTAATAACATTCAGAGAAGTGGTTTCTATCTACACTTCTGTGTACTGAAGCACGTCTTTTCAATGGACAGAGAAAAACAGTGAGATTTTCATAGGCCATGACCACATAGAAAACATCAAGTATGGACTTGAAAAACATTCAAACTGCCCTTTTCCTTGATGTTTAGTTGAAGAGCCCTGCAGCATACTGTTTGGGAAGAGTAGTGTTCAATTCCCAAATTTGCATGAACTGAGCTAAGACATTGCCCTCCCCCCCTTTTTTTTTTACAAAATTGGAACTCTTGATTACTCCAACATCCTTGGACTCTGTTTGTTAACTATAGTATGGAATGATTATCTATTTTTTTTTATCTGATAAAAGATTTCATATTTTATCTAGACAATGGTGGATTGTTTAGAAGTATCATCTTTCTTTGTCAAAAATCATTAATTTGAACTGTATTCTATAATACTTAAAAGCAGTTCTCTTTTGTGAAAATAATTTATATGACAAGAAATAAGCTTATATGGAGTGCAGGTGGGATTAGAACAGTGGTGAGATTCAGCCAGTTCGCACCTATCCGGGAGAACCGATTCTTAACTTTCTCAGAGGTTCAGAGAACCGGTTGTTGGAAGAAATCTTCTTTTGTTTTTTTCCCACTTTACAGGGCTAATCCTGTAAGGAAGGCAGGAAGGAAACATTCTGGTGTTGTTTCTAGCTTAATCTTTATTGCTCTGCTTACAGAAACTGCCTCCTAAGGGTTAACCCTTATTACATTGTAACAGCTAAGGCAAAGTGCCCATCGACCTGAGTAATGTTGAGTTGGCCACGCCCATACGGTCACATGACCACTAAGCCACGCCTACCCAACTGGTCATTAGGATAGAGAACTGGTTGTTAAATTATTTGAATCCCACCACTGGACTAGAACTAATCTTGTTTTTCCTGTCTTTGTTTAAAAATAACTTAAAGGAGGCATAAGGAAGCAGTTGCCTTTCTGGTGATTTTGAACTGCAGTATTTATGATCCCTTGATATTAACCATGTTGCCTGGAGCTTATGAGTATTGAACTGCAGGACATCCGGAGGACACAAGTTGCCTATTTCTGCTTATATCCAGATTCATTCAAGTTCTGTTGTTCCAGTGAGAAAATGTATCTAGAGATAATAAATTCATATTTTCACTTTTGATGATGTCACTTTGACTCTTACAGAGCACATATGTTAGCTGTCATGAAACTTTATTATATGTGTGTATCTTGATTAAAGGGTAAAGCTAATATGCTTATCTAATGTCATCTGATAAAAGATTTTGCTTCAGCTTCTTCAGCAAGATTTTCGTACTTTTGTCCTTTTTTAAACATGTGCTCATTTTTCCTTTTGCTTTTAGTACTACGCCTACCTGTATTCTTACGTGATGCCACAGGCCATCCGTGATATGGTAGATGAATATATCAACTGTGAGGATATTGCAATGAACTTCCTGGTTTCTCATATTACTAGGAAACCACCAATCAAGGTCAGTACTTGCTGAAATATTGAGAAAGGCAGTTTCCCCCCAAGAACATGAGTAAAATGTGATCATGTTTCTTGCTCTCTTGCACCCAGGTGACTTCCCGGTGGACTTTCCGTTGCCCTGGCTGTCCTCAGGCACTCTCTCATGATGACTCCCATTTTCACGAGCGGCACAAATGCATCAACTTCTTCGTCAAAGTCTATGGCTACATGCCCTTGCTGTATACGCAGTTCCGTGTTGACTCAGTCCTCTTCAAGACCAGGTTACCACATGACAAGACTAAATGTTTCAAATTCATCTAAGCAGAAAACCCGGCTGTGGATGTCTGGAACTGGCCTATGGACAAGGCAGAAAGGTCAATGAACTGGGGGACGGTTGCCCCTTTCTGTTTATACTGGGACACAAGCTCTGCCAGAACTATATGGCACAGGACTCCGTTGAAGGAGAGAGCTTTGACTCACTTATTCAGAAAAAAATAAAAGACTTTCTTTAGACCCCCAGTAAGTTGTTTCACCAAGGCTATAACTGGGGTTTTAAAAATATTAATTATTATTTAAAATGAAAGTGTTTTAGATATGCCTTTTGGGGAGGAGGGAGGAAGGGGGAGGAGCATTATTTTATTTTCTTCCCAGCCCTAATGATGCGTGGAGGGAAGCAGTGACCTAAGAAATTCCTGTATTCCTCAGTGAGCAAGTTATGCAGTTGGGAAAGTTGGGTTTGGTCACCAGAGGCTCATAACTGCTTGCTCTTTGGTCTTATGTGCTTCAGATCTGCTCGGGATTTCACAGAGGAGATTATACATTCCCTTCACCCGGAATCCCAGATCTCATCTGTTCCCCTTAGTAGCGCCAAGGAGCTCATTGCTATGGTCAAGCTTTTTCCTTCTTTTCTCTCTCACTGACCTCATTGTAAAGCAAGGTCCTCCCAGAACGCTGCCTGTCCTGTGTGCCTGCTGATGGATTATCTCAGAACACCACGGTGACTTCCTGTCTGTGCTCCCAATTATTCACGGCTGCTGCTGTTGCCTCAGAAGAAAGATAGCTGGAACCCCCTTTCTACTTTTCTTTCCCAGATCCTAGATGCTGCTTTTTCTGCCATTAACAAAGCTCTGTCCCACTGTCTCCCTGGCCTTGGAAGATTTGGTTCAGCTCAGAGGTCTTGATTGACAGATTATTTATTAATTCTGTTTTCATGCCAAGTTTCCTTACGGTTAACTGGACCACGGTTTTATCCAATTGACCCAATTTTCTGGGTTTGCATGGCATACTGAAACACAGACTAACCGCGCAGGCTGAGTTTGGGCAGCATGGGAATCTAAACCTGGTGGATTGCTAGTTTGCATTTCAATGTGTCATGTGAATACAGCCATAAAATATGGACAACTATGTTACTTATGAGCATAGTGCCAACAGAACAGCAGTCTAAAAGAAGCAGAGGCTGATCTGGAGTGTAAAAAAGAGTGAGATCTTTGTTAAAACCCTTTGGATGAGGACTTGTAGTGAATGTCATAATTCTACATCTCCAGCATGTGCAGATATTTTCTGTCCCCTTCCTTCCTTTTATGTGCCGTGGGCCTGTTGCGTTCAAGACAGAGAGATGGTTCTGGCTTGCTAATGGAATTTGTATCGATTCCAACCTCTGGGATCAATTCTGCAGACAAAGGCATGAATTCAACAGGCTTCTGTGGCCTAGTTTTTTAGCCCTTTTCCTCCTGGTATCCCTTTTTCACTTTAACTACATTCATAGCCGTTGTTAAAACATTCTGGAAATTTCTTGTTGGCAATGTATGTGTAGCTGAGTCTCAACTGATGTATAAGCTCCATTTCTTTCTACCTTTGTTTTTTTGTGCCTAGATTGCTAGGCACAATACCCCAAATTGCTAATTTTCAAAGAGGCCCATTCCAGTACACACTCTTTCCCAAAGTAGGCCACCAGTAAACAGTTTTGGAGCAACTGAGAAACTGCTGTCATTTCTAAACCCCCTAACCTTAATTGAGTCTTCACTTCAGCTGTTACTTTTCATTTGTGGACAGATAATAATAAATTCCCCAAATCCCTATAGCATCTATAATACATTGGCACTCCTGTAACAAATGTTTCTGAGGGAATATAATTTCTATGTGCCTCTCCCCCATGGACCATTTGGTAATGCCAAAACTTCTGTAGAGTTGCTCTGCTTATTTGTAGCTTAGCTGTATTGAATGTTACCATATTTGGGCAGTATTACCTACCCATTTCCTTTTTTCCCCTTTTAACATTTGATCTAAATTACAAATGCTCAGAGTTATCAGTCCTATCACAGTCTTAAGGAATGGCCAATCCTACCTAAATATATAGTCTCTCATTTGCATGAGAACAGCACAGATCTCACAGATCTTGATAAAGTCACAGAACACCTCTTTGTGGTGCTGATCATTCCTCACTGAAGTGGGTCCTTGCCCCACATTTAGACTGCAGTTATTTAGTGATGCTGCTGAACACATAGGTGGTTGAATGTCTCCCCACCCCACCCCACCCCCGAAGAAAAGGCAAAAGGAAGGGCAAGTTGGAAGTATTTCATCAATCATGCTTGGTTTAAGTTAAGTTTGGCCTGTTGTGACCTCTCTTTTACACATTTAGGTTTGCATGCTCATACAGACCTAAATGTATTCAGGGCGTTGTTCATTATACTCAATTTAAACTAAGTTTTTTGGGAGCGAAGGTAGCTATGTGTTGATGGTATTTTGTCTTATTCTGACTCTTGCTACTTGCTCAGAAAATTACTTCCTGGTAAATATGTGAGTCATCCCATTTTTCAGGCTGAGCAATGCATTTGTTTACCCAGTTCTTTCAGGCATCAATTTTAAGTTGAAGTTGTATTATTTTCTTAAGCTTGAAGTATTTACATTGCAACAGGAGGCTTTCCATCTTTGTGCTATATCTTGCAATTAATCTAAGTTGTTCCCCTCAATAGGTAGGGCTGTCCTGATCATCCATAGTAAGCTGTGATGCTTCTAGACCTCTATCATATATGAAGAAACCCAGATTACAACCCCAATATGCTTCAGTGACATCTGTTCATTTATAAAGTTTATAACACACATACCCTCTCTTGGGTTTTTAAGAATCTACTGGTGATGGATAATCACTTTAAATACCATCCCAAATATGAATTTGGCAATGCATAGAATGTGAAGAAGCTTAGATCGAATCGTACTCTACTGGATTTCATGTTTGATCTGCTGGGAGAATGAACTTGTTGTTTTAATGTATCATTCTTCCAGTGAAAATAAGAAGAAAACGAGCAATCACATGAATTGTCCTTTTTACCAGGCCTTCAAATTAATCAACAGATCTCACCATACCTTGCCCACGCATGATAAAAATTTCCAACCGATAACTCTGCTGTAGTCGATATGCTTTTCTGTCAAAACGGTGGATTTCCTTTCCTTTGAGAAGATGAGCTAACAGGATGGTAAAACAGAGGGAAAACTTCCTGTTTAGTGGCATTCTGGAATGCCAACCACTGTAAATGGCCCTTCCTTTTTTGCTACTCTGCTACAGGGGATTAAAAAAAAAAAAAAAAAAAAAGCTCAGTGAGCATCACATTTTAAATAATGGTTTAAGGGGGAAAAAGTGAGTCTAAAGCCTTGGGGCTCTAAAACCTTGAGCACGATTCTCATATGCTGAATTTTGTAAAAGAATAAAATAAACAGCGAGTTTACCTTGAATGTGTCTAATTGTCAGCCATCCAATAATGAAAGAAAGTTGATAATGGAAAACATGTGAGCCATTCAGATTGAAAAGCACTGGCCCTAAGTGCTCCATTGTCAACCGCTGACCTTTCTGGCACAGAACTGGCCATGGTGCTGAATTGAAAATTAATGAAAAACATCCCTGAGCCATTGAACGTCTTAATTACATTTGCTTTGGTTTGTGCAACTCTTTTATTATTACTATTACAGTGGTTATGTTGGCTGTGGTGTTAGTGATAATGCTATTTGTGGAAATGCACAGATGTGAAAAATAAAATGTTAATTTTATATTTTAGGCAGAAGGATGAGAACTTGTATTGGATTTGGACTCTTAAGGATTTGATCCTTAATTCACAGTTGTACGTATGTTGGCAGTCATAAATCCACATGTAAAAAGCCTTTACACTTTCAAATGGGAGGAGGGAAAACAGGGTTCAACATCTCCTTTGATCTTTACTTGCTTCCTACATGTTTCCACTGTTCACAGAAGTGGCAGCAGTATTCCTAAGAGGACAGAGCCTTCTCTTTTACCCACACCACAGCTGTTGGTTATTGGCAGGAACAGAGCTAGTAGAAGTGATAAAAAATAACCCTGTGCAGATAATAAAAGAGTTTGGTGCTTTTCGAAAAACATCTGTATTGAGTAGATCAAATGCAAATGAGACTGTAAAGCAGGGGTGCCAAACTCAAGGCCCCGAGGCTGGATCTGGCTTGCGGGGCTGCCCTGGAAACAGCAAAGGACTGGCCCGTGTTGCCTCTGCCAGTGAAAACGGAGCTTGCGAGGGCTGCATGCGATCCTCCCAAGCTCCGTTTTTGCAGGCCCAGGATTGTAGGAGGCCGTCGCAGCCAAAAACAGAGCTCAGGAGCCTGTTTTCACTGGTAGAGCACTCAGGTCACCACAAGCCCCCAACACAAGTGACATCAAGCTGGCCACGCCCACCCTGGTTACATCCACCCCAGCCCCCCAAGGTCAAACACAGCCCTGATGTGGCCCTCAATAAAATTGAGTTTGACACCCATGCTGTAAAAGCACATATTCTATAGAAAGAATTGAGAAAAAAATGCTTTGATTCAGGTTTTAAGGAAATACCCAAGGGAGCAACTAAAAAGATGTGCTTTGGCCAGTGGCTTTAATGATTTAGATACAACACGATTGCTGTATTCCATCTGGAACCTAGAGCTTACTACAAGGTGTAATTTCATCCTGGGAACTGTGATGAAGATGAGGGGACAGGAGGAACAAATAGTCCCTTAAGAGAACTCATCTCAGACTTTTGCTGCCTTGGTATCAAGGGTCTCTTCATGGGATGGCTATGTCTAACAGAGGGTGCAAAGCATTAGGAAAAAGCAGTGTGCACTCAAGATAAAAAAAATCTATCATGACTATCAATTTGTGATTTTTTTTAAAAAAAATTCAACATTAACATGAAGCTGAACTGTGGAAGATGGTTGGGTCTTGGAAAACTAATTTTAGCAGCTTTCATTTTTAATGTTATAGCTTTCTTTACTGCATGTTACTCTTGTTTTTAGACAAAGCTTGTATCTTAAAATGGCTCACATCAGTATTAAAAAATACATCTTGCCCTCTGGCTTAGAATCTAAAAAGGAAAAACAGACAAGGGAGTGGGAGTGAAAGGAAATGAGAAAGTTCCTCCAGGCTAGAAACAGGTGTTAAAAAATATATACAAGCGTACCCATGTTGTTCCTGCTGGATTGAGCTTCTCTTCCTCCTCACTTGAATAGTGACTGTTTCAGATATGAATAATGCTTCCTTCCTTCCTTCCTTCCTTCCTTCCTTGTTATGGCTGAAGCTTGTGATTGTAACAGGGCTCTCTAACTTCTTTGAATCCTGAACACATTTAGAATGTTAAATGCATCTTCTCCTCCTCTTTCCAACTGGCTGGTGTGAAGGGAGGATGTGTCCATTCACAAAAACAACTGCAATATGTCAAACAAGTAACAAAGCATCAATGAACAATAATGTTCACAGTCATTTTTTTTCCTGCTGGGAAATTTAATTAACTTCCGAACAAAGCACTGGATTGCTGGCACTTGCCCATTCTAATTTTTTAAAAAATAAAACGTTTGGATTCTGTTTGTACGCCAGATGGATTCATGGATATATTTTTTAATCGTCTTGAATTATCTTGGGACTTTGCAGATTCCAGCTTCTACTTTTTACAATGCTTATTTATATATGAATAATAACTTATGTGGCAAAGAGTCTGGGAGGTGCTAAGAGAGCCTGATCCTGTTGACTTTCATAAGGATTATTGGAGATTATCAGTTTTCATATTATTTATTACACTTAAAGACATAGGGCTGAGTGTAAAGACACTTACTCTGATTTTCAGTGAATCTTGTCCAGATGATTGGTCCTGTAGGTGAGTAAAAGAAATCCTTTAAACATACCTTCGTACCTGGATCAGGGAGATAGCAGTTCTAGACTGCAAAATAACTAGTCTTGATTTCCAGATAGTTAACATGATCTTGTGACCTTAATCAGAGCTTATTCTGATAATGGAACTAGGTTTTGGTTTGAATCATTGTGTTGATTGTTGTTCTGACCCAGGAGCATGAAGCTAACTCCTTGTCCCGACAAAAAACCCTTTTATTAATTT
This sequence comes from Thamnophis elegans, assembly GCF_009769535.1. NCBI lineage: Eukaryota > Metazoa > Chordata > Lepidosauria > Squamata > Natricidae > Thamnophis > Thamnophis elegans. The sequence goes on along the minus strand of NC_045544.1, from coordinate 112,065,685 downwards.
ACTGTGAATTCTGTTCGCTCACGTCCAGCAAAATCTTTCAGGATTTACAGTCACAGACCTTATCTGGTTTGGAGAGCTGACAGGCCAATATCTGCAAAACTTGGCAAGGAGTCTGGGAGAATCACGAACCAATTAAGCAAACTAATTGTCTCCTGCAAACTCCCCTCCCCTTTCGCTCCTCCTTTATTTCCTCTGGGAGGGCCAATTCATTATCCACCTGTACTCCCAAGTCGACCTCTATTCTTTAGCTGTTTCCTTTGTCTGGCAACTCTCCGCATGCGCACACTGGGAACAGGCTCCAGCTGTTCTGCCTCACTGATGTCTGACTCTGAAGGCAGTTGATAACTGTCGGACGGGCCTGGCCCCCTCTTTGCCTCTGACACAGAGCCCTCATCAGAGCCTTCCCTGGACTCCAGGACTGGCTCATGTTCCTCCCCAACCTCCACACTGTTTGAATCTGCAGCCAGCTCTGCTGGCCGCTGACGGGCCACAACAATTGCATCTGTTAACTATAAAGGCATTTGCCAATCAAATTTGACTCCTGGTGATTAGTTTTGCATCAACAATTTTCCACTGGTGCTTTTGGGGAAGTCTTAAAAATTCCATACCCTAGCCTACAACATTGGGCTTCCCAAGTATTAACTAGCTCTGGTTGATCTTGTTTTGTTTTTTAATTTCCTTTTCAATATTTTTTTATTTTATTCAGAGTTAAGGTAAAATACAAACTCCCATGCACCCAAAAAAGACATTTTTTTTACAAATATATTATCCTCCCTCAGTTGAATATTAAATGTATTGCAATAATATTGGTTTCCCCCTCCCTTGCAAAGCAGGTCCAAAATGTATAAACTACTATATCTACTTGCTATCAGTTTGCCCTGCAATCCATCTCCTATAAAAATACAAAGTAGTTAACAAGTGATCCAACAACAAAGCTAAACTTTAAAGCCCTCTGTTAACAATCTTTTATTGTATTGAACTTGAAGAAAGACTACAATGGCTTCTTATCTACCATAAATCACCACAATAATTATCTCTGATCAGTCCAGGATGAAATATTCTTGTTTGATTCTTAATAGAATAAATAGGATTTTGGTTGAGAATTTTCCTAACAATTGTATCTCATGCCCCAGAATTGTAAATCTTTGTTGATCCATATTCCCCCAAAAGTCCAGTCCAAATTGTTTACTAGTTATAATAAGACTATTTCCCAGTCATCATTGCCTTTAAGTTGGTGCATTGTAGACATAAGCAGTTCCTTTCAAAGACAGGGGAGTAGCCGCAGAAAATATTTCTCACAATAAAGAAGATGAAAGAAAAAAGGAAAATTTCCATCAAAAATTTTAAAAAATTAATATGTATATGTGTTAGGTTTTTTATGCACTTTTTGAAATGTCTTGTTTGTTTTGTACTTTTTTCTTTCTTTGTTTTTAAATTGGCCTTTACTTTTTTAGAATGAAAGAAACATAGATTAAAAAAATTAAAGTCAGAGCTTTTTAAAATTTAAGAAAAATGAGAAATCCCTGCAGTGAAGTTCCAATGTGAATGTACCATATTTTTCAGAGTATAAGACACACCAAGATTTTGAAGAGGCTAATTAAAAAAAAAGTTTTTGCACTCTGCAGACCTCTCAAAAACAGCACTGTTTTTGGTTAAAAAAAAAGGGGCATACATAGCCTTTAGGAGGCTTATAGAGTGCTTCTGGGGCTGGAGGGCAAAAATGATGTATTCAATGTATAAGACGCACCCAGATTTCCCCCCTCTTTTTGTGGGGGAAAAGGTGTATCTTATACTCCGAAAAATATAGTAAATCCAAACAAGTCACTTTCACTACCCAGGAAATGCCCATCAACTTACATACAGAGAAAGCTAAAGTAAATCAGAATGGCAGAATAAAAGGGTTAAAAAAGGGATTGGAGTAAATCAGCATTCAGCCAGTCTGTTAACTTTTAAAAGAAAGCTTGAGATAAAAAAATTCAAAATGTGCAGTTAAAACAAAAGCATGCTTAAAAAAAAAACCCCAAACAGCTGAAAGGAAAGATGGAGATCCGATTTTCCAATGGCTCCTTCTGGGAATTGCGATCCTCAAGATTCCTCTTCCCAGGCGACTCTGCAACCATCCATGTGTTGGGTAGTTCCTAACTGTTCCCATTCAGATCTAGGGAGCAGGCTACCAAAGAACCAATATTGGTAGCAAATTCAGCTGTTTGTTGGCAAGAGAAACAAATCTCCCTACCACTCAGCATGCCAACTTGGGAGAAGTTTTATTTAGCTTTTTCAAAACGTACAAGGTTGTCTTAAGTATTGCTACTTGGCATATTACTCAAATTATCTGTACACTATTAAATCAGTTTTAAGGTCTCTTGCAATCAAAAGCATTGGGTAAATCCAGAAAATGAGTTAATTCAGTAGCCAGGTTAATTGCATTGGTCCATTAATATAAAGAATATATGTAGCTCAAGGCTAAGCAGTTGAGTTCTTGATTTTCTCTGAGCTTAGTTATCTGCAAATTTATACACTGGGTTGTTGTCCTGCAGTAACATCAACAACCTACTCAAGCCTATCTCAGCCAAAATTGTCAAGGCAAGATATATGTATTATATATATTGACAGTCTTGGTTGGGGTGGGCTTGATTAGGTTGTTGGTGTTACTGCAGGACAACAGTCCAATAAGAGAATACCAAGAACCCAATAATTGTATTGTCTCAACGCAGCCAAATAATGGCATTATGGAAGACCCGGGCGCTCGAATGCAGTCTTAAGAGCCTGTCTCTTAGGGGACATGCAGAAAGTGACTCATTCAAAGCAGGTTTAATCTTCTCTACCAAGCATGATAACGAGTGCAGTGCTTTACATTTCCATTCAGAATAAAACGTCATCATTTGCCTGTTTGATAAAAAAACAGTAAGAGGTACACTCTTGTCAAGGAAAACAAAAGGCATCTTAAAAGCCACAAAAACTCAGCCCGACCTACTTCACAGGCCAATTAAGAGGGAACGCTGGATGCTGTCTCGACCCTCTGCACAAAAGGGTGGGATATAAATCCAATACCAAATAAATTCCTTTTCTGGCTCAGGCACTAAAGATCTGCCTTGTCCTGCCACACACATCATTGCTAAAAGTCAAGCCATCCTGGAGACTTCGTGATGTGCTCCTGCCAGGTTTTCCCGCGAGGACACTTTTAAGTCGACACTTGTGGCATATCTTGGTGGTCTCCCAAATCCAACTTCCAAATCCAGAAAAAAAAATCAACTCCAATGCTGTTGACTGCTGTGACATTTAAAGTATAAAGGTAGTAGATTAAACGGCAAGAACAAGATAATGAAGAGGCTTCACAGCTAATGATTCAGAAACAGTCGTGCTACGTGAGGGATGCACTCTGGCACTTTCAGATGTTCAAAGCACTTTAATGACTGCTAGGCAAGGTATTAGAACATCTAATGGTCTAATCAAAGCTCTCACTGACTGCAGGGAACTGTTTTGAAGACGCAAAGCCTTAAAATCCTGTAATGGGAAGCGGCATTCTATAAATGTTTATCAGCAAGGCTTCCCAATTTTGAACTGAATCCTGTATCTGACTTTTTAAAATTGGTTGGTTGTTCCTTTTTGAAGCTGGATATCCAACCTGATGTCTTGCTGTGGCAGAAATCTATGTTCCGTATCCGTGATGGAGAACCTATGATAGCCGTGCCACAGGGGGCACGCAGAGCCATATCTGCTGGCACATGAGCCGTCAGCTCTAGCGCGCATGCACGCACCGGCCAGCTGATTTTTGGCCCTCCCCAGGCTTCAGAGAAGCCTCTGGCGCCTGAGGAGGGCACAAAACAGGCCCAGTGGGCCTACTGGAGGTTTGTTTCCCTGTGCGCCCTTGCATTTTTGGCACCCAACAACAAAAAGGTTAGCCATCAGTTCTATATTATGCTATAGGAGTAAATAATTTTTAAAAAAACATTCTCTCTCCTTCCTTCCCTCCCTCCCTCTCTCTGTCTCTCTCCCCCTCCCTCCCTCTCTGTTTGTAATTTTTATTTATCATTTTTAAAGCTCTACAGAGCCTGGGATGTGAATATTTGCAGAACTGTCTGTCCCTAAGAATGTCTGTCCTACTAGATCAGATAGAAAAAATCTCTCTCTCTCTCTCTCTCTCTCTCTGCTGTATGGACATACAGACATGCACACATTGATACTTTTCTCTAGTGCTTTATTAGAAATGGGAGAAGAGCAACCAATTTCATGTCCAACATTACGTGCCTCCTTATACAGAATCCTCCACCGTGTCCTCCCCATCTGCATTCACATAAGGGTTAGGTGGTTGGTTTTTTTTTTTTTTTAAATGTTTATTCAGAAAACAATGATTATCGGCCGTATAGATGTTGTATATTTCCTGTTTTCTATTTTTCCTTTTCTAGACACTGAGTAAAATCCTGGGATCCTCATATTGCTGCCTATTGAATCTTCCTTTCATCTTTTTTTTTATTAATACAACTAAAAGCTAAAACCAGGTCTGCTTTCCCAAGATGAGAAAACAATTACAGTTTAATGGAACTGGAAGAAAAAAAAGAAGAAAAGACCTCACCCCAATTTCGGGGAGGGCTGACATCCATCTGGCAAACTTGAAGGAATTTCCCACTGATGGAACGTAGTTTTTAAAGACAGAACACAATTTGGGAGGAAAATTGCCAAACCCAGCAAGATCCAGTTTAAGAGGGCAGGTGGGGTGGGCAACGGGGCTGGCGCTAAAGCCTTTTCATTTCGTGCCTCTGTTTATTCATTCTCCACTGTGTTTACTAAGTAATTGCAGACTTGCTGCGGTCCCCAGTGGGAAACACGTTCCTGATTTCAGACATCGGCTTTTTGTGCATTGCTTCTCGGTAGGGGAGGCCTCTGGACCCTCGCTGTTCCAATTTGTTTGCATCTGTGTTATTTCAATTTAACATAAATGTGATGGGCATGTAACCTGCGTCACCAACTGTTATAAGTGATAATAGCTTTTTCTTTCTCATGCTCTGTAAAGCAGTTGTCATGTCTCAGCCACAGGCAGTCAAACCTCTCTCTGTGGGCTTTACAGTACTTTGACATAAAGTGTGCCGAGGCTGCATTATAGCCTGGAGAGGGAGGAAGGGAGGGAGGGGGATAATGATGGGAAAAATCCCTCAAGTCTCTTTCATTTGAGGTCAAAAGTAAAACTAGTGCTTGTTTTAGTAGTGTTCACAGATAAGCCAAAATTTGCCCTTTCAAGAACCAAAGGAAGGAGAGGGGGAAAATATATTATGCAGGGTCTGTTCAGGAATGGGAAAGGAGAAGATTAGCAGGTTTTAAATAGCTATCCTGGGGCCAAATTGTGACAATGGGACCTCCACAAGCAGCAATTGCTCTGTCCTTTGATCATTTAACTAAGCTTTTCAGTGTAGCTGACCAGATATTCATTTTCTGCATGGTTGGACCAGGAATAGAGGAAGTAATGCAATTCGCAACTCCTTCCCCAAGTGAATGTTAGAGGATTTCTTTCTCTTTTTCTCCAAGAGACAAAAAAAAAAAAAGCAATAGGAGAAAGTTGTGCATTACGACGACACGTCTTGTATAATAGTAATATTTCTGCCTGACCATCTGTGCTAGAAAAGGAAAGTATACTTAGAAGCACAAGCGATTGTAAGCGGGGCACTACTTATAAGGGTAAGACTTACCACTAACGTGTAAGTTCCAATGGAGTTTTAAATAAAAATCATGTTTATGTTCATGATCCATGAGCCAGGAGAGCTGGATGTGAGATTATTTTCATGGCTGTGGTGGCACAGTGGTTAGGATGCAGTATTGAAGGCTAATTCTGCCGACTGCCAGCAGATTGATTCTCGCTGGCTCAAGGTTGACTCAGCCTTCCATCCTTCCAAGGTCAGTAAAATGATGACTCAGATTGTTGGGGGCAAGAGGTTGACTTTGTAAGAGAGAGAGCCGTTAAGTCCTGTGAAGCGGTATATAAGTCTCAGTGCTATTGCTATTGCTTGACCTCTGAATCTAAAGAAGACAAAAGTGTTCCATAATCTGAACTGGTCAAAAAAGCTTCCTGAGTTTATGGAAGCAATCACATGAGCGACATCAGTTTTGTAGAATACCAGGTAGAAAACTTTTCTCACAACACTACTCCCATGGGGAGGGGTGAACTCATACAAACTTCCATTGCTTCCAGATCTGATAGATTAGTGATGGCTAACCTTTTTGTTGTCATGTGCCACAAGCACACAAGCAGCAGCGTGACGGCACACCCATGTGCCCGCACCCATAATGCAATGCCTGGAAAGCCTCCTGCACCAACCTGAAGCCAAAACGGGGTTCGGGGATGCTATGCGAGGCTCCAAAATAAAATGAGAATGCCCCCGCACACATGCGTGTTTGTGTCCCACACATGTGCCCCGCCCCTGCGCATGCACGGAAGAGACCAGAAAAACAGCTGGCTGGTGGGACGCACTTGCGCATGCCTGGTGGAGTTGGAGTGGGGCGACAGCTGGCATGCCTGCAGAGAGAGCTCTGTTTTAGTTCGTACAAACAGTAGACAAATGAAGAGTAAGCTTTCCAGTCTGAGGTGAGGTTAGGGGAAATTGGATATCTGTTCTATCGCTGATGCTACTTCCATACATGTGAAAGCCCAATGCAGCTTCTGCATAATCTCCAGCTAAGAAGTAATTTCTTAGCATTATGTTTATCGTGTACTTAAAAATGAGCCATCAGTTAAAACAAAGCAGGTCTGTATTTTATTAGGGTCTGTATCAGGTCTGTATCAAGAAGTTCAGTATTACAAACTTTAAAAAATAAAATTAAGCTTGAAACTAAATGCATCTTTAACATTTATTTCTCCTCCACTTTCAGTAAAAAAGAAAGAAAGAAAAGGACAGATGGCAGGAAAGGCTCTTCCATCAACTGTTCTGGATTCTGTCGCAGTTGTAATATCAGCTAAATCCCATCTTTTACACGGCAGTTAATAAAGAGAAGGGCATTTTTATAGCAAGGTGCCTAGGTAGAATTAATCAGTTCTCCTTAACTTTGGCTCATATAAACAGTGGTTCTTATCATCTTCCTTCCAGGAGAGAGACCAGCATGCCTACCTGTTGAGTCTCTCACAAATCAAAGGTGTGCAACTGCAGACGTGGTTTTCAAGCTTGCCCCCCCCCCCCAATCTTGTAACCCCAAATCCTTGGTTTAGGCTTCTCTCTCTTCAGAAGGTTAAAGAGAGCAGGGCGTGTGAACAGGATAAAGTCTAGAATTTCTGCAGGAATTTGAGGACCAGGTCCTGCAGCTTCACCCTAAGCGACTCGTCATTCTCACACATGATGTGGGTCGAATCTTCTTCAATACGGATTAGAGTTTCCACATCCTGGAATAGCACCAGATGCCCTTTTGGAGTATCTTCCACTTTGAGGTCGCTGAAGCCGTGCTGTAGCCACCGTGGACAAGAAAAAAAAAATAATCCTCCCTAAATAGGAGCTATTTAAAACCCTCCATCTGATGAGCATCTGGTTAATATTTGTGCCATATGTTGTTTAGGAATATGAATTATACCTTTACACGTGTATTAAAAATAGACAAATCACCACATTTCTTCTTCTTTTTTAATCCTACTTGCTGCAGTCCAACATTCAATAGGCTCAATCACAGCCTTATCAATTTTGCATCCTTCAAGTGCGCTAGCAAAGAACTCCTATGTTTTTTCCCCCTGGTTGGCACATGGCTGGCTAGAGAATTTGGCACTTGCGGTCCAATATACCTGGCACCAGGCTGGGAAAGGCTGCTCTTTTCTTTTTTTTTTAAAAGGAGCAGAACCCTGGGTAAGGCTATGTCAACTGATGTGGTTTGATACTCAAGGGCTCCTGCTGAATTATGTGGGACAAGGTAAGCAACGAACAAGTTAAAACTGCCTCTTTCTTTTAGAAATGAGGCTCAGAAAGTATAAGGTTAATAAACCATGACCTTCGTGGCACTGATGGAATTCTTAGGAGAACAGGAAAATAAATGCTTTAAAAATAAACACTGATCAACAGGGCCAGTTTCTTAGCATTAGATGCTTAGCCAATCTACCAGGTTTTCTGTATTAAAGGTAAAGGTTCCCCTAGCACATATGTGCTAGTCGTTCCTGACTCTAGGGGGCAGTGCTCATCTCCGTTTCAAAGCCAAAGAGCCAGCGCTGTCCAAAGACGTCTCCGTGGTCATGTGGCTGGCATGACTAAACACTGAAGATGCACAGAACGCTGTTACCTTCCCACCAAAGTTGGTCCCTCTTTTTCTACTTGCATTTTTACATGCTTTCGAACTGATAGGTTGGCAGAAGCTGGGACAAGTAATGGGAGCTCACTCTGTTATGTGGCGCTAGGGATTCAAATTGCCAACCTTTCTGATTGACAAGCTCAGCATCTTAGGCACTGAACCTCTGCGTCCCTGTCATTTCTGTATTCATATTCTCTTTTACCTTTTCCAGAGTCTGTACCAGTTGGTCTACTGGGATAGAGCCACTTAGGAGAGGTTTAGTAGGCTTGAGTTCCGGCACGTCATCCGTTACTCTCTTCCTCTTTTTGCCAGGCTGAGGCTGGGGGAGTTTTGGTGGGAGCTACCAATAAAAGAAGATAGGAGATGAAAAAGATAAAGAGCATGCACCTAGCTAAAGCTCTACCTGGAAGCTTCTAATATTCTGCAAGCCTCAAGTCGCCAGGAAACGGATACCGTCAACTCTTCAGTCAATGCGGCTAAGGAGTCAACCTCTGTTGGATGATCAAGTCATGTAATCAAGATGATAGTGCCCATCATATAACATATAAACTTCTTAAAATATAAATATTTGTGGGCCATATAAAAACAAGCAGTGGGCAAGATTTGGCCCATTGACCATACTTTGCCAACCCCTGGTCTAGGATATAAAATCTGTCTACAGCAGTGGTGTCAAACTTGATTTCATTGAGGACCGCATCAAGGTTGTGTTTGACCTCTGGGGGCCAGGAGTGGGCATGACCAAGATGGGTGTGGCCAGCTCAACGTCACTTATGTTGGGGGCGCCTGTGGCAGCTCGAGTGCTCTGCCAGAGAAATGGACTCCCGAGCTCCGTTTTCAGCTGCCACTGCCTCATGCAACCCTCTGCCGGGAGCCCGTTTTTGCTGGCAGGAGCACCGTGGGGGGGGGGGGGAGGTCCTTCACAGTTCCCAGGGTGGCTCCACGGGCCAGATCTAAGTATCCCGCAGGCCGGATCTAGCCTCCGGGCCTTGAGTTTGTTACCCCTGGTAATAGAGGTACACCAACAAAACTTCTGAATACTCATTTGCAGAAGGGGGCTAGTGTTTTTCTTCTCTCCTTTTTCTTTTGTAAATTTAATTGTTTCCTTCTCCTTGTCTTCCTTATTTTTTTCCTTCTGTCCCACTGCCTATTCTTTCTCTTAATCCTCCCCACGCCTTTCTGTCCAATCTCTGTTATCGTTCTTTAAAAGAAGCATCCAGTTAATTATTGGCTTGTTTTAATTGAATATGAGCAATCCACTGCTTCATTATAGACTACCATTGTTTTTAAGTATTGTCTTATCTATCTGTTTTGCCCAGACTTTTCCCCCCTTTTTCGCACAATAGCAGGCTTATATAAATATCTAAAAGCCAATATGCTTATCATATAAGTTGAGACAGGGGTTGAATCTTCTTCAATACGGATTAGATGATTGGATGGTTTGGATGATCAAAAATAAAAAAGGAAGAGGCCAAATGTCCATGGAAATGCTTATGTTTCACTGGGAGACTTCCAAAAAGAATCCCAGGTGTTGGCTAGACTGGGAAATCAACACATTTTCATGGGAAAAACGCCATCTTTTCTAGAAAAATGAGATGATGATCAATAAAAAAACTTTCCCTTCCAGTTGTGTCCGACTCTAGGGCTCGGTGCTCATCTCCATTTCTTGGTCAAGGGAGCCAGCACTGTCTGAAGACAATTTCCATGGACATTTGGCCAGCATGGCTGTCATGCCAAGAGTGCAAGGAACACTGTTACCTTCCCACCAAAGTGTTACCTATTAATCTACCTCCAGTGACAGTGGTCTTTATAACCACTGGGCCATCACACTCCTATGAACAAGGTCTACATCCCTGGCAAATCTTTGGAATCCGCCACTTCCCCTCAGCTTTCATGCATGCCTCCCCCCCCCCCCACCCCCAGCATTAGCCATATCATACCTGGAGTACATGCTTGTTATCTTTAGTGTGCAAAACAGCACTAACAGTTGCCAAGGAAATACCTGGTTTCATCTCGGTGGGTACCAGTGAATCTGCAAGCTGAAGCAAAAGATGAGTTAAAAATAAGCTGGAACATTTTCCTTGATGGAGAAAAACTTTAGCACAGCTGGTCTGGTAGTTTAGAAAGAAAAATACTGAACATGAATACAATATAACCGTCTTTCCCAACACAATATCATTCAAATGTTTGGAGTTACAATTCTAAACGTTCCCCAGCTAGCATGGCCAACTGCATCAGGTTTCTAAAAATCACGCGTGGCATGGTGAAAGTGGTCAGAAGGAATATCTCTTTTCTTCCTCATAGCTTAGGACTTGGACAATGGGTCAATAGAACTACCGTATTTTTCGGAGTATAAGATGCATCAAGATTTTGAATAGGCAAATTTTTAAAAAAGTTTTTGCACTCTGTAGACCTCCCAAAAACGGCCTGTTTTTTCTGAAAACAGGCCCGTTTTTTGTAAAAAAAAAAAAAAAAAAAAAAAAGAGGGTATGAATAGCCTTTAGGAGGCTTGTAGAGTGCTCCTGAGGGCTGGGGGGCAAAAAGGCCCATTTTTTGTGAAAACAGCACCGTATTCTGTCAAAAAAAGGGCATCCATAGCCTTTAGAAGGCTTATAGACTGCTCCTGGGGGCTGGGGTGAGGGCAAGAACGAGCAAAAAATGGCCTATTTTTTTGTGTATTTTTGCCCTCCCCAGTCCCCAGGAGCACTCTGAAAGCCTCCTAAACGCTATGCGCCGCCATTTTGCAAAGGAAGCGGGGTTTCAGGAGGCCCAAAATACTGTATTCAGTGTAAAAGACACATCCAGATTTTCACCCTCTTTTTTGAGGGAAAAAGGCATGTTTTATACTCCGAAAAATATGGTAATTAGCAGTTCTACAGTTCTATATAATCAATATAAGCAGCTGAAGAGAAAGAGACTCTCATACCTTTGAAACTAGTTAAAAGTACAGTGATAACCACTGGTTCAGTTGTCCTTAAAGTATAGACTTTAATAGACTATAGGGCTTCCTAATTGGGAATTTAGGCATCTCTGATGTAATAGAAGATCTTCAAACTTGCAATAGATGGATATTACAGAATATATTAAAAATTGCTCCAATTTAAGAAATGTTAGGCTCTGTACTTTGGTAAGAAAATCTAGATCCATGAGTACAAAATAAGTGATAGTTGGCTTGGCAGTAGTACTTGTGGAAAGGAACTGGCTATCCTGGCAGATCACAGATGAAGCATGATCCAGTGGTGTGCTGCAAACTGCTAAAGAGCCAAATATGGATTGCATCGAATGACTTATAATGTAGAGATCTAATCTATGATCTGTTGGTCAGGCTGTTGCTAGACTATTGTGTCTAGTTTTTGTTTGCACAATACAAGAAGGATGTTGAGGATCTGGAAAGATTCAGAGAAGATCAGCAGAAACAGTGAAGGTCTTCAAAGCTAAATCCTATGAACTGAGTTAAAAGAACTGGGCATGTTTATTAGTGTGAAGAAGAGAAGGCGAAAGGGACACTTGATCGTTGTCTTCTAATATTTGAAGGACTGTCATAGGGGAGAAGGTGTGAATTTATTTTTGGTAGTGTCCAAGGGTAGAAAAAAAAAACCAACGGTGGAAACTTTATAGGAAGAGATCCATATCTACAATAGAGAAGAAAGTCTTAACTATCAGAGCTATGAAGCAGGGAAATAGTCTTTTCCTTGAGTTGTGGGTACTTCATTACTAGAGTCCCAAATGTGCTTTCTCAAGAGGCAACTGGACTTTCCTGTTTTTCTCTGAAGATGTTTCTCATCCAGTTGGCTCTTGAAAAAGCACCTTTGGGACAACCATGACCCAGATGACTGAGAATCTCATGTTCATTACTAGAGGTTTTTAAACAAAGTCTGGATAACATTTGGGACTATTTGAGTATTCCTTCTCTGGGAAGGGAGTTAGATTGTAAGACTCTCCAATCTTTCCAACCCATGATTCTATGAAAAAACCTTCGCTAGGGAGATGTTGTTAGTTTCCTGCTCCATTTGTGGATTTCCCAAGAGAAGATGGTTGGCCAAAATGGGCACAAAGATGTTGAATTGAGACAGCCCTTTTCTGACCAAATTACTGCAACAAGTACATTGTTGGAACACCTGAATGACAAGGTTGGGGACTGAGCTTTCTGGAGAAAATCTACATGGTCCTTAAGAGGCCATTTCAACTTCATAGTACATCAATCAAGCAATTCAGCTTACTTTTCTAACCTTTTCATGAATCTATCTGAGTCTCCACTATTTAGAGATTCCTGCAGCTACGCCATGCATTACAAACCATATTAGTATTCAAACTATGTATCAGAAGAAGAAAAAACACTTTCTTGACAGTATCATAAAAAAGGTAAAGGTCTTAACAGCAGCTGTGATGACTGTCTTCAATAAAAATGTGATGTGCCTCGGGGCCTCCAACGCACTTACACCCCAATAAATAAATCTATTAACAGCCAGGAAAAATCCTCCCTAAAGCAAGGAGAGTAAAAGACAGTTGGCTTCTTGCTTTATTTCATTTATATGGGCTGAGTTTTATTTATATATTAGATCAACAGATAGAAATTTACCTTTGCTGCATGACTTCCTACTAATCTTCACTTTCACCATTCCTGCTACCCATCCACCATGATACAGGGAGAAAGAGAACATGGGGCACTAAAATATGGAGCTTGACAATATATGGCAAACTTTTTCTTATGGCGTGCCAAAATTGTTCCCACACCAATTCAATCCTTCCCACCCACCTGTGCATGCGTGCATGACCCCTCTCCGGGTTCTGGAGGCTTTCTTGAAGCCCGGGGAGGGTGAAAACGCCCCCCCCAGCCCCCCGGAAACGTATCATTTCCAAACTCCTGGTTCACCCATTGGGGCCATTTTCCGCCCTCCCCAGGCTTCAGGAAAGCCTCTGGAAGCTGGGGAGGGCAAAAAACGGTGCCACTGGGCCAACCGGAACTTAGTTCCTGAACTTCCGGTTGGTCCGTTAGGCCCGTTTTTCTCCTTTCCCAGCCTCCTGAGGCTTTCCTGAAGCCTGGGATGGGTGAAAATGGCCTTCCCCGGCCCTCCGGAAGGCTGAAAATCAACTGGCCGGTACATGCATGCATGCTGGAGCTGATGGCTGATGTGCCACCTGTGGTACACGTGCCATAGGTTCGCCATCACCGACCTAGAGGATTAGCGGCTTCAAGGCACTGCTTCCTTTTGTATGCCCCTACGGAGTATGTTCAAGGAGCTGGACTACAGGAAGGCCTAGTAGTTTTTCCTTGGCCACTGAAACTCACTGTGTGACTTTGGGCTGATAACTCTCTCCTGGTCTAGCTTACCTTTCAGTGGTTGTTCTGGAGAAAACTGGGAAGATGAAAAATTATATATGTTGCCTTGAGTTTCTGAATATATATCCAATCGTAAATAAAAATAAGTAAGTAAGCAACATTATAAGTGAGAATATGTGTAGCTCAAGGTTGAAATGAGGGGTCCTTGGGACGCTCTGAGCTTGGTTGTTGCCTTGCAGACATTTCATTACCCATTCATCAGGTGTTACCTAGTTTGGGTAATGAAACATCTGCAACAAAACAACCAAGCTCAGAGAGCATCAAGGTTCCCCTCACTAACCAACTTTTGTCTGCTGCTAGCATTAGAAAGAAAGTTCCTGTTTCCTCTTTTTAAGAATGAAAACAAAAACCCAAGTTGATTAGAGCTCTCGCCAATCATCTACTAGCCAATTAAGGCAGAAAACATCTGGGGCTACAAAATAATTGTTCTGATCTAGGCTTCCCAAGAGCATGCAGCAAGCTTCTTGTCCCAACAAAAAACCCTTTTATTAATTTATTGTGAATTCTTCTCATTCACATCCAGCAAAGTCTTTCAAGGGAGGATTTATAGTCACAGACCTTATCTGGTTTGGAGAGCTGCCAGGCTGATATCTGCAAAACTTGTCAAGGAGTCTCGGAGCGTCACGAACCAATTAAGCAAGCTAATTGTCTCCTGCAAAGTCCACTCCCCTTTTGCTCCTCTTTTATTTCCTCTGGGAGGGGCCATTCATCGCCCATCTGTGGCCTTTCGCCCAAGTCGATCCCTGTTCTTTAGCTGTTCCCTTTGACTGGCAACTCTGCGCATGCACACACTGGGAACAGGGTCCAGCTGTCTGTCTGCCTCACTGATGTCTGCCTCTGAAGGCAACTGATAATGGCATACGGATCTGGCCACCTCTTTACCTCCGACACAGAGCCCTCATCAGAGCCTTCCCCAAACTCCAGGACTGGCCCATGTTCCTCCCCAACCTCCTCACTGTCCGAATCTGCTGCTAGCTCCGTTGGCTGCCGGCAGACCACAACAATAACCCCTCCCCAGGTGCCAAGAGATTCGTCTTGAGATGACCTATTCTGCACCTTGGAAAAGCTTAGTGAACATGCCTCATTCTCAAAATGAACTCTGGGTCTCCGGAGACTTACAATTTCTTTTCCCGGGAGACGGCATGCTATGTTGGTAGTGAATGTTAAAGAGAAATTTAGGGGGAGATGAGGAATAAAGAGGTCTTTCATTAAGGCAAACTGGCACCGTTCAGTCCAGTGGATTCAGTCAGAAACAGCTGGATCTAGTCTCAGGAAGTTTAGCAGGCATGATTACCCGCTTTGCTTTTACTATTGAAGCAGGAAGTGTGGTGGTAAATGAAGTTTTTCATTTAACACCTCTTCATCCTGGATGTCATTAAAGCCATTTTGGTGCTAGAGGTGCTGTAACGAACCTCGATGGGTTTCTTAAAACATTGAAGTTGGGAGCCATCTTCACCCATCCGTAGAATTCTCATAAACCCATAGAAGTTAATCTCCCAAGGACACACTTTAAAGGACTGATGTCAAATAGCAATACCAGTTAGACTTATATACCACTTCATAGGGCTTTCAGCCCTCTCTAAGCGGTTTACAGAGTCAGCATATCGCCCCCACAGTCTGGGTCCTCATTTCACCCACCTCGGAAGGATGGAAGGCTGAGTCAACCGTGAGCCCGTGAGATTAGAACCGCTGAATGCAGATAACAGTCAGCTGAAGTGGCCTACAGTACTGCACCCTAACCACTGCGCCACCTTGGCTCAGTGAGAAGGCAGATCCAGAACTACAGACTGTGTTAGAAGGCAAAGTGATCACAACCAGCCTTTAAATGACGGCCCACTCATCGGGGGTCTTCTTGTCGTAGTGCAGGGCTGCTCAATGCCGCTGCACTGCCAAGTGTGGCAAATCCGGCATTACAGCCATAGCCAGAAGCCTTTATACTTGTCGTGAGCCATACTGCTTTTAATGCAAAGTTAGGGGGCATTATAGCCTCCAGAAATGGAAGTTATACTCCCTGGCCAGCTCTATTGGAAGACTGCATTAGGTCAACGGGAGCAAAGAGGCAAATAAAGAACTCAATGTCCTCTAGCCCAGTGTTTCTCAACCTTGGCAACTTGAAGATGTCCGGACTTCAACTCCCAGAATTCCCCAGCCAGCATTCCAGGTTGAGAAACACTGCTCTAGCCAGCACAGCCAATGGCTGGGACTGCAAAAGGAACATCAGGTGGTGATAACTCTAGAGAAGTAAGGCTGGCAATCCCAGCTGCTGATTTCTTTGATGTTTTGGGTTTTTTTTTTTTTTTTTTAAAAAGACCTACCATAGATGTATTAACAAATCATATGTCAGGATTCCAAGTAACACCCCTAACGAAAGAAGTCTCCAAGGCTTGAGGTTCCTCAAAGTTCCATTTTATTAGAGATGTCATATTGGCACATCGGAGAAAACCCGAATATGAAAGCTTCCAGGTTTTCCCCACCCAGAAGAAAGTTCAAGTTCCTGCCCAGCAGCCACATGTCCATCACATGGCCCAATCAGGCACCACGCAAAACAGGAGATGCCTCCCAGTCACCTCAACACAGCTGCCAGCGCCAGATGACCTTGACTTTCTCAGAAAGAATGTTATTATGGCTACATTGCATCCACACTCTGTATCATCCCCACTCTCATTTTCCCACAGTAGGAAATGTGGCAGGCCTGAAGTCCCAAAGGTAAAAGATGGCTTCCAGGTCTGACATCATGTATATTCAGCTTTTTTTTGGGGGGGGGAATGCAAGGTTAGGGGGCATTATATCCTCCAGAAATGGGAGTTGTACTCTCTGGTCAGCTCACAGGTCTGTGAAGTCCTACTGCTGAATATTTTGCCATCAGCACCTATTTGGCTAGGTGGGGAAAGCTCCAGGGATCACAGAAATCACAAAGAACCTAGTACTGCAGGAGAGATTTTAAGAAAACTTGAGTGGGAAAAGGACAAAATTTGTTGGGTAGTATTTGCTGTGCTTAAGATCTAAACCAGGGATGTTCAACTCGCGGCCTGTGTCAAATGCTGGCCATGCCCACATCCGGTTTAACGAAGGGGGGGATAGGTTGCGATGTGTCACATGACGACGTGAGTTTGACTCCCCTGATCTAAACAAATGAGAAATCATCCTGGGATTTAATGCCAGAGATATTAGAATCTTTCAAGCCAATGGAAATCGAGAGACTTGAGAATTAAGTGCATGAACACGAATCGCGATCCATAGAAATCCTAACAGAATCCCTCTCTATGGGGCAACTTTATTCAACCCGTTGCCGCCGACAACAATCACAATGCCATAGCTTAGCAGAATCGGATAAATATTCTCACTTTTAAGAGCTCACTGAGACGCTGCAACTGGAGCAATCTTTTCGCCACTTAAAAGACACTCCTGGACTCCAGCTGCTGTTCAGGCTAATGGGCTCTTGGCATGCAAATCAGAGCTCCCTCTTCAATTGAATGGGGGGGGGGGGCGTGGGGGAGGCAGAAGAAATGGGGGAAGTCAGTATTTGTTAGGGAAGCAGCTTAATTGTACACGCCAGGTTGGCTTGTGGCTTTGTGTTGAGTTTTACATTCTGTACTAAATGGCGATGCTTTGAGCTGCACTAAACAGGGAGGTTCTTTACCACCTTAAGTGGTTTCTTTCTAAAATGCTCGGCTTTTGCAATAAAGGTTTCCCGTATTTCAGAACAGAACGCATCCTTTTCTTTCAGGGGCACCTTTGTATTTGAGGCTTTTCAACAAGACTGGATGCATGACTTGACTCCCCCCCCCCCCCCGCCATCATCAATGCACACCCCAATGTATTATTGTGCCCTGTGGCTGTGAAAAACAAATTACAGTAGAGGAAGAGCTCCCTCTTCAGGCTTTGATGCGCTCAACTGATGGGAAGAAATGGACGCTAATTGCCAGATGGCAATGCCAGGCACCTTGGATGCAAGGATGGGGACCAAAACTGGGTGTGACTGGCAGAAATGGGTACCAGAGGAATCGAAATTAGCACTTTGGGCTTTGGATCACAGTGAAACTCCCTATGTTATAGCACGTTTTATATTCTGCTCTTGAAACACACACACACACACACACACACAACCCAATAAGTAGTAATCAAGTCTTTGCCATCCAGAACAAGGTATCAATTCCACAGCATACTAGTCTTGAAAATTTTCTTGCATGCTCTTCCATTATTCCTGCTCAACTGATAGTTGAAGAAAAGACCACAGGCTCATGGCTTCAGTCCTATATCGAACAAAAATGCACAAGGAAAATCCGATGGCCTGGATACAAATCTTTTGCATCAGACAAAAGCCACTTGAGTCCAGTAGCACCTTCTTTCCAGCAGCACAGATAGAAGTTGGTTAGGAGGAGAATAGCTCTCCTTTGTTTTGCCTCCCCAGTATCCAATATCCTGAAATGTAAGTTTCTAGGCGACTGACCGATTTATCCACGATGGAAAATGGGACTATTTCTGAGAAACAAGGCTAGCCCCAAAGACGTAAGAGTAGAAACATCCAATTTTCAATACTTGAATATATATCCCACAATATAGAAGTCCCACAATATAGAAGTCTTGGTCCATTTTTGCAAAACAAAGCTGGATCAAATGAAAAAAACAAAAACCCCATGTATCTCAGACAGGGCAGTCAGATGCCAATTCAGAATGAAATATAGAAGCCCCCCTCCTTGTCTATCCTGTTTGTTATTTTTCATGAACTATTGTTTTTAGAATATACTGCCAAATGTTATGCCGGTTTACGGTTTATTAGGATTTGTATGCCACCCACTCTCGAGAGACTCAGGGCGGCTTACAGATAAAAGCAGGAAGGGGGAACATATAAAAATTAAAAAGAACAGACATTAAAATTTCACAACATTCATATAGCTTAGAATGGGGCTGGATAAATCAACAGCCCCAGGCCTGCCGGAACAGCCAGGTCTTAATCACTTTGCGGAAGGCCGGAAGAGTAGTAAGGGTCCGGATCTCCATGGGGAGATCGTTCCATAGGGCTGGAGCAGCTACAGAGAAGGCCCTCCCCCGAGGAGTCACCAGCCGACATTGACCGGCAGATGGAATCCGGAGGAGGCCCAATCTGTGTGATCTTATAGGTCTCTGGGAGGTAAATGGTAGGAGGCGGTCTCTCAGGTAGCCAGGTCCTAAACTATGTAGGGCTTTAAAAGTAATGACTAGCACCTTGAAACGTGTCCGGAGACCAATGGGAAGCCAGTGCACCTCGCGGAGGATAGGTGTAAAGTGGGTGTACCTAGGTACACCCACTATCGCTCACGCGGCTGCAATCTGGACTAACTGAAGTTTTCGAACACTCTTCAAGGGCAGCCCCATGTAGAGCGCGTTACAGTAATCCAGTCTTGAGGTGACGAGGGTGTGAGTGACCATCCGAAGGGCCTCCCGGTCCAGATAGGGTCGCAACTGGTGCACCAGGCGAACCTGGACAAAGGCCCCCCTGGTCACAGCCAACAAGTGATGTTCTAACGTCAGCTGCAGATCCAGGAGGACTCCCAAATGGCGAACCCTCTCTGAGGGGCGTATAGTTTTGCCCCCCAGGCTAAGGGATGGAATAGCTGGACCATCCTTGGGAGGGAGCATCAATAGCCACTCAGTCTTGTCGGGAATGAGTGCAAGCTTGTTCGCTCCCATCCAGACCCTGACAGCCTCCAGGCACTGGCATATCACTTCTACCACTTCCATGCCCATCACAGAATTTTCAATTTTTCCAAAATACACATCCTCCATTTATACCATTTAAATATCAATTTTCATTTATAAACTCCTATCTAATTCAAGTATCACTTGATAAAAGGCATTGATCAATGTGGAACACTATATTATAGGACAACTACAATTTCCCCCTGAAAATAAGGCCCACCCCCAAAATAAGCCCTAGCCTGATTTTTTAGCATGCTCCTAATATAAGCCCCCCCATAAGCCCGTTAAGGTCGTCATCAGCTTGTGTGTGAGTGTTTGTGTGTGTTTACTCTGGGCTCTATCAGGACTCTGATCACTGGAAGGGGGTGTAATGGGAAGAATGGAATAACACAATTAGCACATCATCAAGCAAGACTTCAGTCATGGCAATCAACTAACAAAGAAACACAAGATGGATTCAAAAGAGCTTCAAACCAATCACTAGGAAAGGGAATAATTTATTTATCCCAATTAGTTGTTCAAAATAGAGTTCTCATGCACAATAGCAATAGGAACTTTAATCAGAAAAACTGGAAGAAATTAAACAAAATATTGATATTTTCTTCTGCCTCAATTAAAACTGGACAATGTGTTAAGTATTTCTGTATATAACCTGTAAGCATTAGCAATAGCACTTAGATTTATATACCACTTCTTAGTGCTTTTACAGCCATCTCTAAGCAGTTTACAGAGTCAGCATATTGCCCCTAACAATGTGGGTCCCCATTTTACCCACCTCGGAAGGATGGAAAGCTGTCAACCTTGAGCCTAGTGGGATTTAAACTGCCAAATTGCAGTCAGCCAGCAGTCAGCAGAAGTAGCCTGCAATACTGCACTCTAACCACTGTACCACTGAGGTCCATTGTTTTGTTTTATTGTTTGGCTGGTTGCTATGCTTGGAATGTTGACGTTGTGCCTAGGCTGCCATAAAAAATGGGCTAGGCCATTGGTGGAATGGCTAGCCACGATCATTTAGCTAGTCTCCAAACAAACCATCCAGGTGGGACTGGTCATTGCAAGGGCAGCAAGAAAATTACCCAGAGGAACATTGGTGCATGTAGCCAACACAATGATAATCTCAAGGTGGAATTTGTTACAAAACTAAATCAGAGCAGTGATACAGGTAACCCAGAGGTGGGTTGCTAATTCTTTTACTACCAGTTCAGACAAGCTCCCATGCTTGCTCCTGCATGCGTGAGACGCTTCTGTGCATGTGCAGAAGCGTCCGGGTGGGTGGGCGGAGCCTCCCGCCATCACTACTAGCAGTTCGGCTGATCTGGGCCAAACCGGCAGCAACCCACCTCTGAAGTAACACAAGTTTTCAATTATTAGAATTGAAAGATTCTAAAAAGTTTGCTACAACAGACTTTTTCCCCGGAAAAATATGACCTCATTTCAGCAACATCAATGGCAACAGCTATTGGCCTTTGTTCTCAAGAAAAACTGAACAAAACTTATATCTGTATCTTGCTGACACCACTTACAGTATGTCAATCAACAACATCTAGGTGCTTTATTCATGCACTTCACCCATTGCTTCAAGGCCTTTCACTCCCCCTCCCCAAACAATCCTGAAGCGATCTCGTATCAGTCCTCCTTCCTTCACGAGCCCCCCTTTCATTCCTCACCTCTGGGGTGATTTCAATCTTCTCATAGCGGCGTTTGAATGGAAGAGTTAGCACCTCTGCTCTACGGTAGGACATGGGTGGAGGCAAGCAGTCAACCATCAAATCTGTGCGATGGGATTGGGTTGGAGGAGGCTGAGTATATTGCTCAGGACAAACCACATGGAGAGGCTGTTAAGAAAACAAGGAAAGCACTGGTGAGATTTTCAGTAAGTTCCAGTGCAGTTTCAAAGTATGGGGGAAAAAGAAGATTTTCACACTTTTTTCAGGATAAATTAATTAAGAGTATATGCCAGTGATGGCGAACCTTTCCGGCACCAGTGCCAAAAAAGGTCACGCAGAAACATCACGCACGCGTGTGGTAAGCAGGGCTCCGCTCTGGAAAAGCCAAACTTCCGGGTTCTAGTGCGCATGCGCATGCAACGATCAGCAGGCCGGTGCGCACGTACAGGCTGGTTTTCAGCACTGCTACGTGTGTGAAGAGATCGTGCTCCGGAAAAGCCAAACCTTCAGGTTCTGGCACGCCTGCGCACCCGGCTATCAGCTGGCTGGTGCACACCAGTTTTCAGCGCTGCCTCACGCACGAAGGACAGCTGATCTGCTTGGAAAGGAATGAAATAAAATAAAATAATAAAATAGGACATATTTCCACCTTGCCCAGAGAACCCCAGTCTACAAATTCAAGGTACGTTCAACCATTACAGGACCATAAGATCATAAGAGCTCTGTTTTCACTGGCAGAGGCACTGCGGGTCAGTCCTTTGCTCTTTCCAGGGCACTGCCACGGGCCAGATCTAAGCACTCCGCGGTCTGGATCTGGCCCCTGGACCTTGAGTTAGACACCCCTGTTGTAAATTGTATCACTTATATTATGACACTACTACACAAATGATACCAAAATGACATCATTTAGATAATGAAGTCATTATACAAATAACATAAATGGACACCAATTATACCATTATGCAACTTCCAATTGGATTTTGTCTGTTGTAGATGGCTCCCTTTCAGTTGAGATGTGGAAAACTAAGGTTTCATTGTACTATTACAGCTTTGGTAGGACACTATGCTTCAACGAATATAATATTTGAAAGGTGCAGCTGTCTTACAGTGACCTGCCTAAATTCTGGGGTGGGGCCTGAGGACTGTACTTAAACAGGATGATGCTAAGTGGGTGAGAATAAGTCACATAGACTTTTCTTTATGGTTGGGTTTTTTTTCCCCCTTAACTGCTGTTAAATTATTTTAGAACGTACTGTATTTTTCAGAGTATAAGACACGCCTTTCCCCTCCCCCCAAAAAGAGGGTGAAAATCTAGGTGTGTCTTATACACTAAATACAGCATTTTTGGCATACCGAAACCCCACCCCCTTGCAAAAATGGACGTGCAGAGGGTTTGGGAGGCTTGCAAAGTGCTCCTAGAGGCTGGGGGGACTGTTTTTGCTCAGTTCTGCCTTCTCCCCAGCCCCCAGGAACACTCTACAAGCCTCCCAAAGCCTCTGCATGCCCCCCCTTTTGTGAAAAAAATGGCCCGTTTTTACAAAAAACAGGCCATTTTTTGCTTGTTTTTGCCCCCCCCTCCCGTCCAGCCCCCAGGAGCATTCTACAACCTCCCAAAGCTCTGCATTGCCCCACTTTTTTTTTTTTTTTGCAAAAAAAAAAAAGAGGCGTACAGAAGGTTTGGGAGGGTTTTTTTTTTTTTTTAATTACCTCTTCGAAATCATGATGCGTCTTAAACTCTGGTGCGTCTTATAGTACGAAAAATATCGTGTCCCATGTGTTCCTCATCTCAAAATGGCAATCAGCCACATGGTTGATTTTGGACAATTGCACTGACAAACATAAATGAAAAGGAGCCCTAGAGGCTGGAAAAATAGGGTCAAGGCAACCTAGGTTGGAGATTGGAGTGTTTTCTGCTTTTGTAATACAAATCTGTGTTACAGGACAAATGTCAGTTACATGCTCAACAAAACTTCACACAATGCAGTCTGGCAAAAATCCAGTTTCTAATCAGATGTTAGCCTCTTTGGGAGTCTTCAAATATAGTCAATGATAAGGTTTTGGATTTTCTTCACGGAGCAATAAATTGGCATAAAGAACATTTCTAGGCACGTCGGCAAAAGCAGAGGTTTTCATTAAAATGATGAAAGCAACACTGGATCATTGTAACACAAACTCTACCACAAGAACACATTTACAAAAGAGATGGAATTTGTGTCTTGGTGGTGTGGCACTGCTTTCATCATTTCTCCATGCTTGATCCCCCCCCTGCCCCCCACAGGTGCCTCAGTTCTATTATATATAGCAGAATATATTTTGGAGGCACCTGTACTTGGGTAAAG
This sequence comes from Thamnophis elegans, assembly GCF_009769535.1. Taxonomy (NCBI): domain Eukaryota; kingdom Metazoa; phylum Chordata; class Lepidosauria; order Squamata; family Natricidae; genus Thamnophis; species Thamnophis elegans. The sequence continues at coordinate 112,042,412 of NC_045544.1, read as the reverse complement.
TATAATTTGGACTAGCAGTAAGCAAATTAAGTGAGCCACCCAATGAGAAGGAAGGACTCACTGGAGAAGAGCCTAATGTTGGGAAAGATTGAGGACAAAAGAAGAATGGGACAACAGAGAATGAGGGGGCTGGATGGAGTCACCGAAGCAGTAGGTGTGAGCTTAAATGGACTCCAGAGGGTGGCAGAGGACAGGAAGGCCTGGAGGAATGTTGTCCATGGGGTTGCGATGGATCGGACACGACTTCTCAACTAACAACAACAACAAAACAAATTAAGACAAGTAAAATTGATTACCTGTACTTCTTTGAGTAGTTTGGACACCTGGATAAAATTCAGCCTGGTGTCTATTGGACAATAGATACACTTCATGGCCAGTGGCTGGTAGGGGGCCAATGCATCCAGATAAGAGAAATCAGGCTCTGTAAACAGGAAAGGGAAGAGGGGGGAAAGGAAGAAACCTAGTATTTAATATTATGCCAAAACTTTGTCAAACCACACACTCCTCTAAGGGATGAGGGGTTTTGGTGTAAACCAGAAAGCAGGGACTATACAGCTTGGGGACATCGTAATGATTTCAAGCCCTGGGACAAAGAGGATGCATAGAATTTTAAAAAGGCAAGACAAATAAAGAGTAGTACAGGTGGTCCCTGATGTACGACCACAATTGAGCCCAAAATTTATTTTGCTAAGCGAGAAATTTGTTAAGTGAGTTTTGCCCCATTTTATGACTTTTCTTGCCACATTTATTAAGTGGATCATTGCAGTGACTCTGCTTGTCAGGAGATTTCAAAAGGGGATCATATGCAACTGTCACGAGTGTGAACCGGGTGTCAAGCATCCAAATGTAAATCACATGACCATGGGGATGCTGTAATGGTCATAAGTATGAAAAGATGGCCATGGATCACTTTTTTCAATCGTGTGTAACTCTGAACGGTCATTAAATGAACTGTTGTAAGTCAAAGACTATCTAGATAAGAATCAGTTTTGCATAGTAGCTACAGGCACTGAGCTAGATGCCAGGAGATAGTGAGTTTTAATTCTACTTTATGCCTGAAGCTAGTTGGGTGATTTAGGGCAAGTCAACCTGATTCAGCATGGGAAGAAGACAAGGGCAACCCTCTTCTGAAAACGTTCAGAAAATTCAGTGTGCATCACCAGGAATCAAGTTTGACTCAAAGATACCCAAAAGAAAAAGAGGGCTAGTGATAGGGTTTATGCGTTCATGGAAAAGGAGAAAGAGTTGACTTGTTACTCAAAGCCTTTGTTCAGCTAAACAGTCCAAATTCTGACATTTGAATAGAAATGCAAGAGTCCATTCTCTTCCTGGACTGGATGGTTGTGTCAGCTAGCATCAGCTTTCTTTCCCACAATGCCCCAAAGCAATGCTATAACAGGATCTTTGAAGAAATTTATATTTAGAGATTCCTGCATATTTGCTCAAGGATCTTACTACCCTCTTCTTTATTATGAATCTATTGACTCTTCAACATATTATTTTAAGTAACCTAATTTTCCCTTCTTGCCCTACCCACCCATCACAGGCTCCTGATTTGAATGAAATCACTTTGACGGAAGAATTCAATACACTTCTACTGTGTTTTCCCGAAAATAAGGCCCAATAGGAAAATAAGCTCTTGCATGATTTTTCAGGATGCTCATAATATAAACCTGTTCTGACCCCACTCCATACGGTGAGTCATACTGATACAAGGTTACTGTTAGCCACGCTTTATTCACAGTAATTACTCACAGACAAGACTTTGGCAGCAACCCAGACTCCCACAGATAAGAGATACACACAAGAGCTTCTCCAGCTTAGTAAAATGGTTGTGTCCTGCAAAAGGTCTCCTCCCAAAGTCTCTTCTTATATACTCTTTTGGGAGGAGCCCAAATCACAACCACCTGGGCCCGATTATCTTCTATGTCTCCATAATTGCTGCCTGCGCTTATCCGCCCTTCTTTGCCTGGTGTCCGGGACCAACTCCCTTTGCTCCTCCCCACTGCTCCAGGACCTGACGTCATGGACAAACTCCCTTTGGCTTTCATCGCTGCTCCATGCCTCAGGCGTCTCCTGGTGGCCAACCAGCCTCTCTGGTCCCTGCTCAGAGTCTGAACCCTGCCCAGTGTCCTCCATATCATCCAGAGCCGACTCATAGGGTTCCTCGCTATCGGAGTCTGTCGGCAGCTCCAACGGCTCTGCTGGGCCACAACATAAACCCTACCCCAAAATAAGCCTGGGTTAAGATTCTTAGCCAGCCAGATGCATTTAGTACCATCTTTCCCTGAAAATAAGACCTAGCTGGAAAATCAGCTCTAATTTGGAGCAACAATTAAGATTAAGATTTAAGGAATTTGTATGCCGTCCAATCTCGAAGGACTCTGGGAGGCTTACATAAAAACAATTTTAAAATACTAAAAATTTAGAATACAAAAACAAAGCAGGTTAAAAGAACACAACATGCACTCAGTTCTTAGTGGGGCTGGAACTCAATCAAGGATCAGCAGCCCCAGGCCTGCCGGAACAGCCAGGTCTTAGTGGACTTTCGGAAGGCCGAGAGAGTGGGGAGGGTCGGGATCTCAGGGGGTAGATCGTTCCATAGGGCCGGGGCAGCTACAGAGAAGGCTCTCCCCCGAGGACCGCCAGTCGACATTGTGTAGTCGACGGCACCCGGAGAAGGCCCATCCTGTGAGATCTTATCGGACGCTGGGAGGTATGTGGCAGGAGGCGGTCACGGAGATATCCAGGTCCTAGGCCATGTAGGGCTTTAAAGGTGATAACCAGCACCTTGAAGCGCGTTCGGAGACCAATAGGGAGCCAGTGCAGCTCCCGGAGGATAGGTGTCACGTGGGTGTACCTCCTAATATCGCTTGCACGGCTGCATTCTGGACCAATTGTAGTCTCCGAACACTTTTCAGGGGCAATATATTAATATATAAAAAGACCCAGTCTTATTTTCGGGGAAACATGGGTGCCTCCCAACCTTTTTGAAAGACAGTCCATGAACTATTCCCATTAAGAATTAAAGAAGAAAAAAATGTATAAATAAACAATTAAAAAAAAGAATTAAAGTTTCATGTCATCTGGCTTTTACAACAGCTTGCTTAATTGAAATTGCCATCTGATCCATCATTATTTTCCAACATGGTGCCTTCCATATACTTTGAATAACATTTCCCAACATCCATATGGGAAGAGACAAGGTGAGGAAAGTTATTGAATGCTCTGATTCTCAGGCAATTCCTACCAAATTTTATGAGACCTATTTCTGAGTAACCACAGATAGGATTGTCCCATAATAGTTGGGCCTGAAAACTGGATTATCATCAGATTTATATATTAGATTTTTTTAGAGAAGATCACAGTGCTTGTCTAAAAAGTAAGGAGCTGTGCAACACTATAAAAAAAGGCTTCTAATATAAATAAATAAAAATATGCTCTTATTCAAGGACTTCAAGGGAAGAGATACTGTATTTTTCGGAGTATAAGATGCACCGGAGTATAAGAGGCATCAAGGTTTTGAAGAGACAATTTTTTTTAAAAAAAGTAGGTAGGTAGATAGAGGGAGGGAGGGAGGGAGGGAGAGAGAGAGAGAGAGAGAGAGAGAGAGAGAGAGAGGGAGAGAGAGAGAAATACAGTAGGTAGTTAGGGAGAGTGAGTAGTTAGGTAGGTAGATAAAGGGATAGAGAGAAATAGAGAGAGAGAGAAATACAGTAGGTAGGTAGGGATAGAGAGAGAGTAGGTAGGTAGGTAGATAGGTAGGTAGAGGCAGAGGGAGAGGGAGAGAGAGAAATACAGTAGGTAGGTAGACGGATAGAGAGAAATAAAGAGAGAGAGAGAAATATAGGAGAGATAGATAGAAATATAGTAGATGTGTAGGGAGAGAGAGAAAGTAGGTAGGTATATAGAAGGATATTATATACATATATATATATACTCTGTGTGTGTGTGTGTGTGTGTGTGTATGAAAATGGGCCCATTTTTTTAAAAAAAGGTATGAATAGCCTTTAGGGGGCTTGCAGAGTGCTCCTGTGGGGTGGGGGTGAAAAATGAGCAAAAAAGGGCCTGTTTTTCACAAAAATGGGCCCGTTTTTTGTCAAAACAATTGCATGCATAGCCTTTAGGAAGCTCATAGAGTGCTGCTAGGGGTTGGGGGGACAAAAACGGGCCATTTTTCGCTCATTTCTGCCCTCCCCAGTTTCCAGAAGTTCTCTAAAAGGCTCCATAAAGCTATGCAAGGCCATTTTGGTGAAGGGGGCAAGGCTTAAGGAGGCAAAAAATGCTGTATTCGGTGTATAAGACGCACCCAGATTTTCAGCCTCTTTTTTGGTGTCTTATACACCAAAAATACGGCATCTAGTTCAACTTATCTCTATCTGTTGACATCTCTCAACATGATATAATGAATCACAATTCCCATTACCAACACATCATAAGAAAAATACCACAGTGGGGAAGGCTAATTGAGTTATTTTCAGATAATCAATAGAAAATTATATCAATTAGTCTCATGTAGAACGACAGTAGCAATTCATCTAGAAGAATTATCACTTCTTTCCTATTGGAAATGTAATCAAGAGGCAATGGCAAGAGGTCGGGGTAGAGGGGATGAGGAAACTCACTTGCATTTAATTACATTTTCTATTAAACCAGAGTCAGGTTTGAAATAGTTCATTCTACAACAAGGAAACTGAATTTAAAAGGAAGTACTCCTTAAACAGTTCCCATCTTTGAAAGAAAATGTTGATATAATAGACAGCAATATTTCTTCATAGCTTTCCAGCATATAAATAGAAAGTTGTGGGCTTCAGCCCAAAATGTTTTTCCAAAGTTACTTGAGCAGCCCTGTTTCAATTTCTATATTAAGTTACTTGAACTGAAGTAGCACATCTTTTCTCTGAGTTATAGCAAAAACCTAAAGGCCCAAGGGAAAATCCAGAATGGCCAGGCTGTCTGGGACAGTTCCCACATATCTAGACATACTGTATTTTTCGGAGTATAAGACACACTGCAGTATAAGATGCACCAAGATTTTGAAGACCCAAATTAAAAAAAAAAGTGTTTGAACTCTGTAGACCTCCCAAAAATGGCCTGTTTTTCATGATAACGGGCCTGTCTTTTGTAAAAAGAAAAAAGGCATGCATAGCCTCTAGGAGGCTTATAGAGTGCTCCTGGTGGCTTGGGGGGAGGGGGGCAAAACTAGCAAAAAATGGCCCGTTTCCATTCATTTTTGCCTTTCCCAGTCCCCAGGAGCACTTTGGAAGCCTCCTAAAGGCTATGCACGGCCATTTTGGTGAAGGGGGTGGGGTTTTGGGAGGCCAAAAATGCTGTATTCAGTGTATAAGATGCACCCAGATTTTCACCCTCTTTTTTGAGGGAAAAAGGTGCGTCTTATACTCCAAAAAATACGGTAACTACAGACAAGATGTTTTAAGTAAAGCAGAAATTTTTTTTCTGAGAACTTACATAGGATGTTTAACTGGCTAATGTTGAGCTCCAAATACTGGAATGCTTTATTTCTGGCCTCATCCAGCAAACCAGCTTTTTCTTGAACAGGCTGTCACAAAACATGATTTGTGGGTCTGCCCTTGGAGATGATTCTAACGTGTCGCTTTTAACCAGCAGGATGCCAACATTTTAATTAGTTATTCAAACTTGATCAATTTCAGAAGAACTTTTATTAACTACTCATTTTCCTTTCAGGCCCAATTAAGACTGCTGCTCTTTCTTTTTAAGGCCCCCTTTTACTTTCCAGAATGATAAAATGTCTGCGGAAAACCATAGTGGCTTTTATTGGAAGTGAAATCTCTGTGGGATTGGTAAAAAGATGATGCATACAGTCTGTCAATTCCACACGTTAGAAATACAGCTCTATTTTGCAATGAATTACATTAGAAATCATACCTGTAAATATAATGGTGTTGAGACTGGATTTCCCCCACAGTTCCATGAAATGCACAACATCGCCAAACCGGAGCGAGGGATGCCCGGTGAACACCACACAAGGCTGCTTGAAGTCGTTACTAAAATCTCCATGGATGCTGGGGTAATGCTTCAGTTTGTTGGACTGGATGAGCTGGCATTCAGAAGGAGGAAGGGGGTTATTTGCCTTTGTCTTTCATAATTATTTTGAAGACACATTTCAGTGACTGTTAAACTGGCCCTCCACCCACCAGCCTCTGTTCCCAGAGGATTAAAAATGGAATTTGGTCCTGCTTCTCAGTTTTCTAGCTGAGATCATGTGGTTGTAATGTCTGTTCTTACAAGATTTGGTTTATAAATAAAGTAACACAGCAATATTGTAGGCCCGTGATTGGCACACATGCCATAGGTGGCACACAGAGCCCTCTCTGTGGACACACCAGCCATCGCCCCAGACTGGCTCCACCATGCATGCACGCGTGCCTCCCACCAGCCAGCTGGTCTTTGGGTCTCTGCTGCACATGCGCAGGGGGGAGGCTTCCCTGATCTCCACAGGTTCCTCCGCCAGCGCACCCTACCTTTCTCCTCTATTTCTGCCACCCTTCCCTGATCCCAGCAGGTCCCCCCCCGCAGCACGCCCTACTTTTCTCCTCCGTTTATGACACCCGTGCCTTCCCCTATCTTCTCAGGTTCTTCCCCAGCACACCCCACCTTTCTACTCCATTTCTGCCGCCCGTGCCTTCCTCGTTCTCCACAGGTTCCCCCCCCCCAGTGCACCCTACTTTCTACTCCCATTTCTGCCGCCCACATCAACCTAGAAGCCGAAAAGGGGCATGGGGGCGCCGCACAAGGCCCCCCCCGCCTGTTTTGTGCCTGGAAAGCCTCCTGCATCAACCTAGAAACCAAAATGGGGCATGGGGGGGGGGGCTGGGGCACATGCAGGGCGGGCTGCATGTAGGGGGGATGCGTGCCCATGCGCAGGGGCAGGGTGCATGCGTGGGGGGTGCTCGCATTGCATTTTGAGGGTTGAGGCACCTGCGCATGCATTCTCTTTCTCATGCGCCCACGCTTTGGGCACTTGGCACCAAAAAGGTTAACTATCACTGTTGTAGGCTATACACTCCATGGCTCCCATACAGAGAAAGAAAGTACAGCTCCCAAGTCAAATACGGTTTTCGTCTTCGGAATATTTCTTCCAGCAATGAAACCTGAAAGGTCAGCAGGCAATTGTAGAGGATGAATACCTTTGTAAGAATTTCCTCTCCAGAGAGCAGAGATAAAGGGCTCTGTAAGCAAGTCTTGCCACAGCCCCAAAACGAGGGGCTTCGCCTTGGTGTTGCTAATGGATATTTTCCTTGACAAGAACGACTAATAAGAATCCATTAAATAAATGTGGGCAGACTTTTGAAAACATATTCAATGTCTTCTTGTTTCCCATTGATGGAAAGAAAAGAAGCTGCTTCAAGGATACCTTTTACACTGTATTGACCAAAATCTCCAGGGGCTGGAGATGGAAAAACAAAAACTCAACACAAAAACCAAATACATTTTCTAAGCTTAAATTGCAGCATTCAAAACAAGGGCATCCTCCAACAGCTTGCTTTTTCTTTCCTATGAAGTGGATGCAATTTGGAAGCTCAATAAGCACAGGTGTAAACTGCAGAAATCTATGAGGCCAATCTTTTATATACAGGTGAAACTTGAAAAATTAGAATATCGTGCAAAAGTTCATTTATTTCAATAATGCAACTTAAAAGGTGAAACTAATATATGAGATAGACTCATTACATGCAAAGCCAGATAGTTCAAGCCGTGATGTGCCATAATTGCGATGATTATGGCTTACAGCTCATGAAAACCCCAAATCCACAAACTCAGAAAATTAGAATATTACATGCAATCAATAAAACAAGGATTGTACATAGAACAATATCGGACCTCTGAAAAGTATAAGCATGCATATGTACTCAAGACTTGGTTTGGGCCCCTTTTGCAGCAATTACTGCCTCAATGCGGCGTGGCATGGAAGCTATCAGCCTGTGGCACTGCTGAGATGTTATGGAAGACCAGGATCCTTCAGCTCTTCTGCATTGTTTGGTCTCATGTCTCTCATCTTTCTTTTGGCAATGCCCCATAGATTCTCTATGGGGTTCAGGTCAGGTGAGTTTGCTGGCCAATCAAGCACAGTAATCCCGCAGTCATTGAACCAGGTTTTGGTGCTTTTGGCAGTGTGGGCAGGTGCCAAGTCCTGCTGGAAAATGAAGTCAGCCTCCCCATAAAGCTTGTCTGTGGAAGGAAGCATGAAGTGCTCCAAAATCTCCTGGTAGACGGCTGCGTTGACCCTGGACTTAATGAAGCATAGTGGACCAACACAGCAGATGACATGGCTCCCCAAATCAACACAAACTGGAAACTTCACACTGGACTTCAAGCATCTTGCAGTGTGCGCCTCTCCATTCTTCCTCCATACTCTGGGTCCTTGGTTTTCAAATGAGATGCAAAAGTTGCTCTCATCAGAAAAGAGGACTTTGGACCACTGAGCAACAGACCAGGTCTGTTTTTCTTTAGCCCAGGTAAGACACTTTTGATATTGTTTGTTGTTCAGGAGCGGCTTGACAAGAGGAATACGACATTTGAAGCCCAAGTCCAGGATCTGTCTGTGTGTGGTGGCTCTTGATGCACTGACTCCAGCCTCAGTCCACTCCTTGTGAAAGTCCCCAACACTTTTTAATGGCCTTTTCCTGACAATCCTCTCCAGGCTGCAGTCATCCCTGCTGCTCGTGCACCTTTTCCTTCCACACTTTTCCCTTCCACATAACTTTCTGTTAATGCACTTTGGGAACATCCAACTTCTTTTGCAATTACTTTTTGAGGCTTTCCCTCCTTATGGTTTCCTGCACAACTGTCAGGTCAGCAGTCTTTCCCAAGATTGTGATTCCTACTGAAGCAGACTGAGAAACCATTTAAAGGCTCAGGAACCCTTTGCAGGAGTTATGGCTTAATTAGCTGATTAGAGTGGGACACTTTGAGACTAGAATATTGTACCTTTTCACAATATTCTAATTTTCTGAGATTGTGGATTTGGGATTTTCATGAGCTGTAAGCCATAATCATCACAATTATGACAAATCACGGCTTGAACTATCTTGCTTTGCATGTAATGAGTCTATTTCCTATATTAGTTTCACCTTTTAAGTGGCATTACTGAAATAAATGAACTTTTGTACAATATTCTAATATTTTGAGTTTTACCTGTATATTTATATACAATACAATACAATAGCAGAGTTGGAAAAGACCTTGGAGGTCTTCTAGTCCAACCCCCTGCTTAGGCAGGAAACCAACCAAATGGCTATCCAACATCTCCTTAAAGAATTCCAGTGTTGGGGCATTCACAACTTCTGGAGGCAAGTTGTTCCACTGGTTAATTGTTCTGTCAGGAAATTTCTCCTCAGTTCTAAGTTGCTTCTCTCCTTGATTAGTTTCCACCCATTGCTTCTTGTTCTACCCTCAGGTGCCTTGGAGAATAGTTTGACTCCCTCTTCTTTGTGGCAGCCTCCTGAGATATTGGAAAACTGCTATCATGTCTCCCCTAGTCCTTCTTTTCATTAAACTAGACATATCCAGTTCCTGCAACTGTTCTTCATATGTTTTAGCCTCCAGTCCCCTAATCATCTTTGTTGCTCTTCTCTGCACTCTTTCTAGAGTCTCCACATCTTTTCTACATCTTGTCAACCCAAACTGAATGCAGTATTCCAAGTGTGGCCTTACCAAGGCATTATAAACTGGTATTAATACTTCACGTGATCTTGATTCTATCCCTCTGTTTATGTAGCCTAGAACTGTGTTGGCTTTTTTGGCAGCTGCTGTACACTGCTGGCTGATATTTAAATGGTTGTCCACTAGGACTCCAAGATCCCTCTCATAGTTACTACTATTGAGCAAGGTACCACCTATATTGTACTTACTATATATAATAAAATAAAGTAAAATAAATAAAATAAGAAAGATAAAAGCCACAGAATAGAAAAGGACCAGTCATTCAATCTCCTCTTCAATGCAGAAATCCAAGCCTACAATATCTGGGCGGCCTGCCAGAACCCATCCATAATTCCAAGAAAAAGTAGCCTCTGGAATTATTTAGGTCTGCAGACCATGAAGCATTACAGTCACGCAATGGAAGCAAGACTAAGCTATATCTGGACTGCACTTGGTCTTTGAATGATATGCCAGGGATGCAGTCTAAGAAATAGGGGTGGCCAGGACAAAAATGAAACTTAATTAAAATTAAATTAAAACTAAATAGCTTAACAAGCTTATGTATGCACTCCCTGTTTGTCATTCTAAGATCACAGCTAATCAGTAATTTTGCAGTTGGTGGGGCGGATCACAGCCCTAGGATCCAATAGGCTTATTCAGCTAAAGAGAATATCTCCATCCTTTCTCGTTTGAAATGATTGAAATGGAAGCTTTGCACATTTAGGGAAACCAACTTACCTCTGCATGTGGAAAGGGAGGTTCTGGTAGGTATACTTTTGTCTGCTTGTTGTGACATAACCTAAAGTTGAAAGGAGAGAGCAAAACAATCTGGAATTATAATCCTGTTTGGTCACACATAGCAAGTAACTGCTGCCACCTACTGCCCAGCTCTTCAGCCAAAGTTTGGTGGCAGCAACAGCAAAATGGTTAAATAAATCTGGAACCTTCTTTAGGATCCCACTGGAATAGAGGAACAACAAGACACCTGGGGGTGCTTTGAAAACTAACAATGTAATCACTGTATTTCCTTTCATGGGCATCAGTCCTGAACATTTATGTCACAATAAATTTGTATGTTTTGAAGGGACTGAATTAACTCTTAGGGTGTTTTTCCTGTATGAGGCTCAGATGCTTCCCCTTCTGCTGATTATTTACAGAGGAAGAGCAACTATAGAAATAAGAGACATCAGCCACTATGCTTTGGGGAAAGAATTTCTGGGAGCTATTTGGTGGACTACCAGTTCACTACTTGGCTTTCTTTCAGGAATGTTCATGGATCAAAAATCAAGAGGATGATTGTTGAAATAGAATTGACATTGTCTGAATTCACCACATGGATTATATGTGAATCTATATATATAAAACTGGCTCACTGTGTGTGTGTGTGTGTGCACGCGCACATGTATGTTCCAGCATAACTCCAGAACGCCTGGGCCGCTGAAATGAAAAGGACTGAATTATATCTATAGTGTCAAGTCTCAGTAATTGTGACAGTGATACTGTGCATTTTGGATTCAAGTTCTGTTAAGATACAGCCTGTTGTGTCTTAAAATGGCTTCTACTGTACAGCATAATGGAGTTTCCATGGTAACGGCTTCGCAGTACTCCACAAGGGAGCTCCCTCTAATACAGGATTAGGATAAATACATACCGGGGCTACGCCGGGTTATCAGCTAGTAATAAATAAGATGCACAGCATTTTTCTACAACCAGTGGCTCAGAAAAATATGAAATACTTCTGAATATACAGAACAAGAGTGGACAGCCCTCTGCCTCCCTTTTATAAGTTTCTAAACTCTCTGGGATAGGTGGGCTCAAACTTTTGGAGGATGTTTAAAGACAAAACCCTAAAAGCCTTAAACTCTTAAACCTCCATTTCACACACACACCCCTCAAAAGAGCCCCGAATACCTCCTCCCCAGGCCAGAGTGATTTTTTTCCCCATTTCTCAGAAACGAATGAAGTGACCAGCCAAAGTCTTGAATCTCTTGGGCTGATAAAGAGAAGCCGCTGTCACCTACCATTCAGCGAAGATCTGGGAAAACTCGAGAGAGCTGTTTGCCACAGGTGAAATGAAGTAGAACAGGATGTTGGAGAGTCCGGCAGAGTCAATGTACTGATAGAGACACTCCAAAAGATCATAGATCACTCCGGAGGGGTAGCAAGGGACCAGCACGTTCCCCCCATTTCGAACTGTAAGAGCTTAAGAAAGGCACAAGAATAAATAAATAAAAAGATATACAGTTCCAATAGTATCCAATTAAGGAAACTCACAAACATGGCATAATGGACGCAGCTGCCCCTGTGGCTTCTCCCCAACATGAAGATACGGAAGTGTATTGTCTCTGAACACAGGGGTTTCATTAATTGGCAATAAAGCAAACGCACCTTGGCAGACTCCTCTGAATTTAGAAAAAGGCCGTTATGTCCACAATTATTAAGTCCATACATTTTCCATGCCTTGTGCAGAAGTTCTCTCTTTTCTGGGAACAGAACCAGCACTTCACGCTGGTCAATTTCATTAACAATACTATAATTCCATAGTTATTCATTTTTTGGCTTTATATATTAGTAATCCTGAAAACTGGATTTTTTCCAATTTTTTTCCAGATGTTTTCAGAAGCCTTTCATACCTACACCCCACTTCTATATCCTATGCATGCCGTCTCCCGAGATCTCAAGTCTGCATAAACTAAGCTTATCTCTGTTTATTAATTAATTAAAGCATCTGATTTTTCTCTTCAAAACAAGGATTTCCCTTGGAGAAGTCACAATAAAAACTGAGAATCTAACAATAAAAGTGACAAATTAAAAAAAAACCACTTTTCTTCCTGTAAAAGGTGCAGAAAACGGTCTAACTAATACAGTTGGTTAATAAAAACAAAGTTATAACTCAGAGGTTGCTGACTTTTGGGGCCAATGGGAACATAAAAGGATTTTGAGAGTATGTTACGGACATATTATTGCTGTCATGGGAAGCAGGATCAAATGTATACCCCATGGCGGGTATATTTCCAGATAAAGCAATAGGCAATTATTTTCATTTTTCAGGACGGCTCCAATATAAATGAAAATCGTGCTTGCGTTTGAGGGTCTTGCTTTGCAGCTTGCTAGTTTCTCATTTACTTTTTTTCTAACTAAAATGATTTTTAAAAATAGAATCAAGTGGGTTCATGGAGCCCAACACATCCCTATGGAAAGGCCTTTGATTATGGTAGCTCTTGTGGGCATTCCACAGGCGTACTCAAGATTGTAAGTCAAAATATATAAAAGATCTGGGGAAAATAGGGGTTTTTCTCCCCATGTTTTATTTATTTATATTACTTTCCATTTCCATCAAACAGTGTGTGATCTGGGTACAGTTATTATAACAGTCAGAATCCACGTATTTGTTGTTATATTCATCACAATAAAATTAATAACTATACAATAGTATAATAACAACACAGGACATAATCATCTTTAAATTATCTCCACATTAACATTTCCTCTTCTTATATCTCCTCCTTTCTAGCTTCTGTTTCTATTGTCTAACCCAGTGATGGCGAACCTATGACACGCGTGTCAGTGCTGACACGCGTAGCCATTTGGGGTGACACGCATAGGATTTCATGTGATTCATCCTCGGCTCCTGCACGGCTGCCGAGGATGAAAGAATCTGTGCTGGAGGAACGGGGGGGGGGGCGGGACGTGTGATCTCCCCTGCCCACACTCACTTACTGTATCGCCGCAGCCCCTTTCTGAGCGCAGGGGCTGCTGGTAAGGCGTGCGTGCCGTGTGCACACACGTCATCAGCGCGGCGAGGGAGGACCCGCAGGAGAGGAGCACAGGAACAGTGCGCGCCTCTCTCCAGTCAGGCCGGCACAGAGAGTCTACTCCTGGGACTGTCGGTTACGACCGCACCACACTTATCTCAGTTAACGGCAGGGCTGTGGAGTCTGCTGCTTCCAGCTCCACGTCCTCATCAACATGCCGCTCCGGCCCGCCCCCGCTATGAATGTTGATGAGGATGTGGAGCTGGAAGCAGCCGACTCCACAGCCCTGGTTCACGGCACCCCAAACAAGTTCAATAATATCAAGGGCAACATACGAAATCGACTGATGAACAAAGAAGTTACTAAGCAGGTATGTTAAATAATTTGTTTTTGGTTTATTAAATACAATTATATATTGCAATTATACATTTTTGTAGTTTAAACTATAAATTGCGCAAAATTATGTTTTTGTCGAAGTGACACACAACGCGAGTTATGCTCGATTTTTTGCCGATTTTTGACACACCACGCCAAAAAGGTTGCCCATCACTGGTCTAACCATTGGTAAAATATATCCCATGTCAAAAAATATTCAAGTTCTTCTTTATTCTTAATAGTAAGCGTTAGTCTGTCCATTTCTGCACATTCTAGTATTTTCTTAATTACATTATCATCTGACGGAATCTCATCCTTTTTCCATTGTTGTGCAAGTACAATTCTGGTTGCAGTTAGTATATGTAAAACCAGATATATAGTCTTTTTATCATATTTTTCCGGTAGGGGCCCAATAAAAATGTCTCTGGTTTCAAGTCTATATGTTGCTTTATAATTTTTGGGGAAAAATAGTTTCCAACATGGGGCTCTTTGCTTAGGGGACGCGATGGCTCAGAGGTTAAGACACTGAGCTTGTCGATCAGAAAGGCCGGCAGTTTGGCAGTTTGAATCCCTAGTGCCACATAATGGAGTGAGCTCTCGTTACTTGTCCCAGCTTCTGCAAACCTAGCAGTTCGAAAGCATGGAAAAAATGCAAGTAGAAAAATAGGGACCACCTTTGGTGGGAAGGTAACAGTGCTCTGTGCGCCTTTGCTGTTTCGTCATGCCGGCCACATGACCACGAAGACGTCTTTGAACAGCGCTGGCTCTTTGGCTTTGAATCAGAGATGAGCACCGACCCCTAGAGCCGGAAACAACTAGCACATATGTGCAAGAGGAACCTTTACCTTTATCTCTTTGCTTAGTGAAATTCTGAGTTATAGGCAGCAGCCTTCTCAGTAAAGCATCTTTTGGCTTCAGTGACAGTGAAGCTATCCAAGATTTTCCAGGACAAGATGGGCATATAAGGGGATTTCCTATTCCAATTTAGACTTGCTGCAGTAATAATCCCTTTCTAAGTTTGGTGCATTTTTGTTTCCACAGCTATTCTTTCGCTTGAACTTTTGGCTTCATCCTTGTCTGTCTCTGGTTTATTTCTTAGATAAGACTTATTATTTTACCTTTTGATTTCTAGTTCCAACCTCCAGATTGACTGCAGATTATTGCCATGTCCCAGCCTGACATTGTTCACTATCGTGACCCGTCAAAACCGCGGTCCACTAAAGCGCGCCCGATTAAAGCGCGTACCTGACGTCATCAGCAGCGCGACAAATACGACCGCGGAGAAAAAAGGGCGCTTTAAAAAGCGCTTTTAAAGCAAGCCGATTCACATAAAGGTAAGGGTTAGGTTTAGGTTTAGGGTTAGGTTAAGGGTTAGGTTTAGGTTTAGGGTTACATTAAGCGTTAGGGTTAGGTTTAGGGTTAGGTTAAGGGTTAGCGTTAGGTTTAGCGTTAGGTTAAGGGTTAGGTATAGGGTTAGGTTTAGGGTTAGGTTAAGGGTTAGGCTTAGGTTTAGGGTTAGGTTTGGGGGGTTAGGTTTAGATTTACGCGTTAATTTTAAGTTTACCGCTCAGAGCGTGCTGTTTTCGTCGCGCTGTGATGACGTCACGTACGCGCTTTCCTCGAGCGCGCTTTCGTCTACCGCGGTTTTGTGGTGGAACCGTTCACTATGAGGCATTTTTGCATACAACTTGATTTTTGGCAAAAATGACATAAATCATGGCAATGTGACTGCAGGATGCTGCAAATGGTAAACGTGGGCTGGTTACCGAGCACTTGAAATGTGGTTACATGACTGGGAGGGGGCTGCTTGGGCTTTGGAATTTTTTTGGGGGGGGAGGGGCATTGTAACTTCAAGCAGTTGCTAAGCAACTGGTTGTAAATTAAGGACTACTTGTATGTAGCATCATGTGTGACCATTCATATAGCAATTCACATAGGAGTTTTAGGAATTACTGTATTTTTCAGAATATAAGACGCACCGGAGTATAAGACGCACCAAGGTTTTGAAGAGGCAAATTAAAAAAAATATGTAGGTAGATAGAGGGGTAGAGATGGAGAGAAATACAGTAGGTAGGTAGGGAAGGAGAGAGAGTAGTTAGGTAGGTAGATAAAGGGATAAATAGAGAGAGAGAGAGAAATAGAGAGAAATACAGAGATACAGAAATACAGTAGGTAGGCAGGGGGAGAGTGTAGGTAGGTAGAGGGATATAGAGAGAGAAATAGAAAGAGATAAAGAGAGAGAGAAATACAGTAGATAGGTAGGAAGAGAGAGAGAGAGAGAATACTGTAGGTAGGTACGTAGGTAGATAGAGGGGGAGAGAGAGAAAAATACAGTAGATAGGTAGGAAGAGAGAGAGAGTAGGTGGATAGACAGAGGGATAGAGAGAGAGAAAGAGAGAAATACAGTAGGTAGGTAGGGAGAGAGAGTGAGAGTAGGTAGGTATGTAGAAGTTTCCAGGTGTATTTATCCATGTGCTGGAGAAGGAAATCACTGACAATCTGCAGCACCTAAGACTTTGTTTCTGCTGGCACAGCACTTGATCAATCTAATTCTCATCAATCAGTTAAAGAGCTTTCCAAAAGGAAAAAAAAAGTTTTTGCACTCTGCAAACCTCCCCAAAATGGCCTATTTTTTTTTTAAAGGCATGAATAGGCTTGGGGGGGACTTGCAGAGTGCTCCTGGGGGGGCAAAAACAAGCAAAAAACGGCCCCATTTTTCATCAAAAAAATTGCATGCATAATCTTATGGAGTGCTGCTGGGGGAAAGGGCAAAAAATGGGCTGTTTTTTGCTTATTTCTGCCCTCCCCAGCCCCCAGGAGCTCTCTGAAAGCCTCCATAAGGGTATGCACGACCATTTTGGTGAAGGGGGCGGGGCTTTGGGAGGCAAAAAATGCTGTATTCGATGTCTAAGATGCACCCAGATTTTCAAGGTGAGTTTTATACTCCGAAAAATATGGTACATGCCTGGGCTGCAAAAATCCAAATGACTACTAGGTGGCAAATAAATCATTTGGAGATGTTTGCTGTATAGTTGTAAGTAAAGCAAGTGTCCATGTATATATGTGTACCAGCAATGCCATCACATAGCTTAATGCAGGGATCTCAAATTTTTGGTTGGTTCATTGCACATTTGGAGGCCTCTAAATCTATTTCTATGGCTTCAAAAAACACTTTGTAGGAACTAAGGAAATGTCGAACAACAGCAGGTACAAAGCACTAGATAGACACAGAGGTTAAGCCATGAGAAGCCCTCCAGGAGCTGGAATGAAATGTGATGGTGCCTCAACTCAACTCAACTCAACCCAACCCCAGAGATATCATGGTCAGCTAGTCAGGGTCTAAAACCTCTTAAATTTAAAAATCCTTGCCTGATCCTGTGCTCCATGGCACAGATTTTCAGATGGCCTTGGACTCTCTGGTCAATGGAAGTGAGGAACATAGAATGATGTTGACCTTGGAAGTCTTTTCGTCCAACCCTCTGCTCAAGCAAGAGACCCTATAACAGGAGTATCAAACTTGATTTCATTGAGGGCTGCATTAGGGTTGTGTTTGATCTGGGGGGGGGGGCAGGAGGGCATGGCTAGTGTGACATCACTCGTGTTGGGAGCACCTGTGGTGGTCTGAGCACTCTGCTGGTGAAAATGTCTCCTGAGCTCCATTTTCGGCTGCGATGGTGTCCTGCAATCCTTTGCCAGCAAAAATGGAGCTCGGGAGGGCCTCTGTTTTCACTGGCACAGTGACTATGGGCCAGTCCGTTGCTGTTTCCAGTGCGGCCCTGCGGGCCAGATCTAAGCACCCCACGGGCTGAATCTGGCCCCCAGGCCTTGAGTTTGACACCCCTGCCCTATAACATTCCAGACAAATGATTGTCCAATCTGTTCTTGAAGGCCTCCATTCATGGAGCACCAACAACTTCTGGAGGTAAACCGTTTCAATGATTAATTGTTCTCACTATCAAGAAAGTTCTCCTTAGTTTTTAGGTTGGATCTCTCTCTTTCCCCTTTACTTCTTGTGCTGCTCTCAGGTACTTTGGAGAATAGGTTGACCTCCCCTCTTCTCTGTGAAAGGCCTCAAGTACGGGAAGACCGCTATCATATCACACTTAGTCCTTTTCAATAGGCTAACCAGTGATGGCTAACCTTTTTCTAAAGGGGTGCAAAAATTGTGCATGCATGTGCTATCGTGCGCATGCCCACCCCCTGCGCATGCATGCACAACCACCCTTGCACATGCACGTGGGCCCCCATGGGGGGGAGTTTTCCTAGATGTTTTCCCAGATATTTGTTCCCAAACTTTCAGTTTGTCCATTGGGCTGTTTTAGGTTTCCCCAGGCTTCAGGAAAGCCTCTGGAGCCTGAGGAGGGCGAAAATTAGTCCACTGGAAGTTCGGGAATGGCAAAAACGGCCCTCCGGAAGGTGGAAAAATCAGCTGAGGGCTGCCATGCCGATAAATATGGCTCTGCGTGCCACCTGTGGCATGTGTGCCATAGATTCGTCACGGGACAAGACATACCTAAAGCTTGGAGAGGGAAAATGAGACGAGATCCTGGGACTGCTTGAGAGTTAAATAGGAAATAACTTAAAGAGCTGCTCTCTACTGGGAAAGACAGCAAGCAAGCAAAATCTCTATGCTAGGGAACAGGAGAGAGGGAAGGAATCAGCCTGGGAGAAAAGAGGAGGAAGGAAACAAGAACAAGGCTGAAGCAAAGAAAGCTCCCTGCTCAGCAAAGAGAGAGAAGCTGAAGAAAAGGCAGGGTTAGGACTGATCTTGCTGAGATATTTTCCTTGATTCTATCATCCTACACATAATTTTTCAAGCTCATTGCATATTTGGTGTTTTCAAAAACTGCCAGTTAAGTGGCCAAAGTGAAATGTTTCCTTCGCACCTCTGTTTAACAGTATACCTTTTTTTAAAGTACTAAGTGTTTAATGGCACTCTATTTTCTTCATTTGTGACTCGCTTGGTATGAAAAGACTTTAGCGCTGCATCCCTTTTAGGCTAATAAACTCATCCTTATGCAGCACTTGTGACAAGTCCCTGCCTTAAAACCCATAATAACACCTATCGCCAGGAGAGGGCAGCTTAGTTCCAGAAAGCTATTTTGATTTAAAAGAAACAAGTCAGGAAACAGGTGTTGGTACTGGAACAGGTACATGAATAGCAGTGGTGGGTTGCAGGTGGTACACCCCGGTATGGGCGTACCGGATCCTGCCCAGAGCACCGGGTACCGTTCCGGTATAGTGCTCCGGAGGGCCCGCCCGTGCTCCTTACCTGTGCTTTAAGCCTTTGGCGCTTCCACGAACGGTGGATACGATGCCTGCGCGACGCTCCATCGAGCAGCTGGAGCGTTGCGGAGGCTTGCGGAAGCGTCGCAGGCAAGTACGACACATGTCCGTGGTGCCCGCGTCCATGAGGGTGACGCCGGGGGCGTTCCAACCGTACCGGTTGGAATGGAATCCAGAACCCACTACTGATGAGTAGGCACACATACACATACATACATATCTTTCAAAGGACAAAAACTGTAGGACAGATTAAACTTCGCAAGTGCTATTACGCTGACTTTCCAGCAACTGCAGCCCAAACATATAAAATAATTAGTAACTCGTACAAGGGAAGGTTTGTGAGTTCCTGGAATGAAATAATTCTCATAGCTAGCAGGCAGGTAGAGCCAAGGGCTCCTTGGGACCGTCATCACCATTGCCCATGAGCTCGACTGAGAATATTGTTGGGTTTGAAGGTGTAAAAGATCAGAAAGGGCTACGTTGGGACAAGTTGCTCCAAAAAATGTAATTGTAATGTAGTTGGTAGATGATGTCAACATTCTATAGAAGATGACATAATCCTGATTACAATCATAGATCAATCAAAAAGCAAGCAACATCTTAAATGAAAAACAGACAAAGGAAGAAAGTAAACCAATGCATATCAACGCATTATAGCAGTGATGGCTAACCTTTTTTGGATTGCGTGCCAGAAGCAAGGGGGGGGGGAAACCAGGGGGGTCATGTGCAGGTGTGCCCACACCCATAATGCTATGCACGCAACCTGAACATGCATGCGTGCACAAACCCCCGTGTGCGCATGCAGCTGGGGTCGCATGCATAGCATTATGGGTGTGGGCACGCCCGCGCATGACCCCCTGTGCTCCCAAAAGCTTGGGAGGGCAAAAAAAAGGGCACACTTTTTTCACTCTCCCCAGGCTCCAGAGGCTTTCTAGAAGCCTGGGGCGGGCCAAAACACTCTCCTGAAGGCTCCGGAGGGTGAAAAACGGCCCTATGACCAAACCGGAAGTCCATTCCAGAACTTCCGGTTTCCCTATAGGGCCAGTTTTTCGTGCTCCGGCGGCTTCAAGGAAGCCTCCGGAGGGCAAAAAACTGCTTTAAAAGAAGGCCAAAGTCAGCTGGCCAGTGTGCGCATGAGCACTGGAGCTGACAGGGCAATGCCTAGTGTGCCTCAACAAATGGTTCCACATGCCACCTGTGCCATAGATTCGCCATCATGGCATTATAGGGTAATGGATACCTGAAATACAAGACTCTCTATAAGGAATGCAATCGTAGGTAAGCATCTGAGAATATCCCAAAGGTCCTTTTTCAAGAGGAAACTGGACTTTCTTGTTTTTCTTTGAAGAAGTTTTGCTTCTCATCCAACAAGCTTCTTCAGCTCTGACACGATAGTGGGGAATGGAAGGATTTGCATTGCTCCAAATAGCTTCAATGCCATCCAGTCAGAGCTGAAGAAGCTTCAAAGAAAAACAAGAAAGTCCAATTGCCTCTTGAAAAAGGATCCTTGGGACAACCATGACCAGGGATGGAATTCAGCCGGTTTGGACAAACCAGATGCTAATTTTACATCTGGTTCACCGAACCATTATTTGCAAGGCAGGGCTGGGTTTCTGCTGGTCTTATTCCTGGTTTGATGCATGTGTGCTCTGCGCCCAAACGCAGTTGCCTGTAAATAGGTCTGCGCATACGCAGAATATTAAAAATGTCAAAAAAACATGCCACGGTGACTAGGGAACCGGTTCAGGGGCATGGCGAGCCTACCCTCCCTACCAGTTTGGCAACCCAGTCACAATTTCCGGTTCGGGTAAACTGGTAGCAACTCCTCCCACCCTGCCCCTCCCCTTCCACACAGCCTGTTTTGGATTCCAGTAAGTGCAGGGCCCTCGCAAAGGCTCTGGGAGGGTGAAAAACGGGCATCCCATCTCCGCAGGGCCTCCAGAGCCCAGGAGAGGTCATTTTCACTCTCCTGGAGACTTGAGGAAAGCTTCCAGAGCCTGGGGAGGGTGAAAACAACCCCCCCATGGTGCAGGAGGTCGAGTAGGCCACGCCCACCATGGCCACGTCCACCCCGCAACCAGGTAGAGAACCTGTTGCTAAAATTTTTGAATCCCACCCCTGACCATGACCTGGATGGCTGAGAATCTCCATAGACATCTCAGACTATGCATATAGGACCAGGACAGTGCAGAGCCTACTCAGTCCTTTCAGAGTGGAGCTGGACTGGGAACTGGAGCTACAACAGTTTGATATAATGGCAAAGGTGCTGGACTAGAAACCAGGAGACTGTGAGTTCTAGTTCTGATTTAAGTAGAGCTGTCTGAGTGAGTTGGGACTCATCAGTCTTTCTTCAGCCCAATTCACCGCACAGTTGTTGGGCAGCAAATAGGAGGGCAGAAGTATCATGTAGCTATCGCCTGGAGTTGTGTAAGGTGGGATAATAATAACAATTATAATTAATATAAAGGTCAACAGGCAAAGCTTAGGCAGATGAAAGTGAACAAAATCACACCAGAACTAAGTAGAATTGGCAGCCTAAACAAAACCATTATTTGACAACTCTTCCCACTTAGACGACCTAATTATATTTGTTATTATTTTAGTAACTTTATTTTCTTGCAAGTTGCTGTGACACCATTTGATAAAACAGCCTATAAAACTGGGCAATAAAATGCTTCTCCCCTCCCAATCACATGGACTATTTCAGGCAAGCTGGGAAATTATATGGTTTGCACCCGTGACATTGTACAGCTCAACAATTATCAGTTTTGCCGACAGTGAAAATTAATTTGCTAGCAAATTCTAAATTTGTAATCACAGCTGTGGTGATACCTATCTATAAACCAAAAGAGAGGGGGGGGGAGAAAGAAATGAAGTCAATACCAATTTTATAAATGGAAATTATAGGGACTTGTTGACAAGTTTGGTTGTCCTTGCCAAGGGTTGCTAACAATCAACAGAGAATACAATTACTTTATGTAAATGGAGACAAGGGTCCATAATAAAAACAATTACTCAAAAGCCAATGCTTAAATAAAAAAATAAAATAAAAAAGCCAGACTGGACTATGTATGTGGTGCATAATAATTAAAACCATTATGAGAAATATGGTATTAAATCTAATTATAATTAAAAAGGCATACCTTCCTATGCACATACATATAATATCAGTCCCTTAAATAAAAATCCAAGGACAAACTCTAAAATAGTTTTAAGAAAGTTTTAATAGAATTGAAATGATGAGATTCACATATTTTCAATTCTGTTTTAATTCCCCACTGGAGAAGAACAGATTACTTTCTTTCACCAAAGCATTTTATCCTGGACAGTCTCCTCTAGTGTACCCTGCCGCTTCCACCCAAATTTTACAGCTACTATCTATTTTTATCTCCTAAATCAGGAGTCTTCAAACTTGGCAGCTTTAAGGGAATTCTGGGAGTTGAAGTCCACAAGTCTTAAAGCTGCCAGGTTTGAAGACCTCTGTTCTAAATCATAATGGGAGAAGGTGACAATAATACCATGTTTTCCCGAAAATAAGACAAGCTCTTATTTTCTTTTGACCCCCGAAATAAACACTTGGCCTTATTTTCGGGTTAGGGGAATTCTGAGAATTGAAGTCCACAAGTCTCAACGCTGCCAAGTTTGAAGACCCCTGTCCTAAGTCATAATGGGAGAGGGTGACAATAATACTGTGTTTCCCCGAAAATAAGACAGGGTCTTATTTTCTTTTGACCCCTGAAATAAGTGCTTGGCCATATTTTCGGGGAGGTCTTATTATTTTTGAGGTGCAGGAGACGCTGAGCCTGGTCACCTCACAGCTTCTGCTGTGTTGTGTGTCGCTGGGCCTTCTGCTTTCTGCCGCAGCCATTAGTGTGACAGAAGGGGAGCGGTGGCTAGGGCTGTAAGAGCGGCCATTAGGTAAGGGCGTGTGGGGTGCAAGGGGAATGTTCCCTCTCTCTTCCCCCCCCCCCCCCCCGGCCTTGTCTCCTCACCTCATGTTGTTTGCGCGGCAAGCAACCAGAGGAAATGGCGGGGACCGGCTTCACATGCGTTTAACTATTTTCAGGGAGGGCTTATTTTCGGAGGAAAGCTTATTTTAGTGCATATGCTCAAAAGCCCAATTGGGCTTATTATCCGGGGAGGTCTTATTTTTGAGGGTAGCAGAAATAAAAACCAAACCCTATCTTGAAAAAGCTTCTTCCCTAAGGCTATTGAAGTCCCTCCATTGTTGCCTGCTGAGGGTTCATAAAGAAATAAACCAGTGCAGCTATCAGATCTCTACCCATCAACAACCCTTCCCTTCCTCTTTACCCCCTTCCCCTTCCCTTCTCTTCTCCCTTCCCCCTCCCTTCCCTTCTCCTTCCTCTTCCCTGTGTAACACCCCTAATGAAAGAAGACTCCGAGGCTTGAATTTCCTCAAAGTTCCATTTTATTAGAGATGTCATATTGGCTCAAAACCCAAATCTGAAAGTTTCCAGGTTTTCCCCACCCAAAAGGAAGTCCAAGTCCCTGCCCTGCACTCACATGTCCATCACATGGTCCAATCAGGCATCATCCAAAACTGGAGATGCCTCCCAGTCACCTCATCGAAGCTGCAGGGCAAGACAGCCTTGACTTTCTGAGAAGAATGTTATTTTGACTATATATCACCCACACTCCATATAATCCCCCCTTCCCAATTTCCCACAGTAGAAAATGTGGCAGGCCTGAAGGCCCAAATGTAAAAATGGCTTCCAGGTATTACACCCTGTAGGTATCAAAACGTAATGAGCTCCTCTGGAAAGTTTCTGGCAAGTGAAATTCCATCTCCTTCCCCAAACCTTGAACTTTTCAGAAAAAGTAAGGATGGGAAATGACTTGGCTGAGTGCTTTGGAAGCATTCTGGAGCATAAAGTGCTATCCTCAGCATATTCTTGGGAATAATAACAGTATAGTAGATTTGGAGCAACTGTCCCTTGCTCCAAATCTACTATACTGTGGTCACTCATGCCTTGTCCCCAGATTACCGTAATGTCCTCTACCTGGGGTTGCCCTTGAAGACCACGCAGAACATCCAATTGACCCAGAAGAGCACCAGCGTGGGCAGTTAGAGTTGTGCCTTGGTACTGCTCTTTGAGTTTCTGGCTATAACTTTAGGAGCTGGTTGTCCCCCAAAAATGTTTCATGGCACAAGGTCTGGATAGCTGAGAACTAGCCTTTCTATCATTGTTTTTGACTCTCCCATAAGATCTGATAAAGTGGATTCACTTTGCATTCCCTCAATCTAACAATGCCATCTGATGGAGCCTAAGAAGTAGACCTTTTGTCGTGATACCTGCCCTCTGCAATAGCACCCACCTAGAACAGTGCTTTTCAATCTTCGCAACTGTAAGAAGGGTGGACTTCAACTCCCAGAATTCCTTAACCAGCAGGCTAGCAAAAAGATGGCAGGAGGCCTGTGCTTTTTAATCAAAGACACCAAAATAGAGGATGATACTGTATTATCCTACTTATCAGTTTCCCAGAGACATCTGTCTGGTTACTGCAGAAATATGAACTGCTCTGATTTTACAGAGATGTTTTTTTAAAAGGAGCACAGAGTAATCAAAAACCACTAACACTTCCTCCATCTTTTTCTACCCTACAGCAGAGAGACAAAAGACTGTGTAGCAATTAAACCAGAAGATAAATCCACATGCAGACTTACAAATCAAGATGCTGAATTTTTATAAAGCCAAATCCTTGATCCATCTAGCTTAGCACTCTCAACACTGGCGGTTTTCCCAATACAGTTTTAGATCATTGTCCTCAATCTGGGATATTTTCCATGCAAACTGTGAAGTCCACTATTAAATTACAGCCCTCCCACATTTCTTGCTTTTAAGCCTGAAGCTGGAGAAGGGAACAGGAATTGATCCCATATCATGCAGAGCTGCTGCCTGAAGTCCAGTCCCTACAACTGTGGACACTTGGCCAATATTAATCAAAAGCATTTTGTTCTGACCTAGGCCTCCCAAGAGCATGAAGCAATCTGCTTGTCCCGACAAAAAACCCTTTTATTAATTTACTGTGAATTCTGCTCATCCACATCCAGCAAAGTCATTCAAGGGAGGAATTACAGTCACAGACCTTATCTGGCTTGGAGAGCTGACAGGCTGATATCTGCAAAATCTGAATTCTGCTCATACACAGCCAGCAAAGTCTTTCAAAGGAGGATTTATGTTCACACACCTTATCTGGCTTGGAGAGCTGCAGAACTTGGCAAGGCGTCTCGGAGAGTCACTAACCAGTTAGCAAGCTAATTGTCTCCTGCAAACTCCACTCCCCTTTCACCCCTCTTTTATTTCCTCTGGGAGGGGCCATTCATCATCCACCTGTGGCCTTACTCCCAAGTCGACCCCTGTTCTTTAGCTGTTCCCTTCATCTGGCAACTCTGCGCATGCACGCACTGGGAACAGGCTCAGCTGTTCGTCTGCCTCACTGATGTCTGATTCTGAAGGCAGAATCAGAACTGGCATACAGCTCTGCCTCCCTCTCTGCCTTTGACACAGAGCCCTCATCAGAGCCTTCCCCAGACTCCAGGACTGGCTCATGTTCCTCCCCAACCTCCTCACTCTCCGAATCTGCTGCTAGCTCTGCTGGCTGCTGGTGGGCCACAACACATTTCTGAATTTTGGGTCATGTTCCCTTTTGCTCCTGCAGAGTATTCAATGATCAAGTATAGGAAAGGGGATAAATCGCAAAGGGAAATGATGCTTCTAAATTAGCCAAACAGAAGATGGCGTAAAATTGGGAGTGTCTCCTCAGAGCTCCACCAAAACAGAACTTATTTGGCAGCAATGTTGCTACTATTTAGCAGAGAGTAAACAGGAGCAAATAACTTAATCTCATTATGCCAGATCTGTTCCAAAATAGTTCTCCCCCCACACCCAAAAGTACAATTTGCATTTCTCGCTAATTATATTTGTGTGTGAGAGAGAGAGACAAAGGCACCATCTGAACTGCTGATGTTATGCCATAGAAGGAGAGAAGAAGCAGTTGCTTGGATTGATTAAATGAGCCTTAGAGTTACTTTCCATCTACTGCATATATTTCCCAAGCCGGATTACGAAAAGCAGCAAAACCACTGCCTAGCCACCTACCAAGGTTACTGCAGAATTCGCCCACCATTCCATCCGGATTGGCGGTGGGAATCTGGGTGAGTCCAGTCAGGATGAGAACATCGCTGTTCTTAAGAGACGCCTGGTCCATGGGCTGAAAGGGAAATTTGAGAAAAATCATTTGTTTAATAAATGGATAGTGCTGTCCATCTTAAGCAGTGGAACTCTGGAAGGCAAAGAAAGAAATAGAAACAGAATAAACAAACAGAATTCATTAAAGAAAACCTAGCAAGGGCTCTTAAAATTGCTCTAATAACAAATACATGCTATATATATATGGATACACCAGCTATACTAGCAAATAGGCCCCAATGATTGGGGTAAAGCTAGGTGTTCATAGCCTTTCAGAATGCTAATGGGGTCAAGATCATCCAAATCTCAGGGTGGGTGTGAGGAGAGCACCATGACAGAGAAGGCATGCTTCTAGGTCTTATCAGATTGTTTCAACAAAGTGACCCAAAGCATGCCCACCTTCCCTTGTCAAGATTTCAAGTAATACCCCCATAGCAAACAAAAATCCGAGGCAGGTGGGTATCTCAAAGAATAGTTTTATTGGACATATCATATTGGCCCAGGCTGGTGAAAACCGGCTCTAAATGTTCCTGCCATTTTCACCTTAATTAAAAGTAGAAGTTTTTTCCCCTTTCACAATCAGTCACATGGTCCAGTCAAGGTGCCTGGTAACATCACTCCAACTGCGGGAATATCCTTGGTTCTCAGGAGAAAGTATTTTGTTTTGGCTACAAAACCCCAGTTATTTCTATTCCCCCCCCCTCCCTATCCCTCAGCTCCAGTGCGGCAACACTGAAGCTTAAAATGGCTCCGGTCAGGCCAGCTTCAGGGTTGACAGCCACATCTGTAGAACAAACAGAAACTATTGGGGACAGGGAATCCTACAAATATTTCATGAGAAAAATATATTTAGGCAAGTACCTTTAAAAGATGTGCCTTATTTGAGGAGGCTTCAGGAAGTTTACAAAAAGATCACCCTTTAGTATAGTTCTACAACTTCACTAAGCTGATTTGCATGCAGCCCCAGAGTTCCTCCAAAAGTATTGCTGAATTATATAGTGATTGAATTATAGAAAAAGGGAAATTATTAAAGGCAGCAAAGCAACCATATTCACTTTTCATTACATTTACATTTACAAATTGCCTGGCTCTATCCCCATTTTAAAGGGCAGTTCCACACTTGCTATTCAAATGCCAAGTATACCTTATAAGTTATCCTAACAATGTTACAGACTCTGGATTTGCTAATTTTGAAGTTGACAATGAATTTCTGTCTTGCAAATATATTGAGCTAGTTGACTACACACATACAAAAACGTATTTCCAAATCCAAATAAAAAGCACATGAATAAGGAACCAGAGTCCAAGAAATATGTGTCATACAGATGTGATGTTTAGTTACAATTCTTCTCACTCAAGAGTATATCTTAGGAGCTAAGATGTTTTTGGATCTTCTTGAATACCTCTACCTTGTCTTAGCTTTGAGGAACAAACTGTATGTAAGATACTGTTCTGATCCAGGCTTTCCAAGAGCATGAAACAAACTCCTTGTCCCAGCAAAAAACTCTTTTATTAATTTACTGTGAATTCTGCTCATTCACAGCCAGTAAAGTCTTTCAAAGGAGGATTTATGGTCACACACTTTATCTGGCTTGGAGAGCTGCCAGGTTGATATCTGCAGAACTTGGCAAGGAGTCTTGGAGAGTCACTAACCAGTTAGCGAACTAATTGTCTCCTGCAAATTCCACTCCCCATTCGCTCCTCTTTTATTTTCTCTGGGAGGGGCTATTCATCATTTAGCCTTACTCCCAAGTTGACCCCTGCTCTTTAGTTGTTCCCTTCATCTGGCAATTCTGTACATGCACATACTGGGAACAGGCTCCAGCTGTTTGTCTGCCTCACTGCTGTCTGACTCTTGACAACAGCTGATAATTGGCATACGGCTCTGCCCCCCCTCTTTGCCTCCGACCCAGAGCCCTCATCAGAACCTTTCCCAGACTCCAGGACTGGCTGATGTTCCTACCCAACCTCCTCACTGTCTGAATCTGCTGCCAGCTCTGCTGGCAGACCACAACAGAACCCAGTTGTATATTGCAGCTGCCAGCAACAACTAGCCTCCTGCCTATATACACCTTTCCAGTATATATGGTTCTTAAATGCTGACAAATGTCTCCTGGACAATTCTGTCTATACTGTTTCAAAAGGTATCTCTGTCCTAGTGGTGGAAGGCTGGGCAAAGCCAACAAACAGTGTGACATAGTGGATGGACAAAAAAGTCCTTAAGAGCCCCTTTCTAAAAACCAACACACAACAAAATGCAGTAGCCATGAGACGCTTGTCAAATGAAAATGCCAATAAACCAGTAAAAGTATCATTGAATTGGCTGTGGGAAATGCACATAATGGTCATGAAGGATTCAATAGTCATAATTTCATCTTCTATTGACCCAAGGTGCTACTATTGATTCCGGGAGTCAACCTTCAAAATAATATACTTTAAAAGACTTTTGACAAATCTTCTGGGCTGCCCTATCTCCTTCCCCTGCCATTATCAGCTCCAATTTTGCTTTCTAAGTCAAGAGTCAATTTTCGTAAAGTTATTGTTGCTGGGAGTTGTATTGAGGCAAAGTGTCCTTGTAGAAACTGTTTGTTTCAAATTTCAACCAGAAAACATCTTACGAGTTTCAGTCATTCGGAAACAAGATAAAAGTTTCTGATAGGAAAGGCTCAAAATTAATCAGGCTGTCAAAAAGTGCACATCTTGATTCTCCCAGAAAGGTGAAGTCAACAGTCTTCTCAGGAATATATTTCCTTTGAAAATGGAAGTCCCATTTAGCTATAATTCCAGGGAAATTCAAGGTGCAAATACCATTGTTTAGGGCACAGGTGTCAAACTCTCAGTGTCACATGGCCATCATGTGATGTTTCGTGACATTTTTCCCATTTGCGGAGCTGAGGTGGGTGTAGCCTATGTGTGACACATCTGACCATTAGGCTGCCAGTTTGACACCCCTGGCTTAAAGGTAAAGGTTCCCCTCACATATATGTGCTAGTCGTTCCTGACTCTAGGGAGCAGTGTTCATCTCCGTTCCAAAGCCGAAGAGCCAGCGCTGTCTGAAGACGTCTCTGTCGTCATGTGGCCGGCCTGACTAAACGCCGAAGGCGCACAGAACACTGTTACCTTCCCACCAAAGGTGGTTCCTATTTTTCTACTTGCATTTTTACATGCTTTCGAATTGCTAGGTTGGCAGAAGATGGGACAAGTAACTGGAGCTCACCCTGTTACATGGCACTAGGGATTCGAACCGCCGATCTTTCGATCGACAAGCTCAGCGTCTTAGCCACTGAGCCACCCTTTAACTTAGGGCAACCTAGTCCCTTTGGATTAGGGTAGCCCAAAAAAATCTCCTCTCCTTTCAACCCCATGTACAAGAGCTATGAGCACATTTCCAGGAACTCCAGAGTCCCATGACTGTGAGAGGGGTCACATACAAATTTAAATAAAGAGTCTTGCCTTCAGAAGTTGTGGGTGCTCCATCATTAAGAAGAGACTGAACAGCCATTTGTCTGAAACGGTATAGGGTTTTCCTGCTTGAGCAGAGGGTTGGACTAGAAGACCTCCAAGGTCTCCTCTGACTCTGTTGTTCTGTTAAATTCCATATTTGGAGGATGTAGCAAGTTTCAGAAGGAAATCCTAGAACTCTAAACCCAATGAGATCACGGGGTGCTGATCGGATGCTTGTGGGGGGGGAAAAAGACCCCAATGGGAAGGAGTATTAAAACAGAATACTTTGCACTTTGTATTCTGCCACAATTTGACACAATTTGTCATAAGTTTGTTTTTTCAAAGGCAGTATATGGTTAGAATCTTCTAACATTGCTTTGTTTCTCTTGAAAGTCATATAAGGCAATGGCCATGGAGACAAATTATGGATCTTGTGAGAGTTAATGTACTAGAAACAGCATCTATAGCACAATGAAGACCTTAGATGAGGAGGGTGGGCAAACTTGGCTACCATTTTTTCAAAAAAAGATATTTCCAAACAGTGATATCAATGAAGCCTGGCCTTAGTCTTGTTGGAAAATACGTTGCATTCAATCCCTTTCCCTTTTTTATATGTGAGAAGAGGTTAATCTTTAACATTTAAACAGGGAAGATAACAAGTACTGTAAGCAGGGGGCTTACAGTAAACTATGTTAGATTGTTACTGTATGGCTTATATATAGCGTCTAGCAATAAGCCTAAATACACATTAAATTTTTTTAGCCTGCAGCAAGCATGGACAATCTGATGCCTGGAGGCATTTGGGTTTACAACTCCACATCAATCCTTGTCAGCACAGCTAGTGGTTTAAGAATATGGCAACTGTAATCCAAAAACATCTAAAAGCAGCAGAGCTCTGAGTTTTGCTTTATTTCTTAGTCATTTTGGGTTGCTCTTTTCTGCATCTTTTCCACCTCTAAATATCCTTTCTCAAATGCAGTGATTAGAACTGTGAAAACTATTCTGTGATCACATACAGGAAAGTTGGCAGTAGTTTTAGTTTTGATTCTGTTCCTAATTGTTCCCAACACAGATGCTTTTTTGCAGCAGGTTTTTTATTGTTTTTTTTTCCTTCCATAACATCTTACAATCATTACATCAACATTGTTATGTCATCAGACCTGTACATATCAATCTTATTTTGCTTCTATATTTGTATACATTTATCTACAGTTCTATACATTTCTCTATTGTTTCTCGGCTGAATTAATTTTATTCCTGTTTTGCAACCATTTGTACCAATTATCCCAAATTTCATAATATTCAGACTCTTCTTTGTCCTTTAATTTTAGTGTCAACTTGTCCATTTCTGCACAATCCAAAATTTTCGGAATCACTAATTCATGGATGCTTTTTTTGACTCAACAGGCACCACACATGAGGTCAATTTGGCCACCGCAACCTTAAGAATCCTTCAGTACAGTTGCTATCAGCTCATAAAACTTCCATGTAAAGTTGGGATACTTTCTTGTTTCAGCCTCAAAATGCATGGTAGTCCTCAACTTACAACAGTTCACTTAGTGACCATTCAATATTACAACGTTACTGAAACAAGTAGCATCTCCATGGTCATGTGATTTACATCTGGAAGCTTGACAACTGACTCACACTTATGACAGGTGCAATGTCCCGGAATCATGTGATCTCCTTTTGCAACCTTCTGACAAGCAAAGTCAATGAGGAAACCAGATTCGCTTAACAACCATATTACTAATTTAACAACTGCAGTGATTCACTTAACAAATGTGGCAAGAAAAGTCATAAAATGGGGCAAAATTTGCTTAACAAATTTCTCACTTAGCAGCATAAATTTTGGGCTCCATTGCAGTTATAAGTTGAGAACTACCTGTATATGCATTTGTTTCAATTCATGTCTCTGAATTCTTTTCATTTTAAAAGTTGCCTTGAATGCTCAATCTGAAGAACATGGTCAGATATAACAAAACTGCTTACATTACCAGCATTTCCCAATTATAAGGTAAAGATCAACTAATTCTCTGCTCAATGCAAGACTCAAGAACAGAATTCCTGACAGACCACTACTTACCCTCTCTGTCCTTGCCTCCAAATGAAAGAAATCCTCTGCATATATTGGCTCTGGCCTAGGCTTCCCAAGAATATGAAGCAAACTCCTGGTCCCGACAAAAACCCCTTTTATTAATTTACTGTGAATTCTGCTCATTCACATCCAGCAAAGTCTTTCAAGAAACAATTTACAGTCACAGACCTTATCTGGCTTGGAGAGCTGCCAGGCCGATATCTGCAAAACTTGGCAAGGAATCTCGGAGAGTCACGAACCAATTAAGCAAACTAATTGTCTCCTGCAAACTCCACTCCCCATTCGCTCCTCTTTTGTTTTCTGTGGGAGGGGCTATTCATCATTTGGCCTTACTCCCAAGTTGACCCCTGCTCTTTAGTTGTTCCCTTCATCTGGCAATTCTGTACATGCGCACACTAGGAAGAGACTCCAGGTGTTTGTCTGCCTCACTGCGGTCTGACTCTGACAACAGCTGATAATTGGCATACAGATCTGCCCCCCTCTTTGCCTCTGACACAGAGCCCTCATCAAAGCCTTCCCCCTCCAGGACTGGCTGATGTTCCTACCCAACCTCCTCACTGTCTGAATCTGCTGCCAGACATATTTTTAGAGTTTTTCTAAAACGTTGAGTGAAAATTTGCCTGCCTGCAATTTATTTAGAACTGATAAGCTAACCTTGTAATTGCTTTGAGTTTAAAAAAACTTTAAAATCATTTCCCAGGTTTCTTATTCAGATGCTAATATCAGGAAAATGTCACATGTTCTTGTTTTAAAACATCAGCCACTGTGTATTTGAACTCTTGGATGGATGCTATTTTAGTTTGGTATTGATTTCAGTCTATGAATATGGCCTAGACCAGTGTTTTCAAACAAGGCAACTGTCAGGCCTGCAATGGTTCCTTTCAGAATCTTTGGCCTGCCACACTCTCTCCTTCTTTTTCTTTATTATGCTGTTTCATTAGTGGGAATTGGGAGGGGGAATAATAAGGAGTTGAATTGTAGAATGTGTTGTTGTCAAAATAGAACATTCCTTTCTAGAAGCCCAAGGTCTCCGCACCTGACCGGAACTAGATGGGTGGAGATGCCAGCGTGGCAGAGGAAGATTGGACCATGTGATGAACTTGTGGGTGTAGGGGCAAGATCATGAACTTTCAACTGGGTAGAAACCCCAGGAAGTTCAGATTTGGGTTTGCAACATGTCTCTATTAATACCAACATGTCTCTATTAATAAATTGGAACTTTTTGAAGAGATTTGTGTTGAACTCTGATTTAGTTTGGGATGATATTTGGAATGCTGACAGCAACTTTAAGATGTAAGGATTTCAGCTCCCAGAATTCTCCAACCAGATACTGGGGAATTCTGGGAGTTGAAGTTTACACATCTTAAAGCTGTCAAGTTCAAAAAACACTGGTTTAGAATTTTATATACCTTATTCCTAAGTGTTTGCTTTGCTTCCTCAGACACTCCTCCTAAAAACATTAGTTAAGACAGGTATATTTACTTTATATTTTTATTCTACAATAAAGACAGAAGCAAAGAATTAATTCACCTTCTTTGCTAGCCTATTTTTCTTTTAAATACTACATCTTGCCAACTGCTTATTTGTGACATTCTGAAATAAATGTTTACCAGTTGGTCTTAACATTATTAATATCACACTTCTGAACACCACACACCTGCCTCATTGTCTCACAGCATGTTTACATTCCTTTTAGTACTTCTTGTCTGGGAATAATTCTATTTTCTGAACAATTTCCCCCCCCAAAAAACTTTCCTGAAACTACTTGTTAACTATACTTAATGTCTTTTCTGGCCTGCAGAACATTTTAAACTGAATTTCTATTGTCACAGTTTTAAGCAATTCTTAAGTAACCTAGGAGGACACAGTGGCTCAGTAGCTAAAACGCTAAGCTTGTCAATCAGAAAGGTCAGCAGTTTGGCGGTTCGAATCCCTAGTGCCATGTAATGGAGTGAGCTCCGGTTACTTGTCCCAACTTCGGCCAACCTAGCAGTTTGAAAGCATGTAAAAATGCAAGTAGAAAAATAGGAACCACCTTTGGTGGGAAGGTAACAGTGTTCCATGCACCTTTGGCGTTTAGTCATGCTGGCCACATGACCATGGAGATTACTTCCTAGTAATCTAGGAAGACTTTGCTTCCTTTTTCTATCCTCTTTTTAGCAATCCATCTTCGCAGAAGTTCCTCTTTTGAAATAAAACAAGGCTATGTTGGACAGATTTTCTTTTTCATAACTTTAAATAAGGAGCATTCTCCATTAGAATATAAAAGGAGAGTACTTATAATTGAATTTTCTTGATGTAAATGCATAAGGAGCAAATACATCTTATTGATGATTCCTTAAGTGAAATTTAGTGTATGGGTCATCTTTGACACATTCTAGCATGGCATTCATTCTCCTTTGCCACAACTCTTGTTAAGCCTACTAGAGGGATTATGATTTTACATGGGGCTGCCCTTGAGGAGCATCCGGCGACTTCAGCTAGTCCAGAATGCGGCCGCGCGAGCGATTGTGGGTGCACCTCGGTTCACCCACATAATACCTATCCTCCGTGAGCTGCGCTGGCTACCTGTTGATCTCCGGATGCGCTTCAAGGTGCTACTTACCACCCATAAAGCCCTTCATGGTAGTGGATCTGGGTACTTGAGAGACCGCCTCCTGCCAATCACCTCCTCGCGACCAATTAGATCACATAGATTAGGCCTCCTCCGAATTCCATCTGCCAGTCAGTGTCGACTGGCGACTACGCGGAGGAGAGCCTTCTCTGTAGTAGCTCCGACCCTTTGGAACGATCTCCCCGTGGAGATCCGTACCCTCACCACCCTCCAGACCTTCCGCACAGCCCTTAAAATCTGGCTATCCCGTCAGGCCTGGGGCTAGATTGTAATCCGTCCCCACCCAAATGATGAATGTTGTGTTCTATTTTTAATTATGTATTGTTTTATGTCTCACTGTTGTATCCCCTTTCCCCATGAGTTGTAAGCCGCCCTGAGTCCCCTCAGGGAAAAGGGCGGCCTATAAATAAATTTTCCAATTCCAATTCCAATTCCAATGATTTTAACATTTGATTCATCTGATGTTTGAATGAGGTGTTTATATACAAGAAGAGAGGGGGCTCTCAATTTCTAGGAAAAAGCAAAGGCTTTATATATTGTATATATCAAAGCAGGTGCATCTGCTCTATTGTACAGTATATAAAAACTTTCACACCTTATTCAGGCCATATGGCCCTTTTATAATCAATGGATTAGAAGGATACTTAAAATGATAGCAAGGAGTTGCTCCTTTCATTCTCTGTTCAACCAAAGAGCTTCCTTTGCTGAAGAGATACATAACTTCACGATATGTGTACAGGCTTGGATTGCAATTGGAGTTCCCTTTGTAGAGTAGGACTTCCTTGTCTTCCTTTTTTTCCCTTCCTACTTCAGATCTCTACACTTCATTAGAAACTCATGCAGGTGATTGGGGATTCTTGGGAATTATGTGTTCAGTTTGCTGATGGCTGTAGTTCAAGAAAGCGGCAGCATAAATTCTGCATAAATCAATGCAGAAATAAAAAAGGCTTAGGCTTCTGTAAAGTTTGGCACCCAAATTTACTTATTCTCTCTCTCTCTCTCCCCCTCCTCCCATCTCTGTCTGTCTGTCTGTCTCTCTCTCTCTCTCTCTCTCTCTCTCTCTCTCACACACACACACACACATACGCACCTCCATCAACTGAACCCTGATTTAGGATGTTCAAAGGGTATCATGTGTGATAACCCTTATATAACAATCGAATAAGATAGGAGGGTGACATGATCCAAGGACAGCCAACAGGATTGGGTCAGAGTGAGACTGGATCCAGGGTCCTCATATCTAACTCTTGCAACCACTTGTATAGGCTCTTAGCCTGATTGAACAAAACAAGGGGCTACAGTCAGGGTTAAAAATGAAATTGATGGAATCCAGGGCTGCACCCATGAAAATAAGGATATGGAACCCACCACTCTCCTTTATAACAGCTTTCTTTGTACTGTATATACTCGAGTATAAGCCTAGTTTTTCAGCCCACTTTTTGGGCTGAAAAAAGCCGCCTTGGCTTATACTCGAGTCAGTGAAAAATTTGCCCGAAATGGAGGAGAAAAAGGGGCGGGGCCATGCCGCTGGGTGACACTCGTGAATGGCCCAGTGCCCCTGTGAGTTTCCCCTCCCTCTGTGTCAGTTTGCCGCGCAGCGCGCACCGCACCATCCCCCCTCCTCACGTTCTAATGTAATGCAGGGCTGTCTTACGATTCCCCTTCCTCCCCCTCCTGCCGCTCTGCAACGATGTCCCACCTCCTCCTTGTTATGGCAAGCAGCCACATAGCGATGTCCCACCTCCTCTGGTACAGTGATCCAATGATAGGAATCACTGTGCCGTGTGTCATAGGAGGCGGGACATCGCTCCCGCGGCTGCACGGGACATCATCATCACAGCGGGACATCAGCATCATGAGGTGAGTGAAGTATTTCATTGAATACACCGCTAGTTTACTGTTTTTCTTTGAAATAAATATTCAAAAACATTATTGGTATCTATTTTTATTTTTGAAATTTACCGGTAGCTGCTGCATTTCCCACCCTAGGCTTATACTCGAGTCAATAACTTTTCCATTTTTTTGTGGTAAAATTAGGTGCCTCGGCTTATATTCGGGTCGGCCTATACTCGAGTATATACGGTAAAATAAAATAAAATACAGTATTTTTTAAATATATAATTATAAAAATCAGGTGGTGTCAAGAAGGTGTCTTGACAAGAAGGTGTCAAGGAGTATGATGGAGCCTTGGCTGCTAAGCTGGGTTGGTGCCAAAAGTAAGTTTAGGTGATGACAGAACCAGGTATGTTTACAGACAGTAGTACTGTATTCAGGTAAGAACTCTGGAACTCATGACATCTTCCTCCAATCTCCAGATAGGTATCCCCAATAATCAATGATGAAATGGAAGGAATCAAAGAATGGGGCTAGAATCCTTGCAGCAATGTCAACCCCAAGCATGCTGAGCTTTTAAAATCCATGTAGACTATTGCCCCATGGGTAGGAAAATAGGGGAACAATCAATACAACCATCAATGCAAACTCAAGGTAAATCGCTCCAAACACGGCTGCAGAAAATATGACTTCAGCAACAGAGTGGTCAATGCCTGGAATGCTCTACCTCAGTGGTCTCCAACCTGGCTGAGGAACTCTGAGAGTTGAAGTCCACAAGTCTTAAAGTTGCCAAGGTTGGAGACCACTGCTCTACCTGACTCTGTTGTTACAGCCTCAAACCCCCACAGCTTCAACCTTAAACTGTCTACTGTGGACCTCCCTCCATTCCTAAGAGGTGCCTAATGGGGGCTGCAGAAGTGCACCAGCATGCCTACCATCCCAGTCCTAACAACCCCATTTATTTGTATTCATTTCCTTTGTCCATGTTCATACTTATACTTTATCTTTTACTTGTTTGACAAATAAATAAATAAATACGCCTACTATTTAAATCCAATCAATGAAAAAGGGGAAATGTCACCACCAAACTCTGCAAAGATGTGGTACCTGTGGATGTGTTGTAAGGAGTGAGGATCCTGAGACATAGGAAACCTTCTCATAATGTGACTGGATGATCCAATTGGAGCTGCCCAGGGCATATCCAGAACTGAGAGGGGAGACTTGTACTGCACCAAAAAGCTCCTGTAGGAGGAAGGGACAAGAAAACAATTCAATTCGGAATGAAAGTATCCCAGAAAATAAATCTCCACATGTGCTGTTCTTATGGGGAGATGTAGTCTTAGTTCACTGAGCTGATCTCCATGTTTGAAGGCAATGCATCCACGGAAACAAATGGTGAATAACCAAGAACTGGAGAATGCTTAGGAACTATTATCTGCTTCTGGTTTCCCCAGAAATTTTGATTGGGGTGAAGTGAGAACAGAATTTTGGACTTAAATCTTCTTGCATCTATAATTGACTGTATTTAAAGCTGTTTTCTCCTTCTTTCTACAATTAATTCAATGTTTATCCCAAAGGACTTTCTGGTTTTTCTTTGAAGAAATTTTGCTTCTCACCCAAGAAGCTTCTTCAGCTCAGAGAATAGAAGGATTTATACCTCTTGCAGACAGCTGGCCATTTACATTCTTTTAGCGAGTCGCTGAGGCCACCTTGTCAGAATATTCATGACTAGCAGAGATATGGTAACAAGGTCAGCCAATGAATAGGCATAGCAACCGATCAGCCAATGGGAGCTGAAACAGATTGGGCGTGCTTTAGCCCTGCAGCTCTGTGTGCTGTGCGGAGAATTGAAACTGAAACTAGTCTGTGCTAAGAAGTGGTCTGCTGCTCTGCTCTGAATCTGAAGAACCACTTGTTGGTATTCTACATTTTTCATCTGTTATTATGCATATAAAGAAGTTAATGAATCCAGCTGAATCAGTTATCTGTGTGTGCTTTCTGGATTTGATTTTTTCTGCAACAAATTCTGACACACCTGGAGTCCTTAGAATCACTCAAGTAGTGCAAATGGGTGTGGAGCCTTCTTGGAACTGTTAAAAGGACTGTGTTGTAGACTTCCATTCCCCACCATCCAGTCAGAGCTGAAGAAGCTTCTTGGATGAGAAGCGAAATGTCTTCAAAGAAAAACCAGAAAGTCCAGTTGCCTCTTGAAAAAAGCATATTTGGGACAACCATGACCTGGATGACTGAGAATCTCCATAGACAATTCAATGTTTAGATTTAAGACAGTGACATGGAAATTATTTTTTTGAAAGGAACACAGAAAAACAAACATAAATGTGAAAAGCGCCAGCAAAAAATTATAACCAAAGTTCTTTTAAAAGACTATACAAATAGAACATCTATGGCTGGAATCCACAGGGACACACCAGGCTTAGCTAAGAAGGCTTATGTGGAATTGCTTCCCAGATACACCTGGAAGCTTTGGGCAGGAAGACATGACAGATTTTTATTTCATTCAGATTTTAATACAGACAATAGATAACGATCCTATGATAAAATGGATACAGAAGGAAAGAAGACAGCTACAGATTTCCTCCGCAAATCCTTTTTTTTTTTTTAAGAGAAACTCACAATTTTCTGGGAATATCCCACCAGCTGGATCTTACTGAGTGCAGAGTTAACTTCCTGCATGTTGTAGCATCTTCTCCATGTTGCAACTTCAACAGCATCTTTCAGTGGTGCAGGAAGCATCCTGGAAGAGAGGCACATTCAGAGGATTAAGACTTAGCAGCGCCATAAAATTCTGGACTCGTCTTCCAGAAAATGATATCACAAGGAGGGAAAAGAACAGGATGAAGAACACTTTAACAAGCAGCTCGATTTCTCAACTTGTGCCATTTTACATCTAATGAAATGAGGTGAGAGTCTAGCCCAGAGAGGGTGAACCTTTTTGTCGTCACGTGCTGACAACATGTACCTCCGTGTGCAACCATAATGCAATGCCTGTGCGCCCCACCCCCACGCATGCGTGCATGCCCATGTGCGCCCCACCCCCTGAATGTGTGGGTACGACCCCATGCACTCACCCATTCCCTGCGCATGCTTGTGCCACCCCCATGCATGCACCCCACGCATGCACCTGTGACACCCGCATGGGCCCTGCCCCCATGCAGAGACCCCAAAACCAGCTGGCCGGCGGGAGGCGCACACGCATGCGCAGCTAAGCTGGGGTGATGGCTCGTGTGCCTGCAGAGAGGGCTCTGAGTGCCACCTGGGGCATGCGTGCTATAGGTTTGCCATCACAGGTCCAGCCTTTATTATCTCTCTAGCATGCTCTTATCTTAGAGGCATTCAAAAATTAGCCAACGTTTTCACCCCACTGCTGTCGTCTCAATGCCCTGTAAGATGCAATTTCTTTATCACAGAGAGAAAGATTAGGGTTGATCCACGGTCCACAGCTGAAGTGGACTGGAACTGCCAAACCCCATCCTCCCCATACTATAAACCTAAAGTGATCTTACTGAAACTAATCCGGTTTCTGTATCCTTCATAATGTAGAGGCCCCTCAATCTTGATTAACCTACAGGTAATTTTTGTAATAAAATGGTTGACTGCTGAGTTGTGTTCTTATAGCTATGTTTTTATTCTTTAAGCTTCCTGCTTGGCCTTTTGGAAATGGGTGTACATGACTGGCCACGTGATAGATAGATAGATCTGCTCTCTTTGACAGCTGCTCCACTCTCCAAAATCCTGACGGGCCCACCAGGAAGATTGGTGATTTCAGCACTAACTGGCAGAAAAACATCACTCACACCTAGTAGGGATTTTACACAAAGAAACATGCCCCTGTTGGAGGTCTCAGTGCTTTCAACTGAGAATCTTTCAACCTTTTACAGTAATTTTCTAGACAGACTAACTGGAATAGGATTTGGTGTGTTGCTTCCAGCCTTTCTCAGACCACGGCAGAAAGTAGTGGTGGGGGACGTACAGTTCATTGCCTTGATCACTGGCTTGTTCTAATCTGTCCCCTTTGCTCTGCCACATTTACCTGCCAGATGGTTCCTTTAGAGCAGTGGTCTCCAACCTTGGCAACTTTAAGACCTGTGGACTTCAACTCCCAGAGTTCCTCAGCCAGCAAAGTCTTAAAGTTGCCAAGGTTGGAGACCACTGCTTTAGAGCATGAGTGTCAAACTCGATTTCATTGAGGGACGCATTAGGTTTGTGTTTGACCTTGGGGTGCATGTGGCCAGGGGAGCATGGCCAGCTCGACGTCACTTGTCTCGGGGGCACCTGTGGTGGCCAAGGGCTAAGGCAGGACTTC
This sequence comes from Thamnophis elegans, assembly GCF_009769535.1. Classification (NCBI taxonomy): domain Eukaryota; kingdom Metazoa; phylum Chordata; class Lepidosauria; order Squamata; family Natricidae; genus Thamnophis; species Thamnophis elegans. Next base: position 112,001,788 of record NC_045544.1, on the reverse strand, counting down.
CCTCAGACACCCCTTCACTCTCATTATAATTTCCTTCCTTCCTTCCCTTCTTTTTCCTTTCCTCTTCCTTCTCCTTTCTTCTTCCTTTCCTTCTTTCCTTATTTTTCCTTCCTTGCTCTCTTCCAATCTTTTTCTTTGCCTTTCCTCCTTCTCCTTTCTCCTCAAATGCAAAAGGGGAAACATTTCTCCTTTGGTTTTGTTTTTAAGTTTGTTTTGCTAACCCTCTGCCAATGAAAAGCGAGCCCTGGAGGGGCATATGTGGCCCTACCAAGCTCAGTTTTCACTGGCAGAGGCACTGTGGGCTGGCCCTTTGCGGTTTCCACGGTGGCTCCACGGGCCAGATAGAAGCGCCCCACGGGCCGGATTTGCGCCACTGGCCTTGAGTTTGACACCCCTGCTTTAGAGAAATAGAAGAGAGAGAATAGAGTAGTAGCATGCCCTTCTGCAACTGGGAGCCCTCCAAGTTATCTGAGCCTGTAAACTGTCCAATTCCTGCCATTAGAAATTGTGGTCAAACTTATCTAGAAGGTAATGACATCCAGAAGACCCCTGGAGGGGAACCACAGTTCTGTGAATTTTGTTATTATTATGACTATTTTGCTTCCTGGAAAAGCCAGTGCTTAAAAATATTGGGAAAGTGAGAGAGAAACATGCAAGAAACAGCAAATGACAGCATTTGTAGACCGTAAAAAGAATGGTTATCTCCTGGGACATAAATCTCTTGCCGTACTAGGAAACCAGGCAGGAATGCAGTGAAAGCTGCCAAAGAGTGGAAGAAGAATAGGGTCCTTATTTTGTATATTAAACAGATACTAAATCAAAAGCTCATTCCAGATCATTTCCGGTGATTTATGGAAATTGGTCAAGTTTTGCCGATTTGCTTATTTAAAAGAACTTAATTTATTGGGGAAGCTGTTGGGTCAATGACCTTCTTCCTATAATTTAAGACACCAAAGGAAGCATTAATGATGGCTTATGCCGAGATTGCCTGTGCACATAGTATGCAAACTGCCATTCCTATATATCTCAACAGAAAACAAGGAACATTTTGCTTTCTTCTGTTATTACTCTAATAACAGAAACTTAAGGAATAGAAAAACTTATTCCAACACACACAAAAACATTATATCTAGCATTTTAAGTATAGCATTACAGATGATTAGTGAAACACAGTAGCTCCTAAAGTCATCTGCTATTTACCGAGAAATCTGGATTATTTGTCGTCTGGAGATTTGAATGAAGCTCTTCACTGGCGGTGGGGTTACATAATTATAAATGTTGTGCTGATATCAACAGACTTAGCCACTTAATTCGTTCTTTCCTAATTCCAAAGGATTTATGAACAAGTTAAAAATGGAAGTCGTTGGGGGATTCCAATGTTTATTTCCATCCACTGTGAAAATTGCTTCATGGACCTTATACTCCACTTTATGACTTTTGAATAACACTGATCCATAAGAGGCCAGTCATCTGGTATGATGAGGGAGAGGACTGCTTTTGAAGTGACTTTCTAAGTGACTTCTTTGCCGTAGCCCTGAGGGGATTTTAGTTTTAGTTTCATCTCAAAGAAATAAGTAACATTGGATAATTGCATATTATTAAGTATTTTCATTGTACCCATTTTTAATTCTAATTTCAGTCATGTTTCAGGCAAGGATTTAATATAGCGGCAGCTTTTGGTCATGCTGTTAGCCGACCTGTGACAGAGTTGGGATGGTGGTAGGTATCAATCCTTGTGCTCCTTGAACTCCCGGCAGCTTTCAATACTGTCATTCACAGTATTGTTTTGAGCTGATTCTGTGGTTTGGGGGCATTGTTTTATAATGGTGCTTTTCCTTTCTTTAGGGCTGATTCCAGTTAGTGTCGCTTGGAAAAAGAGATGTATTCTTTTCTTTGCAAGAAAGAGAGGATTTGCGAGCTCCATTTAGTTAGCAGCGATGGCTAACCTTTTCTGGACTGAGTGCCCAAAGCGTGCACCTGAACCCCCAAAATGCAATTTGCATTCCCTCCGTGCATGTGCTCCCTTGTGCATGCCTCTCCTGCACTTGCGCACCAGGACCCCTGCCCCCACCACATGTGCTTACACACACCCCCTACACACAGCCTCCTGCATGCGTGACAGAGACCCAAAGACCAGTTGGCCATCAGGAGGCACGCATGCATGTGTGGCAGAGCTGAACTGTGATGACAACTCGCGTGCCATTAGAGAGGGCACTGTATGCCATGTCTGGCACACGTGCCATAGGTTCACCATCATGGCACTAGAGTAAAGAGGGAGAACTCCAAATGATATGTTCCCTTCAAGATAAGTGATGGCAATGAGATTTCTGTGCACCATAGGCAGATATTTGCTAGGGGATTAAGCAAGATCCAACGACTCAGCAAAAGATGCAGGGTAATCTGTGTCAAGATTCATGGCATAGACATTCAATAGCTTTGAAACTGAAAAGTATCTGCTCACTTTTGATATAAAAGTTTGTTCTTGCCTGGGAATTGCTGAGTCTTGCCTCACCAAGTACTCTGCTCTAATTTCATCACCTCAGCAGTATTCTGGCTTGACTGAAATCTCATAGGAACTAGACTCCGGCATAGATTTGATGTGTTCTATTTGGTAAAATTAAGTCATATCTGGTTAAATGGAGGTTACAGATCAAGACCTTGGACACCACATTGAAGGCTACAGGATCTTTTCTTGAAGAGAGCTGGTGTTTCACCAAAGGATTATAACATCACATAATAATATAATAAGGATTAATTACTGACTCCGGTATTCTAATTTCTCAATTCCTGTTGGATATTGATTAGAATCTCCATGATAATTTCTCAATTTTAGAATTATCTGAGGATAGAAACACAAGAGTATCATTTAACATTGATGGGAGATCAACACCTTCAGGCCAGAAGGCACAGAAGATTATACTAAGAATTCTGTCTGAGTTATGGAAAGTCATTACTTGTTGTCATTCAGCTTTCTTCCTGTTGCTCTAGTTCAGATCCTAAGGAAATCTCTTTGGACACATCCAGTGTCCAGTATCCATTTCTTATTTTCCCTTTACTTTACTTTCAAATGGTCTAGGCTTCCCTTGCATGGAGGTAACAACAGCAATAGCACTTAGACTTATATACCACTCCATAGTGCACTCCACTGTTTACAGAGTCAGCATATTGCCCCCAGCAATCGGAGTCCACATTTTACCAACCTCGGAAGGATGGAAGGCTCAGTCAACTTTGAACTGACAGGATTGAACTCCAGGCCATGGGCAAATTAGCCCACAATACTGCATTCTAACCAGTGTGCCACCCGGGCTCTCCTTCCTGATGAACCTCTTTTTCCACTGATATAATAGCAATAGCAATAGCAATAGCAGTAGACTTATATACCGCTTCATAGGCCTTTCAGGCCTCTCTAAGCGGTTTACAGAGAGTCAGCATATTGCCCCCAACAATCTGGGTCCTCATTTTACCCACCTCGGAAGGATGGAAGGCTGAGTCAACCCTGAGCCGGTGAGATTTGAACCGCTGACCTGCTGATCTAGCAGTAGCCTGCAGTGCTGCATTTAACCACTGCGCCACCTTGGCTCAATTCCCTGTGGGAAGCTAGTCAAGTGGCCAATCCTGCACTTAGGTAAGATCCCAATGTGTCCCCTTTGGCCTTCCAACAAATCTCTCCAACATTTATAGAGAATGTGCCATTATTGAAGAAGGGGATTGGAAAGCATTACCTTTATTATAATCCATTATGACACCATTTGATTTACAAAGCCTCAATGGGGTTTGATGTTGTCAGCAGTTGGCTCACATTGCACAGAGTAATGGGGTGGAAACATAAACTATTCCGGTGCACTTAGTATATTTTTCTACAAAGCATTTTTCCCCAAGAACGCCAAAGCTTATAGCTGTACCCAATAAAGATAGCAATTCAATTGTATGCAGCCTATTTAGGACTGAAGCAGCTAAACTGCACACCATCTTGCAATAAAGCAACACTTTTGACAGTTATGAGAGTCAGAGAGTGTGGCAGCCCAGCAGAGTCACTACAGCTAAATGAAAAAAAAGTCATGTTAACATTGTATTTTATAGACATCATTGCCCTCGGGAAAGAGTTCTAGTATGGTCAACACAATAAGACTAAGCCTATTCATGGTTGCCAGTGACGAAAACAGTTCTGAGAACAAGACTGCAGGGAATTAGTTTAGTTTTATTGAACTTGTATGCCACCCTATTCCCCGAGGGGACTCAGGGCGGCTAACAAACTAAATAGGGAAAAGGGGAAGTACAAAAAACAAGAAGACAAGACAAATATAAAAAATAAATAAAAAAATTCGTCAACAGCCGCAACAATTCGAGTGGGGCTGGGAACTCATCAGCCCCAGGCCTGCCAGAACAGCCAGGTTTTAACGGCTTTGCGGAAAGCCTGAAGGGTGGCGAGGGTCCAAATCTCCATGGGGAGATCGTTCCAGAGGGCCGGAGCAGCAACAAAGAAGGCCCTCCCCCGGGGGGTCGACAGTCGACACTGGCTAGTTGATGGAATCCGGAGGAGGCCTAATCTGTGGGATCTAATTGGTCGTAGGGAGGTAATTGGCAGAAGGCAGTCTCTCAAGTACCCAGGTCCGATACCATGTAGGGCTTTAAAAGTAACGACTAGCACCTTGAAGGGCGTCCGGAGTCCAATAGGCAGCCAGTGCAGCTCATGGAGGATAGGTGTAACGTGGGTGTACTGAGGTGCACCCACAATCGCTCGCGCGGCTGCATTCTGGACAAGCTGAAGTCTCCGAATGCTCTTCAAGGGCTGCCCCATGTAGAGCGCATTACAGTAGTCCAGTCTTGAGGTCACAAGGGCATGAGTGACTGTTCTGAGTGCCTCCTGGTTCAGGTAGGAACGCAATTGGTGCACCAGGCGAACCTGGGCAAATGTCCCCCTGGTCACAGCTGACAAATGATGCTCTAAAGTCAGCTGTGGATTCCTGTTGATTTATGGGCACTAACATTGTTGATTTCCGAAGTTACTGGTGACATGTACAAGGTGCCATGTTCTCAGCAAAATGTTGAAGTCAATTTATGCGAAGGGTACCAATTCAAGCCCGGGGGCTGAATCTGGCCCATGGGGTGCTTAGATCTGGCCTGCAGGGCCGCCCTGGAAAGAGGGTTGCAGGAGGCCATCACAGCTGAAAACGTAGCTTGGGAGCCCGTTTTTTCTGGCAGACCGCTTGAGCTCCCACAGGTGCCCCAACACAAGTGACATTGAGCTGGCCACACCCACCCTGGCCACAACTATTCCAGCCCCCCCGAGGTCAAACACAACCCTGATGCGGCCCTCAATGAAATCAAGGTTGACATCCTTAATGTACGCCTAGTTCCACATGGCACCATTAAGCAGCACAGAACCAACACAAGGCATGCAAGAAAAGCTAAATGCCAGCATTGGGCCAATCAATCCTAATTCAAGGAGTAACAATCTGATTCTGAGACATTACACCAGTAGAAATCACACAAATAAAGGAATGTAGCTAGCAAGGTAGATTAGGTAGATTCAGTTGGTCTACCTGGCTGAAGAAGTGGAAAGGGTTGTTATACGGTATATGATTTTTTTCAAGGAGAAGGAAAGGGGAGGAGAGACATTTTAAAGACAGAATGCTGCTAATTCATATACATACATACATACATACATACATACATACATACATACATATGTAAGATGCCATTTAAACCATTTTTTTGCCAAGCGTACACAGGATAAGTATACTTTTTGACGGAAAGCATTTTTTTAAAAATTCATAAAATAGCTTTTCTGAATAAGTGCTTGAGGAGGCGTCTATAGAAAGTTATCTTTCGGCAGCCCAATCCCCAGCTGCATAGGGCTTTAGTTATCATTAGCTTTTTGAACAGCACTGAACTGGAAACTCATTAGGAATCAGTAGAACAGTTTTAACAAGAGACTTTCATGCTACTTATAAAGAACCCTAATTAAGGTAGTTTGTAACATCCTTGACCGGATTAAAGTTTCTGAAGATAACCGGACACAGCAATCCAAACATGAAGAAACTAAGTCACTAAGGCAAGACAAAAATGACATTGCCAAGTACAGATAGTCCTCAACGTACGACCAGAATTGAGCCCAAGCTTTCTGTTGCTAAGTGAGAAATGCGTTGAGTGAGTTTGGCCCCGTTTTTACGACTTTTCCTGCCACGTTTGTTAAGGGAATCACTGCAATTGTTAAATAAGTAATGCCAGTTAAGTGAATCCGGCTTCGCCATTGACTTTGCTTGCCAGAAGGTTGCAAAAGGGGATCACTGGGACACTACAATGGTTATAAATGTGAGTCGGTTGCCAAGCATCCAAAGGCAAATCATGTGACTCAAAGATTCCATCCTGAAAGGAACTCTAGAGACAATGGTGCTGAAGCTGACTGACAGCATATGAGGCATATGAGCTTGTTTTTTATTTATTTATTATTTATTATTAACAAACATGTAAAATACACACACACAAAACCTAGACATACACCACATTTACACAATACAATGCCAACAGGAGCTTCCTGTTCTTTTTAATAGCAATTATCAATCGATACCTCTCACCTTATATTATTTCCCCTTCTATTGTATTTCATTTGGATTTCACCATTCTTAAAACTCTTATTTTACTCATAACTATTATTTTTTGAGTTTTGTTGTACTTCTTCATTGATTCTTGTTTCTTTCCTCCATCCACCTATACCATTTATCCCATATCTGGTAGAATTCTGATTCTTCTTTTCTTCTTCTTTAGTTAGTTTGTCCATTTCAGCACAGTCCATAACCTTTCTTATTATTTCATCTTCGCTTGGAGTTAATTTGTTTTTCCATTTCTGGGCAAAGACAATCCTTGCCGTCGTAATTATATGTAGTATTAAATACTGGATTTCTTTTTTGTATTTTGCGTATGAGGCATATGAGCGTCTTCTAACTAACCACATGACCCGAAACCCTTATTTTTTTGGCCCTAACATATTGTTTTTTTGCTGAGGCAACATATGAGGTAGCTTTCTTCAGTCCTTGCCTTTGCTGACCCTTCAGGCAACAGAGCAACGCCTTGTTTTATTCTAGACCTGCAGGGTAGCTGCCGATGTTCTGCCCTTTTCACCTACACTGGTAGAATCAGATCCCTTGCCTCAGTCGCCTCAAATTGTAACACTCTCCTATAGCCTAACGGGGTGCGGTGGCTCAGTGGCTAAGATGCTGAGCTTGTCGATCAGAAAGGTCAGCAGTTTGGCGTTTCAGATCCCTAGCGCTGCATAACGGAGTGAGCTCCCGTTACTTCTGCCAAACTAGCAGTTCGAAAGCACATAAAAAATGCAAGTAGAAAAATAGGGACCATTTTGGTGGGAAGGTAACAGTGCTCTGTGCGCCTTCGGCCTTGAGTCATGCCAGTCACATGACAATGAAGACGTCTTCGGAGAGCGCTGGCCCTTTGGCTTTGAAACGGAGATGAGCACCGACTCTAGAGCCGGAAACAACTAGCACACATATGGGGGGAACCTTTACCTATAGCCTGGCAGAGTTTCTTTGCTGTCTTGAGAAATCCCTTTTCAAATAAGCTTGCCTGATGATGGCCAAACCCATGAGGGCTGAGGATAGAATAAGGAAACGGACTATAAATGAATTAATGAGCTCTCAGAGACACCTTTTAAAAGGATGAGGAAGAGGAAGATGGGGAAGTGGCAGAGTGAACTTACCGTTGCACCTCCTTATTCTTCCACAAGGAGGCAGACTGAGCCTTTGGCACTCGCTCTATAAAGTTGACCAATTCCTCCATAAGAAGCCTGAAAAGAGAAAAGGGCAGCTGAAAACCTCAAAATGAAAACACAGCCGGTTGAACTGACACACTAGAATAAGTTTCTGAGGGTTTTTCCAAACAGCTGAATCGTGCATGGTTTGATTTCTCAAATTGGACCAATTCTTCTTTGGAGAATGCGTCTCTGAATGAAGCATTCTTAACAGAGTGGATGAATATTTACCCTAATTGATCACCGAACACAAGACCAGCTGAGTGGGACTGCTGCAACAGAGGCAAATATGATTTTATGCTGCGTGGCAATATTAATTTATATAAAATAATTACGTTATCTCCCCCGGGTAAACTTTGTCAGGTATTCCATTTCAGGTTTTCAGAGCAGCTACACTGTGGCTTGTTTCATTAAGCTTTACTGCTATCACCCTGGCAGATTGGTTATAGAATTCGTCTGTTCTAGAAAAGGGAGCAGAGGCTGCCAGGAATAAGAGATCTCAGATGATCATTGAAGGATCAGAGTCTAATTCTTTTACCTGTTTCCTCCATTGATTAAATTAAGTGGAATTACTCCCATGGAACCATTGATGGATGCCAATGTTGATCTGTCAAATCACTACCCAACCATCAACATTGTGACAGTACCAGTAAATTGCCCACTAGAAAGCCCAGCTGTGAAAAATGATCCATCCTGAAACACTCTCTTACAAGAGATGAACTGGTCAGAGTACCATCAGAGTACTAGCCATCAGCATTACTTATTATTGTTTTAATGTTGATTGGTCTTGTCCGTTGCAGCATGCTTGTTGCACTATCCATTCAACTTTAATTCTTTAAAGTTAGTTCTTTGTTTTGCCATATCCCCAAATCAGTGGTGGGTTTCAAAAAAATTTCGAACCTACTCTGTGAGTGTGGCCTCTTTTGTGGGAGTGGCTTACCGGCCATGTGTTTTTTCTCTCTCTCTCTCTCTCTCCTTCCTTTTGTCTCTCTGTCCCTTTTTCCTTTTTTTCTTTCATCTCTCTCACTTTTTCTTTCTTTTTTTCTTTATTTCTTCCTTTCTTTCTCTTTCTCTCTCTCTGTGAGTCTGTGTGTCTGTCTGTGTGTGTGTGTGTGTGTGTGTGTGTGTGTGGTGGGTTTCAAAATTTTTTGGAACCTCTTCTGTAGGTGTGGCCTGCTTTCCAGGTCCACTGGTGGAACCTCTTCTAACCGGTTTGGTAGATTTGACGAACCGGTTCTACCGAACTGGTGCGAACTGGTAGGAACCCACCTCTGCCCCAAATTCAAGTTTAGAATCAATACGTTGTTGGTCTTTTTTTCTGAAGTGACTAGAAGTGACACAGAACACAGGCAGCACCTGTTATTTTCTTCTCTTGAATCAACTAATTGCTGCATTTGCTCAATGATCAGATATGCATCTGGCTTGCCCATATTCATTTTGTTACATGCAAAATTCTCTAACAGTAACAATACTAAAAGTTTGTAATTTACTATTGAAAGCAAATATCTCAGCTACAGTTCTTTGAGCTAAGAGAAGCAGTTACCCACTGAATCATGTGCCAGAGAGTAGGATGGGACAACAACAAATTTTAAATTCTGTGTAAATATACTATGTAAATATTGTGGTACTTAAAAAGTTCTATTCCTCATATTTTAATTTATTCCCATATATATAATTTGGCAGCAAATTTTGAAGAAGCTCAGGGTCACCCACAATTCTGAGTGCTACATCTGCACTTCTTATAAAACATAATGTCTCTGATAACATCCTAACTCAATTAGAACCGAAAGTAAACAAGAAAGCATTTAGTAACTGCTTTAAAGCCCTTAATTATGGGTCCATTCTTGCAAAATCACAAGGCATAACATTTCTACATCATTCTGTTTATATCTGGCTTCATTTAGTGTTCTTTCTCTTGTACTAGATGTAGAGCTAAAAGGTGGGTGGTTTCAGAAGATGCCAAAGGTGGTGAACCACATGGAAAATAAATCCTATGAAGAAAGGCTGAAAGATGCTAGAATACTTAATATGCAGAAGTAAAATATCAGATTGATAACACGATACAGATCAAATAACTAGAAGGCAGACTTCACAGGGCAGAACTACCTTGAACAGTTAGATTAGAAGATATCAAAAGGTAGATTCTGGTTAAAGATTACCAAAAAGGGAGGGAGGGAAAGGAACCAGGTAAATATTCCCCCATTTTACTAGAGTTATTTGAGCATGGGGAAACTGAGCCTATGGATTTCCTATAAAGAATGGAATTCTAAGGCTTACAAACCCATCTAAAGTTGTAAGATTTTATGATTCAAGCTCAGTGAGTGCTAAGCAGCCCTCCCTCTTGGACCCTTAAAGGTAAAGGTAAAGGTTCCCCTCGCACATATGTGCTAGTCGTTCCCAACTTTAGGGGGCGGTGCTCATCTCTGTTTCAAAGCCGAAGAGCCAACGCTGTCCGAAGACTTCTCCATGGTCATGTGGCCGGCACGGCTAAACCCCAAAGGCGTACGGAGCGCTGTTACCTTCCCACTAAAGGTGGTTCCTATTTTTCTACTTGCATTTTTATATGCATTCGAACTGCTAGGTTAGCAGAAGCTGGGACAAGTAATGGGAGCTCACTCTTACGCAGCGCTAGGGATTCGAACTGCTGACTTTTCTGATCGACAAGCTCAGCATCTTAGCCACTGAGCATCCCTAAATAATCCTTAGCAACTTGCAAAATTTGGGGGCTGTCAAGTGATTTTTTTTTTATTCCTTTTTCTTCACAGTGGTAGGACCATAATCTTCATGGCTACCTTTCTTCAGTACTGCAACACTCGTAACACTCATAAAACTTTGCCAAATGTTCAAGTCCGGATTGATTTTCAACAGTTGGGAAACAATGAGTTAAACATGTGCATATGCTTAAAAGTTTCAAAGACTTCTTTAGATTATTTTCAACCCTGTTAAAAGTTCCTTAAGTTTATGAGAAGCAATCTTTTTCTGCTGCCTGTTACCTTTTCTCTTCCCCTTTGCCACTTCTTTCAACAGTGGGAAAAAAGGGATTAGAGAACAAAGCTTTGAGTGGATTTTTCTTACCTGCCAATCTGCACCGTTGGCTCAGTGGCATACACAGTTCCAGTGAACCCTGTGTGTTCTGTGATGTAGGGCAAGGCCATCATGCAGTGGTAATTGGAGATCAGGATCACATCCACTGTAGACAAGTCAATCAGTTCCATCTGAAAATATGACCCAGAAATCATTTGGTAAAATAGATTTTTAAACTTATCTCTCGCCATGTCCTCCCCCCCCCCTCTCTCTCTCTCTCCCTCCCTCTCTCTCTCTCTCACACACACACACACGCACGTATACATGTATGTATGCATGTTGCATTTGTGCTGATAAATAAATAAAGGGAGACTAGTATAGATCTATTTCAAGCTATTTTAGCTCTCAGCAGCTAGCCATACGGTTAATGGGAATTGAACCTGGGCTGTATTACATATCAGGCAGTTGTATTAGCCACTAAGCCACAGGCTCTCCTCCTTTATCAGCTAAGCCAGGGAAATAGGTATGTATTGTGTCACAACCCCTGGTATGCCCAAATATGGGAGGGAGCATACTGCTTCCCTTTTTTGTCTTTCGGATCACCCTAGGAGCCATCCAGGCAGAAAGCCATTTTTTTATGTTGCCTTTTTGTATATATGTACACACAATCACACATACACACACAGCAAAACCTGGATTAAAGAAATGTTTCCCACCATTCATCTGAGAATTCTAATATGGACAGAACATGTCTTCAGATTATTGTTAGTTCCTCTTTATGTAACATGCTTTTCTATATAAACCGTGAAGTATTATCTGGTTCTTCACCTTAATTTTATTTTTTTTTATTATTTATTATTATTTATTATTTATATAAAGCTAAGATCTCCAATATGGTGTTTGAGGAGCCAGGGAGCCTCCATACTACCTCCCTTGTTGTCCAATGGGTTCCTGGCCCCACTTGACACTTTCATTAAAAAATATTAAAAACAGGAACTTGTCATTTTACGAAGAAAACTGCTAATCTGTGTATCCTCTTTATTTCTACAAATGCCTCAGAGCCACCAAAGAAAACAAAAGAAAAAAGGGATTTCTCTTATAACAACTGAATAGCCACAAACGAAACATTGCCTTACTGAAATCCATGGAACTAAAAAGCCTACACGTACAAAAGTAAAAACCATGTAGTGCCATTTGGAAGATAAAGAAGGCATCAAATTAGTGTCTCTTTAATGTCAATTTTCTAACTGAGATAGCATAGGGACAGTGTTGAAAATGATTTTTTTCCAGGGTGGTTATTAATTCCTACTTACTGGATGGTGGCACTGTCTGAAATACTCAGAAGAAATTACAACTTCTGTGTAATTTCTATTTTCCCTAAAATAAGACCCATAAAAAATAAGCCCTAGCATGATTTTTCAGGAGGCTCATAATATAAGCCCTACCCCCAAAATAAGACTCAGTTAAGATCTTCAACCAGACGGTTGCATTTAGTACTGTATTTCCTAGAAAACAAGACCTAACCAGAAAATAAACCCCAATGCATCTTTTGGAACAAAAATTAGTACAAGACCCAGTCTTATTTGGGGGAAACACAGTATTACCAGTGAAATTATTGGCTTTCTGAATAAGAATATGCTGAATAAAAGATATCCAGCCTACCTATCAATTGTTTAATTTTGTTTGCAGAAATTCTAATAGCATGGATATTCCATTCTCTGTAAAGTATCAAAGTTGAATACTTTGAGTTTCTTTTGAGACCTTTGAAGGACATGCATGAATGACCGAGGCAGAACAACCCAGGGCAAAAAGTAATTTTAATTTTAAAATTAGGTGGTAAATTACTTAAACATGGCACATGTTCACTTAATTAACTACAGCAAATACAATAACTTCATGTACTTAGTAATTTCCACCTTTGTATGTGTATATACTGTATGTGTATAAACATATATACCAGTCATTATACACATGTTGTGCACTGACAATAAAGATTGAATTGAACAGTCACACACTTTTCTGAAGAATGCTGGAAATTTAGAGTCCATTCAGGTTTTATTTTAAAATCTTAGAATTACCAAACATTAGAGGTTGCACCCACATTAGAACTGGCCAGTGCTTTGGATTCAAGGGGAAAAGGTGTTCTGGAGCAAGCTGGCTGGGGAATTCTGGGCGTTGAAGTTCGCTAGGCTTAAAGTTGCCTTGGTTGGAGACCCCTGTTCTGGAGGGTATGGGGGTGGGTGGGAATGTAAGACCTCTCAGCAACTGCTTAAATCAAACACCACTAACATGAGTCTATTCAAAGAGTTCCTAACAGTATAATAAGAATCCCCAAGCCACGTGTTCAAAAGAACCTTTTTGCCTAGAAATCTGAAAAATTGTACCATCTTGGTATGCAGCAGACTTCCCCAAGCAGTGCCCTTCTACTTTGCTGAATTATAATTATAAAAAAAATATATTCCACACTGAAGGAAAAGTAGGTGTACAGAAAATCCTCAGAAAACGAAGATGTAGCTGAAAGGCTGAACTTTCAGACTCCAGTTATGTTCTATTCTCTGCAGCATCTGAAATTAATTCCTTTGTCTTCTTGTTGCTAGCTCTAAAACCTGTCCAATTTCAGCGTTGGAAATGAGCTTAATCGTTTTCAGAATCTTCTGCGAGTACAGGAATAGAATCAGATAAAATGGATTTGCAAGGCTGAAGAAAAAGATTTTGCTTCCTGTAATAAGAAATGTTTACAGGTATGGCTGGGACATTGCTGGACTCAATCTGGAGAATTTACCAGAAGCTTAACCTCTAACTCAGTTATTACGGAGCAACTAACAACATTCAATAGACATCAAGCAGAAAAAAATCATCCGTACACAAATCTAAACTTATTGATTTGAAGTTAATGGTGGAGAAATCAATCAAATTGGCTGTTTAAAAACCAAATGTCTCCTAATAACTAATTACTGTCCTGGGGGGGTTCCTTTTTGTGTTGAGATTAAAATTGCACCCATGGATGATTGTTAAAATTAATACAGTGCAGAATCATGACTAGAATTGGAGAGCTGTGCTAAAACAGGTATTAGAAAAGTTTCTCATAGAAAATAGTTGTTTGGTTCCCTTTAACTTAATGAGCTTGTGAAAATTGACACTGTAATAAAATAATGGGCAACAGTTTTAGCCTTGGGAAAAAATATTTAAGGTAAAGGTTCCTCTCGCACATATGTGCTAGTCATTCCCGACTCTAAGGGGCGGTGCTCATCTCCCTTTCAAAGCCGAAGAGCCAGTGCTGTCCAAAGACGGCTCTGTGGTCATGTGGCCGGCATGACTAAACACCAAAGATGAACGGAATGCTGTTACCTTCCCACCAAAGGTGGTTCCTATTTTTTCTGCCTGCATTTTTACATGCTTTCGAACTGCTAGGTTGGCAGAACTGGGATAAGTAATGGGAAATTTTTTTAGATGCCATGATATGTCAATACTTACAAAGATTAGAACTGTGCAAGCTATAATATTCCCTGTGACATTCTATGCAAGCAAAAGTATGCAAGCAGGATAGGAAAAAGCTTTTGAACTTAGATGTTGGAGAAGATTTCTGAGAATACCATGGCGTAACCAAGAAAACAAACTAATGACCATCAGGGGAAAAAAATCAATCTTTTTCACTTGAGGAACAAATAACCAGGTTCAAACTGTTCCGTTTCAGATACTTCATGTAAAGACTCAACTTTCTAGAAAAAGTTCTAATGCTTGGAAAGATGAAAGGAAAGAGAAGAGCAGAACCAGCAGCAAGAAGGGTGGACTTACTTATACTGGCAGTGAGTGCACAATTGGGGGCTTGAAATAAAGCTTAGGGATAGATCGTCACAGAGAAAATCAATCTATGTGGTCACTAGGAATTGAAAATGACTAGATGGCAAAATAATCAATCAAACAAACAATCAAAAGAAAGGTCAAACAAGTTCATGAGTGAATAGGCTTATTCCAATGGTTTTAGCCTATTAATTCAAAGCAATCTCCATATGCAGAATCACTATTTTAGAAGTGGGATAAACAGTAACAATAACAGTAATAATAATTTATTAAATCTATATACCTCCAGGTGACTCTGGGCAGCTTACAGTTATTAAATACCCATCTCTTTTCTGCTCAAGTTGCTAGGTGAAGATAAACCTGATCTTAACCTGATCTATCAAAGCAATCTCAACACTATTAATCAATGGGGTGCAGAGATATCTTCAGCTTGGAGGCAAAATACCTGCCAGGTGTCACGGGGGAGGCTGGGACAATCATTAACTTTGTTTTTATTTCATTTACATTTTTATTTAATTAAAATAAATTTTTCTTACTAAATAAAGTTAATAAAAATAAACCAGATTGCTCTCCAGATATCTTCCATTAATTTAAAATTGTTAAAAACTACAGGTTTGGTAATAGCTTCCAGAGGTTTCTGATGGCTATACTCAAATCTTTTAACAGCTTCAATTTGCCACTGGGCTTTCTGATTGTGTAATTCTGCCATAAAAGGGATTGACCAATAGAAAGATTGAAATAAATTTATATTTAAGGGGGGGGGAGGGAAGAGTTGAAAAAGTTCATTAGAACAAAATTAACTTTATTTTTTACTTCAAAACTTCCATCTGACATAGAGATTTTTTCCATTTGGTAATCTCACCCAAAACAACACAAATATCCTTAATCAGAGTCCCACTGAGTGCTCACTATCTTGCAGATTTTAACTCCTCCTTTCCTGGATACCTTAGTTATCCTTGATGGCCAGAGGAAGACATTACCCAGAAATAAACAGAGGTCCATGAATTGCCCTATATCACTTAATGGAAGTAGCACTATACATATTGTAACTCATCAGATTTTGAAAGAAAACTATGTGGAAGAACAATCAAAAAACAATTTCTATAGCTACATGCATATATATCTATATGCATGTAGCCGAAGTTTGAACCCCAGCAAGTGTATGGCTAGCTGATGAGAGCTAAATAGCTTGAAATCTATACTAGTCTCCCTTCATTTCTTTATCAGCAAAAATGTAACACATATACACCTATATACACATATAGACCCAGCAAGCAACATTACACAAAGTGATACAAAAGTTAATTAAGAGAAAGGTATTAACAATACAGTTTGGCACATCTACCATACTAGAGTACTACTAATTTCAGTGGAACTCACTCATAACTAATGAGGATATAATTACAGCCTAAGCATATGAATTTACCCTATACTAAAGGAACCACTGGGGTGTTAAATAATGGCAGGAGTTTTCTAGGGTCTTAGATAGGAAAAATATTTCCCTTAAAAAAATAACATGATAAAAAATAAACTTTTTTTATCAGGTGATACCAGATTTGAACTGGGAAGCTTTTGCAGAAAAAAGCAGGCATTTCTTTCTTTGAACTCTAACTCTTGGCTACTAGTTGAGTAGATAAAAACAACCATACGAACCTGAATTCCACAACTGAACTTTATAATACAGACTCTAATAAGTTCTAATAAGAATAACAAACTGATCTATCTTTTAGGGCTGCTGAAAGACTTTGAGCTCTTTTCAAAATTAGGATATAAACATGTTTACTTGGACTTCAGTAAGGCATTTGATAAGGTAGACCATAACCTACTACTAGATATAGAATGTGGGTTAGACAGCATCACCACCAGATGGATTCGTAACTGGCTGACCAACTGCACTCAATGTGTAGTCCTCAATGGAACTGCATCTACATGGAGGGAAGTATGCAGTGGAGTACCCCAAGGCTCTGTTTTAAGCCCAGTACTCTTCAACATTTTCATCAAT
The DNA here is from genome assembly GCF_009769535.1 of Thamnophis elegans. Lineage (NCBI taxonomy): Eukaryota > Metazoa > Chordata > Lepidosauria > Squamata > Natricidae > Thamnophis > Thamnophis elegans. Next base: position 111,985,196 of record NC_045544.1, on the reverse strand, counting down.
GATTTGGATGAGGGAATAAATGGGGAACTCATCAAATTTGCAGATGACACCCAGCTGGCAGGAATAGCCAACACTCCAGAAGATAGGCTCAAGATACAGAAGGATCTTGACAAACTTGAACATTGGGCACTATCTAATAAAATGAAATTCAATGGTGAAAAGAGTAAGGTTCTGCATTTAGACAAGAAAAATAAAATGCACAGGTACAGTATAGGTGGTACCTTGTTCAATAGCAGTAACTGTGAAAGGGATCTTGGAGTCCTAGTGGACAACCATTTAAATATGAGCCAGCAATGTGCAGCAGCTGCCAAAAAAGCCAACACAGTTTTAGGCTGCATTAATAGAGGGATAGAATCAAGATCATGTGAAGTGTTAATACCACTTTATAATGCCTTGCTAAGGCCACACTTGTAATACTGCATTCAGTTTTGGTCGCCATGATGTAGAAAAGATGTGGATACTCTGGAAAGAGTGCAGAGAAGAGCAACAAAGATGATTAAGGGACTGGAGACTAAAACATATGAAGAACGGTTGCAGGAACTGGGTATGTCTAGTTTAAGAGAAAGAAGGATTAGGGGAGACATGATAGCAGTGTTCCAATATCTCAGGGGTTGCCACAAAGAAGAGGGAGTCAAACTATTCTCCAAGGCACCAGAGGGTAGAACAAGAAGCAATGGGTGGAAACTAATCAAGGAGAGAAGCAACTTAGAACTGAGGAGAAATTTCCTGACAGTTAGAACAATTAATCAGTGGAACAGCTTGGCTCCAGAAGTTGTGAATGCCCCAACACTGGAAGTCTTTAAGAAAATGTTGGATAGCCATTTGTCTGAAATGGTATAGGGTTTCCTGCCTAGGCGGGGGGTTTGGACTAGAAGACCTCCAAGGTCCCTTCCAACTCTGCTATTGTATTGTATTGTATGTTGGGACTAATTATTTTATTATATTAGAAATTGTATGGGCTGATCCATAAGTCGACTTCAAGTAGGGAAAGAAGCAGAGTTAAGATTTGGGATTCTGTTTTCCTTAAACTGAAACAGGAGTCACAAGTAATTTGACAAAAAGCCCTAATTCAGGGTTTTCCAATCTTGGCAACATTAAGACATGTGGACTTCCCAGAATTCTCCAGCCAACCATGCTGGCTGGGGAATTCTGGGAGCTGAGGTCCACGTATCTTGAATATTGCCCAACTTGGAAATCCTGCCCTAAATGTTTGAGAGGAAAAAAAAGTAGCATTTCAGTAGGAGCTTATGATGTATTATTCTAGAAATATTTTCTCTCATGCAAAGTGGATGTTCTGGGTTGCCCCTAACTCACAGATGCCACTTTGACTTGAATACAGAACTAGTAAGCGATCAGATTTCTCTGGGATTATACTACAGTTCTGGCTAGAACACCAATGCTTCCACTACTAACTACCAAAGCACTAAGAGAAATATTTTGAATTGTGTTCAATAAGGAGACCCACCTCTGGCAAACAAAATTCAGGAACAGAGTCCACAAAGACACGTCCAGAACAGTCTTTCAGCTCCTAGGAAATGAGATAGAAAGAAAATAGAAATTTAACTATAAGCAAACAGACCACATTCAACACTGTGTTAATGGATAGTGTTATAACATTTTAGAAGAAAATTGCAAAATGATTCACCAGTTAGTTAGATGAGATAAACATATCCTAGGAGATGCAGTTCCACTGGGTGAGTACCAATCCAATCTTTCTTCCTTAACCTGGCATTAGAGCTTAACAACACTGGATCTCAGCAAAGGCTTAAAAGTCAACACATGGTCCATTTTTAACCAAGAAATCTGTCTGGGCACAGTTGGAAATTACCTCAGTCTCCTTTTTGGTTTGTTTTATTTGTATTCCTTGGCTCTAGATTCTTTGGCTTCTCTACTAACTAAAGCCCAATTTTTCACTCACTTGGCTTTCAGGACTGAGGTTGTGCTTTTAATTCCTTAGCAAAGTATGACCACATAAATATTTGAGATTCTTTGCTTCAAGGTCAATTCAAGCAATTTTGTGCCCCTTTCCTTAACATCTGGGTCAACGATTGAGGTATAAGCAAACAGGTTTGAGAGAAATGGCTACAAATGGAAAGCTGTAGTAATTTTATCCCTGTGGAAGTAGAGAAAAGTTGTGCTAAGCCTCTGTATAATTCTAAAGAGAAGGGGATTTTTTGGAGGAGGGAATTTTCCATTCTATAAAATCACAAATTTCCCAAACACATTATACTATCCTGCTTTCAACTATCCAGCATTAGGCTTTGGATTCAGTTCTTAAGAAATTCTCAACAACTTTGCCAGGTTATACACATCAGCAATTATATCTGACAGAAAGCCCTTAACCTTATCAAGAGAATTTAGAATGTGAATAATGGGTAAGCAAGGGGAATTTCAATGCCCCAATAAACACTGGATTTAAAACAACTGCATCCAAAATGCAGCAAAGACTAATATTCTCCTTACAAAATAAAGTGTTCACCTTTAACCCCAACTCCATTCTGAGCAGAACTAGGGAAGTAATTTGTCATTCTAAGCAAATTAGATCCCTAGAATGGACCCTATCTGGCCTAAATCAAATTGTTCTGAAAGTCTTAATGTTAAACTTGTTATTATGTGCCCTTTTGGATTCTCTCAAGGATCAGAGTCACTGGAGAGTCAGTCAGGTATTGTGGTTAAGGTGATGAGCTAGTGCTGGGAAGACGCAAGTTGAAGGTGAACTTCATCCATGATAATTAAGGGGGTGACTTCCAGATCTTTAAGGGGCGTATCTGTAAAGCCCTTAACAGTTACTGTACATTAAAAAGGTAGGAAAAACAGGAGTTTGTATTACAGAAATCTTGCCTACTGGTTATGTTTACTTTAACAACCCTTGCATCTCTTAAGTTACCTTAGGGCAAAGATTCCTTGACCCTTTTGTCTCTTCTTGATGCAACAGGAAATGAATTACCCATTTTCCTGATAAAGGAGGAATATCCAAAGTTAAAATATTCTGCAAAGCAACATCTTTCTCAAACTCTTGAAAGGTTCATTGTATGACAGAGGAGTCTTAAAAAGTGCCTTCAAAAGTTTCCAAAGACCATAAGGAATTTGCATGGAAAAGTGGCTTGAAACAAATCTTCCAATACATGAGATCTGGCCATACAGGGAAGCTTGAGATGACTTCACTAGATCTTTCAAGGGCCATTTATGATTAGGTTTGAGCACTCCCCATTAATACAAGTACAATTTAAGCAATACCTTGGAAATAGACAAGAAATTCTAATTGTTCCAATTGTCCTCGTTATAAGACCAGGGAATATTAATCAAACAAGGTACAATTTCCAAGAGAGGTAACTGAAAAAAGTAAATGGAGGGATGATATTTTGTAACATTTGATTTCCTAGCTCAAAATTGGACTTGAAAATGATGCTCATTTTGATGACAGCTTTGTTTTCTTCACTGGGTAAATGGATTTTACTTGGGCATAGTTTCATTGTCTAATTAGTTAAATTCATTGAGAATCCTAATCCCATTGGTACATTACCTTGTCCAAGAAAATGCTTCCATCTTTTAAGATCCATCCTGGGAGCTTGGATAGCCTTGGACTGTAGGAAAGTAAAAAACATTGTTTTAATCAGCACCCATTTTCCAAGATCTGCATATAAAACATTGATACTGTACACACTTCAAAATAATATTAAGTAAGCACTTAAGAATTTTTTTTTAAGAACTGAACTTAAGAACTGAAAAAGGCCATTCAAAAACAAAAAAACAATAAAACACCTGGGCCGGATGGGCTCCCGTCGGAAATATATAAAAAACTTCAAAATACCATAGAAGACAAATTATTAGAACTATGTAATGATACATTGCAAAATGGTAGGGTCCCAAAATCATGGGGGGAAGCCTACATTACCCTAATACCAAAGGAAGAGGCGGACAGTAGCAAGGTCCAAAATTATAGACCCATATCCCTGTTAAATGCAGATTACAAAATCTTTGTATCAATATTGGCGGAAAGACTAAAAATAATATTAAATCAAAGTATCCATTCGGATCAAAACGGCTTTCTCCCAAAAAGACATATTAGAAACAATACAAGAATAATAATGGACACCCTGGAATTCTATCAAACAAGATCCGAGAAACAACTCGCATTAATCTTTGTCGACGCTCAGAAAGCCTTTGATAACCTAGATTGGAACTTTCTAATCACTCAACTAAAAATGATGAAATTTGGCGATAAATTTATTAAGATTATAGAATCTATATATTCACGGCAATCTGCAAATATTATAGTCAATGGGGAACTAACGGAGAGGATACAAATTGGAAAGGGTGTTAGACAAGGGTGCCCGCTCTCCCCACTACTATTTATTACGTCTCTAGAGGTCCTTTTAAATCGGATAAGATCAAATCAGGAAATTAGGGGCCTGACCATAAAAAAAGAACAATATAAAGTACAGGCCTTCGCGGATGACATGGTCTTTATCGTGGAAGACCCCTTACTTTCAGGACCGAATTTGATGAAGGACATTGAGAACTTTGGGTGTGTGGCCGGTTTAAAAATAAACAAGGAAAAAACAAAAATGATTATAAAAAATTTCCCCAAAAACCAGATTGGAGAACTAGAGGAAACAATGGAATTAAAGGTAACTAAAAAAATTAAGTATTTAGGGATCTGGCTGTCTGCGAAGTGCTCTTCCATAAAAGAAGACAACTATGATAAGTTGTTACAGAATACCCAAAAGGACTTAAAAACCTGGTCAAAACTACAACTATCACTGATGGGAAGAGTCGCAGTAATTAAAATGAATGTTCTCCCAAAAATCCTCTACCTATTTCAAACGGCACCGGTTAAGCTAGGGGAAAAATTTTATAATGATTTGGACAAAATGATTCGTAACTTTATATGGAATGGTAAAAAGCCCAGAATAAAATATATATTCACCTGCAGGATAAAAGAACTCAAGGGGGAATGGGATTACCGGAATGGAAAACATATCATCAAGCAGCAACAACTATGTGGATAAAAGAATGGGTAATGTTAGCTAATAAAAGAATCTTAACAATAGAGGGCCACGACCTGCAATACGGGTGGCACAACTACTTATGGTGCGAGGGAAATAAAATCCACAACTATTTTAGTAGTCACCATTTAAGGGGGGTATTGATTAAGGACTGGCTCGAAATTAGAAGGAGATACTATACGCAACTACCTAAATGGATATCTCCGACGGAAGCCCTGATATACCCGAATTTGATAAACTTGGATAAAATTGTTACCTACCAACAGTTGCTAGACGACCAAAACAAACTAAACCCCAGGGAAAATTTGGCTGATAAGGGAATAAACATCGATTGGTGGCCATATCTTCAAATTCAAAACAAACATAAATTCGATCTAGCACAACCTGGCTTCCAGAACAAGAACCAGGAATTAGATAAAATTTTAATTGGACCAGATGAGAAATTAATTTCAAAAATATACAACTGCTTACTGATTCGAAAAACGGAAGCAGAAAGAGTAAAAGAAGTCATGGTAACCTGGGCCCAAAACATCGGCCACTCAATAGATCTAGACGACTGGGAAAGAGTCTGGGAATGGAATCTAAAATTGACAAAGTCGACGGCCTATAAAGAAAATATATATAAAATGTTCTACCGCTGGCATCTTCCACCGACAAGACTGGCGAAAATGTCTTCAAAAGTTTCAGCCATATGCTGGAAATGTAAAACGGTGCTGGGCACGTACTACCATATGTGGTGGACGTGTCCGGTAGCCAAAGCATATTGGAAGCAAATACTAGGATGGCTGAATGGAATCCTGTCAATTAAACTATGCTTTAAGCCGGAAACTTTCTTATTAGGAATAATAGATCAAAAAATTTGCAAATCTGACCAATACCTCCTAGTCCATATTCTGACAGCGTCAAGGATTGTTTACGCACAGTGCTGGAAGAGTGAAAATGCCCCTACCAACACTATGGTGATGAATAAAATTTTAGAACTAGCAGAAATGAACAGACTGACGATGCGAATTAATGACAAAGAAGACACAGACTTTTATACAGTCTGGGAGAAGCTATACAAATGGCTTGATGAGTCAGTGAAGACCTAGACATAAAAAGAGATAGCTAACTAACCTATCACGATTAAACCAATAACTCAAATGAACAATATACAACAACTGAGAGATAAACGAAAGGAGAAATGTATCAGGGGCGAGAACCCACCGTCGAGCAATTTTGTCACGCTACAATGCTGGGAAAACTTTAAAAAGCTGATAGGAAATTCGCTATAATTACCTGCATGAAATTAGTGATCAAACTTCATTTTAGATGAGGCGAGAAGACGTATAATCCTTGCCTCTTCAAGCAAGGAAAGGGAAAGAGAACCAGATTGTCCTCAGCAGAGGAAAATACGCAAATGTAACAAAGGTTAGAAGGGAGGGAAGGAGGATAGTAGGGAAGTCTGGATGGAGAGGAGAAAGGAGAGGAATAGGAAAGGCAGAAGAAGGGGGGAAGAAAGAGGAGGAAGAGAAAGAAGAGAAGGGAAAGAAGGTGGGAAGAAAGAAGGAGAGAAGAAAGAGAAGAAACTGGGGGAGGAAGGAGGGAGGGAAGAAGAGAGGGTAGTAAAGAGGGAAAGAGGGAGGGAAAGAAAGAGAGAAGGTGAGTTGAAAGGAAGGAGGGAAGGAGGGAGGAAAGGAGGGAGATTAAGAGAAAAGGAAGGAGGAGGGAAAGAGGCAGGGAAGGAGGGAAGGTATGTGTGAAGGAGGGGGGGAGCGAGGGAGGGAAAGGAGGGGGAAGGAAAGGAGAAAAGGAGAAAAGAAAGGAGGGAAGGCAGGGGAGAAGGAAGTAAGGGGGGAGGGAAGAAAAGAGGGAGGGAAAGATACCTAACCTTTGATGTTTATAATGATTTGATAGTATGGGAATAACTCGAAATGTAGTTATATTGTTTTGTTACAAGTTATGGATGTTGTATTTTCTTTTTACCAATAAAATCTATAATAAAAAAAAAAAAAACTATACGATGTTATCTTTTAATATTGTAAAGCTGCACAGGGTGTGGCAAAATGAGCAGGTAATAAATAAATGTTACAAGTAAAACAAACAAACAAACGAACAAATAAATTTGATGAAATAAAAAAAAAAAAGAATTTTTTTTGCTGTAACAGCAGCTTAACTAAAAGCTAAAGATTTACTTCAATGTTTTTCAAACTTGGCAAGTTTAAGATATGTGGACTTCAACTTCTAGTATCGTTTTAAGAGGACAAAACTTCAGAAGAAAGTAAGGTCATAAGTTAACTTAGAACTCTAAATTATGATTATGAACTGTTCCAAGCCTATTAACAATATTCTCCCAGTGTGGATACAAGTAATAAATAAAATGACCCCCACATTATCCTGGCATTTCACTGCATGCTAATAAATGGGGAGAAAAGTGACAGCAGAAACATAGTTCATGACAAAGGTAATTATCACTCTATTTATTACTAAACAACCCATGGTCCATTGGGTCATTCTTACCAAAAGAGAGAAACATAATGACCATGGGTGGATTGCTGTCTGATTTTTCTCATCATTTCATTGATGGGAACTTAGATAGAGTTCTTTGAGAACAGTTTTGTTAGGTAGATTAAATATATACATTCTTCCATAATTCTGTTTTATCATTGTGATTTTTTTTCTGAATTTTATCTACTTCCGCATTTAATAAACGTGACCCGTCAAAACCGCGCTCGACTAAGCCGCGCCTGATTAAACCGCGTCGCTGATGTCATCAACAGGGTGACAACAGCCAGCGTGGAGAAAGAAGGGCGCTTTAAATAGCGCTTTGAAAGCAAGCCGATTCAACTTAAGGTAAGGGTTAGGTTTAGAGTTAGGTTAAGGGTTAGGGTTAGGGTTAGGTTAAGGGTTAGGGTTAGGTTAAGGGTTAGGATTAGGTTTAGGGTTAGGTTAAGGGTTAGGTTTAGGGTTAGGTTTAGGATTAGGTTTAGGTGGGTTAGGTTTAGGTTTAGGGGTTAATTTTATGTTTAGCGTTTACAGCGTGCTTCTGTCTCCGCGCTGTTGTCGCCCTGTTGATGACGTCAGCTACGCGGTTTAGTCGAGCGCGGTTTATTCGAGCGCGGTTTATTCGAGCGCGGTTTTGTGGTGGAACCTTAATAAAAACTCAGAATGTCTTTCTTCTCCATCACTCAATTGTATCTTTTTCTTCCATTGAAACTTGTCAAAGGTTCTCTATAGATAGAATATGTTGATGCACAACTTATCCACATCAGTATCATTTCCTCTTTTTACAGCTGGTAGAAGTTGACAGATACCGCCATAGCAAAAGGTTAAAATTCCCCACCTACCCCATGTAATGTACTGTCCTACCACCAGGCATCGTTGTTGCTGCAATGTTGAGGAATACTATAGCAATAACAACATCTCCATCTCTCCTAAATTTAGTGAGGATCAAGTTAGTAACAAATGTCTTTCCTTTTCCTCCTGGTGCATCAATGAAAATTACTGGAGAAAGATTGATTTGCAAGCACTTTCACACTGTCATATACTGCTCTTTGCTCGTTATTCAATAGAGGCTCGCTGTGTAGTATAAATTCCTGCTGTTTGTCTCTGTTGCATTGCAATTCATGCAATAATTCCTGATTGACACTATTTTGATTAATTGTACTATTTGTGGGTTTGGGCAAGTTACATTCTTCAAAGGTTCTTCTCAATTTCCTAAGTTTTTCTTGGAAATACAGAAGAATTTTTTCATGATGCTTCTTATTGATCATGATAGTAGTATCATTAATATTTCTCTTCTCAATTTAGAGGAAATCTTCAGACACTGCACTCTTGAACTGATTCCACATTGCTGCGAATTGCTGATTTTACTGTTTGATTGCAAGATGACAAACAAATCTCTCATAGCTCCAGGGATTCTTGTTTTTTCAACCTCTTGCATAGTTTGTTGCCAATGACTATCAGCTTGCAACAATCCTCTCCCTGTCTGCAGACAACTCTGAATAATGGAAGGATATGTCCATTATGAGTCTTCGACGATTTGAGAAATAGTAGCCCCTTTATGTGATGAAGAAGCAACCTCAAGCAGTGGTCACCACTTGGTCGAGAAACAATATACACTCAACCGAGAACATTGGTTACAAAAATTCCAGATAACTCCACCAGTCTTTACCCCATCTTCCTTATTTCCCATCTTTAATTATTCCAAGTGTAGAACCTTGGAATATCCATTTAGTTCAGCATTTTTGCAAATGGATCATGTTTGCAAAGATCCATGAATTCTGTTAATGTGGTTCTTGCCTAATCCCTATTAAGTACACAGCAGTATTATCTCGAAAGAATAGTCAATGGTTTTATGGAAGATGCACTTGAAGGCAAACAATAGCCAGTTCCTGTGCATGAATCTGAAATCCAAATATTGATACAACAGCTTCAGAGGACCTAATGCACCTGCCTGTCAAGTGCTGTGTGATTTTTGTCTTCTCTGTTCAATGCGAAAACTGCCTGATTACTCCCCTTCCTGGTATACTTGATTTTGGATTAGATGGATTTGACAGATGAGCATATGAGCATACCATTGAGATGTCAATTGGACACCCTCAATAGTTGTGTATTCTGGAGTACCACCCATTGAGGAGTTTTAGCTCAACTCTGTCGTCCTGCTTGATGTACTTCAAATCCTCCTGTAGATAGGACATGAATCATCACTACACCTTGGACACCGATTGAATACCTGCTTACTGAATGTATCATTTTCCCAACATCCTGAATAACTGCTGCAAAACGGACTATGGATCATGTGCTTTAATAGCAATTGATGCAGCTCTGGATGTTCATTTAGGTTTGGTACTTTGGCTTGCACAAAAGTATCATAGCTGTCTTGGCTTGGATGCTTCATTAACCTATAGCAAAGAGTGCAAATGAGAGAAATCCTGCTTTTGGTATCCATACTAAGCACATAACCTATCTATCAAAGAGACCATGTGCTCCAGTGTGGTACTTCAGGAACAATTTTGTCTTCAAGCTGAATCCTTACAATTAAATCCAGCTAATCATTTGGCTGCTGATTTAAAAAAAATGCTGTGTATTTCTGGCCAGTTTGAACCGCATGTCACTGTAATGAAAAATGAAGTATTGCATACTTCCGTATAAACATCATGGCATCTTGACATCATTTCATCATCTATCTTGGTCCTCCCAACAAATGTTACAGAGAGGATGATGCGTCTTCTGATGTTTCTAAAATCATCATCATTATTCAATCAGTCAATCAGACTGCTGTACGTTGCTTGATTCATTTGGATGTAAGTCAGCCTCATGCTTTCAATCTCAGCAGTCATGTCAACCACGTATTGTTGTAATAGACATCCTCCTCTTAGAAGGTTATTAAACTCATTCTCATGGTTCATTATTCAATATGCATAGTAATGCATCACCGTTAGTTTCTTGTTGTTTATCGTTTGAAGTTGATGATGCCAGCCATCCTCTCCAAGAGGAAACAAAAATATGTATTGAAAGCTGTCATGGGAGAGATGGGACTCCGAAATTATTTACAAGCCACCTTCTTGTTCTTTCAACATAAATGTACAGGGCGGGATATGTTTCCCCAGAGGGCTATGGCAGGAGTAGTCTACCTGATCTCCAGGAGCTAATGGCAGGACTGGTCTCCCCAACCTTTGTGGAGGGCTAAGATAGGATCACTCTACTGAAGCTCAAGGCAGGCAGCTTGGCAGTGCTGAAATACCGAAGCAGCCACAAATCTGCCAAATTTCAATCCCATGGGAGTCATAATGCTAATGCTTCCTGACATACAGTCATTATTTTATTCATTTTAACTTTGTTGTAGTCATTTTTGTACTACAGGCAAAATTTCATAGGGTAGGCAAAAATGTCATGGGAAATATAATAGGAATAGCAGCAAAGCTCTTTATTTTTGAAAAGCAGACTATACATTTGGGAAGAAAATGTGTCCTTCACATCATGAGTAAATGGATTACCCTGCAGTTGAAAAATGCAAGAAGATGGGCAGGGACTAAGGTGGCTGAAGTCAACTTCAAACCGAACCTGGCAGAAGCCATTTTGTTGGTTCTAAGTTGCCACACAGTATTGGGGCGGGGGGGGGGGGAGAGACTGGAATGCACTCCGAGACAAAACACTGGTCTATCTCCTGGGAACCAAGGTCATCTCCACAGATGTCAGATGGAATGGAGGGGAGTGCCTAGGGAGCCTGCCAATGAACCTAATTGCACAATGTGACCTGTGATACTTGTAGAGGGGATCATTTTCACAATTTTTTTGTGTGAAAAAGGGGTTGTTTTTTGTCAGCAAAAAAGGGCATGGATAGCCTTTAGGAAGCTTATAGAGTGCTGCTGGGAGTGGGGTGGGGCAAACAATGGGCTGTTTTCCGCTCATTTCTGCCCTCTCAAGCCCCCAGGAAGTCTCTGAAAACCTTTTAAGGGCAGAGTTTCGGGAGGCAAAAATGCTGTATTCAGTGTATAAGACGCACCCAGGTTTTCAGCCTCTTTTTTGAGGGAAAAAGGTCCGTCTTATACTCTGAAAAATATGGTATGTGCCTTGAGTTCCTCAACAAACATAGGACATAGATACATGTTAATGTTTGTGTGCCAGAAATGGAGCATACAAATGTCGCAATAAACATATCCAGCCCTTCCTTCCTTCCATCCTCTTTTTCTCTTATCTCTCTTTCTTTCAATATTTATATATTTTCCTTAACATACATTAATATTTTATGTATAGCGTAATGTCTGGGTGTATTTGTTTACCATAATAGTATATAATAAAATAATATATTAAACATAAACCATACATAATAGTATTTTTCCAATTTCCAATTTCTATTATCCAACAATTGATAATACCTGCTGGTATTCAGCAGGTTCTGACCAGTTCTGGACAACCGGCAACGGAAATTTTGAGTGGTTTGGAGAACCGGTAAATACCGCCTCTGACTGGCCCTGCTATCTATTCTCTGCCTCCCAAGTCCCAGCTGATCGGGAGGGAATGGAGATTTTACAGTATCCTTCCCCTGCCATGCCCACCAAGCCACACCCACAGAACCTGTAGCAAAAATGTTTGAATCCCACCCCTGGTTAAAACCGCACTTTTAAATGATATTTGGAAGCCTACCCTGGTAGCCAGTGTAGAGCTATCAATCATGGAATGTAACATTAATATAATAAGATAATGGTAGATCTCATCCACCAATATGCGGGCTGCTACATTTTGTATCAACTGCAAAAGGCACAGTAAATAAAAAAAGCAAATTGCAGTACTGCATTGTGTTCTAGAGGTGATGACAGAAGGATTCACTGCCACCGGGGCCTCTCCTTCCAGGAAGGGCCATAGCTAGCACATCAATCAAAGCTGGGTAACACTCCACTAGCCATGCCCTCCACCTCATCGTTTCTGTGAGTCTGGGAGAAAACCAATGTGCAGACCTGCTGTTTAAAGGGAGCACAACTCTTTAACACAGCATAAAGTGAGCCAGATGATTTCCGGAAAACAATGGCAAGTCTGCCTTAACAGGGTTCAACTTCACCCAATTTCTTCCCATCCATCTCCTCGCAGCTTCCAAGAAGCAGGTCAAGACTCCAACTGCATATTCAGCTCAGACCAGGTTGGATCTGGATACGACCTATGCAACAAGATACCTCAGCCCCTAATGACAGATGACCTCTCCCCGTAGCTTCAGGTATGCGTTAAAGAAGAGAGGAGAGAGAATTGCACTCCATTATGCAGCACAAGTAAGCAATAGATTCATTTCTCTTCTGCCACTATAAACCAGTAACCTCCCCCTCCAAAGCAATGTAGAATGATATCACAACTGACGATATTAAAAATGGTCCAAAAGAAGCTGGAAGGGTTGCATCTATGGGGTTAATGCACTAAAAGATCTGAACAGAGCCTCTCTGTTGCTTGTTCATGTTCTTACTACAAAAAAGGCCTAGCCATAAAGGACAAAAAAATCCAGAAAAAAATTCCTGAGAGAAATAAAAAGTTTGGTTGTACTGTTGGTCTTGAGTTAATTACTCGCCTAAAACTAGTCCATGATGCATGGCTGATGTGAGAAGACTGAAGGGCTACTTCCAGATTTTCTGTCTTGGGACAAGGAATGGGATACATTATATTGATATTGTTGGAACGCAGTGGCTCAGTGGCTAAGATGCTGAGCTTGTCAATCAGAAGGTCAGCAGTTCGAATCCCTAGCGCTGCGTAACTGACTACGCTCCTGTTACTTGTCCCAGCTTCTGCCAACCTAGCAGTTTGAAAGCATGTAAAAAATGCGAGTAGAAAAAATAGGGACCATCTTTGGTGGAGAGGTAACAGCGCTCCGTACACCTTCTGCGTTTATTCATGCTGGCCACATGACCACGGAGATGCCTTCGGACAGCGCTGGCTCCTCGGCTTAGAAACGATGAGCACTGCCCCCTAAAGCAGGAAATGACTAGCATGCATGTGCAGGGGAATCTTTACCCTACATTGTATGCATTGTATGCAATGTATGCAGCTGTGACCAGGGGGGCATTTGCCCAGGTTCGCCTGGTGCGCCAGTTGCGGCCCTACCTGAATCGGGAGGCCCTCACAACAGTCACTCGAGCCCTTGTGATCTCCAGGCTGGAATACTGTAATGTGCTCTACATGGGGCTGCCCTTGAAGAGCACCCGGAGACTTCAGCTAGTCCAGAATGCGGCCGCGCGAGTGATCGTGGGCGCACCACGGTTTGCCCACATAACACCGATCCTCCGTGAGCTGCACTGGCTACCTGTCGATCTCCGGGTGCACTTCAAGGTCCTACTCACCACCTATAAAGCGCTCCATGGTAGTGGATCTGGCTATTTGAGAGACCGCCTTCTGCCAATTACCTCCCTGCGTCCCATCAGATCGCATAGAGTTGGCCTCCTCCGTATTCTATCCGCCAGTCAGTGCCGACTGGCGACTACTCAGAGGAGAGCCTTCTCTGTTGCGGCTCCGACGCTATGGAATAATCTCCCCGTGGAGATCCGTACCCTCACCACCGTCCAGGCCTTCCGCACTGCCCTCAAGATCTGGCTAGCCCGTCAGGCCTGGGGATAAGTTTTACTTTCGCCCCTCCCGAATGTTGAGTGAATGTTGTGTTTTACTGTTTAATTTATTCTTGTTCACATTTCTTTTTGTATTTGTCCTACACTCCCCTTCCCCTTTTATTGTAAGCCGCCCTGAGTCCCCTCAGGGAAAAGGGCGGCCTATAAATGTACAATAAATACCAAAAAATACCAAATACATAGGATAAAATATAAAATTATACATTATATTATATAGATACTACCATGCTTCCCCAAAATTATGACATGTCGTGATAATAGGACCATGCCATACTTTTCCTGTGGGCAAAAATATACACCCTCACCCAATAATAAGCCCCTTGGACAACCCCCCCCCCTTCTAGCCAGGCAGAGCACCACTCACCAACCTAACGATATCCCAAAGGCGCAAAGCTGCAGGAGCTGGGGGATGGGGAGGCAAAAGCGCTCACATTACTTGACGTCTTTGGGATACTGCTAGGTTGGTGGGTGGCGCTGTTTCCAGCTGGAGCATGGGGTTGCCAGGCAGCTGCTCTCACAAGCAGCCTCCCGGCAACACTCCTTTCCAGCCTGGCAGAGTGCCACTCACCGACCCAGTAATATCCCAAAGGCGCTAAGTTGCGTGGAGCTCTGCCCGGCTGGAAAGAGAGGTTGCGCGAGCACTTGTTCTGCCTCCAGCTCGTATGGCTCCCAGCCTCAATATGTCCAGCTCTCCCTGCAGGGCCGGGCCAGGGTGCCGTGGCCCTGCTGCCGCCGCCGTGGTCCTGCTGCTGTGGCCCTGCTGCCGCCGCCATGCTCCAAGCATAACCGGCTTCCAAACTCCAGAGATCTGCTGCCGAATCTTCCGGCAGCGGCTGCTCTGGGACTACGCTCTATGGTTGTGGGCTGGCTGCAGGAAGACTCTCTGTCCCACCAGAGTCTCTCAACAGCCAGCCCACAATCATAGAGCAGAGTCCCAGAGCAGCTGCTGCCGGAAGATTCGACAGCAGATCTCTGGAGTTTGGAAGCCGGTTATGCTTGGAGCATGGCGGCGGCAGCAGGGCCACGGCAGCAGGACCACGGCGGCGGCGGCAGGGCCACGGCACCCTGGCCCGGCCCTGCAGGGAGAGCTGGGCATATTGAGGCTGGGAGCCATGCGAGCTGGAGGCAGAACAAGTGCTCGTGCAACCTCTCTTTCCAGCCGGGCAGAGCTCCACGCAGCTTAGCGCCTTTGGGATATTACTGGGTCGGTGAGTGGCACTCTGCCTGGCTAGAAAGGGGTGTTGCCGGGCAGCTGCTCATGAGCGTGGTCACCTCATGGCGGCTTTGTTGCGCTGCTGTGACAGCACAACACAGCCGTTTGCTCGAGGCTGTGCCCAGCTCTTCGGGCGCCTGCTCGCAAGAGAGCAGCCACCTGGCAACCCCAACCATTAAGTCCCCCCGATAATAAGCCCCAAGGAAAATTTGGGGGGTTCAAAAGAAAGTACAACCCTGTCTTATTTTCGGGGAAACACAGTATACCATATTTTTACAAAGAGGAGATTTTTTAAAAGACAGAAGTATGTTTAAAGGCTTGGTTCAAGAATTTCATGTTCCATATTTATAAGTACAAGGTGTTCCCAACTGATTAGGATATGCAAATGAGCAGTGGAAAAGAGCCACATTTGCTATGATATTGAGGCTCTTTACCAGAAGCTATCAAAATAAAACAATTCTCACTGATGGACTGCTGACATTATAATGAAATGATTGATTAATTCCAAATAGTTCAACCTCTCTCATAAATAAAACAAGCAGCTGTGTGATTGATTGACTGATTATGTGCCATTAAGTCAATGTTGACTCTTAGTTACTAACATAGATAAATTTTCTCCACTACGTTCTGTGCTTCAGGTCTTCCAAGTTGCTATGCAGCTTCTCTCAATCAAGAAAGGTTAACGGTCTCCCTGGAAAAACTGGGCTTCCACTTATTTGTATTTCAAGTAAGCTTGTGGGCTTAATTCAAAGTGGTCATTATCTTTAAAGTCCTTTAAACTGCAGTATTGGGATACATTAGAATTAAATCTTCCCATCTGGACCAGTTATTTAGGGAAGGCCTATTGAGAATACTACCCCTCTGTCAGCTTCTGCCTTGCTGTTGCTTCAGCTGCCATGAAACGGGAAGGGGGGGGCTTGTATTTGGGAGGGGTTAATTGATGTGCTGGAGGAATGTTCTAGGATGTACCAGTCGTTGGGATTGCGCATGCGTATGTGTTTCCCGCCTGCATCAACGGCCTCGACATTCCATCGTCCGGCCTGTCTTTTTGAAGTTATCTCACACCTGACATTTGAAGGACTTATGATTGGACTGGAGCTTTGATCCTAAGGGGGGGGGAACGGGCTATTCTATATATCAATTGCTTTCGCGCCATATTAATCAGACTTTGCTTTGCTACTGCTCACTTACCATTTATAATTAGTAAAAGTACTTTTGATTTCCAACCCATGGAATCTCTTAGTCTTCTTTCCTAATTATGTAATGGAGTGGGGCTTGACAAGAAGCAAAGTCTGAAAATAAAACCCCTTTCCAGGAGATTTACATCTACCGAGAAGGGAAATAATGTCTTCTCCGAGCAGAGAGGAGGAGGGGGCCGTTGGAGGGGCGGATTCCAGTGAACTAGGACCTCCCGACCTTTCTTTACACGAGCCCAGCCCGCCTGACCGATCCTTGCACGAAGATTTATTTCAACTGCAAATTTCCAGCCAGCCTGAACCTTCCCCCCCACCCCGATGGTCAACTTCGGTGGGACAAAGAGAGACAGAGACAAGCTGGAATGCTGGACTCACCCAAAGACCACCCCGACAAACTTCGCTGGAGCTGGGTGCCGTGAGAAAACCCCAGACGAGTGAGTTCCCTGACTATTGGAGCCAAAGGTACTTTGAGGAAAGAAGGGGGGGCGATGAAGGAGAATGGAGAAGCTACCAGCACCAGGGGCCCATGAGAAAACCCCAGAGGAGTGAATTACCTGATTATTGGGGTCAAACATATTTGGGGGAGAGAAGGGGGGAGGAGGAAAGAGACTGGAGAAATTGGCAACGTTACCCACGCCCGACATCTCCCCCTCCCCCTCGGCCTGCTTCGCCCCCTGCGGCTAGAGGTGTTGCTGATCAAGGAGGCCCTCCCCCCCGAAGACATCGGATGGCTAAAATCCCTCCCTTGCCTGTACGTTATAATGGTGGTTCTGCTAGCCTGCCCTCGTTTCTTATGCAGGTGTTTAACTACATGGAGATTTATGGCCGGGACTTTGAAACTGACACCATGAGAGTCAGGATGATTCTTTTGTCCTTAGATGGTGAGGCGGCTACATGGTCAACTGCGTTGCATATGTCTGCCTCTCCCCTCTTGGGGAATTTCAACCGCTTTATGGAGGCTTTCCGCCAACGTTTTGATGACCCGTTAACTGAGAAGCGGAACAAATTGAAGTTTTTAACCTTTGAACAAGACGATAAACCTGTCGCCCAATACATCCAGGAATTTCAGTGTCTTTCCCAATACATGAGAGGTTGGGGGGAGGACGCCCTTCTGGACAGATTTGCTGAAGGACTGAATGAAGACATTTATCAGCAATGTGTCAATCGTAACCTGCCGAGACGTTTAATCACTTGGTTTGAGCATGCAGTGGACGCTGAACTCGACTTAACCCGTCTCCGTTATGCTAAAGAGGAAAGAAGGAAGCGGAAAGAGAGGGCTGCCAAATCCCTCCCCCCTCCAACCACTCAATCGCTCTTCAAACGACGAGGTGAAGCAAGGGGGCCCCCTTCTGGCTTCTCCAGGCCTGTAACATGCTTTCGCTGTGGCAAACTCGGGCACATCGCCCCCGAATGTCGTGCTAAATTACCCCTCTCTGCCCAACCCCCTCCCAAACGTGAGGAAAAGTCTGCCAGAGGCCCTGAAAAGAAGAAGAAGGAGACAGCTTTCGCTGGGGAATCCAACCCCCCTCCGTTTGCCCAGCCATTAGAGGGAGACGCGGACGCTAACTCCTCTTCTTCGGAGGACTCCGATGACGACACATCGCCTCACTGGGTGAGTTCAAACAAGGGGCCCCTGCTAATCCCTATTGAATTAAAAGTTCCTCCTGAGGGGATACCTGCCACCCTCTTGGCTTTACTTGATTCCGGCTGTTCCCGGTCCATGATCAATCCAGCCATGGTGGAGAAATTAGGCCTCAAATTGCGCACTTTGAAAACCCCAATTGTATTTTGCCAAATAGAAGGCTCCATTGCGGGGGGGGGGGGGCGCCCATTTTTTTACGGAGCCTTTGGAAATGAGGATGGGTACCCATACTGAATTAATCTCTTTTGTGGTCGCACCGGGCATGGACAGGCCACTCATTTTGGGCATCCCATGGCTTCGAAAGTGGAACCCTCACATAAATTGGCGGACAGGCCGCTTACGCGTTCGCTCGAAGGTGCCTCCAGTGGGGGAGGGCTCTCCGGACCAACCTGCCGTCACTGACATTCCTGAAGTAGCCGCTAGAGGGCAGGAGAGGATTGCAGGAGAGGAGAAAATTCCGAAAGAATATCTGGATCTTAAGGAAGTCTTCAGCGAACAATCTTCGGACATTCTGCCCCCCCACAGGCCTACTGATTGCTCCATAGACATTTTACCCGGGGTTAAGCTCCCTAAACCCCGGATTTACTCCATGTCGCCCAGGGAAATGGAGGAGATGCGTTCTTTCATTGACAAAAATTTGAAACGTGGTTTCATTGAACCAGCCCGACCCAAAGTGGCTGCCCCTGTACTGTTTCGTGAAAAGAAAGATGGTTCTCTTCGCTTATGCTGTGACTTTAGAAACCTTAACGCGGTCTCTTCTCAGAACCTCTACCCACTCCCATTGATGAAAGACTTGTTGGCGCAACTAGGGAAGGGCCGCATCTTCACAAAATTGGACCTGCGAGAAGCTTACTATAGGATACGCATTAAGGAAGGGGACGAATGGAAGACTGCTTTCAACTGCCCTCTTGGTTGTTTCCAGTTTCGGGTTATGCCTTTTGGCCTCCAGGGGGCTCCTGCTGTGTTCATGCAATTTATTAATGAGGTCTTGCACGATCATCTGTACAAGGGCGTTATCGTATACCTGGACGATATCCTCATTTATACCCGCAGTTACGACCACCACGTCAATCTGGTACGCACTGTTTTGAAAAAACTCCGTGCCGCTGACCTTTATGCCAAATTGTCTAAGTGTGAGTTTCACCAAACTAAAATTGACTATCTGGGCTACCGCATCTCCCCTGATGGCATTGAAATGGACCCTGAAAAGGTGAAGGCGGTCACTGAATGGGATGCGCCCAGAACTCGTAAGCAATTGCAAAAATTTTTGGGGTTCGCCAATTTCTACCGTCAATTCATTCCCTCTTTTGCTAACATTGCTCTCCCTATTACTAATTTGCTCAAGACGAAAGGCGACTCGAAGCCTAAACCCAATAAGCCTTTGGACTGGAACATGGAATGCCAGGCGGCATTCGAGAAGCTTAAACGCCTTTTTGCCGCTGAACCAGTTCTTAAGCACCCTGATCTCGACCAGCCTTTCGTCGTCCAGGCTGATGCCAGTGATGTCGCCGTAGGGGCCGTTCTGTTGCAAGCTAACGACCAAGGTAACTTGCAGCCTTGCGCATACACTTCCCGTAAACTCACTGACACGGAGCGGCGTTGGGCAGTTTGGGAGAAGGAGGCTTTTGCGGTCCGTTGGGCCCTCGCGACTTGGCGCCATTTCCTGGAAGGCGCTAAACACCCATTTGAGGTTTGGACTGACCACAAGAACTTGGAAGCGTTGCGAACGCCTCGTCGTCTCTCCCCCAAACAGATGCGATGGGCCCAATATTTCAACCGTTTCAATTTCACTCTAAAGTATATCCCGGGTGGGAAGAACTTCATGGCAGATGCTTTGTCCCGATTACCTCAATATAATTGCTCTAAACTGAGTATCGTCCAACCGCTCCTGGCAGCTCCGGTACTCACACGTCAACAGACCCACGCTCAGAAGGAAGTGCCTCAAGATCTACTTTCTGACCTTAAAAAAGCTCTTCCTCAAGACGACTGGTTTCTGAACCATCGGGATGAGTGCACCATGAGGGACGATCTACCGTGGATTGGTGCTAAATTATACGTCCCCGCTTCCCTACGACTTGTCGTCCTTCGTCGCGCTCATGACTCCAGATTGGCGGGTCATTTTGGTTTCGTAAAAACTTTGCACCTCGTGAAGAGACAGTTCTGGTGGCCCTCTTTAAAAAAGGACATTGAACTTTATGTGGCCAGTTGCCCTGTTTGCGCTACCGCCAAAAAACCGCCGGGGAAACCGCAGGGGCTTCTCCAGTCCGTCGCTCGCCCGGTTGCCCCTTGGAAGGAGATTTCTATGGACTTTATTGTTGAGCTTCCCGAGAGCCAGGGGCATACCGTCATCTGGGTGGTCACTGATTTGTTTTCCAAGCAAGTTCATTTCGTGCCTTGTCACAAAATTCCTTCCGCCAAGGCATTGGCTAAACTGTTCCTTTCCCACATCTACCGTTTACATGGGGTTCCCGACCGTATTATCTCCGATCGTGGGGTCCAATTCACATCTACTTTTTGGAAGGAGTTTCTCAAACGCATTGGCTCCGCCCAGGGCCTTAGCTCCGCCTACCATCCTCAGACTAATGGCGGCTGTGAACGTACTAATTCCGTCCTTGAACAATATTTACGTTGTTTCATCAATTATCAACAGGACGATTGGGTTGACTTGTTACCACATGCTGAGGTGGCCTATAACAACTCGGTTCACTCCAGCACGGGGTTTACCCCTTTTCGGGTCGTTTACGGCCAGGATTTTGTTCCTATTCCCGAATTGCCTACGGCCCAGCCTCAGGTTCCTTCAGTTGCGGACTGGAGTGAGCGTCTCAGTCGCATTTGGCCTCTGACTCTTTCCACTTTGGACGCTGCCCATAAATCCCATAAGAAGCAAGCCGATAGGAAACGCTCTCAGCCCTATGAATACCACATTGGGGATTTGGTGTATTTGTCCACAAAATTCTTGCACACTACACAGAAATCAAAGAAATTGGGACCCAAGTATGTTGGCCCTTGCCCTATTGTGAAAGTCATCAATCCTGTTTCTGTTCGTTTACAATTGCCCAAACATCTCAATCGAATCCACCCAGTGTTCCACATCAACCTCATCAAGCCGGTTCGGGTGTCCCACTTACGGGCCCCGGATGACCCTCCGCCTGCTCCGTTGCTGATTGATGGGGAACGTCATTTTGAAGTTCGTGAAATTCTTGATTCCCGCAGGCACCGTAATCGCATCCAATATCTGGTGGCTTGGAAACACTTCCCCCCATCCCACACGGAATGGGTTGATAAATCCCACGTTCGTGCTCCCCGCCTGCTACAGAAATTTTATGCTTCGTATCCCGACAAGCCTTGACTTTTCTCCCCTCCCTCTTCTTTTTGTGTTTTGTCGTTTGTCTCTTTTGTTTGTTTTTCTTCCAGGCCTGACAGCCTTTTTTCCGGGGGACGGCCAGATGTCAGCTTCTGCCTTGCTGTTGCTTCAGCTGCCATGAAACGGGAAGGGGGGGGCTTGTATTTGGGAGGGGTTAATTGATGTGCTGGAGGAATGTTCTAGGATGTACCAGTCGTTGGGATTGCGCATGCGTATGTGTTTCCCGCCTGCATCAACGGCCTCGACATTCCATCGTCCGGCCTGTCTTTTTGAAGTTATCTCACACCTGACATTTGAAGGACTTATGATTGGACTGGAGCTTTGATCCTAAGGGGGGGGGGGAACGGGCTATTCTATATATCAATTGCTTTCGCGCCATATTAATCAGACTTTGCTTTGCTACTGCTCACTTACCATTTATAATTAGTAAAAGTACTTTTGATTTCCAACCCATGGAATCTCTTAGTCTTCTTTCCTAATTATGTAATGGAGTGGGGCTTGACACCCTCATTAGAACCAAGGGAAGAGGTATTATGTCTTCTCCATGGCACCCTTTGGAATATTCTCCCCACAAAGATATGGGGAGCTCCTACCATTCTTGCATTTTATAAAAACTATGGTACATTCAGCTCTAGGTGATTTGATTGAAAATATCTATTGTAAATATTTTGATCATCGGAATTACATATATATTTTTTGCTTTGCTTTTGTAATTACTGTAATCTCTGATTTTATTGGTGCTGTGTGCCATCAAGAGTTCTTCAGGAGTAAGAATGGGTACAAATATTGTTTGATTGACAATTAAGAAAAATAAATCAAACATACACAATAATAAATTATTGATCATTGTTAATTTTAATTGAATTTTCTTAAAAATGTCATTGTTAATTCTAATTGGGTTTGTTTGGGATATTCTATTTACGGTAATTCTTTTTAACTTTTGTAATATGTTTTTTTTAATGTTGTACGCCGCCCTGAGTCCTTGGGAGAAGGGCGGCATATAAATCTAATAAACCAACCAACCAACCAAGTCTAGGATGGGGATAGCCGGCATCATAATACCACGTGGTATTTTTGCAAAATATTGTGAAAGAGGTATTGTAGAAGAACACAAACTTCATATGCGTTACCAGTGTATTTTGGCTGCAGAAACATAATGCTCTTTTAGAAAGCAGAAATAAAATTACAGTTTCCAAATCATGGGAAGTAACTGTTTCACTATATTCTACATATGTCAAACCCAGCCTTGAGTATTGTGTCAAGCTTTGGGCACAACATTTTAAAGAACATATAGAAAACTGGAACTGACACGGATAAGGGCAATGACGATGATTTAGAGAACTGCAAGTCTTACGTGGAGCGATTGATGACTAGGGAAAGATATGAGAATCAGTGTGAGACAAAGGTTTAAGGCGTTGGACCAGATCTGAAGAAACCCAAGCTCATGTCCATCTTCAGCCAAGGAAGCTCATTAAATGACTTTGTGGGGGATCAAATTGGAGTAGGGAGTGCTGTGTAGGTCATCTTGGGATCTTAGGGGAAAGTCAGAATTTAAATCCAACAGTAATAAAAATAAGAAATAAACATGACAGCCCTTTTTTAAATCCCTGAAAGAGTGTTACATAGGTCAAGATGAAAGTTCGTACCAGAAGGCAGAACACATTCAGCTCAATATAAAGCGCATAACTGCTAACGGTAAATTTTAATGTCTCGAGAATAAAAGCTATTTGATAGTGGAACCAATAATGTACTCTTGCATACAGAGTGAGTCCTGAGGAACAGATGATAGTGACAGAGGAGCAAAGGAGCAGTTTCAAATGCTTTAAGTTTTAGACTTCAAGAAAAATTTGGGGACAAACCAGTAACATTCATAAGATAAGATATGGTAACTTTTTGATCAAGCTTCATAACCCTCTTAGCATAGTGCTGCATTCTTTTTTTTTCTTTTTGATAGGTAGCCAAGGAATTCAGTAATAGAGGCTATGATTCAAGGAGGTCAAATGGAGGCTGGTGTATCTATTGGCTTGAGCTGGAAAGTATATTTGGAATTACAGATCACAAGCATTTTCGTAAGAATGCTGCCATGAAGGGATTCTACTCTTACAACCCTTATATGAGCAGACAAGCAAGCGTTTTGCCTGTATTGTCTCCTCCAATCCTCTCTCCAGGCCACGATCCATTAATCTTGGCAGATGGGTGCATTTCCAAGCAAGGCACTGAACTGCAGTCACTTACCACGTTTATTTTTTTAGGATATCTGGTGAGCCTTGGAGGCATCCTTTAAAGAGCATCAGAGAAAAAAATTGGGTTGCATCCTTTAAAATAAAGAGGATGCTAGACGTTTGAGTCACAGCAATAAAAGAATATTTTCTTTAAAAGTCAGATGGGGAAGGAAAGCTAGCTGAAGGATGTAGATATTTGGGTGTCGATGGGTAGTATAGCACGTTGCCTATTTATAAAAACTGTATCTCTTACTTCTTCTCTGTTAGAGGCCACTTGTTGTGATCCGCTGGCAGTCTGTGGAGCTGGCAGCAGAGTCGGACAGTGAGGAGGTTGGGTAGGAACATGGGCCAGTCCTGGAGCCTGGGGAAGGCTCGGATGAGGGCTCTGTGTCTGAGGTGGAGAGGGGCAGAGCCATCTGCGAGTTATGTGCTGCCTCTGGAGCCTCTGACATCAGCAAGGCAGAGGAACAGGGGGAGCCTGTTCCCAGTGCGCACATGTGCAGAGCTGCTAGAAGGCAAGAACAGTTAAGACAAAAGGAGTAACTTGGGAGTAAGGCTTGGTGATGATTGGTCCCTCCCATAAGATGTAAAAGAGGAGCAAATGGACAGGAACCTTTGCAGGAAGCAACTTTTGTTCGTTCTGGTTGGTTTAAACCCTGAAGCTCTGTTTGGCCTTGCAAAACTAATTGGCAATTAGGTCTTTGGCAGTGTTTCAAGGGAGATAAAGGGTGGGTGCTTAAAACCCTTACCCTGAAAGACTGTGGCAGACTTCTATCGGATTCTTTACAAACTGTTTGTGACTCATTACTGGCTGTGAATGAACATAATTCACAGCCATTTAAATAAAAAAGGGGGAGGGGTTGGGACTAAATGTGTGATTTTTACTGTCGCAGGAAGCTTAGGTCAGAACACCACTAGAGGTTGGACAGCCATTTCTCCAGAATGTTATAGGGTCTCCTATTTGGCCAAAGGGATGGATTAGAAGACCTCCAAGTTCCCTTCCTTACTCTGTTATTCTGTATTCTGTTAAGACAAAGATCCATTTAGATCAGTGTTTCTCAACCTTGGCAACTTGAAGATGTCTGGACTGGGGAATTTGCTGGCTGGGGAATTCTGGGAGTTGAAGTCCGGACATCTTCAAGTTGCCAAGGTTGAGAAACACTGATTTAGATGATGTCTCCTTAATGAAAATGTCTTCTAAGGCTGGGCAAAACTTTACATTTAAAAGGAACACAAGGGGGCGCAAATATAACATCTGTCTGCAACTCCTGAAGCAGCTGCATCTCTTCCTATGATCACGCCTTGCATAGATGCTGAGCTATTCCACCAGAAGATGTGTTGGCAGATCGATGCTGTATGTGCCTCCACCCACTATTTTGCCTTTAAATCCATAATTCTGCATAGATCTAGAGCCTTCTATTTGGCCTCTAGCACCAGAGTGACATGCATTTTTCTTGCTTTTTGTAATATGTAGCAGCAAAAGATCTCCAGACTCGGAATTGTTAAGAAACTTTCCTTCTCCCACAACAAACAACCAACAACACAGGTGGTTAATGCCAGACGTATATTTCTCCCCGGTTAACCAGGGAGAAATATACTTCTGGCATGCTTATACTTTACATTTACCTCTCTCATTTGTCTCTCCTTGCATGAAGAAACCAGAGAGAGGACAGTTCTGTGACCTCACTTGTGCTGAGCTGCTGCTGCAATATTTTAGCGAAGCTTAGAATAAATTATCTGGAAACCAAATCGATAAATCCATAAAATGCTTTCCATCTACTGAGCCAAATGATGTTATTTTGATAAAGGGAATGTTTAAGTGGACAAACTCTTTATGCTATCAGATGCTGCTGCATGTTCATTTCAAACTCCTTTCCTGTAACACACCCCAGGCCTTCTGCAACAATGCTTCACTCCTGCATTAAATTAATCCCTTCTCCCCCTAAAAGTGAATCAAAACTGGAGTGTGGGAAAACACAAGAGTGACACACAAGAGTGCAGTGTACCTCTGGGCCAAAGGCAGCGGGAGAAAGTTGAGAGCTGAGGTCATATCGAGCCCACAGTCCAACATGATGGTGGTAGATTTGAACTTGAGTACGTTGCATGGTAAAGTCGGATGCCCAGACAAGCAGTACTAAAAAAAAAAAAAATCAGATTAAATATCTAGCTTTAGGAAAAGATAACAGTACACTCAGAAGACAGGAAGAGACTTGATACTATCTAAGAATCCTTACCATGTTTAAATACCATTTTAATATTTTAATACTATTTAAAGATTACTAGGTGATAATAATTCTTAACCCCTTCCTTTGGATACATACAAAAATAATTTTACTATTGTGCAGTATTTCTCGGCACCTACTGACTTTGGTTCACTCCTGTTTGAGATGAGAGAAGCAACCTAGGATGAAGAAGAAATTTCCTGACAGTTAGAACAATTAATCAGTGGAACAACTTGCCTCTTGAAGTTGTGAAAACTCCAATACTGGAAGTTTTTAAGATGTTGCATAACAATTTATCTGAAGTGGTGTAGGGTTTCCTGGCTAAACAGGGGGTTGGACTAGAAGACCCTTTCAATTCTGTTATTCCCGTTCTGTTATTTCTCTTGGTTTGTGGCTATTTATGCCTACCAGAGTATAAGTAAGATTTCCTCAATTAATATTCATCAAGCTGTGCTTTCACTGAACAGCAAGAGGCCATTGAAATGTAGAATGCATTCTGACTACAATTGTATTTGTGGCAGCAAAATGCTGTGATGGTTTGAAATGAACATTTTACCATCCAGTTTCTGAATAGGAATGGAACTCAGTCCATTTTTATGGTATTACATGCTAAAATAGAAAAAGATCATTCGAAAAGATCCAGGGATATAGAGAAGCAGATTTGCCAGCTGCTATGATGCAGAAGCAGTGAAATTTGAGATATGTTGCCCTCAAAATTGAGCAGCTCCTGTTGCTTAAACTTTCAGCTGGAGAAAAAGGTCAGGAAACAAGATCAAGAATCTTGATCTTTCATTGAATGTTTCCAATATCTGTCCACACTTGTACTTGGAGACATGGACAAGAAAGAGGAAAGGGCACAGAGCCATTAAGAGCTATTGATAAGTGTATACATGGTACATTGACATTAAGGAGAAAGCATTATCCATCTTCTGAGAAGAAGATGAGGAGGAAGAATGTTCAAGTCTTTCAGACAAGTCTCAGGGATTCCCATATCAGCAACATATTCAATGGGCAGCAAATGTATGTATACAGGTGTGTGTGTGTGTGTGTGTGTATGTGTGTGTGTACGAACGTACGTGCAGATGAGAAAAAAGCCCAATTATAAAACCGAATGAAGTTAAAGTGGAACTGTATATGTTAAATCAATTTCATTATGTACATGATGTACAATGACAATAAAGGCTATACTGCTGTTAGGAACTAAGCCAGTTTATAGGTTAAATCAGTTTCATGTGGAAGGTAGTACCCAAACAATGAACAAGTTAATGAAAACAAAAACAAAACAAAACCTTTCACCCTTTTCTGATCTGTTATGAAATTTTTGAACAATAAAAAACAATAATACTATTTATTATTCCCATATTAAACAGATAGATGAACTAGTTACCATTTGATTTCTGGATAGGACTGATGGTGTGAAATATGATGTGTCTAGACTCATATGGCTTAAAGCCAATTACCTACAGAGTTACAGTATTATGGTATAGGTTACAGATACAATTAACATCTATTCTGTAGCTAACTCTGCTTTTTCTGTAGAAAAAAACAACTCATTGTGGAGTTTAGACTGCTGCACTTAGAGGTCGGCTTCTAGCATCTTTCTACCAAGGTCTTTTAGTTTAGATATTGTTATGCTGGCAATATTTCAATGGTTTTAATCACTATATTGAATTTTAAATTGGATTTTAGATATTCATAAGCCACTAAGAACCACAAAATGGGAGCAGTCATATATTACATTTCAAATAAATAACACATGGAAAGGCATAATATGTTTACCCTCGCAGGCTTAAAATGCAGCCACTAAAAGTGATGCAACATTTAGGCTGCAATCCTGGGCATATTCAGGATTGGGAGCAAGTGAGAAATAAATCAGAATGACCGAACAGTATACATTTCATGAACCAGTGCCTCCTTCTTCATTTTTTACTTTCCTCCTTCCTCTATCCTTTACTTGGTGTCTATAAGCTCGCCAAGCAGCTTTTCAACAAAAGAATTACAATAAATAAATACTATAAGACTATCAGGGTTGTCAAATTGGCAGCCCGTGGGCCAAATGCGTCACTCGCAGGCCCTGCCCATCCCAGCTCCGTAAAGAGGAAAAACATTGTGAAACATCAGGTAACAGCAATGTGATGTGGCGAGTTTGACACCTGTGTTATAAGTGAACAGCCTATTCTTGAGCAAAAGTGTAATATGCTAGTTTCTTTATGTGTTGGTCTCAATTTCCTTAAAAGGTTTTAATTCACTATAAAGGAATAGAAATTATGCAATCAAGAAATATTTTTGTTAAAAATGTTTAAGAGTACTAAATTTTCCAAATAAGTAAACTGGAAATGTTAACTTCTTAATCATCTGATCTGACATTTCAAAACTTTTATTAAAGGAAAATAAAATAAATGATGAAATAAAATAAAGCAAAGCAAAACAAAACAAATACAGCATGAGATGCAAGTAACTGGCTAAAATTTTCTCCTCTTACCCCAGAAACCTTATATAACCAATTTACTTTCACACTGATATCTTCAGATGTGGTACATCACTGCATCCTTGAGACAACACATATTGGCTTGGGATATTAATATTTCTAATCCAAGACATTTGCAGGGTACAAATTAGAGAAGGCTGTTTATACTGTAAGGATGTGCTTTGTCTAGTTTTGAACAACATCATTTTACTATTACTAAAATGATAACTGTTTGATGCTGTTTATTTCAAATGAAAAATGAAGGGCATGTTATGCCATGAGTTTTCACATAAGGCTTCCAGGGATTTGTAATCTTATTTGCATGTTAGGCCTTTGCATTATTTATATAATGCAGGCAACAAAGGAGATGTCCACAATGACCTCAGCATTAGGTTTTGTTTAAAGTAAGAAAGTATACTTGATTTCAAAATAATTCTGATATGCAATTAATAAAAAAGCTGTGACATCAAAACCAGAAAGTCAAGAGCCTTTGCAATCTTGCTGGCAAGGAAGCCAGTACAGTATAGAAGCTAAGTGTAGACTTGAACCAGGGGCGCCAAATTTCAAATCTCCATTCAACCATCTCACTAGCTGGTTTTGGATTAGAAAGAGCCGAGGTGGCGCAGTGGTTAGGGTGCAGTACTGCAGGCCACTTCAGCTGACTGTTATCTGCAGTTCAGCGGTTCTAATCTCACTGGCTCAGGGTTGACTCAGCCTTCCATCCTTCCGAGGTGGGTGAAATGAGGACCCAGACTGTGGGGGCGATATGCTGACTCTGTAAACCGCTTAGAGAGGGCTGAAAGCCCTATGAAGCGGTATATAAGTCTAACTGCTATTGCTATTATCACTCTCTTAGTCCAACCCATTTCACTGAGTTGTTTATGTAGTGTTCTCTCTTGTTGGAGAAACTTACGTAATTGGAGCTTACAAGAGGAAAAAAATGTTATATAAATGCAACAATAAAGAATGACATTGGACATCCAACAGGTGAGAGCCAATGTATCTGGTATTTAAAAGTGCACTTTCATCTTGTGTGGAAGTTTATTTTAAATTGTAGACAGCAATTCTTGCAGGGGAGATAAGAAATATACTCCTGCAACTGCTGAATGCTGCACAACCTCTTTAAGTCTTAGCATTTAATTCAATATGTCATAACATGAGGAAGAGTAATCAAAGAAAGATTTTGGCCTATCAGGCATCTGCCATTTATTTTTATTTCTATATCATTCTTTCTCCCAGAAATATCCAAAGAGATTCCATAGATGGGTGGGGGCAGGAGCTGCAAATAAAACTAACCAAACTAACAATACTTAAAAACAATACATTATAGTTGGCTGAAAAACAAACAAAACAACTAAAACTCATCAAATTAAAGCTTCCCCAACAAAATGGATCGTGAGAAACTGCAACGCCTCCTTTCAAAGTTGCACTACAAGAGGGAGAAATTAGGTGGCCTCTCGTCTCCGTCTTTAAATCTCCTTCATCAAACCCCACCAATAGTACATCCAACTCACCAGCTTCATGCTTTACCCGGCTCTATATACGGCGGACCATGCTTCTCTTTCCTGGTCTAAACCTCTTGCACTGCATCCTGGGCAATGTAGTCCATTACTGGAGCACGCCCCTCTTATTCACTCCGCCCACCGCAAAATGATGTCACGAACAGCCATATCTTCGCGGACCTAGAGAGCACGACGGGAATCGTAGTTTTTTCTCGCCCCGATCATCACTCTCCCGTTTACTGTTAGCCATTGGTGTGGCAGTTCTAGCGCAGGTCTCTGGGAGTCGTAGTCCTAGACGGCCCACTTTATCTTCTTCCCCTTGGGAAGAAGGAACTACAAGTCCCAGGGTCTCACAGCGGCGGCAGGTGGGAGCTTGGATGTTGATATCAACATGGCGCTTGTCAGACAGACAAAGGCAGTCAGTCTGGTCTGATTGAGCCCAAAAGGGAGCAGGAAGAAGTGGGAGGGGTTTTTTCCTTTCCTTGGGGGGTTCAAAGCAAGCAGAGCTTGGGAGTCTGAAGCAATTCCCCCCCTGGAGCTCCTCTCCATTTTATTTTGCAGGATCCCCTAAAAAAAAAAGAAATCTCTTCGCTTTTCCTATTTGGGAGCCACCCCCAACTTCTGCCTCTAAATGGTCAAGTGGAGAAAAAAGTAGACAGAACCAAAACGTGAGTATCCTTTTGACGGCGAAGGGCACGATCGGGGCTGTTGGGGAGCCGAAGGGCGATCGTGCAAAGGAAGAGGAGGAGGAGAGGGTCTGCTTGTTCTTTTCCTTTTGTTTTGATCGGGCTAGTGGTCTTTTCTTTTCTTTTTTCTTCTTCTTGTCCGTTTGGGACTCGAGGGATGAGTACAGTGTTTCTTTTCGGAACGCATCCCGAGTGACTTCGTGGGAGAATTTTAGAGTGGAGAGAGAGGACGAGGGAGAGAAAAATGTAGGGCTTTTTTTTTTCATCTTCTTTTCTCTTTCGCAGCTGGAGGAGGAGAGCCTGTTAAACAAGCTCTTTCAATTATTTTTATTTAGACGATCAGAAGTTTTGAAGGTACAGCAGCCAGTTCTTTCCTCCTGTTTGATCAGTAGCGTTATCATCACGGATTAGTTATCTGTTACCCCACTTTAGCCACTCTTTATGAACAGGCAGAGAGATAGGATGGAGGCATTTGCAATCTTTTTTTTTTAAAGTAATGGTGGTTTTGATCTGTGTTCCAAAGGGGACGTTTTTTTTTTGTGATGGCGGGGAGACCTTTACAAACAGCAATATAGTTCTTTTGGATTAGTTTTTATTTGGGGGGGGTGTTAGGGAGGGATAGTATATCTGTGTTTTATTTTGTTCCTCAAGCTTCTGGAAATCTTGGGCTACTGTTACAGCACCCAGGTAACCTCGCAATACATTTATCTGGGCAGGGTTACTTTCACCCAATGCAATATTTTCCCCAACAAATCTGTTTTTCAATAGGTCAGGGTGAGGATTTTCCAAGGCATGTAAAAAGGTCAAAGAGGGATCCGCTAGATTTGTGAGTCTCCACATTCCATGCAAGTGATATGGACAAGAAATCCTGGATTATATGATATGTGGGATGATGGTGGTGAGGTTCGCTTCCCACTTGGCTATTCCGATTTGGTGGGCTATATTAAAATCATGTAAGAAATTATTGTCTGGGGATTAACAGGGGAAGGACAATGATTTTTCAAATGATCTTGGAGAGGAGTGTTTCTTTTTGTTTGGGTGGTTAATTGGAATAGATATTAACAAAAGTGAAATAATTCTGAGCTAAATGAGAGACATTTGGCTCCATTGTTAAGTTTTTTTGGAGAGTTGATTCTACTATGGTATGGAACGGGGCACTTGATATTCAGATTATTTTAGGCATCTGTAGTCCTAGCTTCATTAAGATTAAGTGCTTGCTTTTAATTAAACTTTAATAACATTGTTGACTCCAGGACACCAAAATTAGTTGAAGATTTCAGGTATAGATTATGTGTGTAAAACACTAATTTTTGTACACCTTGCTTATCCAAAGAAGCATTTGTTCATGGATTTCTTGACAGGGTTTTAAATGAGAAAATATTGACAGTTTTAGTGTGCAAAATATGCACAGGTTGGAAAAGGAGACCTCTGTCTTCACGAAATGAGAGGCTAGTGTAGAGGGAGTAGTCGCTGGAGACACTGGGGTGTGCCAGCTATTGCAGGATGAGGAAGGGATGATCTTCTTGCAAACAGAAAAGCATGACAAGTCAAATGTTGTCAGCTGTTGCTGCATTCAGCTCTTTGCAGGTGTGGAATATGATGTGGGAATATTGATTCAAACTGGAGAGGTTAACATTTAAGTTACTTCAGTTCCCCCATAGTTTAAGTTAATGCGTGCTGATTCAAATCCATTATGAGCATCACCAAAGGCCGTGTTTTATATACTTTCTCATTCTATGTTTGGAGGCAGTTTTAATAGCTTAAGTTTCCTCCCCCCAGAAAAGTTTATGCAATTGTTTGAGGCCTTTGGGAATCTTTTTTCCCCCAACACCAATTCTTAGAAAATGAATAGTTATGAGCTATATTTTGAACCTTCTTTAAAGCATTACTCAAGAGTTCTATGCTTAAAGTACTGTGTTTGGACTTCAGATGTTTGATTTTAAACCTCAGATGCTGTGAATTCATTGTGCAAGTTAATGTGAGCTGATGCAGCATGGTGCTTAAGAAATTATACTGTGAAGTGGGAAGTCCTCTAGTTCCCATTCTATCTTAGCTGTGAAATCATTAACGGCACAGTCTTATTCAGCTGTATTCAAGTAATTCATATAGGATTACAGCATAAGTGGCTTCATGCAAACTACCTTTTCTCAGTCTCAGCGTTTCGCATATGAAATATAGTGATAAATTGATATTGCTCCTTTTCAAGGTTATTCATAAAGCTTTATGCATGTGGAATGCTATAAATATTCAGAAGCTTTGTATGAGTACTAATTTATCATATTGTTTTTTAGACTTTATGCGTAAGATGAAATTGGGAGCGGAGTCTTGCTACTGGTTCTCATCTCTATTGGTAATCTAAATAAATAATATTTGTGAATCCTCTATCTGCCTGAAGAGATTGAAAAGTATAGAAGAATGCAAGACTATCTCAGAACTTCCTTCCTTCCTGCCTTCCTGCCTTCCTTCCTGCCTTCCTTCCTTCCTGCCTTCCTTCCTTCCTTCCTTCCTTCCTTCCTTCCTTCCTTCCTTCCTTCCTGCCTTCCTTCCTTCCTTCCTTCCTTCCTTCCTTCCTTCCTCATAATTAAAGAAGCATTTTGCAAAAGTGAAATAGACCTCTATGTAAGAAAACCAAAGATTAATTAAGAGGGATGTACAATAACTGAGTTGACATAATAGCGTAAGCGATATTGTGATTATATTGACTTAATATGCATTTATCCAAATAACTGTGACTTATTCGGTAAACCACAATAAAGTAAAACATGACTTAGTACAATTTACAAGTTTAGCCAGAGAATGTTATGAGCAAAGATTGTGCTTTAAATTGTCACAGAAACAGTAAGAAACTAGAGGGGTATCATTTTTGGTGGTGCCTGTGTGAAGCTGATTTGACATAATTTTGCTACATCAATATGCAGACTGGCTGATACAAAGTTAGCCTTATGCCGTAGCACCTGCTGATTAACAGATCAAGAATTGTGTTGATTGATTGCTGTCTGAGGTCTTTTAACTAGTGATTTGAGATATTGAACAGGTTACATCTGCAGGGAGACCCTTTACTCAGTCATAGGGAACATCATATAATGCTATCTTCATTGATCATTCATCACTCTGTGGGGGAAAATGTTAATATCTGTTATTTTTGTTGAGCATGGGGTGGTACTTAAAACACAGGTGTTCTGAACTGACCTGAAATGTTTTGCTAATGCTTTTGAAGAAAACATGGAATATATTTGAAATGAATGTCTAACCTCCAATGACTAAAGTTGATATTTGCAAATTGTCATAGTACAAATCTCTTTGCATCTTCTGTTTTCTCCACTGCCACTCCTGGAATAAAAGCCTACTTTCGTTGAAAGTTGTACATTTTGTCATAGGGAAGTGTGCTTCATTTTTCACAAAGCCAAAGCATGATGTTCATCCAACAGTCTTTAGACCAAAGTAAAAATCTACAAATCAGATATAGTTAAGAATAAGTCGTGGGAAATGC
The DNA here is from genome assembly GCF_009769535.1 of Thamnophis elegans. Classification (NCBI taxonomy): domain Eukaryota; kingdom Metazoa; phylum Chordata; class Lepidosauria; order Squamata; family Natricidae; genus Thamnophis; species Thamnophis elegans. The sequence goes on along the minus strand of NC_045544.1, from coordinate 111,951,100 downwards.
TTCCATTCCTTTGAAGCCGTTTGGGATTTTAAACACATGTTTACTACTGACAATGAATTAGCTTTACATTTTATGATGAAATAGAGGTATACTTTTCTATCTCCTATATTTTGGATTGTAGCATTTCTTTCTTTACCATTTTCTTGGAAGATCTTTTTTTAATACTTTCCTGTCTGATCTTTATCCCTTTGAAATGATGGGGCAAGATACTGTATTTAATTCTCTGTTTTTCTTTCTCTCTCATTTTTCTTGTATTCTATTGCTGTGTGATCATTTTGGGCCAAAGGTCACATCATTCTTGTTTCTTCAAAATTCCATGTATTTATACCCCGTATGAATAAATATGCACTAGTTAGAATACGGTGACTCTTTGTTGAAAAATGTACAAAGAATGCTGCTGGATCTGATGAAAGGTCCAGCACTTTTTTATTTCCAGTTTTCAGGTTACTTTTCAAGGTAGTTAACTATTAGAGAAACAAAAAGTATAAATGTTCCTCCTGAAATGCAAGTCATAAAGGCAAGGCTCTCTAGTGCAGTGTGCACTTTTCCGTAGAGCAACAAACATTCAATTTTCCCTCAACATACTGATAGCTATTAAAAATTAGAGTAAGGAAGGATTAAAACCAGCTGTTTAAGAAGACTATGGAACATGCAATATGGTGGGTTTTCAAGAAACAATGCAGAGTGAGAGTGCATTGATCAAACTTTTATTAGATATGAATATCTTGTGCATCTGTACAGATGTTTTGAAGTCACTCTATTTGAATTAATATATTATGTGGAAAATATATTAATAATCTCCTAATATTCGTATGTAGAATTGAATTGAACAAATGCAAATGAATTGAATTGAACAAATACAAATGCAAATGAATACATTGACTCCGTGTGTGATTTTGCTATAAGGTCCACTACAGAGAATGGTACTTGTTCCATAGTAAGTATCTCTAGGATTGTGACCGTACAGCAATATGACCTTTGGCAAGCTATAAAAATCACTCAGCTGCAGATTAGTTACTCTTTTAACACCCTTTATACCTTGTTTGTTTTGCACTTTCTAACAGAAAGGTGGACTACCCCATCCACTACCTTTGCTTGCTTGTGGGGGATTTTAATCCATGTTTTATGACGGTGCGTATTGAACTAGATGATATCATCACTTCAGGTTAATTAGCACAGAATGTAAGGTTATGCTTTTTGTGGATGCAGCATTGGATCATGTGTTTCTGGGCAATTTTTTTTAAATAACTGCATTGCAAAAGAGGCTATTTAAAAAGTGGTGCATCCTGCACAAATTGGAAGAAGGAAGGAAGGGCATTTATTTTATTTTTTAAAATGTCCCACTTCTCTTTGAAAAGAAGTTTGTAAGAAAGATTCCGGAGGATGTTTTACTGTGCATGAAAGATGTGGCACAAAATTAAACTTGCTTAAAAAAAACAACAGCACTTGTGAAAAAAAAAGAGGGAGAGAAAGTGCTGGCTCATAGGCTCATATCACTGCGGAGGGCTTGGCTCAGTGTTCTGAATGCTGTTTCTTTTCTATGATGGTGGAGCCATCAGATGCTTTTCTCCTTGCCACAAAGGCTGAGAGTGAGCAGTTTTATCTTTTTTTTTGGGGGGGGGGCTGTTATAGTCAAGGAGTTTCATTCATTTAGCCATGGAATCTATTCAGTGTTCACATACTAATATTAAACTGTGGTGAACGGAAGAGGCAGGATGCTGTGCTACAGATGAGGCTAGCTGATATGCATAAGGAATTGACATCTGTATGTCATCCCTGAAGGGCCATCCAGGAGATGAAACTTGTTATGCCCCACCCATTAACAATAGCACTTAGACTTATATACCGCTCCATAGTGTTTTACAGCCCTCTCTAAGCGGTTTACAGAGTCAGCATATTGCCTCCAACAATCTGGGTCCTCATTTTACCAACCTCGGAAGGATGGAAGGCTGAGTCAACTTTGAACCAGTCAGGATCGAACTCCTAGCTGTGGGTAGAGTCTGTCTGCAATTCATCATTTTAAACCACTGCACCACCATGGCTCCTCATTACTTATTTAACCTTTTTTTGAAAAAAAAATCTTATTGACCTATTTCATAGCTTTCATAATATGCAAGAAGCCACACCTTATCCTCATAACAGAAAATGAGCTGAACCTAACACCTCCTCCCCCCTCCCCCGCCTCCCATGCCTTTCTCTATCCCTTTTGAACACATCTTTATGGAGTGGAATGGGGGACCAACAATGTGTGTGTTGTAGGTGCTTGTTTACATCCCACTTTGCAAACTCAAGGCAGTTACCAGCAATCCTCATGTTAGTGGAATTCAACTCCATTTGCTAATCATTGGTTTCTTTTAACCAAGAACTTCTGCGTAAGGAAAACAGGAATGTAGTCCCACACATTTGGAAGATGTGATTTACATTGTTGCCTGCTTTAAATGTCTTTATATTTTACAGGGTGGATTGTTTTGTTGAATTAACAAACTTGTTAGTTACTTTGTGAAGTCCTAGTCTTTGAAATACAGGGTATAAATATCCTAATAACAAAGATCAATCCTTCATTAGCGTGAGTGATAGGTGAATATTTCTTGTAAGGTTTCCTTTTCTACCACTGTAGCTCTTTTTCTAGTTTTTACTTATTTTTATAAAATATTAAATGATCAGTTAAAACAAGATAAGTAAACAATAGTATGATAAGACTTTAAAAGAACAAACTAATTATGGCTGATATTTGGGGCATAAAGTAACCCTTGGCCACTGCAAAAAGCCACGAATATTTGTCAGGGTGCTACATTCTACAGATGGGCTTCATAATAAAAAGTTTTTAAAAATATTATTTTCCTTAAGGACACTTAGATATGGCATCTGATACGGGTAGGACATAATTTTTAAAGTATGTGGTCCTCAAAATAGTTGTCTCAAGGCAGCTGCCAGCACTCTAAAATTACAATTTAATTTTCTTAATCAAAACTATTATTAAAAGATCCAGCGTATAATAATGAAAACATAAACAGCACACAGAAACTGGCTGAAAGGCTCAGAATTTTAAGAATTAAAACACTAGGAATACAACAAATTACTTTTATTTGGGTCAGGAAATGGGTATGCTTGGGGGAAGGCATTCTAGAGCTTAGAAGACTGTTAGGACTGAGAAGGTTGTTCCCTAGAAGCTACTTATTACACTTCAGTATGGGAGGGTGCCTGGAGCAGTGCTTCTAACGATGATCATAATACGGGTGAGGAAATGTGGGAAGAGACAATCCTTCAAATGCTTTGATCGAAGACACCTATAAAGCCCATTAAAAAGCACTAGAACTTTGCATCGTGCTCAGACATGGGTTGGCAGTTGGTAAAGTTATTACTGAACAGGCATGAGTTATTCATAAAGTTGTCTAAAAAACAGAATTTTCCAAAAAGTCTTCCAAAACAGCCTAATGTCTACACATTAAGTAATACAAAATAAGGATTACCTGAGATTAATTTGTTTGGATAGATTTTCAGGCATATAGATGAAACTGGCTGTATCAGTATGAGATATTGTCCTGTTCAGCAAAATGCTATTGCTCTGACTAGCAGAATTCTCCAGAATGCCATGTGAAGGTCATTTCCATACCTGATAACTGAGATCTCTTAACTTGAGTGCCAGAGAGTCTTTTGTATGCAAAGTATATGCTATACTGCCAAGCTGTTGTCTTAAAATACAGACGTGATGAGGTCCCTATTGGAGGATTATTCATATGAGAGACAATTACAAACAACAGAATGCCTTTCTAGGGCCTGAAGAGAAGAATTCTGCAACCTACCGTAACCTATGTGAATATATAAATGTAACTGTTCTATGGTGCTGTTCTTTGGTGCCTCCTGTTCCCAGGGCCACCCCGAAAGCTATTTGATATTCAAGCTGGACCATTAGAACTTCTCAACCACCCTCTTTCTCTAAGCATTCATTAGGACATCGTCCATCCATCTTTGTAGCTTTGCAGTCTATAAATGTAACTTTCTTGAAATAAAAGCTGAAATTCTCAAACAGTTGGGACTTACTTTCATTGAAAGTAAGAGCAGCATAAAAATACTGTAAACAAATAAAATAAGCTGGATTCAATATCTGCCTAATTTTGTTCCATTGTACTGATGGCTGTTGTTTTATAATTAAAGTCATTCTGGTTTTTCAATTCTCTCCTGGAAATTTTAAATGGTAAGACATGTTTAAGGACTGAACATACGTTGATGTTCAGCTGACACTCTTGGGCAAAGAAACCATCCTCAAACCCCCACCCCCCAGAGGGAGCTTCCTGTAAATCAAAGGTAAAGGTTCTCCTCGCATATATGTGCTAGTTGTTCTCGACTCTAGGGGGCAGTGCTCATCTACATTTCAAAGTCGAAGAGCCAGTGCTGTCCGAAGGCCTCTCTGTGCCATGGTTATGTGGCCAGCATGATTAAACGTCGAAGGTGCATGGAACACTGTTACCTTCCCACCAAAGGTGGTTCCTATTTTTACATGCTTTCAAACTGCTAGGTTGGCAGAAGCTGGGAAAAGTAACAGGAGCTCACTCCATTATGCAGCCATAGGGATTCGATCCACCGAACTGCCGACTTTTCTGATCGACAAGCTCAGCGTCTTAGCCACTGAGCCACTGCATCTCTATGTACTGGTAGTACTGGTAGTATTTCTTCAAATTAGATGGCATCGAATAGTTCTTTTCTGAGTCAGGTAATACCAGGTAGTACAATGAAGTAGAATGTGTTTATCTTCAGTCAGAAGTTTGTAGTATCACAGCCTGCTCAAATAGCAATAGCAGTTAGACTTATATACTGCTTCATAGGGCTTTCAGCCCTCTCTAAGCGGTTTACAGAGTCAGCATATCGCCCCCACAGTCTGGGTCCTCATTTCACCCACCTCGGAAGGATGGAAGGCTGAATCAACCCTGAGCCGGTGAGATTAGAACCGCTGAACTGCAGATAACAGTCAGCTGAAGTGGCCTGCAGTACTGTACCCTAATCACTGCGCCACCTCGGCTCTATGATAGATGGATTTATTGGATCCCCACCCCATGAATAAACTCATTATATATATATATATATATATATATATATATATATATATATATATATATATATATATATATATATATATACACACACATACATACATACATACATACATATACATACATACACACACACACACACACACACACACACACACACACACACCCAGTTTATTTATATATATATATACACATACATACATACATACATATATTCTACATATTTTAATTTATCTTTCATAGAAGTTCTCACACTTTGAAGTACAATACTATCCACTGTGAGTTTGGACAGCAAATAAGGAACAAAGCCCAGAGTGAGTTATGGCAGTTGTCCTGTTCAATCTGTGCAAATCTGATCAGTTTTTTAAAAAAATTATAATCCCCTAATCAACGTTATGAAGTACTCCACCTTCCGCAATTATAGCAATTCTGCTTGTAGATGATATCTATCAATTTTGGGGTTTAAGGCTTGAGGGTAAACCTTACCATATTCTTTAAAATGCCGGGCTAGCATTAGCATTGTCCACCATCAGAAATTATTTCCTGTCTTAAGGTATTAAATCAAGTGTACAGAATAAGACAGCCAAAGGGAAGTTTGATTCACAGTATTATACTATAGAACTCCCACCAGAACCTTGCCACCACTCCCAGCTAATGTATAAGATACATCCACTAGTAAAATGATTGCTAGACTTGGAGTTCCCAGCAAATATCAGCAGGGATATAACACTGTGTGATGAGGTCTCTTTATTCATTTATAAAGCTTACCTATCTGCAGTGCAATGAGTCCAAACTTAAATATTTTGTTTGCATATTAGACTCTTTCTTTTGAAGCTCTGGAAAAACGTAGAGGGCAAATACTCAAGTAGATGCCGTTCTCACTGCAGTAGGTAAATTTTGGCAGTTTTAGAATAGGTAACAAATTAGAAATACTTTTGTGGATAAAGTAAATAACAAATCCAAAGGTCAATTCTTTGGGAAATTTGTCTTCCTCTTTCTTCCTTCCTCATTTCCTTATGTGTCATGTTAATCCTATTATCCTGAGCCAAAGGTCTGAAATGTGCTAAACCCCATGACACAAAATTGAATACTGCTTCCCCTTTAAGATACAGCCTTAATATACGAAGCTGGCTTTTCATCATATCATCTAAGATTGGGCTACAGATCTTCTGGCTCGGACATCTTAATTTTCAAAGTTCCATATGATGATTCACGATACCTTTCTACACTGCAGAAGGCTGTAATCTTATATATTTTTTTCAGACAAAAGGACATAAATCACCAATAAATGCATTCATTGGTAAATGTAGAAACATCTGATAGCAATGGCAATATTTCCCGATTCTCCTGAGCCTGATTCTCATATACATGCATTATGCACATCTCCTTCATTTACCTGCGGTGCAAAAGGATACCTGCAACTTATCCCCCTTCCACTGGCTCACTCGCATTTAGCTTTCTCTTCTCGCTACCTACAGATTACTGGGACAGAGCACATTGTTCAGAAGTAACCATCAAAATGTTCGAATGCTTCTTAGAAAATGATCATTCTGTTAGGCGCTATGACAGAGCAGCAGAATAAGATGATGTTTCTTTATTTTTTTATGTTACTGAATTGGTTCATTTTTGAGAAACATATCCTGATTGATTCATTTTTTAGAATCATATCCTGTCTTTTCTCCAGGTCCTCAAGGAAACTTCACTGATAAGTTTGCTTGGAATTGCTAACAGTTTCTGTTCCTTCCATTGTTGTCCTTCCATTTCATGCAACAGCAAATAGAAAGCCAATTGGTGACTCTCGTTGGCTTATTTGAGTGTTGAAATCTGTCAAGGATATACTCAAGGAAGTTTAATCTAAAGTATATTTATACAGAGAGGTTGATCAATTTCTGAATATGAAGAAGTTTGTTTTTAATTTCTGGATGAATATAAGGACAGATAAAGGCACACGGTGGCTCAGTGGCTAAGACGCTGAGCTTGTCGATCAGAAAGGTTGGCAGTTCGATTCCGTAGTGCTGCGTAAGGGAGTGAGCTCCCATTACTTGTCCCAGCTTCTGCCAACCTAGCAGTTTGAAAGCATGTAAAAATGCAATTAGAAAAATAGGGACCACCTTGGTGGGAAGGTAATAACGTTCCGTGCATTTTTTGGCGTTTAGTCATGCCGGCCACATGACAGTGGAGACGTCTTCGGGCAGCGCTGGCTCTTCGGCTTTGAAACGGAGATGAGCACCGCCCCCTAGAGTCAGGAACGACTAGCACATATGTGCAAGGGGAACCTTTATCTTTACTTTATAAGGAGAGATATGATGAATTTGATGAATACAGTACCAAACAATAAACATCAAATGTTTTGATTTTTTAAAGCCCTTTTATAATGGGTGGCTTGGCAGAGAAACTAGTAAGAACTGTGTGAGAAAGACATTGTAACAAATACATTATGACTAGCAGTTATTGGTAATCTAATCATCCATTAATTTCTCTAAGCTGTCTTTAACAGTAACTAAATGGCAGCTAGTGCTATGGAAACAAACAGATGTGGTTCAAAAGTGCAGTTCTATGGATCTAGTTTGAAGTTATTGATGGAAAAACTTTTTAAGTGATTCAATATCTTGTTTCCTTTCTGGAAGCTCTAACCTGTGGGAACTGGAGGAGACAATACCGTTTTCATCATCAGATAAGAAGTGTTGTAGATGAAAAGTCCTAGTTTAGCAACGTTGCTAGTAATAACTAGGCAGATGTTCATGAAAAATAGACAGTGAGGACAGGAAAGTGACAGCTTTTTATTACATCTATTGACTGAGATGTTGAACTCTGAAGGTTTCCCAGAAAAATGAGAGGAACCATAGTTCAATCTACAGCAGTGTTCTGCAAAACTCTCAAGTGCAATTTCAGGCAGTTCCAGTATAGCAATAGCAGTTAGACTTATATACCACTTCATAGGGCTTTCAGCCCTCTCTAAGCGGTTTACAGAGTCAGCATATTGCCCCCACAGTCTGGGTCCTCATTTTACCCACCTCGGAAGGATGGAAGGCTGAGTCAACCTTGAGCCGGTGAGATTTGAACCGCCGAACTGCAGCTAACAGTCAGCTGAAGTGGCTGCAGTACTGCACTCTAACCACTGCGCCACCTCGGTTCTTGTATAAAACAGCCGAGTATAAAAGAGTTTACAGTAGCTCTGAGAATGCTTCAAGAATAGTTTGAAAGAAATGTTATGGAATGCATTAGAGCAGGGGTGTCAAACTCGATTTTACCTTTGGGGGGGGCAGGGGTCATGGCCAACTTGGCGTCACTCCTGTCAGGGATGCCCGTGGGGGCCCGAGCGCTCTGCCAGTGAAAACAGAGCTCGGGAGGGCCAGGCGCGGTCCTTGAGTATATCCTTGCCAAAACAAAGCACGGGAGCCTGTTTTTGCTGGCAGAAGCATCACGGGCCAGTCCTTCGCTGTTTCCAGGACAGCCCCACAGGCCTTGAGTTTGACACCCTTGCATTAGAGCAAAAGCATAAGCACCTCTTTAAAGCAGCTGTCTTTTTTTTTTCAGAATAATCATTGGAAGCCTAACAAAAGAAACAACAACTAGAGATAGATGTTATGCTTGCACTATCACGTATTCAGAAACATTGGGATCATTTAGAAACATGCACAGTCCTGATTGAGAGGAGCACCCATTCTGTTCCTGAAATCCTAGATAATACCTGGACATGTTACAGAAGCAGCTTAATATATTTCATAACGAACATCTATTGTCAGTAGGTTTATCTAACCATTAAAAAGAAAGAAAGTTACATATAACCATTGCCTGCCATATTTTGTGATGTGTTCCTCCCTCCCTCAGTGATACAAGTCCTTGATTGTGTGCTGTTTCTCCCCCCCCCCTTATTCCTTTTTCAGTTTTCGGTTATTCTACTGGATAAAGAGATGCTCTTTACTGACTGAAACTTATTTGTATAAGTTGCCTACTGCCTATTTGTATAATTTGCCTACTGTTATGTGAAATGGGCCCATGTGGAATGGACTTCATCATTGGTTCAATACCATTCCATGGTGTGACTTAATTGGATTTGTTTTAGCATCTTTTGTGAATATAATCATTGTGATTTATAAATTGTACTTTCTGGCTTAAAATTCAGGGTGGGAAGCCAGCTACATTGGCTTATTCACAAAAATGATTATATAAAATTCAGATTTGTGCAATATGTACAAATCTAGTTGCTATATATGATGTGAAGCTGTTTCCCTCTCCTTTCGTCTTTGGAAATGCTGTTGGTAGCCTAGAGCTTATGGTAAGGTTGTCATATATGAGCTGAAAATGTCCAGACAACCTCTAGATGGCCACAAAGAAAGGTAGAACATTCTACTACTTTGCATTCCTCTTCTGGTCATTTAGATCTTTGCAGCCCAAATATGAAGGCTCCAGCTTGTAGGAATGCTTGAATATTGCTTGGTGTTCTTATATGCTGACATTTTTGTAATCATACACTTTGGGAGAACTATCATCTGGCATTGTTTCAGTACTTACGATGCTAGGTGAACAGGAAGGATATGTGTTTAAATTTTTGAAACAATCTTTTGTGGATTTTAGTCCATGTAGCATGGTGCTGTTTTTCTCTCTCAGATCTCAACTGAAAATGGCAGATTGACGTGTCAGTGAGAAATGGCTGTACTAGTTCACACTGCAGGTAGGTGAGACATTTTAATGGGAAAAAAACCCAATTGCCTTATATGAACTCATTGCAATTAGAAAATAAGCATAGCAAAGAGCGAGGACATAGACCAGTGATGGCTAAACGTTTCGGCACCACATGCTGAAAGCATACACACATACCCATAATGCAATGTGTGTGTGACCTCCCCGCACATGGACACACAACCCTCTGTGCCCCCCTTGCCCCGGTGCATGTCCGCTTGTCCCCCACATACGCCCCCTGTGCATACACACTTAATCCCACGCACATGCACCCATGCATACACGTGTGTCTCTTGCATGCGCCCTGCCCCACCATGCATACATGGCAGAGATCCGAAAACCAGCTGGCCAGCGTGAGGCATACGCACATGCACGGTGGAGCTGAGCTGGGATGACGGCTCGCGTGCCCACAGAGAGAGCTCGGCCTGCCACAGTTCGCCATCACGGACATAGTTTCTTCCTGAGGTACTGCCTCTTTAGTTATAAAAAATGCTTCATTCCAAAGTGGTGTTTTACAAATGACAATAGAATACCTGAAACTTTAGGAGTAGTTCTCTCCTACTACTTTCAGACTGGATCACCTTATTCTATTCGATGGCAAGATTAGGTCTTCCTGTACTACAAAATAAGATAATACCAGACCAGCAGATTTTAGGCATATGCATACATCTGATACACAAAACATATTAATTGTGATGTAGTAAGGAAAAAGAATCAGTCTCTATCTGATATAGCTTACACCACTTTCTTTGGACACTGCCACTTTCTTATCACCTTTCAGCCAAAGGATAGTTACATTTATGGCTGGAACAATTAAGAAGTAGCCTTGCAAAAGAAGCTGACCATTTTCCCTCCTGGTGATATCTGAGCTTGTTTTTATACCATCTTCTTTTGTTTGGAGCATGACTTCCTAAATTAATGCATCCCGAAATAGTTTCCTTGTGAGCAAGATGTTTTTTTTTTCCCCTTTCTTTCTTTAGTAGTGTGAGAAGTTCTTTTGATTAAACACTGAAGGAAAGATTCGAGCATGTTCGCAAATAGATGCAATTTAAGTATAAGATTAGCACATACAAACATCAAATCGCTTTCTCACTGTAAAACAGCCTTCCAGCTTCAAGAGTGGGAAATCATTCTTCAAATAGTGGGTTGGCTGAAATTCTCACAGTGTAACTGTGAAATGCACACTTTATTTTTATCTTCTGTCTGCCTTTTTTAAATGCTAATGTGAAGTTCTGATATTTATATAAAATCTGTTTTCTGTCAGAATAGTTCTGTTCTACCTAGGCCCTACATAACACAGGCTGCAGAACAATGTGGCATCCTGAAAATCTTTGAAAATAAAAACAGCAACAAAATAAATGAAGTTGCCAATTTTTATGGTGCGAAGAACAGCTTGGATGCATGTGGGCAGACAATGGGTGAATACAAGGAATTGACTGTGTGATCAACTGTGGGCAGGTGGGAAATAATATTGGTATTTGGGAGGCATCTGGATCATTAGCTTTTTATTAGGTAAGTACAGGATCTAAAAAGGTGCAGGTAAATCTGAAGAAATCATAGCACCTCTTGTTCTGCAATACTGAAAGCTTAATACTTGAAGTTAAATGGCATTCAGCAGAAAAACAGAAGATGCATGTATTAATTCATATATTAATAATATTTTAAGAGTTAACATTTTACAAAAACAGAGACCAAAGTTCATATTGTTAAAAACAAAGAAATAGTCAACCATTTTGTTGCCTATATAAATTTTTCAGAGCCTTGGAATCAGGGAAATATTTCTGCCCTCATTGCCCAAAGAGACAGCTAAGGCAAGAGAGCAAGGCTAAAAGGTAACTCAGTCAAGCAATAAGCCAACTTGAGGTGCAAGTGATGGCTTCATTCTCACAATGAGAATGTGAGAATGACCCAAGCTTTCCATGACCCAAGCTTTCCAAGATCCTAATTTTTAAGCTAACCCTTTGTATGGTTTGTTTTTGTTGTTCTTAGTTGCAAAGTCGTGTCTGACCCATCGCGACCCCATGGACAACATTCTTCCAGGCCTTCCTGTCCTCTACTATCCTCTGGAGTCCATTTAAGTTCATGCCCATCCAGACATCTCCTTCTCTGTCGTCCCCTTCTTCTTTTGCCCTCAGTCTTTCCCAGCATTAGGCTCTTCTCCAGTGAGTTCTTCCTTCTCATTAGGTGACCAAAGTATTTGAGTTTCATCTTCAGGATATGGCCTTTTAAAGAGCAGTTAGGGTTGATCTCCTCTAGGACTGACTTGGTTTGTTTAGATTTCTCTTAATGTAACATCTGAATCTTTGTGGTTTATAAAGCATGCTATGTAGTTTAGTGTGCTGTCCCAACTTTATTCAATGAATCATTGCTAAATAAATTATAGCATAGCACAATGCGTGAATCTACTCTCACTTTAAAGTAATTTGATGTAAAGCAGTTGATAAGTGCAGAATTTTGCTTTTGAGTGTATTGGGGGGGGGGACAGAGAGAGAATAGATGTTTGCTCTGAACGTCAGCTTCCTCCCTGTCTTGTGATTATAGACCACTTCCCCCTATCTTAGTGCGCTCTAGATGAACCCAGCTACAATTGAAAGGATTTCCCAGAGGCATAGAAGGAATAAAAACCTGGTAGATCTCCAATGCAGAACAATTTCAGAGGCTTGTTATTTAAAAATTAGCATTAAAAAAGTAACATAAATGAAAAGAGAAATCCGCAACTCCGAAGGGGTTATTTAGTAGTTATTTTTGGTTGAGCAAGGACTAAGAAGCTAATGAAAAGCTTAATTATCTGCAAGCTGAAAAAATATTTCAGAGGTAGTAAAATTCTTCTGGAATCCTACCTTAGCTGAACTGTTTTGCTATTTACCTTTTTATTTAAAACATATGCCTCTGGTTATCAGATTTACAAGCTTTGTGGAACTTTTAGCTGCTGATTGCCATCTAGTTCCAGAACTAATTGGCTTTTTGAATTCATCCAATATGCCAACTATTATGCTCAATTAACTGAGAAGATGCCTGTGTCCACCCGAGCTTTGTCTATATCCCAGAGAGGGAAGCTGTGCTCCTTTGTCTATTGAAAAGTCCAAGAATCTCAAATTTACAGAGCTATTGAGAGATAATTTAGTAACATCTGGATAGCCATACATTCCATGCCTCTGTAGAGAAAGGTAAAATGAGGAGTTGCATTATTTGAAATCAGACATTATGAACGTATTTATTTATTTATTGGCTATATACCATACATTTCTGCCAATGAATGGCACTCAGTGTTTCTAAGAATAAGAATAAAAACAATATTGAATAATTCAAGGACCATTAAGAACACAATAATAAACAAGTGTACCACCAACTCAACTCAGCAGCCAAAACCCACTTACACACCAAAGCACTACATAAGTAAAATCTTACTGTGTGCCAGCAGAAAGGTGATTGAAAGGCAAACAGTCTGATCTTTTTGGCAGAGAATTTCAATCCTGGGAGCAGCCGTCAAGAGGGTCCTCTCTTGTGTTTTCATCAGACATCCCCTAGAACTCTTCCTTTGCATGTACCCTGTTTCCCTGAAACTAAGACCTCCCCGGATAATAAGCCCAATCATGCTTTTGAGTGCATGGGCTAAAATAAGCCCTCCCCCGAAAATAAGCTCTCCTCAAAAATATTGCAACATAACAGCAGCCATGAAGTGACTATGCTCGCCGCCTCCTGCACCTCAAAACTAATAAGACCTCCCCGAAAATAAGGCCAAGCACTTATTTCAGGGATCAAAAGAAAATAAGACCCTGTCTTATTTTTAGGGAAACATGGTATGTACAGAGACAAATGTAATTGTACTAGAAAAGTGCAGATTTTTTTCTCTGACTTGGAGTTTTGGAAGGAATTCAAGCTTCTGAAAGGTACAAGTCCTTCCCAAGAAGTAAGATTTTGCAATTATTCCAACAGAAACAAAAATCTCTATATGTATTTGGCCTACTTATCAAAGGGTAGCTGATAAATGGCAGTCAGACAAAAGCAGAAAGACTCCAGGAAGCCCAAATTGTTGATGGCTGATACCTGAGTGGCTGATGCTATTGGAGAATGGAGTGTATGGAAGAAGGAGGTGGCAAATTTGATCCTAGCAGACATCAATTTGTGTGAAGAAGACCAAAAAGAAAAGTCCCGGAAGAGAATGATGTGGGACAGCCAGGGAAAAAGCTGAATCATTGTAGGGCTAATACTGTAGGAAAAAAAAATCAGTCAGCTGAGATCTGTGCACAAACAAAGGAGAAACAGTCTGCAGTCTGACATTAATGTTGAAGTTCACTTATTCATCTGGAATCTCCAGGAGTGAGCGAGCCGTGGATCTAAAATATGAGTGAATAGACTAAGAAAATACTGCATAAAGAGAAAACGAATGCAGTTCAGAGAGAAGGAAAAGAAACAGCCCTTGAGGAATATTCACAGTATTATTTGAACTCAAGCCTTTAAGAGGCAACACAGAGAGTTCCAGAGAAACATTAAAGGGTTTGTTTTAAAATATAAGGTGAAAATAAACCAGGCATAAGTTTTGACTTACGTTGGAAAAAATCTAAGCGCTGTCTATGTATCTAAAGCAGTAGAATTCTTTTAAGGGTGAGGCTTTTCCTACTTTCCTGAATCATTCAAAATGGACCAGGACAGTGGGATCGTGAAAAAGTTGTTCCACAAGATCAGAAAACTGATCTTTAAGCTGGAAGAATGCCCCCCAAAATGTCTAAAAATGTAATAAAATTCTTTCCCTCTTCTATCTCATTTTGCCATATTCCCATGTAAACGAAGCTTTCTCCAAACCAAATATTGTTCCTGTTGTCACAGCTGTACATCTTGGTTAGATGAAGTATTCTGTTTACAGCAATGGGTCATTAGGTCCTTCAAGAAATCCACAAGGGAGCATGGAAAGAACGGTCCCTTTGCAGTTGGTATCCTGGGGATGAGCATAGTTTTATGTTTTTGTTTTATTATGGATGACAGAGAATGCAACAGATTAAGCTGCAACTTATTGGCCATCACCACGTCGTGCAATATTGAATTCTGTTAACAATATGTTTTGTGAAGAGATTCTTCTCTGGTCTCTATCTCAAAGAATCATTTCATCCCTGTCCATCCATCTCCGTTGCCAGAAATGGGATGTTCATCCATTGTGTTCAAAGAGACCTTGACATCTAATAGGTTGTGAACTGCCCATGATGTGTCTGCAGGTGAGGCTTATATGGGCACGAAATGTTCTGCTACATGTCGGGCAGGTGTGTGGGTACCATTGTTGCAGCATTTGCAGCTCTGTGGAGTGTTCGCTTCTCTTGTGCTTCAGTTGTTCTTCTGTCCTCAGATGTCTGGCAGCCTTGGTGCATCAGCGTCAATGTTCCCTCTAATTTTTTTTCAGTGTGCGCGGAAAAGTATAATGTTTGAGCGACACATTTTCATGCCTGAGCACCTGAATTTTTTTTAGCCATAATTGCCATCAGAGCAGATGTTGGAGAGGGGGCAAGGAGGAAAAGGGTCCCCTCCCTTTCCCTCAGACCCCCAGGAAGGAAGGGAAGGAAGGGGGAGAGAGAGGAAAGGAAATGGGAAAGAAGAAAAGGAAAGGAAAAGAGAAAGGAAAGGAAAAAGGAAAAGAAGGAAAGGAAAAAGGAAAGGAAATGAGAAAGAAGGAAAGGATGAAGAAGGGAGGGAAAGGGAAGGGAAAGAAAAAAAAGAAAGGAAAAGCAAATAAGGAAAGGAAAGGAAAAGAGAAAGGAAATTGAAAAGAAGGAAAGGGAAAGGAAAGGAAAGGAAAAAGGAAAGGAAATGGAAAAGAAGGAAAGGAAAAAGGAAAGGAAATGGAAAAGAGGAAAGGAAAGAAGAAAGGAAAAGAGAAAGGAAAGGAAAAATAAAAGGAAAAGGAACGGAAGATAGAAGGACAGAAAGGGAAAGGAAAAAGTGGAATGGATTGGTATTGCTCAAATATCAAGTCTCAAGATCTCATGGACCCCTTTGGCTCAGGCAGTCCAACTCCATGCTGCTTCCCTTTCTCCGCAAAGCGAAGGGATCGCAGAAAGACTGCTGAGCCCAGAACGGGGCTTCAGATGATGCAATGCCTGAGAAACCCCGGATGTGCAGAGAAACGCAGCTACAACCAGCGAATTGCGTTTTTCCAGGAACCGACAAAGCCCCAGAGGACCAATGGAAATTCTCCCTTCTGCAGCGTCATCGATCTCTGGGCAGTCTTCCTTGATTTCACCAATCACCAGATGGAGGGGAGAGTTCGGTGCAGAGAGAGAAGGGAGGGAGGTGGGATATTTTCAGTCATATTTTAAAACATTAAAAAACACTGCGCGGCAGTTTGAAACTTCTGTGCGGTGTTTTCTTGTGAGGGGAACCTTTACCTTTATTTTTCTTTGAAAAAAAAACAACACAAATATGTCATTTGTCAATCATTAAAACATTGAAGTACAATTTTTTTTTTGTTGTGTGTACCCCTCCCTCCCTCCACCCCCCCACCCCCCCTCCTCCTTCCCCCCCCCCGACTTCCCAGAACCCGTACCCGGTATGGATTTTTAACTAACACAGTCTAAAATCTATTGAGAAAAAAGAAATAAAGAAATTAATGACATTCTAGATTGACCTTAGCTTCTTCTTACTGAACTAACTTTTAACAGTTTAAATCATTTCTGATCTTAAGCATAGGCTAACTGGAATTTCTTAGTCCCGTATTTATTTTGTATATAGTCAATCCATTTTTTCCAGTCTCGTTTATATCTCTCATTTGAATGATCTTTGAGATATGCCGATATTTTAGCCATTTCCGCTAAGTTTGTTACTTTCAATGTCCATTCTTGGATTGTAGGCAAGTCTTCCTTCTTCCAATATTGCGCCACCAACAGTCTTGCTGCAGTTATCAGGTGCAAAGTCAAATTGGTCTCTACCACTGTAAAGTCAGTACATATACCTAGTAAAAATAACTGAGGACTAAACTTTATCCTTCTTTTAAAAACATTTTGCATGACCCACCATATTTTTATCCAAAATGCCTTAACCTTTTGGCAAGTCCACCATATATGATAATATGTAGCATCGAGAGAACCACACCTCCAACATTTAGGCTGTACATTCGGATACATAGAAGCCAACTTTTTAGGATCTAAATGCCATCTATAGAACATCTTGTAAAAATTTTCTCTCAGATTTTGAGCTTGTGTAAATTTCACATTTCTTACCCAGATTCTTTCCCATGTATCCAACATTATTGGTTCCTCAATATTTTGAGCCCATTTTATCATACAATCTTTAACTAATTCTGTTTCTGAATCCATCTGTATTAATACATTATATATCCTCTTTATATGCATTAAGCTTTGATCTCTTATTTGTTTAAACAGATTATCCTCAACTTGAATAAAACCAATTTTTTGATCTATTTTCCACCTAGCCTGTAATTGCCCATACTGGAACCATGTTTGAACTACCTTGTCCTCTTTTAATACCTCTAAAGATTTTAATTGTAATACCCCCCTTTCCGAGGTAAGAAGCTGTCTGTAAGTAATTCTGTCCTGTTTTTGTGCTGTATTCATATTTTCAATTGCGTGTCTAGGAATTGCCCACATGGGTATCTTGTCATTTAATTTATATTGGTATTTCTTCCAGACCCGCAATAAAGCATTTCTTAAAATATGACTTTTAAAGTTCTTATCCAATTTTTTGTTGAATAACAGGTAAGCATGCCAACCAAATAGCAGATCGTGTCCCTCTATGTTCAATATTCTATCATTGGTTAAGTGAATCCAATCACTAATTACAGATAATGCCACTGCATCATAATATAGTTTTAAATTAGGTAGTTTCAATCCTCCTCTCTCACGTGCATCTTGCATTATTTTCATCTTTACCCTCGGCTTCTTTCCTGCCCACACAAATTTGTTAATACCCTTCTGCCATTCTAAAAGGTTCGCATCTTTTTTTAGTATAGGTAACATTTGGAAGAGAAATAAAAATTTTGGTAGAATGTTCATTTTCACTGCCGCTATCCTACCCAGCAAAGATAGGTGCAATTTCTCCCATTTTTTCATCTCTGTCTGTATGCTATGCCAAAGTGGTTCATAATTATGCTTATATAATTTCCCATTTGAAGTTAAAATGTTAACTCCAAGATATTTGACTTTTTTAACTACCTCACATCCTAGCATCACTCCTAATTCTTCCTTTTGTTTAATATTCATATTTATAGCTAATATTTTGGTTTTTCCTAAGTTTATTTTAAAGCCCGACACTTGACCATATTGATTAATCATATTCATTAAAACCATACTGGATTCCTGCGGTTGTTCCAATATTATAACCAAATCATCTGCAAAAGCGCGGACTCTATATTCTTGCTGCCTAATCTTGATCCCTTTTAAACCATCCAAGCCCCGTATTTTATTCAACAATACTTCCAAAGTTATAATAAACAATAATGGGGACAAAGGACAGCCCTGTCTTGTACCTTTTCCAATTTGAAAAGAGTCTGTTAGACTTCCATTGACTATGATTTGTGCTGTTTGCTGTTGGTATATTGCTTTAATTGACTGTAAAAAATTATCTCCTATCTGCATTTTTTGGAGTATCATCAACAGAAATTGCCAGTTAACTCGATCAAAGGCCTTCTCAGCATCCAAAAATATAAACGCAGCAGGGATCTGGTTGTTCTTTCCCAAATATTCTAATGCATTAATAATTAATCTAACATTACTTTTCATCTGTCTCCCTTGTATAAAACCTGTTTGGTCCGTATGTATCAATTGTTGAATGACCAACATTAACCTGTTTGCTAATATTTTAGTAAAAATTTTATAATCTACATTCAGTAATGAAATAGGTCTATAATTTTTGGGTTGAGTAGTGTCTTGATCTTCTTTGGGTATCAAAGATATAAACGCTGTCTTCCAAGATGGAGGGACTTTACCTTCCGTTTGAATCATATTAAATAATTCTCTAAGAGGTTCTACCATTTCTAACTGTAAGTTTTTATAGTAAACCGCTGTCAAGCCATCTGTACCTGGTGCTTTCCCTGACTTTAATTGCTTAATTACCTGCAGGATTTCCCCCGAGGTTATTGGTTGATTCAATTTTTGCCTGTGTTCTTCTCTAACTGAAGGTATTTTCTCTTTGTCTAAATATTTGTCTATGTCTAAACCATTAATTTTATCCCCTTTATACAGTTCTGTAAAAAATTCCCAGAAAGCCTTTTGAATCTCTTCCTGTTGAAACACCTCCTTCCCTCTATAAATCAGTTTAGATATATTTCGAGTTTTCCTTTTTTTCCTAATCTGATAAGCTAACCATCTGCCAGGTTTGTTTGCATTACAAAAAGTATTGTGTTTTGCATATAATAGATTAGTGGCCACCTGGTCAGAGATCAACATGTCAAATTGAGATTTTAATATGTTAATAGCTTCCTTAACCTTTGTATCGTCTGGGTTCATTGTTAACTCCAGCTCTTTTCTCTTAATTTCCTCTTCCAGTTCTGTTCGTTTTAACCCTTGCTTATTTCTATGTGTTTTATTTATATTCATCAAAACTCCTCTCATATACGCTTTGCTTGCGTCCCATACAAATTCCATAGATGTACCCTTATTCATATTCAAAACAAAATATTCAGATAATAATTTTTTACAATCATTAATATACTTTTCATATCTAAATAAGTTTTCATTCAATCTCCAAGACCTTCTTGCCTGCACTACCCTTCCCAACTCCATCCAAACTGGGTTATGGTCCGAAAGGATCCTAGCTGCAATCTTTGTTTTCTTGACCCTAGAAAGCAAATCATTAGTGGTTAGAATAAAATCAATCCTTGAGAGGGATTGATGCCTGTCCGAGAAGAAAGTGAAGTCACATTCCTCTGCATTTCTTTCTCGCCAAATATCTCTCAATTCAAAATCATCCATAATGTCAAAGAAAGATTTGGGTAACTTTGCTCGCATCTTGGTATTTAGGCGGGAAATCTTCTTATCTTTCTTAGTGTCTATCACTCCATTCCAGTCACCCAATAGTATACAGGAACTATAGTCCCATTGTACTAATTTAGCATGAAGATTTCTATAGAATCTATCTTGCTGTTGATTGGGAGCATAAATTCCCAAAAGTAATGTCTTTTTCCCTTCTAAGATTAAGTCTAAAGCAATATATCTTCCGAAGGGATCTGCTTCTATTAATTCAGCTTTCATGTCTTTTCTTAAGTATACAACTATACCATTCTTCTTTTCCATAGCAGAAGCTACAAAATGTTGACCAAGTTTTGAGTTGATCAAATATTTTTGATCAGTTGATTTGATATGAGTTTCTTGCAAACAAATTACATCGTTCTTAAACTGTTTGAGATAATGAAATATTTTCTTCCTCTTCTGTGGAGAGTTCAGTCCGTTGACATTCCATGTTAAAATCTTAGTTGTCATCTTTGGTTGGTTGAAGCATTTTTAGAGCTTCCTGCACGGCCTGTTTAACCTTAGGTCTAGCTCCTCCCATTGCTTCCAGATTTGTTGTTGTAGATCCTTGATCGATGGCCGATGATTGTTGATGCTGTTGCTTTTTAGCTTGTTTCTCCATACGTCTAGTAGTCATGCGGCTAGGTCTTGGTTCCATAGCACCTTGCACTTCTAGAGAAGAGAAATGCTCCATCTTGTCTGGTGGTTGTGTAGTTTGCTGTCTATCCTGTCCTTCTTGTGGTCTTTCTCTAGGTCCAGATGGTGCAGGGTGTCCGGCCTTCAATATATTATAATAAAAATCTCGGGCTTTCCATACAGAGTTGAGGCGGTATCTTTGCTTATCAAATGTAAATATGATGCCAAATGGTGCATCCCATCTATACTGTATCTGACGATTTCTGAGTTCTTCGACCAAAAAAGTGTAGTCCCTCCTGGCTCTTAACATTTGAGGTGGTATCTCTTTCAAAACAGCCAGGTCTTGACCGCCAATTTGAAGCTTAGTATTATAAGATGCTTGCAGTACCATATTTCTAAACTCTCTTGTAGTAAAATATATAACGATGTCTCGAGGAAGCTGCTTCTGCTTTGCCAGCCAGGAGTTAACGTGGTAAGCTTTGTCAATTCGCCAGTCTTGATTGGTCCCTGGTCTTCCCATCAGGCGGTCAAAAGCTTCCGATAGGATCTGTTTCAGGTTCTCCTGTTTCTCCTCACGCAGCCCCCTTACTCTTAATGCGAACTCCATTTGTCGGTACTGTATCATAATAATTTCTTTTTCAGCTTTTTCCACTTTTTGTTCCACCACCTCTGTTTTCAATGTCAAGTTAGCATTGGCATCATTAAGAACCTCTAGAGTATCTTCCACTCCAGAAATATGTTCTGTTAATAAAGTTACAAGACTCAGCATGTCGTCTCTAATTTTATCAATCTTAGCATCAAATTTCTCATACAGCTCCTGTTTAAGTCCATTTATTTCACTTTTAATTTCTTCTTTCATTTCTTTCATTTCCTCTTTTCTCTCCTGCTTTACCACCTCTCTATTATCTCTAAACTTATCTTCCATTTTAATTGTCTGTGCATTGAGAGCCTCGCTTAGATTACTCAGGAAAAATTCTTTCGTTAACACATCCCCAGCAGGGGGTGTAGGAAGCGGAGGCTGCAGCTTTGTGGCAGGCACTGAGGATGTGCCCCTGGAAGTAGAGGGTGACGACTTCAAGTTAATATTTGGTTTTGAAGCCATTTCAAAATTTATCTGCCTGTAGTTAATAAAACTCTATTGCCTGAATTGGCAGCTTTAAGTAAAGAGGCTTTTATTTTGAAGTTTAAGGCTTGGCAAAACTTTCAGTGAGTAAACATTGTAACAAGACCATTCAGCAGATTCATCACCATTTAACTTCCAAATAAGCAAGGTTAATAAAGGAGTAAAATTCTTCTATTGTGAAACCAAAACAAATGATAAGCAATCTCTTTTGTTTTGAATTTTTGTGAGAGTTAGCAAAAAGTGTTCGTTATTACCGGAGAAGCCAGCCTGCTCGGCGCCATTTTAGAAGCCTCTGAGTAAATAATTTTTCGGAGGAGAAAAAGAAAAGAAGCTAAAATGTTGATAAGCAATTATTGTCCACAGTAAACGGATCCAGCTCGTGATAAGAATAAATCAAACAAAGCTTAGAGCAGAGTGGGAGAGACCTACTTTGTCCTGCACAAGGCAGTTTGAAGTTCCCAGCACGGATAGCCGTTCTGCCTTGGGCTAGCCCCCCTTTCCTGCAAGCACAAAAGCTGCAAAAATCGAAGAGCACTTCCTGGGACTTCCTGGGAGGAGCCTACTGGTGGAGGCAGCAAAAAATCAGCTGCCTCCGAATTCCTGGCTACGTACCTGTTTAGAGGATCTTCCATCTGACGTCTTATCAGGTTTTCTTATCCTTCAGGCAAGAAGGAAAGAAGAAACTGTTTTGCTGTGCGGTGTTTTCTTGTTACATGTGCGGCCACGCGGCTGTGTAGCTGCGCAGCCTAGAGGGAACATTGATCAGCGATCAATGTCAATGGATCTTGGGTCAGGGATTCCCAGGAGATGGTATCGATATCCTGGGACTTGAAGGAGGCTTTCAACGTGTGTGTATCGCTTCCTTTGTCCCCCATGCAATCGCTTTCCTTGAGACAGCTCACCATATAGGAGCTGTTTGGGGATGTGATGGTCTGGCATCCTTGCAACATGCCCTGCCCAGTGTGTCTGGGCTTTTATCAGCAGGGTGTGAACTGATGACAGGCCTGTTCTGGAGAGGACTTCTGTCTCTGGCACCGGATCCTCAGAATTCTATGGAGGCAGGTCATGTGGAAGTGGTTCAATCAAGTGGTCCATCCATTCCCCGTTACCAGAAATAGTGGAAAAAAGGAAGAATTTTTTTACTGGTCGATTTCTAAAGAGTTGGAGGCAAGACTTAGCATACTTGCTTCCCTCACTCTTGCTTTTTAGAAAGTGAAACACTTCAGTGAACTCTTATCAGTGATTACATCAGTGGTTGCTCTTGAAGTGCAGTGAGAAAGTTCCAACTTCATGCCTCTGAAGTTAGTGTTTAAGTCCTGCAAGCTTGAACAGTTTCAAGAAGAGTTCTAGGAAGTAGCCAGGTTTTTCCAAGGATCCTGAACAAAAATAATGTACTAATGGTGCTGCTAACCATGGTTTATTTCTTTAAAGGGATGAGCTTGTGAATGACCTATATAAGAGATAACACTTGTAAAAAAACAAAAGTGAGCTGTGAAATTTTGCATAATGTAGATGAGGAGGAGGATGAAAGCATCCTTTCCCCAATGTTTTAAAATGACTAGAATAATATTCTACCTTAGTTCATACGTAACACAAAGCCATAATATGGCTTGGGTTTGGTTTTTGTTTTGTTTATGGCAGTGCTGGACAGCTTTTGCACAATCAGTGGCTTCTTTTAAATTTGGAAGGAGTTTACAGCCTTAACAAGCTATTTATAGGATGAATAAATGCATGTCATGAATATGGGAATAACTAAGTTTCCAACCGCCCCCCCCCCCCCCATTTTTCAAGGGGATTTTTTAAAAAATCTGTTAAGCCCATTTTGGAGCTTATAGAATAGTTTTTGTTTGTTTTCTACATCAATCTAGTGAGAA
The DNA here is from genome assembly GCF_009769535.1 of Thamnophis elegans. Lineage (NCBI taxonomy): Eukaryota > Metazoa > Chordata > Lepidosauria > Squamata > Natricidae > Thamnophis > Thamnophis elegans. Next base: position 111,927,786 of record NC_045544.1, on the reverse strand, counting down.
AGTGTGCTGTGAAATAGACTCACATGTAGTCTTGGAGCCACAAGTTTGTCAGTGTCTCATTTAATGTGATAGGTAACCTACGTTTTGGATTACCTTTATATTTGAACCATGCCATAATATCAGTACAATGATTAATATAAATTCTGATTAGGGATGAGTTCTTATAGCAACTATCTATTACAGGGGCTCCCCATCCCCTGGTTTGCAGCCCGGTACCGAGATGTGACCCATTGGGAACTGGGCTGAGCAAGCAGCGAAGCTCCATTTGTGCAAGTGGCAAGCACACACGCAAAATCATGCCCTGTTTGCCCTGCCACCACCAGTGCCAGTCCACAGAGCCAGAAAGGTTGGGGACTGCTGATCTATTAGATGTAGGCACCATCTTACTCCAAAACAACTTTCAGCAACTTGTGATCTCACACAACAAAATAAAACCACACTGCTATGTCATATAAATAAATGGAATGAAATCAGACCACTTATTACATAATAAGTACAAAGACTCATCCAAAAATGTGTGTGTATCTGTGTTTGTTTCTGTGTGTGTGTGTGGGGGGGTGTCGGTCACCTCCATCTTAACTTTAGCTAAGTCAAAATCTGGATTCCTATTTATAATATAATATCCTAGCCAGTATAGTTTATTAGCCATTGTTTTTGGATTATGTATGTTGTATGAAGCAATTCACTGTAACTTATACAACAAGCCATGATTAAGCAAACCAAACTTAGTTTTTGTGTAAATTCAGCCTCTCTTTGAATATGGGACTGCTCTAATTAGGCTTTCTGAAGCAGTTGCCTTTGAATGTTGTAGGTCTTTAGCTTCCAAAATTCCTTACCAGCAGGAATCATTAGGGTCATTTGAAATGTAATCAAAGCTCTCTCCAGGACCTATTTCCTTAGTGCAATCAGTATTCAGCTCACAAATAGATTGGCACATCTGGCAGCTAATACATATACAAAATTCTGTCCGTGTAGGATATTTTTGGTAATACGAGAGAATTATAATGACTCCAAGCATCGGCTCAGTATTGACTCTGTCTGAGAAGAGTCTAACAGGAGACATTGTGATGGTGGCACAGAAAAATCTTTACAGATAGCTGCTGAGTTTGCTCATGAATTACCCTTCCTGGGTTCATTTCCTGGAGATAATTCTGACAAATTTCAGTGTCACTCTGGTCACACTTGACTATACTCAGTTTTATCCATAGCCATCCACCTTCTTAATTTCATCACACAATGAAGCTCCTGGAGGTTACTTGTTGTTGGCAGTTGTGGTGCAGCAGTGACCTGAAACAAAAGGGGAAGGGGAAAAAAACCTTTCTTGCCTGGTTTATGTATTCTTCCCTTACATGGAAGAAATTGTTCTTTTGCTACGGGTGGCCAGACAGTGGGCCGTTTAAGGGTATATGTAAAACCAAGCGGAGCATCGATTGAATATTCTGTGCAATATAATACCTCAGGTGGACTAAGTCTTGTTTACTGTTGATGACACAGCTGCTTTTTATGCAGTTAGGAAAAGCATCCCGTGACAAAGGATGGTACTCACACAGCACACTTTTTACCCACTCCAGTTTTACCCTTGTCCCCATACCACACAAAATATTTCAAGCTGACCTTCAGTTTTCTTCCCTTCAGCTCAACATGTCAGGATAGGTAGCATTTTTCACAATTGCATTAACCATGTTGGTTGGCAGATTTGAAGATACGTGTGTGGAAAGATTAAGTTGGTTCCTTAAGCTTGAGGCTGGGAATTAGGATGTGATGAGGATGTATACTGCTTAAATAATGAAAGGAAAATCAAACTTTTTTTTATAAGACTTGTGAAATAGACTGCAATGCATACGATCAGTTCTTTACACAGTTGCCTACATTCTTCCTCAGCCACAGGTAGGTTGCAGCAGATGTTGGGCAAGGATTTGCTTAGTCTCAGACCTTTAATGCAGGGTAAAGCGAGAGCAAAGCTTGTACAAAAACAAATTCTGTCCAAGTTAAGCAATGCCAACAATAGAAAAGAAATGCTACTTTGCTCCAAATTGAGCCAGAAGAACTCTTAACAGAGTCCCTCAATTGAGCCAACTTAATGAAATGGGTGGATCCAGAGATGATGTGAGAGTGTTTATACAGTAAAGGGGCACAAAGAGTTTTTAAAAAGTGACAGCATGGGTCCATCACCCAGGGCAGAGCACTTATTTTGCACGATGATGCTCCTGGTGCAACCCCAATCATCTCGAAATGAATATGGGGAAGTCATAGCTCTCATTATGCCCTGCTAATTCTAGAGTGATTGTAAATTTATTTAAGATGCTAGACTTCAAAAAGTGGTATCAGCCCATCTTATATTTCAATTTATAATTGTTATGGGTTTGAAATCAAGGGGTACCCTTGAGCTTTTAGAGAAAAGGGTAGAATATTAGTATTAGAAAATACATACATATATACATACATGTCTGAAATTCTCAAGGGCCAATTCCAGTCAGTGTGGATGTTACTGAGATAGCTGAACCAGTGATTTGATTTAGAGTAAAGGACTGTCGCTTCCTGTGTTTCTATACTTTTCGGTTTTGCTGACACCTGATAACCATGCATTATGTGGTTGCATTTTTCTCTGTTGCTGAACTTATTGTGCTGTGACCTTGGGATTCTGCTACTGCAGTGTAATGCCACAACTCACATCTTTACTCTGATGTAATGACCCTCTCAACCAGTCCTATTCATTGCTCGTGTTACATTGTTACCCATGGGCTGTGAATAATAAATGTAATTGATTATCTATTTTCCTAAATAATGTAAGAGTCCTTCTAGCACACCCAGTGGTTGCCAGCCGGCTATCTCTGGGAAGGTCAACAGAGGATAAAGACATTGTCCTTCCATAGCATCTGGGATGTGGAGCTAGGATGTCCTTAAACATGGAGGCTCTATTTAGCTATTGTAAATCCTTTTTTCCCATAGGACAGTTGACTTTTCTGTAACATTTGCAAAACTAGCATACATCCAAGAGTGTGTGGTAGTGATTTCTGTATCTTACTGGTGTATTGTACAAAAATATATCTTATTTCAGTCTGTGTATTGAGTAATTCATAACGCTGCCCTTTTGCCAGTCTGTCTTTTGATTAATCCTTAATCCTGACTTGTTTAAGTCAAGTTAATAAAATTCAGTCTCTCACCTCACTTTGCTGATTTGCTGTCATTGCCTCTTAAGGTTGTCCGCTTCTGTGACAGTTGCAACCTAAGCTACCTAAATATTTTTCTGAGCAACTCTGAAAGGAAGTTGGCCAATTACTTTATAGCGGTTGGTTTGATACAGTTTGGCTTCCTGATTTTATCTCTCCTTTTGGGGCAAGACAATGATATGTTTGTAGTATCGTATCTCCCTAGATCAGTTTAGCTGCATGTGTTTCTTGCCAGCCTTTTTTCTCTTTTGATTTGCTTCTTCTCATTTCCTTAAATCGCCAGAGGCTTCATGGCTATCCAGTCATAAGGTCTAATCCCAGCAAAATGGAAAATTCTCGTGCCCATAGGGATTGGGTCTGAAACATTCCAACAGCAGTTTGACTCCTGGGGACGATGGATACATCAATGCAGTTTTCTTGGTAATTGCAGAAGTGGCTTGATACTGTCTTTTTGCAAGTTTTTCTTTCCCAGGCTAGCTGCTTCTCTAAAATTCAGTAGCACTGATTGTGTCTGCTTTCCTCATGTGATTGCAACTGTGGCTACTGTATGTGAATTGGATTTTCCATCATTTCAAACACTGGCATTATTATTCCACATGACTCTTATAGGTTTAAAGAGTCTTAGGAAAAAGGTGATTTGCTGGGTAGAAAAGTTAACTCTGACCTCTTCTCGTAATATGGACTGTTAACTGCAGTCTGCTTGAACTGGTTAATCTCTGAAGTTCACGTTCAGATCTTTTATCAAAGTAATAACTTCTATACACAATACTGTACTGCTTTCCTGATAGCAGTTTAAACTTTTTTTTTTTTTGCAAATGTTCCCAGATATTTTTAACTTAATGTATAACTGCAAATGCTTAGGTCGTAAAAGTTGACCTGTGAGATTTTGAACAGTGAATATACTTTTTACACATACTTTTGATTGGAGTCTGTTGTATTGCTACGGTCGTGTTCTCTAATATGTCTCCTTCAGTTTAATACTTTAGCCCTGTCTCTTCCAGATAAGGCAGATTACAACTTCCAAAATTCCCTACCAGCATGGTTAGAGAACTTGCAGGTTTTTTTTGTGTGTGATAGGATTCACTTCCAGGATAGTAAAGAAGCAAGACATAAATTGTTTCAATTATAATTTGTCAGAAGATGCAGCGCTTTGGATTTAGGTTGGAGACAAATGGAGGATCTGGAACAGTGGTGGGATTCAGCCAGTTTGCACCTATTCGGGAAAACCGGTGGTTAACTTTCTAAGCAGTTTGGAGAACGAGTTGTTGGAAGAAATCTTATTTTGTTTTTTCCCCACTTTACAGGGCTAATCCTGTAAGGAAGGCAGGAAGGAAACATTCCGGTGTTGTTTCTAGCCTAATCTTTATTGCCCTGCTTTACAGAAACTCCTCTCTGGTTAACCCTTATTACATTGTAACAGCTAAGGCGAAATGCCCATTGACCTGGGTGATGTTGAATTGGTCAAGTCCACATGATCACATGACCATCAAGCCACGCCCACCCAGCTGGTCATTAGGGCAGAGAAATTATTTGTTAAATTATTTGAATCCCACCACTGGATCGGATTCATCAAAGCAGGCATGTCTTGATTTCAGGATTTTTCTTGGGCCTTCGAAATTCCCTTTCCAAGTCAATTCTGAAGGATTGCACAGCTTTAATAATCTACATGAGAACTCCGCATAATCAATGATCATGCGGACATCTCACTCTCTACAGGATGTGATCCTTGGGCTATAATTTTTCTTAAGGATTAGCTTTGAAGTATTTTGAGGTGGTGAGCAGTGAGGAAGGAAGGAAGGAAGGCGATTTGTTATGAGAGCTATGGTTTTACTTCCACTTATCTGAAGGCAACCTTCATTAAATTCATCAGGATTTCCAGATAGAAATGGGTGGGATTATACTGTCTGCATCACAATTACACACCTTAGTTGTTTTTCCAATTCCTTTTATGAGGGAGTTAACAAAAAGATCAAACTTAGAACTGGATGCAGAATATTGGATTTGGCTCCAAATATTTACAGTGTAAAGTGATCTTTCTCTTTTTCAGTCTCCAAAGAGCTATTGCCAGTCAAAAAAAAAAGTCAGTGTTGGGCATACATGAATCTGGTGTAAGCTGGCCTTCTTTTTTCCTAACAATAGGCCCCATGTCCCAGCGGAAGTGTTCTTGGAAATGATTACCAATAGAGCTGGTAGTGACATCTGATTAAGCATGGAAATGTTTAACCTTTGTTGGTAAAAATTCAGATATCACAGACCGTTCATTTTCATCCTCTGTTTGCAGTGTCCTGGCCTTTGCTGCAGAATTTTGTTTTCCTCCCAAATGTTTTCTTTCTGACTACCGGTAAATCAGTTTCCATGTACTTGCCGTATCCATCTGATTAATTAAAAGGGTACCCCTTTCCCTGTATTATTTCTCTAAAATGGGGGGGGGGAATGGTGCTCCTTGAACCATATCTGGAGCCCTTCACAAAATGTCTTATAGCTTTAGAAAATACTTTTAAGGATGGACAATCCACAATACTTTTATTAGGTTTTTGGACCCTTGGTAAATAATATTTATTAAATTTATTTTTATGCTGCTGTAATCTAATTGACCCTTAGTGATTCATATAGCAAAAATACAATATAAACCAAATGCATATTTTTAAGAAAAAACAATCAGAATAGAGCTGGAAGGTCTAAAACCATGATGGCGAATCTATGGCACGCATGCCCAAAGTGGCATGCAGAGCCATGTCGCCTGGCATGTGTGGCGTCACCCGTACCTCTGCCAGGTTTCTGATGCGTATGCGCACACAATGATCATCCCGATCTTCGTGTGTGAGGCAGTGCCGGAAAGTGGAAGAGCTGGTCTTCTCTTTTCCGGTGTGAGCATGCACTCCAGCCAGCTGATCATCGGGGGTGCATGCGTGCCAGTAACGGGAAGGGTAGCTGGCCGGCACACATGCTTGCCGGAAACCAGAAGTTCATTTTCCGGTGCCCCCTGGGCAACTCCTCTTCCGGGTTGTGGCCCAGATGAGCACACATGCGTGTGAAATGAGCGTACATGCTCCCTTTTCGGCACTGAGTGCCGAAAAGTTTCCCATCACTGGTCTAAAACTTTAGCACTATAACAATACAAAGAAAATAAGAAAATGGCAGGAAAAGACTCTGAAGCAGGAAGGTCTTCCAAGAGCTTTAGAAAAATCAGGAGAGTCTTTTAAATATCAGTTCTCCTTTTTAAGAATTTGAATGTTTTCCTTTATATGTGAAAAATATTTTTCTCAGTGTGAAAACACAGATCTATAATAGCAAGAATGTGTTTTCCATCTTTTCTGATAGCTTGCATTTTCCTAGACAAGTATGTACGTTTGAAAAAAGCAGAGATGGAAAAAATGCAGAAGAAATAATCAAATTCAGTGTTTGCTCAAATATCTTCCCTCTAACAAAAAGTTAGACCAGGCCAAATCCAAAAATGCCGGGGAATTTCTAGAAGCCTGGCACTCTGACAAATCAGCCATCAATAGACACATAGACATTAACAACATCTATAGGCAATGCAAAAGAAATGAACAACCATCCCAAAAGAGAACAAAGAGACTCCAGTACTTCTCCACCAGTAATAAGCAACCAGATCAGCGTAGATTAACTCCAAGGTTAACTTCAGACCTACAATTAAGTAAACAATACCCCAATCAAGAAACTGCCAAAGAGCCATCAGTGAACAGCCCAACGAAAGATTGTCTAAGACCATCACCCCACCCACAAAGACAAGCAAGACACCAGAATATAAACTGCCAGCAAACAACATTCCTTCCTAACACTGATGATGTTACCTAGTTAGGGTAATGAAACGTCTGCAAGAAAACAAGCAAGCTCAGAGAGCAGCAAGGACCCTTCATTTCTACCCTGAGCTATAAATATTCTCCTTTAAAGGTGTGTAAAATCATGTGTGGCATGGAGAAGATGGGCAATGAGAAGTTTTTTCCCCCTCTCAGACAAAACAGCAGGATCAGGATTCATCTAATTAAATTGATTGGAAAGGGGTTTAGAAGTCAGAAGAAAGTATTTTGCATATAGTACATAATTAACCTGTGGAATACATTATACAAGATGAGGTGATTAAACCATCAACCTGGATGGTCTAAAAGGGAATTGGAGCACATATCTGTGGAAGGCTATTCGTCTTGAAGACTTATTGTTTCCCTTAGATTGAGGGCTTCTTCCAAATATCCCTTGCAGAAAGAACTGATGGGAGAGGATATGCCTCTTGCTTCAGGGCACTCTGGAAACATCTGGTGGTTGGCCAGTGGGAAAAACAATTTCTGGATTAAGATAGACCTTGACTTGATTTGTAAACAGTATTCTAATGTTTTTGCATTGTTAAAAGTAAATAAGTGGATTGGTGTCTTCTCTTTATGTATCCTGCCACCCCCACCGCACACATTCTGTCAATAGTATGAATGAACACTTCTCTGTCACACCTGCCACCTGGAACAGTATATCACCTGAAATTAAATTTCCACTCCCTTTTGGCTTTCCATGATGCCTGGAAAACTTGGCTTTTCCCCTGGATATTGGCCAGGGTGCTGGATGAGTCAGCTGCAATAGTTGGGAACTGATTATGGACTAGCTTCAGGTATTTTACTTTTTCATTTTGTTTTTATTTTATTTTATCAATTTATGTTTTTTAATAGCATCCTGTGTGAGCCTTGCAATTTGGGCAACCATACAAATTAATTAAATAACAAATAAGGCATGGATTAGACTAGCCTTTCACACACACACATGTCAATGTGTGTAGATTATTTATTTCCACTTCAGAAATATTTGTTTTTCCATGAAATTCCAACTTATAATGATACATTCTTATGCAGAGGCAGTTCATAAGGTTCATAATATGATGTTTATATTGTGTTTAAAATGTCAGGAATTCGTGTAAGATTTGTGTATGTATGAGATTTGTGGTTATCTGAGGTTATTCTTTGGATTTCACAGGTTGAAGAATTCAATGTTTCATCATGCATGATTGCTTATCTGTTACTTGAACTGCCTTTATTATTTACACTGGCTCTAAAATTGTTTTCCTGGCATAGGCAGATGCTATACCATTGCCACTATCCTTACATATTGCTTCTCAGAAATTTTAGGAGAAGTGCTCCTGACTTGAAAAGCTTAACATCAAAAGATAGTTTATGACGTTCCCTGTTGCTCAACTTGCCATTAATAAATTTCAGATATTAATAATATCAGATTTCAAGTTGATGAAGTCCCAAGTATTAGCATGTTTAATTTCCATTCCCTTTGTTGTTTATTGATTATAATCTGTTATCTGCCACCCCAAACTGAAATTATTGTTTAAAAAAAGAAATACACCAACTCTACGTATGTTTTCCCACAGTCTTTCTAAAAGTTATTAGCAGATTGCAATTTTCAATGTGCTAGAAAAGGAAAAATGGACAAATTTGGTAGCAGTGTTGATCTAAAATTAAATCAGATTAATTTTTCCCCCTGGTTCTGCCTACTTCCTTTTGCTTAGTTTTTGATCCGTGAACCTCAGATTTCCAATTGCCTAATTGCAGGCAGTCAGCAGAAATAGCCTGCAGTACTGCACTCTAACCACTGTGCCACCATGGTGTATCATAGATACTCCTAAATTTAGTTTGGTGTAATATGGTTAAGACACCAGGCTAGAAAGCGAGAGATTGTGAGTTTTAGTCCTTAGTCAAAAAAAAGCTGAGTGACCTTGGGCCAGTCATTCACTCTCAGCTCAACCCACCTCACGGAATTGAGGGCAAAATAGGAAGCAGAAGGTGTGTTGGATATGTTCACTGCCTTGAGTTATTTTATAAAAATAATAGAACATACATACATACATGTATACATACATACTAAATGGCAAGTTGCTAGAATAAATTCATATTTAGGAATATTTAGGTACCTCCTGCAATTCTTGGTTGCGCAGTTTTGTGCAAAAGAGAAAGTATTTTTTGCTAAAAGTTGGCAGAACTATTTGTGAAACCCTGCAGTTATTCATGATAAAGGGGAGGGCTTTGCCCTGCATGTAGGTACAGTACCCCAATTCAGTCCTTAGCATCTTCAAGGGGAAAAAATGATCACAATACTAGTGAGAAGGAGGGAGAATTTGACTATCATATTCCCAAAGGACAGTTAAAATGGAGCAAAAGTTCCTCACACAAGGATTTATACTGGTTGACCTTTGAAGGTTCCAGAAGAGATCTGTACAGTGTCCTTGTGGAAGAATGAAAAAGCTACATATCTCTGTGTTTTTGTCTTTACAGCTCCTAGAACTTTGACCAACTGGGCAGATATTCAAGTTACTCATCTGTTAAATTGTTCTAATAACTGAGCCTCTCTTGAGGCCGAAAGGCTAAATCTTGCAGACAGTCCTTCACTTCTGGCTTCAGATTGAAAGCCACAATCTGGATGGGGAACAGGGAGTCAGAGGGTCCACCTGCATTTCAGTAGCATATATCTCCCTGAAATGTCTCTGTGTCCAGCTAACTGCCCACAATGTTTGCTTTTGATGAGTGTCTTTTGCCAGTTCTGTTGAGAATTGCAGACAAATGTGTTCATACGCTACAGTATTTCCCCAGGATGGGAAAAGTTTGCCTCTTTGAGCAAAAATGGGAAGGGGAGATGACTGAGAACAAGCTTCTTAACTCAGTATTTGTAGTGTTGTATATCACTGTGTAACACAGCCAAGAGTAGCCAGTGTGCTGCTTTCATATCTCTCAGTTAGTGGGATTTTCTAAAATGGTAGACCATAATTGGATTCTTTTTTTAGTGGTAATAAAACTGCACTTGGGGAAAAATATTAATAGGAAAAAAGGTGGAAAAATAGGCAGGCATAAAAAGGTTTAAAATATCGTAACTTTTTCTCAAACTTTCTCTGCCAGTTCAAACCGCTGCAAGTCCCCCATAACAATTAGACTGAACTCAAACTTGGTTCAGAATTTTATCTTCTATATATATAAAAGCCAAATCCACTCACTCATCACGAAATCTCCAGAATTGTAAAGCCTAAAAACTTGAAGTTTGGCACGTATGTTCCTCTTGGCTTCTAGGTGCTCGCTAAGAGAGGATTTTTTGAAATGACCATCACATCATTAGTATTTCTTATACAGCATATATATATATATATATATATGCCCATAAACCCATGATGGCAAACCTATGGCACGGGTGCCACAAGTGATACATGGTCTGATGCTAAGGAGTTAGACAATCTACTCCCCCTCCCCACCTGAAAAGAATTCTGTTCCAACTGCCATTGGGTGTGGGCATGACCAGCGTGTGACTCATCCAGCCTGCGGACTGGGAGTTTAGACAATGGGGCCAGCCTGAGGGAAAGAAAGGGATAGGAGAGGATTTATGGGGCCAGCCTGAGGGAGAGAAGAGAATAGGAGAGGCCTCTGTGGGGCAAGCCTGAAGGAGAGAAGGGGGATAGGAGAGGAGAGGCTACTGTGGGGCAAATCTGAGGGAGAGAAGGGGAGAGGAGAGGACGATCATTAATTTTCAAGCTGTAAGTGTTAATTTATCAAGCCCAATCACATAGTTTCGTAGCGGAGCATGGGTACCCAGCTAGTTAAACTATAAAGCTTTCTTGATAACTTAGATTGAAATGAGGTATATATTATGCAAGGCAATCTGTATATTTAGAAGAAGTAATAAAATAATTACTTTACTTTAAAAGAAGTAATAAAGATGTGGAAAGATTTTTTTTTAAAGACTATTTACTTTTAGGGCTGTAACAGGAGGCTGCAGTCTTACCAGTGACTCTCAATTGCCAGTGTAGAAATGGGTTATCCTTTTGGGTTGTGCTACATCTTGCTATGCCCCATGATTACTAGAGGCTGAATGAATCATGTTAAATGAGTCAATATGCTCAATTTTGCTTGCTTTGCATGATTTCCACACAGGGTGCTGAATTCAGCTTTACTTGGGAAACAGTTCAAGTGACCTTGATGTAGCAAGGATGTATTTATTTTATTTTTGAGAAGAGAATGCTCAGCTTTGCTGTCTCATCATAACCTTCTGCCGGATTAAGACGCCGGGTCCTCTAAAATGCTTGCTTCTCTCTGTAATCTGCTCCTCTGTGGCAGCAAAGGGAGAGTCTTCCGTTTGCAGCGCACTGTATGTTCTCTTCGATACCAAGGAGCCCATTTTTGCAAAGTCCATATTGACATTGGCATTTTTCCCAGGGTACTTAAGATGTTTTTGAAAACGGGCATGAAGCGATCTTCGGTTGCTTCTCAATTCTGTGTTTACCGCTTTTCAGAGCATCTTGCTCCTCTCACTATCTCCTGAGAGAAAAAGCAACACAAGTCCAGCTACTACTTATGCTGGACTTTCTGGGTCTTATCTCAAAATGCTCTTCAGGTTCCTGGAAAGGATCATGTTAGTTTCTCAGTTCTGCTCAGTTCTGCTTGAGAGTGTAAAGAAGGGAAACAGGAAGTGCTTGCTTCTTTTTCCCTTAAATGTAGCTCTGATATCCTTGTTGCCAGTGTTTATGCTGGCAAGGAGCATAAAGGAAAGAAGGCAAATGATGTGGTAGCTGCTTTATTATATACGCACAGAATAACAAAGTGACTGCTGAGTATAACTATGAAGACATATATCCAATGGTATTTGGTTGGCTAGTTTAAACACAGAACAGTAGGTAAAGCTTAATCCCGGTTCAGATTTCCTAATAAATTGCAGCAGGGCAGATTTTGGTTTTGGTGAGCTGCAGTGGCGCAGTGGTTACAGTACTGCAGACTATTTCTGCTGCCTGCCGGCTGCCTGCAATTTAACAAATCAAATCTCACCAGGCTCAAGGTTGACTCAGCCTTCCATCCTTCCGAGGTGGGTAAAATGAGGACCCAGATTGTTGGGGGGGCAATATGCTGACTCTGCAAACCACTTAGAGCTGTAAAACCACTGTGAAGCGGTATATAAGTCTAAGTGCTATTGTTATTGCTATTAACTTTAGGAGAAATAATAAACTTTTTTTTTAACATTTTTTAACCTATTTGCCCGAACCAGCAGTAAAAAAATGCTTTAAAAAGTCTAAAAAAAGTTCCAATCATCTGTGCGACAATCAGTTGTGCCGTCCGATTGTCAGAACTTTTTTTCTATTTTTTTAAAGCATTTTTTTTTTACTACCAGTTCGATGAACCAGTAGCATTTGTCTGGTTCGGGCGAATCGGCCCAAAACGGTAGCATTTCACCCCTGGCCCTCACCAAATGTAACTTCTCACTGACTGTTTCCCTCTTGATATCTGACTCATCATCTTCCAGCTCATTTCTGTGTCTAGGCCCTATTTAAATTTTTTTTCTTCGTCCTGTTCTTCAGCATTCTACTACACCTTTTTTCTGCTTTGTAGGTAACTAAATATTTCTTTCCTCCCCATTCTTTTCTCCCTAGTGGATGGGAAATAAATTATGTAAAATAAAGTGGATCCTGTACCTATAGATAATTTGTACAATCTGATAAATAATTGTTAACCTGGTATGGAAATAAATTCACTTTTTTTAGTACGTTCAGCCTGTGTTATTTGGAAAGCCTAGCTGCCTAAGGTGCAAACTATTAAAATTGATTCAGTTTTTATATACCATTTCTAATGAGATGGATTGTAAAACGGGTGCAAAGAATGGACAAGCGACAAAAAGAAACATCTTAAAGATGAATCATAATTAACTGATGAATTATGCTGCTGCTGGCCCTTCTCCTGGCCGCTGAGTTTGCATTAAAAGCTAAAAGTAAGGCCAGCTCTGTTGCCCATTTGCAAATGGCTAGCAGGATAAGCATATCCAATCGTAAAAGTCTCTTTTACCAGAAGACAAAATTAGTGAGATTGTCCCTACTCTGTGTCTTTTAAATATCCACCTCACAATGGGATAGCATCAGGGGTGGGTTTCAACCGGTTCACGGCGGTCCCCGCGAACCAGTTGGTCAGCGAACCCGGAAGTAAGTAACTTCCGGGAATGGCGAAGGACCTGCCCGCCCGCGCTCCTTACCGGTCTTTGAAGGCTTCTGCGCTTCCACGCAGGCGCATGGCACATACAGCGCCTGTGCGATTCTCCGCGAGCAGCTGGATGGCACATACAGCACCTGTGCGAGTCTCCCTGAGCAGCTGGAACATCACGCAGGCGCTAAGACGCATGCGTGAACTGCGCGCGTGCACGAGGACGCTGCTGGCCCCGTTCCAACCAAATCGGTTGGAACAGGATTAGCAACCCACCCCTGGATAGCATGTACCAAATTTTTCAGAATATAAGATGCACCAGAGTATAAGATGCACCAAGATTTTGAAGACGTAAATTTAAAAAAACATTTTTGCTCTCTGCATGCCTCATTTTTTTGTGAAAAACGGGACATGCAGAGAGTTTGAGAAGCCTGCAAAGTGCTCCTGGAGGCTGGGAAGGGCAGAAAAAAACAGCCCATTTTTGCAAAAACGGGCCCAATTTTTACAAAAAACAGGGCATGTATAGACTTTGGAGGCTTGTAGAGTGCTCCTGGGCGCTGCGGGTGGCAAAATGAGGCCAAAAAATGGCCCATTTTCCACTTGTTTTTGTCCTCCCCAGCCCCCAGGAACACTCTACAAGCTCCCCAAAGCCTATCTATGGACGTCAATTTTTGCAAAGGGGGCAGGGTTTCAGGATGCCAAAAATGCTGTATTCAGTGTATAAGACACATCCAGGTTTTCGCCCTCTTTTTTTGGGGGAAAAAGGTACAACATACTCTGAAAAATATGGTATATTTCCAAGCAAAGCAGTGAACTGTAGCCATCTACCATTTTTGTAGGACCCACGACTGTTCTTGCAAGTAAAGATCGAGCCTTACAGTATGCTTTACAATGTGCTTTCCCCCCAGCTTTTAAACATTAAAAACAGTCAAGATGGTGCAAGGAAAAGATCTCGAGTGCCTCCTATCTCTGCTGTGCTATATTTAGTATTATTACTGTTGTGAAAAATATTTGAAACCACAATTCATACATTCAAATACTAGAATGATATACAATGAGTATAAAAATAATCATGCCAGAAGAAAATGTGCAATAGAAATGATACAGCAGATAATTTTAACGGATTCCTTGGAATGTAGGGAAGGTTGGTCCATTCCCCCCTTCTATTTTTTTCTTTTGAGTTAATGCTGATCCTGCTTTTGATTTCTTATATTATTAAATGTGATTGTCTTATTTTATTGCAACACTGAATTTGACTTTATCCTGTTGTCCCATGTTTTGTCACGAATGGTATATTATTAAATTACAATGTTCTGCAAGGTTTATAACATTGTTACAATGAGCTGCTTGGACCAGGGTAGAAAAATAGCATATAATCAAACTAAAAGGAATTTGATTTGTGGAAGAGAGGCTCATAAAGGGTTATGACAGTGATTGCTAACCCTTTTGTTGTCGTGTGCTGGAAGCACATGCATCCGCGCCCATAATGCAATGCGTGCACACACCCTGTGTGCCCCCACCTTCCCATGCATGTAAATGCAATACCCCATATGTGCCCTTCACATGCACACATGACCTACGTGCATGTGAGTGTGACCCCCCAATGTTCCCCCCTGCTCATGCACTTCACCCCCCGCTGCCCATTTTTGGCTTCCAGGTTGGTGCAGCGTGCCTTCCAAAATAGGGTGCAGTGGAGTGGGCTGGGACAACAGCTGATATGCCCGCAGAGAGGGGTCTGCGTATCACTTGTGGCACCCGTGCCATAGGTTCGCCATCATGGGTTTATGGGCATATTATCAGGTAGATACTTTTTATATCAAAGGAGTCTACCTGTAAATAAAATAGAGAAAAGGGTGGGCTATTGGCTTCAGGGTCTCCTTGTAGACTTACAGCCAGTTGACTAGTTGTGAAAAATTATTTTTCTCAATGGCTTATTGAATTGTGTGAATTCAGCTTCAGTAGAAATAAGAATTACACTTAAAGAAATTATTTTTCTCAATCCATACCGTGTACGGGTTCTGGGAAGTCGGGGGGGGGAAGGAGGAGGGGGGTTGGGGGAGAGTGGGGGGAGGGAGGGGTATACATTAGGCTAGACAAGAATTTGGTGGTAAACTAGAACTATTTTGACACACAAAAAATTGTACTCCGATGTCTTACTGATTGAGGAATGATGAAATGTTTGTTTTAAAAGAAATAAAACTTTTGAACCATAAAGAAATTATTTTTCTCAATGGCTTATTGAATTGTGTGAATTCAGCTTCAGTAGAAATAAGAATTACACTTAAAGAATTGTGCACATATTTACTGTGCAGAAGAACACAGGATATATTTATTTCAAACAGGTGCAGATGTCTAGGACCAGCTACTGGCAGCTTTTCATCTGTTTTTTGCACCATTATGTAGCTGAGTTGGGATAAACTGGAGCAAATTGGACCTGGTAATCAGGGCAAATAAAAATTGATTGAGTTTTTAATTTCAAATTGGGCCTTGATTTTTAATACCCAGCAGTTCCCCAAATTAAGGGTTAAATATAGCTGTTAAATCACCATTTTAAATGTAAAAATATACTGACTCAATTAGGAATCATCAAGCGTTAATGAGAGAGAAAGTCAGTTGGCTGCAACCTTTTAACATTTTATTTTAAATTAAACAGTAGCATGTGGGAGGAAGGAAATGTATAGTTGGTCATTCTGCATCAAGTCTCAAATCTGAATCCATCTTGAGCTATCCTTCTGAAATGAAACCAAAACAGCTACTCTTTTATGGAGCAGATGTTCTTCAGAGCAGCTCTTAAGGCTGGGAGGGCAGCCTCTAAATTTACCCATAATACTGCAATGTGCTTCATCTTTAATTACAGGTGAGAACAGGTGGACATAGAATAAAGAAGCTTGATTACTGAGAATGCTTAAACAATATTTATTTTAATCGTGGATTAAGATGCATTCAGCTTATTAATACCTGTAGCAATGTCTAAATGAAAACAAACAGCAGCCCTTTATGGCATGGGTCCAGGGTATTTGAGGGGATCTGAGGAGTTGTCTCACCCCAATGGGACCAGCCTGCCCCACTGATTTGAGAGGGAAGAACCTACTTCATATTCCATTGGCCAAAGCATTTTGACTGACAGGGTCCAGGAGAAGAACCTTTTCTACTGTGGATCCCTCCACCCTCTGGAACATTCTTCCACCAGAGGGCAAGGTCCTCCCCCAGACTCCTAGCCTTCCAGAAGACCTAAAAACTTAGCTCTGCTACTAGGCCCCCGAGAGTGGGTAACGGAGTAGAGAAGAGCTGTACCCCCAGAACGCCCATCGATTTGCTTTTTAGCTTTCAATTCACTTTTTTCCTAACTAGTTTTGTAGTATTTTTTATCTTTTATTTTACTGTAAGTTGCCCGGAGTCGCTGTATCAGCAAGATGGGCGGCATGGAAATTTAATAAATGAATATCTTTCATATTTTTTTAATTAACCAAGTCCCAAACAGTTATTTGACAAACTGGTGTTCAATGTGACTCCTTTGCCATGAATTGGGAATAACAAAATTTTGTCATCAGAGTTTTCATCTCCTGAGGGGTGTTGCCAGTGATGGTGAACTTTCGGGCACCGAGTGCCAAAAAGGGAGTGTGTGCATGTGTGCGCACGTTCTGCGTGCTCATCTGGGATGCAACCCGGAAGAGGAGCTGCCCCGGGGGGAGAGGGGTATAAGCATGTTCACACTGGAATATGGAGGACCAGCTCTTCCAGTTTTCGGCACTGCTGCATGCACAAAGGCCAGCTGATCGTTGCACATGCATGCTCACCAGAAACCCGGAAGAGGAATGGGCAATGCCACGTGCGTACCAGGCAACATGGCTTCGTGTGCTACTCCGAGCACACGTGCCATAGGTTCCCCATCACAGGGTGTTGCCATTAAGATTTGAGGCTGAAGTTCACTTCCCATAAAGCTCAGTGATTTGGGGAGAGTTTGTGACTTATCGCACAGACATGTTATGATAATAAAATGAAAGAAAAGAAAAACCTCCACTAGGTATATGTATTCTCTTAACATTATGGAAATGTAAAGTACATTAGGGGTAGAGAATAGAAGTCAATGGGAACTGTCCCAATGATTTATAATGTAACATAAGTAATCCAAAGTGAAAATTGGGAAATTGTAAACACTTGACAATTTTTTTGTGTGATTTACAGTTCCAGCATAACTTCTCAGATATTAAAATATTAGGAGTTGTAAAGTTTAATGAGTGGCTATGAATTCAATTTTTCTTGGAAGAGTTGTTGTAAAGAAAAAAAATTAAAGAAAGAGTAGGTGAAAATAGACTACTTATAGCAGTGTTTCTTAACCTTGGTGACTTTAAGTCCTATGGACTTCAACTCTCAGAATTCTGGGAGTTGAAGTCCACAGGACTTAAAGTCGCCAAGGTTGAGAAATACTGACTTATAGCTTTGGGATAATCAGTTGCTTCTCAGATACTACTTGAAATTACTATTGTAATAGGCAAATTAAACACAGGTTATGCATATGCAATCCAGGGTACAATGGTAATGTACAGGGTACAATGGTAATGGTTATGTGGTTAGAGTCTTGGATGAGGACTAGGATATCTACATTTAAGTCCCAATAAAGAAGAGTATTTGTACTTTAGGGTTGAAATGAAGAGACCTTGGTACTCTTTGGCTTGGTTGTTTTCTTTCTTGTTTCATTACCCAAACTAGATAATATCTTCTGTGTTACTAAGAAGTGGGGTTTGCTCTCAGTTTATATTCTAATGGTTTACCCTTTCAGTGTAGGTACAGCTGCCTTGGAGGTTCTTTAGTTGGACTGTTTATTGTTAGCTTGTTTGGCAGTTTCTTGATTGGAGTATTGTTTACTTCTTGATTATTGGTCTGATGTTAATCTTGGAGTTAATCTATGCTCATCTGGATGCTGATTGCTGGTGGGTCTTTTTATTCCCTTTTTGGCTTGTTGATTGTCTCTTTTGCATAGTATGGAGATATTGTTTACGTTTATTGATGGACCTATTGATTTCCTAGTTTTTTTGTAGTTGGCTTGGATTAGGATTGTCACATTTCCCAGTTGAAACTATGATTAAGTCTGTCCATATATTGTGAAATTAAAGAGTTTTCATCATGTTTTTTGACTGCAGGTTGGTATTTATGGATGCTCTCTGCTGGTCTTCCGCCTGTTAGTACTGCTATGAAAATATTCTGATGGGGTTATTAACATTGTTATTGAAGTCCATTATATGCATGCATTTGATTACGCATAGTTCATTCCCCTTAAAATTAAAACTCCATGTTACAATGTTTATGGAGATTCTCAGTCATCCAGGTCATGGTTGCCCCAAAAGTGCTTTTTCAAAAGGCAACTGGACTTTGTTTTGCTTGAGGATGTTTCGCTTCTCATCTGGAAAGCTCTTGGATGAAGAAACTTCTTGGATAAGAAGTGAAATGTCTTCAAGCAAAAACAAAGTCCAGTTGCCTTTTGAAAAAGCACTTTTGGGACCTCCATGTTACAATGTTCCATTCCATAACTGTTTTTTCCACTTCTACTTTTTTAACTAAGTCTTTCTAGTTGGTTAAGTTCTTGTCCTTTCCTCCAACCTCTGAAGGGGAAAACTCTGAGCAGCACAGATCAAGAATTTCCTGGAGGGATCCAGCATGGCAGAGTTTATCTCCCATAGTAAATAATACACCTTTATTATTTCTTCCGACACAACTTTGTGGTTCCTCACTAGTCCAGCTATGTGTGCATGAAGAAGATGAGTGAATAAATGACTATTGAAGATGAATATTGTGAAGTACGGTATATATTTGATTAACTTTTAATTGAAAAATCCAGATGAGATGGAATTATATTGCTTAGTGACAGGCTAGTTTTCATTCTTTGCAACAGTATAAAAGAATATCCTTTTTTAGATTATGTATTTATTTATTAGATTTTTACCCTGCCTTCATTACATTATAAATAATTGAAGATGGTGAACATACCTAATACTCTTTCTTCCTCCAATTTTCCCCAGAACAATCCTGAGAGATGGGTTAACTAAGAGAGAGTGACTGGCCCAGAGTCACTCTGCTGGCTTTCATGCCTAAGGCAGGACTAGAACACTCATTCTCTAAGGTTTTCTTAGCCACTACCTTAACCACTACAACGAATAGATCATGGCATCTTTTGCAAAACTGTCTTTTAAAGCAAAATGAAATGCATACCTTTAAAAGATTTTTGCTTGGATTAAGGCGGGTGAAGGTATGTCAATATATGTTAATTGCATGTCATTGAAGTAGCTGCTGTCAGCTAGGTTGATGTTGGATGAAACAAAAGTTATCATACCTGTAGCAAAATAATACATAGCAGGTTAGGTAAAAACATCAGAATACAAGTTTTAGGAAATAGCCTGTTGATATTTACTGTGATTTAGGCAGATGTAGTGAGAAACCTGACTCAGTTAAAAACATAATAAAACTTTGCTTAGCAGCAGAAGATAACCAGAAAAGGTTAGATGGGCTTTCCTAGGTCCTCAGCTTGAAAAAAACTCCTGAACTCTCTTGAATTCTACCAAAATTATTTCAAACAATGACTGGCGGAAGGAAAATCTTCCTAAAGTATTTTAAAGTTGAGATAGGGAGTCTTTTTGCTTCGCAGTACTCTCTGCTATATTAAATAAAGGATGTGTATATCTACACACCACTGATATATATGTGTGTTTACATACACAGGGATCTGTCATTTACATACAATCTCTTTGAACCCTCTGAGCAGTCCTTCCTAGTACAAAATTATACCTGTTATATATCTACACTCTTCTAGCTTTCACCAACAACACAGCACCAAATCTTTCATCTATAGCAAAGCTCCCGCTATCTCAATTTTTCCGGATCATTGACAGTGATACTCAATTGATGGAATTAAACCAGGCATTCAGTAAACTGAACTAGCTACCCAATAAGCTGAATAGACAAATCAATAGAGCCTAATTGATTCCCAAAGAGGATCTATTAAAATGAAGACCATCACCAAAAAACCCTCAATTGATTGTCATCTTCAGCTCAAGCCACTCAAATATCTTATTAATAAGCTACACACCATAGTGGACACAGATACCCTAGTTTCTCAAGCACTGAGGGGCAGACCCATTCTTGAGTATAGACGCTACCCAGCCTAAAACAGAGTCTTATAAGCAACAAGAAACTACAATACAATGCTGCTAACATTGGAATCAGACCTTGCAAGAAATCCAGACGTATACTTTGCACCCACATGTGTACCAACAGCATCATCATAGGCCCTTAAAATTTCATGCACAAATAAGAGGGACCTTCAGATTCTCCTACCCCAATGTAATATATAGGCCATCATCTGCCAACACTGTCCCTTTGGATTCTACATTAGACATACAGACCAGACTTCGTACGAAATAATTGCTGGACAAAAATCGGACCTCAGAATTCAAAACAAGGACAAAATGAATAGTTTAACATGCCAGTTTATTTAATTGTAGATCTCAAGTTAACTTTTTTGGATCAATGAAAACTCACCAGTACTATAGAGCACAAGACTGTGAAACTCATATCAAAAAGGTTCATGCTATGTCAGAAGGTCTTAATAAATTCAATAAGCTTTTAACACATTACAGTTGTTAATTGATGAGGTACTTGCAATCTGTTGTACATGTAACCTACATCTGCATAACTATTCTGTCTTCCTCTGCCCCTTCCCCTGCCTCATCCCAGTTAAATCTTACATCAGTTTTAGCTATTTTTTGGCAACTTATGAAATGAGATACAATTCACAGAAGCTTATGTGTTAGCCTTAAAAGATACTATCACTCTTCACCTGATTTTGGCTCCCATAGACTAACATGGCTTTTCTCCTGCAGTAGGTGTAATTGTGGTAAGTGAAACACACTGGGAGTAGCTCTGGTCTTCCAACCCTGCATTTAGACCAGGAGATTTTCCTAGCTATAATTTACTAAACTTTATTATGTAAGCTTATCATTCATCACCTTATTCATTCATTAAGCTTAGGGAGGGTGGGGTTTCTGGAACTTCACAGTAGAATCTGGCCTTTAGTCTCCACTAGTCTTAACAAATCAGGTTTGTTCAGTTTCATTCACTCAGATCACTAGGTTGGTGGGCATCATGACAGAAAAGGTTCTTTTCCTGGGTCCCACCAGATGACATTCCTTAGAACTCTGATGGCATTAGGGTTTCTCAAAATTAATGTGATGTTTTCTAGATCTGAATATGACTTCTACCATCATTCATATTTCCACCCTTATTTTTATACAGTACCAGTATGTATAGCCCTTTTACAAAGCATAAGGAGTTAGGTGCATGCCCTGGGGAGATTGCAATCTAAATATCAAGTGATTTATATCTTAAAGATATTTTGGATGGCAGGGTTCACATTCAACCTGGTCTGCTCATAGCTCTAAACAAGGGGGAATGATTAGAGCTTCCTTGGTGATCTGTCCTTCAAATTAATCCAAAACTTCCTTTGGAATGAATAACAGCTAGTTATCAGTCCATCTCCCTGAGGCCATGCCCACTAGGGAGTTGGAGAGGAAGGATATGCCCAGGGTGAGCAGAGTGGCAAGGGAAATTCTACCCAAGCATAAGAGCTCTGGATCCTAATGGAGTACTTAGTGCTAATTTATTACTATATCAGTAGCACTGACTGGAAATTGTGTTTATTTTTTATTTTTTTGCAGTAGAAAGCAACACTTAGAGCTGCCTCCTATTTATTTTCATTCCTAATCATACTATTTTTTTTAACATGATGTTAAAATCTTATGCTTTTAAAAAAAACACAAGCCAGGAAATGCCCCTTTTCCCACTTACATAACAATAGTCAAAATGGCTTCTGTGTGTGCCTTATCACAGTGCAAGCTAAGCATTTTGTAGAACAAGGAGAACAAAAGTGAATCTTCTATTAGTCTCATCAGATTGTAAGCAGGATAGTTGAGTGTCTTCTCTAGATCATGTCTCAAGAGAGACTTACCAATAATTAGGGTTCTCTGAAACTGTTCATGAGAGTATCTGGTGCTCCTCCCCTTTTTCTCCTCTGGCAGGGTGTCGCCACCCCATTAAGGACAAGGATCAATCCTTTTTTTCAAAAAATACATGTAATAATACTAAGGTCTTCCTTGAAGTGAGATAATGGACATTTTTAAGGGCGAGTGTTTTTTAAAACCTTATTTAATTTCATGGTGCTGAGATAGCATTTCAGGATATTGTGACTACCGTGTTATTGACTCTGTATTACTACACATAACTTTTTATTTATTTATTCAGTTTATAGAGTCTGGGCAGCTCACAGGTTACAATAACCAAAAATAAAACTCATATAAATAATAATGATTTAAAAACAAGTGAAAAAATTTAGAAAGACCATAGCATGCAGGAGAGTGCTACCTAACAGCTTAGAAGCAATAAACATATTGCAGGCTCCATATCTCTACAGGATCCCCAGGCCCAAATGGCAAATGAGAAGAGGCCCTCCTGAATCCCATCAGATGAAACTTCTGCTGCAACTGATGGGATAGGTAGATGTAACATGGGAGAAGAGGTGAACCCTCAAATAACCCAAACCTCATGCCACATACGGCTTCATTGGTCAGACCCAGCACCTCAAATTGAATTCAGAAGCAAACTAGCGCAGAAGCAACTAGCGCAGCTTACGGTGCTCTGATCTTGGAGTTCATATAACTGCTCACACTGCTGCTTTTTGTACCAGCTGTAGCTGGTGCAGGAATTATGAATCCCAAAGGACCTTCAGATTGCTTCACCCCAATGGTAAATTTCTGGATCTTGAAGGCTCCCAAACTCAAAGCCACTCAGTCTTGCCAGCATTGAGTAAAAGGCCTGTGGTTGTCCATTCAAACTCCCACAGCCTCCAAACACCGAGACAGATAGGATATCAACAGCATTGTGTAATTTGCCAGGGGCAGAGATATGTAGCTGGGTATCATCAGCATATTGATGGTACCACATGACATAGCGACAGATGATTTCACCCAATGGCTTCATATGGTAGTTATAAACATGGTTGAGAAAAATTATACAACATGATTTAAATGTATGGAAAAACAGATTACTGCATTTTCAGACAGACAACTGAGCTGGATATTTTTACCTCCTCTCCCCTGCTGATTAGTTCCTAAGGTATTCCTTTTGAATACTCATATTTATATATTAGTTGCTTACATAATTTACATTTGCATGTTAGTCCTAGTTCCTTTAATTGAGAAATGACTCATACGGAATAGGTAAATATTGGGTCTCTCCAAAATACTGCCAGTGCCTTTGTCTTTTCAGCTCGAATACATTCCCATTGGAATAATGGAAAAATAATATCTTCTCTCAAAGCATCTTGGCAATAATGTTGATTATTTACTTGTTAAGAATACATGAAACTTTTAATTGAAAATGCATTTTACTAAATTGCTAGTAGTAAGCTATTTGACAATTCCTTTTTTCTCCCCAAAATCCTTTTAATTATAAATTTACTCCTCACTGCAGAACTAAACTTACAAAATGATGCAGGTAGGCAGATAAATTTAATATGCACTTAATCATCTTCAAAGTTTTATTTTAATATAGCTCACATATTTCAATACATAAAACAATTTTAATATTCCCTAGCTAAATATGTAAATAGCTTTCTATTCACAGGCATTTCTCAAAAGATCCATCAAATTCTTCAGAGGAGTAAAGTTGTTGCTAATAAACTTTTGATCAAGGCCACAACAATATTAATATATCAATCTGTTGAAAGTCATCTGAATAACCTTAGTTTCTCTCTCTCACCCCAACCCATCTCCCAGGGTCGCTGTTGTTGTGGGGAAAATAGAAGGAGCAAGGAGGATTAAATGTGTTCACTGCCTTGAATTATTTGTAAAAATAATAAGGTGGAATATAAATAAATAATGAGCTGTGGTGATGCAGTGGTTAGAATGCAGTATTGCAAGCTAATTCTGTTGACTGCCAACTGCCGGCAGTTCGAGACACGACTCAAGGTTGACTCAGCCTTCCATCCTTCTGAGGTGGATAAAGTGAGGACCCAAATTGTTGGGGGTAATATGCTGATTCTGTAAACCGCTTAGAGAGGGCTATAAAGCAATAGCAATAGCAATAGCAGTAGACTTATATACCGCTTCATAGGCCTTTCAGGCCTCTCTAAGCGGTTTACAGAGAGTCAGCATATTGCCCCCAACAATCTGGGTCCTCATTTTACCCACCTCGGAAGGATGGAAGGCTGAGTCAACCCTGAGCCGGTGAGATTTGAACCGCTGACCTGCTGATCTAGCAGTAGCCTGCAGTGCTGCATTTAACCACTGCGCCACCTTGGCTGTGAAGCACTGTGAAGTGATATATAAATTTAAGTGCTATAGCTACTACTTTTCTTTTTTACGGCAATGTTACATTTGTAGCCAAAGTGCCTGTTCCCATGCAAAAATCTGCTGCTTCTATTATGGGTAAGTTTTTAAAGCATTCTGATTAGGTATTTAGGTGTTAAACTATAAGTCTGTATTGTAGCCCTATACACATTTATTTAAATATGTCCAGCAATAAGCAGTGGAGCTAACTTGTTATGAAAAATATTCTCAGATCTCAGTTGAACAAACTGGTAGACCAGGAAGAAGCACTGATGATGTTATCTAGTTTGGTAAACCATCAAGTTCAGAGGGTATCACAAATCAACTCACAAATTTGCAAGGATAGTAATTGTGAGGATTGGTTGCCAAGTTTTATTTATTTTAATTTATGACTTTGGGTGGCTAACAAACATCAAAAACCAGTACACATTAAAAGATAATAATGATAAGTTACCATCATCAGCGTCATACCTGCCGAATGGTCACTGTACAAGGCAATCACTAAACGAGGATTGCCTGTAGCTCCTATCAATTTTGCCTTTCACAGATAGGCAGATTATTTTAGACGCTGCATCTTTTTCTGAGTAAATGTCTGCCTTCTGTATATAGTATTTTTATTCTTTCCCATTTATTTTTTTCCTACAGCAAATACTTTACTAGTCAATTGTCATTTTAAAAACAGAAGACAATTAAACTATGACTATCATGGGGAAAGTTAATGAAAAAACCAACTAAAATTAAAAGTTAGCAGCCTTTAAAATTAACGTGAGCTAAATTGAATATTAAATATTACCACTTGCAACTGGTGAAAAAGGAAGGCAGTCACCTTAACTTAATTTATGTTTTGAAGAAAAGCATGAAACAGTGAAGAAATTACCTATTATAATTTTTTTCCATATTCATCAGACAGTTTTTAAAATGACACTTGACTAGCAAAGTATTAACAAAAGTCAGTATATCATTGCTGCTCCAAAACAGCCAGATATAACCAACATAACCAGATATTCGTAGCCAAGTGACAAATAAAAACTGTTTTTACAAAAAAACTCCCTATTGCTCGAATGGCAACAAAGCGGCATGATATATATTAAATATATGAATTCAGAATAATTAAAGTGCTTGAAAATCAGTGAATTGCCTTTGCAGGGTGTCTATATGGCAGCTTGGAGTGGGTGCTTTGTTGATCGGGCTGCATAGAGAAGACGCATGATATTTGTAAAAAATTGTAATATGTTTTTGTCCAGGAGGACAGGAAGATTAACTCAGCTGTGCATTTTTATCATAGCGAAGAAAATGATTTAAGATACATTTCTTAAAACTGCATTTGTTTCAACAAAATGGCGTGACATGAGTGATGTAATGTGAAAAGATTATTGTTATTTCAGGAGACTTAGTGCTGCTTTCAACATGTCCAGAATTTTGAAGTTATTTTTAGCACAAATTTCTACCAGCATAAATTTATGGTAGGCTTATTAACATGCAAATTAAGAATAGCTCATTTACTGCTCCGTCTTTGGGGGCCTATACATTTAGCAGCAGAAATGGCTTCTGTTTGTCCTGGGATTAGTCTTTTCTCTTACTTGCTGGCTTTTTTCCTTATACCAATGGGATGCCTTGTTGATTCCTGCAAGTGCACCAAAGAGGCTGACATGAACTAAAAATACCCTTTTTAAATGGAAATGTAATATACTAAAACATGCATTGCAAAACAGTGTGCTTGATACCAATGTGAAGAAAACAAACAACGTAGAAAAAATGTTATATCATTTTGTAATTCCATATACTATATCTTTAATGCATGGTATATTAGAAATATGTTTGCCACCTTAAGTTATTTATCAAAGTAATAATAAAGACAGAATATAAATATATAAATAAAGTAATCTAATTAAACTATTTAAAGTAAAGGAGTTTTAAATGACCTTATTTCACAGGAAAGCAAACTACCGGGTAATCCTTGACTTACAACAGTTCATTTAGTGACTGTTCAAAGTTACAACAGCACTGAAAAAAGTGACTTATGACTGTATTTCACAGTTATGACTTTTCCAGCATTCCCATGACCATGTGATCAGAATTCAGATGCTTGGCTGCTAGTTCATATTTATGACCGTTGCTGTGCCCCAGGGTCATATGATCCCCTTTTGTGACCTTCTGATAAGCGAAGTCAATGGGGAAGCCAGATTCACTTAACAACCGGGGTACTGACTGTAGTGATATCCTTAACAACTGAAGCAGGAAAGGTTGTAAAAGGGGATAAAACTCACTTAACAACAGAAATTTTGGGTTCAATTGTGGTCATATGTCAAGGACTACCTGCACAAGTCCATTTTGATAAAAAACATGTTATCCTGTATAGAATTCTAAAGTGGCTTTGTAAAAAAAACAAGCTCTTGAGAGCTTGTTTGCTCTCTGATTACTAATCTGCTAATCTGATTACACTGTATACAGTTTTAAAATATTGATTTTTTAAAGGTAAAAAGTGAGCTATTTCATTAACTAATTAACTATTTTCCAATATTGAACTCTAGTTATCTTTTCTCTGAATTCACTTTTCACAGCTTATTTTAAAAAGGCTTTACCCTGTTTATATTTTGATTTGTTCATGAAAATGGATGTAAACTTTTATCATGTGGGAGATATCTCTTTTCTTTCTGCAGTCACCTCTACTGGCACTTGGCAAAACCTTTGTTTACTAGGCCCAAGTGTATGCATTCAATAACAATATTCATACTGCCCCTATTAGCATTGACTTTTATAATCTTGTATCTACTTAGTGTATTGGATTTCAGGTCTCATAATCCATTATGGACATGTTCTTTGAAGTTAACATCTGAAGGGCTTCTGACAGGGAAGACTGTCCATATGGATGTCCATTTCCACTAAAGTTTTAGAAGGGGGCCAAGAACATAAAGCATATATAAGAATCTTGAGTACGTTCTACATACAGATACTTGTAACTGATCCAAGGAAATGTTTTAAAACAAAAAGCTACTATAGACATTTCTCCAAAGTTTTTGAAAAGGACTTGGACAAACTGGGACAAGCCCAAAGATGATCAGGGAACTGCTGTAGGAAAAAAATGAATATACCGTATATACTCGAGTATAGGCCGACCCGAATATAAGCCGAGGCACCTAATTTTACCACAAAAAACTGGAAAAGTTATTGACTCGAGTATAAGCCTAGGGTGGGAAATGCAGCAGCTACCGGTAAATTTCAAAAATAAAAATAGATACCAATAATGTTTTTGAATATTTATTTCAAAGAAAAACAGTAAACTAGCGGTGTATTCAATGAAATACTTCACTCACCTCATGATGCTGATGTCCCGCTGTGATGATGATGTCCCGTGCAGCCGCGGGAGCGATGTCCCGCCTCCTATGACACACGGCACAGTGATTCCTATCATTGGATCACTGTACCAGAGGAGGTGGGACATCGCTATGTGGCTGCTTGCCATAACAAGGAGGAGGTGGGACATTGTTGCAGAGCGGCAGGAGGGGGGGGAAGGGGAATCGTAAGACAGCCCTGCATTACATTAGAACGTGAGGAGGGGGGATGGTGCGGTGCGCGCTGCGCGGCAAACTGACACAGAGGGAGGGGAAACTCACAGGGGCACTGGGCCATTCACGAGTGTCACCCAGCGGCATGGCCCCGCCCCTTTTTCTCCTCCATTTCGGGCAAATTTTTCACTGACTCGAGTATAAGCCGAGGCGGCTTTTTTCAGCCCAAAAAGTGGGCTGAAAAACTAGGCTTATACTCGAGTATATACAGTAGTAAAAATCTCAAGAATGGAATCAATTATTAAGAGAGGTTCCTTAGTGTATTGCCAGTTTGTAAGGAACTCCATTCCACCGATTCATATAATGCCCCTTGTAGTATAAACAA
This sequence comes from Thamnophis elegans, assembly GCF_009769535.1. NCBI lineage: Eukaryota > Metazoa > Chordata > Lepidosauria > Squamata > Natricidae > Thamnophis > Thamnophis elegans. The sequence goes on along the minus strand of NC_045544.1, from coordinate 111,899,400 downwards.
GAAATAGGGCAGAAGAATTTACCTGGAAGTTACCTGTCCACTGTTGGTTCACAACTTGAACCCACTGACTTTGTTTCCACCATCTATAAAATTCCCACGTCAGTATGCCAGACGTTGCTTAAAGAAAGCTAACTGCATTATTTTATTCTTTAAATAGGATTGCAACTTTTTATACTGGCTAGTTGCAATTAAGCTATTAATATTAACCAGGCAGTTAAGAGCATATGCATTTAGTACAATTGATTATTCTTGATCCTTTTATGCTGAACACAGTGGTAAAGATTACTTGATATGAACATTCCAATTATAATGACCCTGTTTTTTTGTCCTCTCAACAATTCTGTAAATCTGTAAATATTTCCTGATCTATGAAAGGGAAAGTGATGAAGAGAGACTTTTTTTTTTAACTTTTTTTTTATCATTGACTTTATTGGCTGTATTGGCATTTAACAATAAGCCAGAATTTTGGCACCCTCTGGGTTACTGTGAAAAAGTGCTGTCTGCAAGTGGTCTTTTAATACCATTGGTAAAACAAACCAATATATTAGTAGAGACTACTGCAACAAAAGAGTTTGGCTTGCTGATCTGAAATAAAACTAAATAAAATATAGGTATTGGCAACCCGAAGTAATTATCAGAAAGCCATAACCTGTTTTAGTATACCAAGGCTGCATGTGCAATACCCATAATTTGAAAAGAGACATTCAAGAGTGATTCAGCTATTTGTTACCTAAACTGAAAAAATGAAGCTTAGCTTTGAGAATAAAATCCCTTTTTTTTAGGCCAGGCATAGAAGCAACTCCCCCCCCCCCCCCAGTCAGTAATAAGCTCTGCCATTCTTTGCTTTAACAGAACAGTGGGACTCACTTTAAAGCCTAAGGGTGAATTTTTTTGGGGGGTGGGGGAAACATCTAGGAAGAGACGGTACATGTCTCTTCCTAATGTACATGACTTCCCAGCCTGTTTTGGACATGGTAGTTAATCTATCTAGGTTTATCCGCTTATATTCACTACACAGAGTATTTTTTAATTCTACATTCAGGCCCTTCCTGGTTTACAGGAAACCAACATTGTTTCTACGTTTACAACCGTCTTTCCTTTACACAGTTTCCTTCCTGTACCTGATATGAAGTCCCAAGCCCTTGCTGCCTTTGTACAGCCAACAGTCAACATATATTTTTATTCTCTTTGGAGTCCTTTATAATGCAACAAGGTAAACAAAATGGCAAGCTGACCTTTTTCCTCCTCCCTTCACATTCCAAACTGTTTCCGCTCCCTGACATCACCTCCTTCCTCCTTGGCCAGTATCATTTAATCCATTTATTCCTATCCACCCACCCATCCACCCCCAATTCCATGATGTTTTTTTTTATGACTTTGTAAATCAGCCTAAGGTACCAAAACAAATGCTTTCTTTCCAAAGACCCCAATAATGTATGTCTGCCATTTCATTCTGGTCTAATTTAACTATTTGGTCATATAATAAAACCAGATTTCAAGCAGATTTGTCAGCCATGACCTTCGCTTTTTATGAATCCAGGCAGGCTGTCCTCTTGTTAAATTATGCATTTCGAAGTACTGCCATATTTGTGCTTTTATTAGCTTGCCCCTGTTGAAATGCTTTCTGCAGCTCCCTTCCAAAATAATCCAATGTTAAATTTTAGTTAGGATACAGGACCCAGTTATGTAAAGGTTAGGAAGGAATTGTCTGTGCCTTAACTGTTTGCTTTATTTTTTTTTGCATCTGGTTCTTTTTACAATAGGTCTGTATGCTGTTTTTAGGGGACAGAGATATATGTTGGGTGACTGTTATGTAGCCTGCATTAGGAGTTGTTAAATGATAGCTCACAGACCAGTCTGACTCCCAAAGCAATTTTCTATTGCTGCTGCTGGACTTGCCACATTTTAATTAAATTGCAAGGAAAAGATTTTCTTGTAAACACATAAGATGAGTTAACCTTTGTACTGTAGATTGGCCTGTTTGTAAATATGAGTACAGATAGTCCTCGCTTAGCAACTGCCAATTGGAACCAGCAACTCGGTCGTTAAGCAAAATAGTCACTAAAATAAAATCATGTGGTCATGACTATGCTTACATTTGTCTTTTGTTTCTTGCTACTTTCTTTTGCTTTGGTTCTTTCTCTTTGAGGACATTCTTGATATGGGCTAAATAAGCAAGGAAAATAAGAAGAAGGAGATGCTGCAAAGGTCATAAATTCAATTATTGGTCAGCTGTTAGGTTTTTGTTTTAAACTGCTATTACTTCAAACAGTTTCCTTTAAGCAGTTGCTAAGTGAGGATTACCTGTACACGTATTTTCTTCCCTGGTCTCAGCAACTAAGAGCTTGCTACTTTACAAACAGTGCAGCATCTAGTATCTTTATGCAGTTGTCAGGCATCCCAGCAAAACCCACAATTTCTGCTGTTCCTCCTTTTTGGTCTGCCCACTTGATTTGGATTTATGGTGCCTGCCTTATTGATTTTCCCACCAAGCTCCAAAGGACTTGATTTAATGTTGCTATGAAGCACTGCAGGAGAATTAAAGTGGTAGGTGATTTTCTAGAGTCAACTCTGGTAAGCCCTGCATTGGGACGGCAAATGGATAACAAAGCAGTACACAGTTATTAGAAGGCCCCATCCAAAATGCTTTCTAAGCTAGATCATGATTAACTTGCTCTGCCTAGAAGTGAACCAGGGTTGAAGCCTGGGCTCTAAATTGTTAGATCTTGGTACCTTTAACCATAAGTGTCCCAAAGGTGCGTTTTCAGGAGGCAACTGGACTTTCTTGTTTTTTTTTTTCTTTTGAAGATGTTTTGCTTCTCATCCAAGAAGCTTCTTCAGCTCTGGCAGGATAATGGGGAATGGAAGGATTTATATCACTTGCACCTACCCTTCCATTACCCACTATCCTATCAGAGCTGAAGAAGCTTCTTGGATGAGAAATGAAACATCTTCAAAAGAAAAAACTAGAAAGTCCAGTTGCCTCCTGAGAAAGCACCTTTGGGACAACAATGACCTGGATGGTTGAGAATCTCTACAGATCTTCAACCACAAGCTCTGTCCTGATTGTGTTAATCATCTATTTAAAAACAAAAGAAAGAATTCCAGTTGAGTTTGGTTATAATTTATTTATTTTATTGAATTTATATTGCAACCTGTTCGCCTATGGCAAATTATAATTATAATCATCTTAATTTTCAGCTGGCTTTGCCCACATCCATTTTATCAAGGAACTGTGATCTCATATATCTGGAATGTACCTGATTGGATAAATAAGAATGGTTGTAGGGATTTTTCCTACAATATTACCTATCTTTCCAATAACCTCATATGTCAGGAATCTGCAATATTTTCAGGATTTTTTAAAAAAATTAAACATTCAAATCTGATGTGGATATGGATCTTGCATGAGTTACATGGGATCCTGGCATGCTTGAAAATCTCATGTAATCTTTCATGAAAACAGTGAGAACTTACTTATTTTTTAAGATTTTTATTTTTTACTAACATACATAGAACATGAATCATAGGGCTGGAAGGGACCTCAGAGGTTTTGTAGTTCAATCTTCTGCTCAAGGCAGGACACATTATGCCATCCTGTACAAATGGTTGTCCAGCCTATTTTTGAAAACCTCCAGTGATGGAGCACCCATAATTCCAGGAGGCATGTTATTCCATTGATTAATTATTAATACATGTTGATTGATACATGCCATTGTAAAGTCAGCTGCCTTATAAAAGGAGAGAAAGAGAAATTGGCTAATAACTTCCTGAATTATCCATAACAGAGTCGAGGTTTAAACAGTTCATTTCTTTCACTTTGGCGTATCAAAGCACTTCAGTGATCATTGATGACTGTTAATTGCCTGATGGCCTTATTTCTTAACAATATTTGAGTTTTGAAATGGTACCAGTTAACATTTGGCTCAGTTGGTGGGCATACAGGGATGAAATCCAGCAGGTTCTGACAGGTTCTGACAGGTAGTGGAAATTTTGAGTAGTTCAGAGAACCGGCAAATGCCACCTCTGGCTGGCCCCAGAATGGAGATTTTGCAGTATCATTCCCCTGTAGTAGGGTGAGAATGGAGATTTTGCCATATCCTTCCCCTGCCATGCCCACCAAGCCACGCCCACCAAGCCACACCACGCCCACCAAGCCACGCCCACAGAACCGGTAGTAAAAAAATGAATTTCATCACTGGGAAAAACAGTTCTTAACAGGTAATAATCAACAAGTAGAAGAACTGGAAACTCCTGCTGCAATGAAGCTTTCAATATTTTGTTACCTCACTTGCAAATGTGCCAGTGCTGTATCTAAACAGAGGAGGGAAAAGTCATCATATGTCTTCTAAGCCGAAGTCCAAACTAAGCAGAGAACCTGAAGGAGGAAGCCAAAGGAGATCAGTACCTTCCAGCACTTAGTATAGCCATTTAGAGGCCCTATTAGTATCTTAGATTTCCTGCTGCCTCGCAGAGCAAGCATCAATAGCCACTTAAGGGATTGTTTTTCCTTGGCTGAGAAGCTTTTGCTCTACTGCTTTGGAAGGTAGTTCTTGCCCTGGGAGGGGCCACAGTTCAATGCCAGAGCATTGTCTGGTGAAGCTCTTAAGTATATTTCCAGCATCTTTAGTTATCAAAGACTATGGGAAGCTAAGTTGAAAAAGTAATGGTACTTCAACTGTGTGATCCAGTAGTCTAAAGTGGCATAAGGCAGCATTTGTCATCCTGTATCTATCAAGGTTGTAGCCTTTTTATGGTGCAACCAGTGTGGTCATATGGATAGAAAAGCTGACGCAGGAAATGTGGGAAATTAAATGTATAGAATCCCTGGGTGTTCATCTCAGTAGATTAAGTTCTGATTTTGCTAACCACCATCGAGTGGCTGCTGAAGTCACAAAGATAAGCAACCAACGCAAGAAAGCAGCAGTTGGAGATGGACTCCTCTGTGTCAAAATATAAATTTGATATATTTCACCAAAGGAAACCTACAGTGTGCAGTTTAATATTCCACTATATTTTTAAAAACCCAAGCCAACATAAACCCAAGAAGCCCACTTAGCTCAGCTCCTACACGCACACACAAATAGCAAAGAGTGACATCTGCCAAGACCCCTGGGAGTATTCTCTCCAAAGACCAAAATATTAATTTTATCTTTTTCCAGCTTCTGTTTTATGTTGTTACTATTATTATAATAATAACAGCAGTGTTCACTGGGTGTGGTCAAAAAGTCAATGGTGCCATTGAAGTTCCACCCATTTTTAATGTGCATATCGTGGACAGAACTTTGATCCCTCTGTCCTGTCCACTCTCTTGACTTTTCAACCGACCCGCCCGATTAATAAATAATAACAATATTGTTTGCTGAAGGCAATGGATAGCCGTTCCAACTGCTTTCCTAGTTATATCGTTTGGCCCAAAGGCCTTCTAGAAAAAAACGAGGCTAGTAGTTGGGAACTGGAGCTTTCCTTCAAAGTTTTAAAAATTGAAAAGAGAAATCGAAGAAAGGGGTTTGCATGTAGAACCAGCATGCTTATGTTTAGATTTCATCTTTGTCTTTAGACTCTTTGGTATTTAAGAGCTGGAAGTATTTGCCCATGAAGATATAAATTTAAAATTATGATTGGTACTAATACCAATCTGGATCTGGATCCTGTTGATTCCTTCTGCTCTGGAAATGCTGTTTGGTCTCTCTCTGTCATTTCCAAATTCTTCTACGTAGATGAAGGACTAGAAACTTGTATTCTTTTATTTTTTTAAAAAAAACCTCTGCATACTGTGTTCTTAATAAATGTGGGCATTTGTAGTATTTGTCTTTGAACTAATTGGCATACTCATGAAAGTGGAACTAAAATAGTAGGAAAAAAAGTAGGATAACTGCTGTGTGAAATCTTTGGTGGGAGGATGTTCTGTCTATTTATACATTGTGACAGTTTGAGTATGTAATATTATTGCAAAATTTTAGACTCTCATTCCCCAAAAGCTGCTCATTTGAAATTTGGGATCCTGAGCTGGAGGATATGTATTAATATCTGATAAGTGATTTCAGGGCCACAGTCTGGCTATGATAAAAGATGGAAGTACTGTAACTTCTTTAGAACAAGAAATCACTTTCAGTGTCTTCGTCATGAAACTGCCTTTTGAATCTTAATGAATATGAGCTGATTCTTCGATACATACTATATTCCTCCATTATGGTTTAAGGTGAATTAATTTTTTTGGCCGGTGAATCTTCGTGGGAACTGCACTTTTTTGGTCTTCTAAATTGCCCAGAAACTGGTTAAATTAAAAAAAAAAAACCATTCTGAGAGGAAGTGTAGAAGGTGGAGGCAAAGGTGGAGACGTGGTACTCCAATATCTTAATTGCAGTCAAAGAGAAATGAACAAAACTGAAGTGGCTCCCAAGGAGATATTAGAAAATGCAAGTTGAAAATGAGAATGATTTAATGTCAAATGAGACAAATGCCGAGTTGATACTCCAGTGCCTCACGCTTCCACTTGTCCTTGGCATTGAGAAAATGAGATTTTTAATATCGGAGAAACAGATTGCCATGAAGGCTCATCCATTGTAAATTTGAGCTGCCTTTTAGAGCAGCTTTTAAGCTGAGGATTGGATTGTTCATTCCATCCTACAGTTGCAGCTACAGTTGATTTTCATACTAATACAGAATTCCTCCCTCTTTTCTCCTCCACTCTTTTGCATACTATTTATGCACCAGAGAGGGAAGGAAGGCTGACTTCCTCTTTCAATCTCTGTTTCTCCCTTTCCTCCTCTCCCCCCCTCCCCCCCTTTAACAAGTTAATTTCATTAATGAATAATGCAGACAGGACAAAGGTTTGTCAGGTTTAACCTCTGCATTAGTCATACAGATTAATGATACTTGCTGTTCTGCCTGGTTAATGCTAGGAAGACAAACTAAGATTATGTTTGTCAGACTGAAGGGTTGAGGCCTTATGGTTTTGAAATGCCATGATAGGTAGGGGATATCCAAAAAACATACTGCCTGTTCTTCAGCTACTGGATTCCTTTGAAAACAAATGATACACTGAAAAAGTGACTCTTTTTCCATCGTTAAGTTTGGAAGTCACTATGAATGTTTGGACTCTGTTTTTTTGTCTTTAGACTGCTGGCAGGGATGAGTGCCCTGTCTACATTCTTAGGTCTTATATGTTTTCCCCAACTGAGATTTGATTTTCACATTTTAAAGGTGCGGTACTGTTTTTAAACCTGAGTTTGCAACTTCTTTTTCACTTATTCGAATGTTTGCAATCCCTGCATGACATGCAGCAAGATCAGCTACTCCACAAGGGAATTTACATGGTAAATATGGCAGATAATGTAGGAAACAACCTTTACAAATGTGGCTGTTGAGTCTGGTCAATATAATGGACACGTATCTTCCAATTTCCTAAATGGACAGGTTACTAAGGATGTCAGGAGTGGGTTGCTACTGGCATTACTGCCGGTTAAGCGCTCACATTTTTTTGATAATGTCATCAACTAGTTGGCCTTTGGCCTGATCTAGCAGAGATATTTGAGTTCTATGGCTTGATCAAGCTGATGGACTTTTTCTGATGTTTGTGAATTCTGTTTTTTAAAGCAAAACAAACTATTGAGCATAATCATGTTAAAGCTATTGGCATATGTGAGATCCATAATGTTGCTCTAGAAATAAAAAGAAATTCCAGCCACGAACTACTCCTCTTTTACTGGACCTTGAAAAAATTATTTCAGTATAGTCAAAGTCAAGGTAAAAAGCTGTTGTGTCTGCTTAATATCCCTTTAAATTTAGATATCTTTGCAGGATGTTTATTACAAATCTTATTCATGTTTCTTACTAACTTCTTAGGTGATCTGAAAAAATTCTCCCTCTTTTTCGCCATTTTTCTGCAAATATTGGAGAATTGTTAAAATGTACCACCATTATTTTTTCCCTCTCTAAACTTGATATGCCCAATCTTCCCATTCTTTGCTTGTGATATGTTATTCCTGCCTTATTTAATCACTCTTGTAGATTTCTCTGGAGCTTATGTTGATTTGTCATTCTAAAGCTATACATCTTTCTGAGCAACTGGTATTTTAGTTCTGTGTTTTATTCAATAATTATAGCTTTGCAACCCATCAAGTCCAAATGCATTTACGTTGTGAGACACTGTAAAAATATTTCAAAAAGACCCTCCTATCCATCAGAGTCCTGTCTATTTTAAGACAGATTCTGACTTTATAGGAGTTTGGTAGAAAATGAAATAATCATTGCTTGTTTGTTTAGATCTGTGCAGTAATATGGAAAAATAACTTTTAAGAAATTATGTAAAAATTAAATGTCTTCCTACTTATTTGTTTCAGAATGATAACAAATACTGAAGACCTCCAAGAGGCTTTCTGACCTTCCTCTCCCCATGTAAATTATGCTGAGAACCTTTCCAGTGGTGTAAGTACAACATCAACTATTTTTTCTCTGTCTGTGGCCAAAGGCTTGAGAGCCTGTAATTCTGTTAAGTTTTCAGACTACTGCTGAATTAAGGATTTCCTGTTGGCTGGCAATAATCGAAGTTCTAGTCTAATACATCAAAGGGTATCAGGTTAGGAAAGGCAGACCTAGGAAGCCACATGAGGAATATGGGTTTTATTTTTTGTGCTCTTTCATGCTGATGGTGTGGTTTGTATTTTACTTCATGAAAATTCCTCCCAAGCTTACAGAAATGTGGTCGTGTGACTGTGATTTTCATTAGCTTTATAAAGAGTATTCCTATAACATGGATGCATCCCAGCCACTGGGCCAGTAATTAAAGGTTATAAGAAAGGTTTTCCAGATAGTCTAGACTCCCTAGAGTAGCGGTGTCAAACTCAAGGCCCAGGATCCAGATTCGGCCTGCGTGTGGGCTTAGATCTGGCCCACAGGCCCACCCTGGAAACAGTAAAGAACCGGCCCACAATGCCTCTGCCAGTGAAAACAGAGCTCAGAGAGGTCGCATGTAGCCTTCACGAGCTCAGGTTTAGCTGGCAGAGGGCTGCAGGAGGCCATCATGGCCGAAAACAGAGTGTGCGAGGGCCATTGTGGCTGAAAACGGACCCATGATGAGTGACATCAAGCTGACTATGACCACCCTGGCCATGTCCACCAGCTCCCACCCCGAGGTTAAACACAACCCTGATGCCCCCCTCAATGAAATTGAGTTTGACATCCCTGCCCTAGATAGTAGTAGCTCACTTATATTTGTTGTTACATTTATACAATTTTTAAATATGAAATTTTGGAAGAGTGCTTGTTTTATGAATGACCTACATTTGTTAGTCATAAATATTTCCATTTTACAGATTGCTTAAAAGGATTTGAACTTCTACTTGAGCATTTCTACATATGCAGCATGCAATAATTGTTTTTGTGATTGGCAAACATACAGATATAAAGAATTATGATTGGATGGCTCTAAGTAATAAACATTTCATTTGTTTATAGTGCAAGGAGATTAAAAAGAAAGGGTTTTATTTGGCTCTACAGTGCTGTGTTTTCAAATATCAGCTAGGTTATAGACTGAGAAAGTAGCCATTGATCACTCTCAAAAGTTCAGTTCTTTCTTAGCCAAACTAAGTTACACATTGAAGCATGCCATAGAAATATAGCACAGTCTAGAATGTGAATTTGTTAGTCATTTTTTCCCTTGCTGTGATGAGGGGAATCTAGGAAGGATTATAATGTTTCTTGCAGAGCAAAAGCTGAGGTTACCACTAAATTGAATAGTAAGGATAGAGCATTTTGTTTTAACTGTTCAGACTTTGCCTATGAAGGTTTCATAGTGCCTGCCAGTTAAAAAAAGGAGTGCAGCATGCTGCAAGTTGCTTCTATGCTGGAAGAAGGCTCTGAAATTCAAATCTAGATGATTATAAATCCAGTTCCACAGTAGGATTCTAACCTGTTTGCTTGAAAATGCAATACACACCTGTGCAAACAAGAAAAACTGCTGATTATTTCTCCTGGCAGATCATTAAGAAATGGATAAAGCAATCAGAAACAGGAATTATTAATTTTGCCTGAATTTTTTCCTTTCTTCTTTCTTCGTAGAAAGTTACTCCAGGACAGATCATTTGATCAACTTGCCTAAACTGTCTGCCTTCCTCTACTTATTGCCCTACTAATGTACTAGACTAGGGGTGTCAAACTCACATTATCACAGTGGCATCATGTGACATATCGGGACTTTCCCCCTCCCCTTCGCTAAACTGGGCGGGGGCGAGGCCAGCATGTGTTGCATCCAGCCCATGGCTTGAGAATTTGACACCCCTGTACTAGATAATGATTTCCCACGTCCCCAGTTATTATTTATGATAGGATATTAGAATGGCAAAGGTAATATATTTTTGGCAGCAATTACTAGCCAGAGAATGAGTTTCTCCCCTGATCTTTTTAAAAGGAGGTGTTGGAGGTTATTTCTGGCAATTTCATTACCTAACTCTAATTTCACCTGTGGCGATGGTGAAACTTGATGGTTGATTGTTTCTCCATGTGAATCCAGAATATCTTGGGGACATATTGAAGATTCTTCTTCAGTGGAGTTTTGTGGCACAGAGGATCCTCATCTAGTCAAACTAAGGAAAAAGGGTTCCTGGGGTATAAAATGTCTGCAAATTACTATTTATAATCGGTCCCATTTATACACCATTCACTGCTTTGAAAAGGCATTGTGTGTGCTGTTTTAGATTTAAGACAATTTTATCCTAGGTTTCAAGTGAGTTCTCATGATTCATAGGAAGAAGAAGCAATGGATAAGTGAGCCTTAAAAAAATGTACTCCATGAAACCATTAATAATTTGCTTACCTATATTGATGCACTTTCCCTATGTCTTTCTGTCTTTCATGGATATGCATGCCATTCAAATCTCTGGGCATTTCAAGACTCTACTATGAACAACAAGAATGCATGAAGTTGAAAACTAAAAGCAGGACTTAGTCTTTTGGTTGAAGCATTACCCTTCCCAATAGATCTAAATTGTTGTGAGATTGGCCATAGAGGTTAAACCCTCATTCATGAGAATCAACTGGCATGTCACAACTTGGCAGAGATTTCGAAGTTCATTTTGTCATGAAATGAGGCTTTGGGAGATGGTTAGCTACTGCCTCGGCTCTTGAAAATCACAGGGAGATGGTTATATATGTATCAAACCAGTATTTATGAAGCATTGGGGAAAATTTTGTTTCTTTTCAAATGAGGTAAGCATTTTGTTTTTAGAAACCTCAGCATGAAGATTTTTTTTTGTAAAGGGGAAAAAATCCTATTTTGCCATTGTCAGCTTTTATAGATAAATATGATCAATGAGTGGAAGAAATACATTTTAACCAGAGGTTTGATTTTATTTAAACAGTTAAGTATTTTGTATTGATATTTTTTTAAAAAAAATAATAATGTGCCAGTGACCTCTTCTCAGATGTTTTGCTCTGTTCCACTCATTCCCAGACTGTTGTCATTGGGAATTCTGGATTCCCAACATATCTGAAAGGACTAGGTTTTTGGGGTGGGGGATGGAGGAGAAGGCTGTAGCAACACTAAGCACTTTATATTCATGTCATACTTGATGTGGATTTACATAATTGAAGAATGTCTGCACTGGACACTTTAAGTGGCTGTGCATTGCTTAAAATGAGGTATCCCATTGCATTGTAGTTAAGGCCATGATTTTGCATGATGTCTGAAGGAATCATCAAGACCCAAGACTATGAAGTTGTTTCCTGCAGCTTTGTGACTTAATCAACTATAGTTATAGCTTGAGTTTCACTTCCACAGGAGAGATGCCATATTATAACACTGCTAGTACAGAAAGTTAGTGCCCACCTCCTAGAAGAATGAAATATTTTGAGAAATATTAAAGGCAGAATATTATATTTCCCTAAAGGAGAAACATGTTTTTAAAGACAGAAAACAGTTCCCTAGCCCCAGCAGATATTTGGTGCCCATTAAGAAAGACAGGGCCAGCCTATCTACAAGACAGAAGACTCCAGCTCCGGGCTGATGGGATTAAGACATGACCCTCCAGGACCTAATAGGATTAACCCATCCAGAGCAGAGCTCACCATATGGCACAATCTCCTAAGGACATTGCATCACCCAGCAAACTTCAATCAAGCATGGTAGCTCAGACAAACATGACCCCAAGGAAACTGACAACAGCCAATGCTCTTGTCTGTGCAACATGTTCTTGCACAGGAACAGAAAAAACCTTTCTCTTTCAACTCCATGTGTTCAGCTGCACGAGGACCATTGGTGCTTGGTGGTTCTGTTCACCATTAAACCCTCTTTCCAATCAGCCTCCAGTGTCTTTCTTGGAACTGAACCAGATGGATATTTCTTCCAATGCTAGTATATCCCAAAAGTGCTTTTCAAAAGTCACCTGGATTTCCTTGGGTTTTTTCCTTCAAAACATTTCACCTCTGATCCAAGAAGTTTCTTCACTTCATTGAAGAACTAAAGCAGTTTCTCGGATGAAAAGTGAAACATTTTCAAGGGAAACCCCCCCCCCAAGAAAGTCCAATTGCCTTTTGAAAAAAGCACATTTGGGACAACTGTGGACTCAATGATTGACTATCTCCATATATATTGCTAGTATGGAAAACCAATGTAGACAAATGTATTAAATCAAGTTTTGTTTATTGAGTTAAGAATAAAAACCTCTTCCACATACTGGCACAATCCAAACTCAATGCTTATATCCCAATTCTCCATTATTTCTTGGATCTTAATTATCCTTTCAGCTCCTTCTCTAAAAACAAAACTGTAACGGCAATGAGAGAGATAATTTTTATTATAGTCACAGATCAGAGTTATAGATAAAAGCACATTAAAATAAAATTAAGTAAAACAGGATAAAATATAATTAGTGGTGGTTTCATCAATGAGCAATCAGAATCTGTCCAAATATATAAAATTTGGCTATATTCAAGGAGACTGAATCATCTGACAACATCCGTACATATAAAGGATCAGAATTTCCTAGGTATTTTATCAGGTAAGGAATTTTAAGCATCCTTAGAGTGTACAATATAACAGGACAGGAGCAGTAGTTTCAGTGGTCCTTTGAACACAGGATACATAGCGGACTTTCTTGTAACGGCCTTCCAAAATTGCTGACTATGAAATTAGTTTTCCAACATTTCCTTGAACTGCAAGCCTTCTACTTCCTATTTGATGGATATCCCAGTCTTGTCCTGGCTTCTGGGATTTTTCTCCTCCTTCTATAGCCAATCTTTATAACATCCCCCCTTCCATAACATAGTTTCTCTGAGAGGTACATTTTTCCATTCCCATTCTGCACAATCTCTAATTGGATTCTCTGTATCCCCCCCCCCCCAAAAGCAAATGTGTCCAGAACAAGATTTCAGACTGGTTGGCCTTTTTTTGTGCCCTCCCACTGGCTAGCTTGGGTAGGTGCTAGTCAGCTCAGTGAGAAGGATGGAAATGAACAGTAAGACCACTCTAGTGGCAATTCACCCCTACTGCAGATGTAAGAGAGTGAGGCCAGTACCCATGTAGAAGTGCTATGAAGGATACAAACAACTCTAAGTAATGGTGTGCCAATGATAGATTTTGAAAGCCCAAACAAAGTGAATTTTAAATCATTATTATTGCAGGAGAGCTTGGTGTGAAATCTGAAATCAACTTCTGCCTGGCAAAATAGTATCATGCAACTCAAAGCCCCAATTCCACTTAGTAGCTGAAGGACCTCAAGACAAAAGAAAGCCTCTTTCATTCTATTATTCTATTGCTATTCCATTCTTGCCTTGAGTTGTACAAGTCGTGTTGGCAAGCATTTGATTATGCTGGATTTATTTTCAGATGTCTCAGGCTGTTCTTATTAACTGTCATCGCTTTGATCGAAAGTGCACAACAGATTTCTGCATTTGTAGCATCCTGCTTTGCATGCCTAAACAGAACATTTTGGAGAGGCAGCTGGGCAGACCCGGTCTGCTTTACAGTTTTAGCCTGAATGTCGCTGGGGCTGAGCAATTGTGAGAAGAGACTGATGTCTAAACATGAAAGTGGGCTGAAGGAAGAAAAGTTAACAGGAGAGGATGTAAATATTTCCTTCGAAAAAACCCACTCCTATGGCTATTTCAAGTTTACCTGTTCCCTGCATTCCTCTGATTAAGGCTGTTGCAATGAGCCTCTGGCATAGAAATCTTCTCAGAAGGGTTAATCACCCTTGAATGAATCAAGATTAAGAAGAAACTCAACCACTTTGTTGAAAGTAAGACAGCTTCCCATAGTAGCTAAGCTGACATTTCCAGGAAGCCAACACACAGGACAGAAGAGCACTGGCAACCTCTTGCTATTGTTCTGCTATATTTTATCTACAACAACATGTACTGTACTGACTCAAATCGGTATTGAATCCCAGTGGCCACATAGATAGATTTTGTCCATGACAATTTGTCCCTAACCTCATCCTTCATTTCTTCCAAAGTTGCATCAGTCATCACTGTAACTGAGTCTATCCACCCTTCTCTTCTCTTCCTTCCACTTCCCTAACATTAAAGCCTTTTCCAGAGAGTGAGATCTTCACATAATGTGTCCAAAGTGGGATAATTTGAGCCTGGCTACTTGTGCCTTGAGTGAGAACTCTGGACTGATGTCTTCAACAATTTATTTGTTGGCTGTCCGTGGTATTCTTAGGAGTCCTCCAACACCAATGTTGAGAAGTATTAATACTCTTTCTATCCTGCTTACATAGACTGTTACTTGAAATTGTCTTGGGATTTCTTTTTAACAATGAAGAATGGGCTAGATGCTTCCACCGCCGCCATCAAAGATCAGTAAACATCATTAAAACAGTGGGATTTAATACAGTAATCCCCGAGTCTAAGATACTGTTACCACAATACAGTAAAAAACACCCAATTCAGCAAAAGCAAAAAAAAAAAAAAAAAAAAAAATCAGAGGAAAACTTATCGATATATTATTCTCGTAATATTACTTTGCCATTGTTTATTTTATTCTATTATTTTATTTCTGTTCTATTTGTACTCCTTTCTGCTTGTTTGTTTTTATTATTGTAAGCTGCGTAGAATAGCCACACATTGAAGGTGAGATAAGCAGCAAATAAATTTAACAAATAAGTCATGTAACCAATATACAGAACATCTTAAAAGTTTTAGTATTTTTAATGATAATTCACTGATCTGAATGAGGACTATCTCAGCTAGAGGGGAACCAGCTAGAAATACATTTTCAGCACATTTAGTGAGTAGTTCTCACTTCTTCTGTGGCAAATAGATGGAGCAGAACTATAATAATTGCAGTTTAAGAAACAAGTCCACCAAAATTTCTTGATAGATCAATTTGGAAAATCCCCAATCTCCATCACTGCTTTTAAAAATACATATGCGCTCTGATTTAAGAGAGACAAAAACCATTAATGCAGAAATGTGAGAAGAAATTAAGAATCCTGGTTGGTTTCTAATTATGAGAAAAACTTTTTTTCCAGAGATGGTTAAATTTGACATTTTCCTGCTCTTCTAGTTTCATAAGTGGAATGACATGTTGCAAATCTGAACTGGTCTGCTTTTCATTTATTAAATCAAAAACAAACGACCAGATCCTGTTTTTTTCTTTTTCTTTTTTAATGGGCTAATTTCTGCAAAGAAAAAAACAGTTCACCCTTCTCCCATAAGAAACAAATTAAAGTAATACAATTAAAGTAGTTGTAGCAAATTAGAAGGGCTTCAAACATTATGTAGTGATAAACTGCTAATGGGGATGCATGTCCCTTAATTAACAAGGAGCATCACATTATTCTTAAATGTCTGGTTGCAGAATTGCCTCGTAAATTGGCTTGTTAAACACAGGACACCTTTACATTAGGGATTTGCATGCAGTTTACAAGTAGAATTGCTGTGAGTTTAACTCTTCCATTAAAAAGGTAAGACATTGCTGGGAAGATTGTGGTGTGTGTTGTCTTCTATCTCCACCGTGCAATTTTCTTCTTGAATTTCTGAGTGCTTCAAAAGAGTAGGGCATCATTCAAAACTGGGATTCCTCTGTGGCTTGAAAAATGCTATTGTTGTGACAGCCTTGTTAAAAACAGTTGCACAGAATGCAGAATAAGTTCATGTCAGCACAGGTGGAAGAAGCAGCTAATTCTGTATCTGTAACACAGATACCTAGTATTTATACACATGGTCCAAAATTGTGTCTTTGGAAATGGTAATGGGTTTCTCTCCTAAAATAGTCATTTAAGAGTCAGCGATGTGTGTATACATGTGCAAAATGATATTGTTCAGAATTTAGATGACATTTTCTGATGAATCTTTAACATTCTAAGAGGAAACATGTCAAGCCACTATTAAAATTGTCAGTAACTCCAGCATCTTCATGTACTGTGTAATCCTATGCATGCTTTTGAAAAGAAGTTATTTTGGGGGGAGAGAGTGGGGGACTTAGAGTAAGTTTATTAAGGACAGCAGTCTATTATATGTTCATTTCTTTGATTTTCTACAATGGAACATTTAAGGACTATGCAAGCACATTGGCTTCAAAGATCAAAAAGTGCTTCAGGAATGCCTGCTATTTCTTAAAGCAGTTGTGTATTTTTGGAAAATATGTACTTGTTCCTTGGAGAAACAGCAGCGTCATAATCTCAAGATAGGATAGATTTTGTTTAAGTTAATTGCAAACAAATGTCCTCCTAAGTCTTACATAGCTCTAGGACATTTTTTTCCTAGCAGATATTGAGTCTGATTATCCAAAATTTGTAGCTGAGCTTTGCTGCTAGTCATTGTCAAAATTCACAAAGTTCCTGACACATTCGCTCTTTTATTTTTACCCAATTACAAAAGTAAAAAATAGCAGAATATATTACAAATCTGTGTTTGTTTATCAAATGTAATTATCACAATGATGGCAAACCTTTTTCGCCTCGGGTGCCAAAAGCATGTGCACATGCGCTATCACGCTCGCTCGCATGCCCACGCCCATAATTTTATGCCTCCCCCACACTGTGCCCCTTGTGCATGTGCACATGACACCCCCTGCTGCCCCCCGCATGTCGCATGGCTTTCTTGGAGCGTGGGAAGGATGAAAACTGCGTCCCCTGCCCCCCTGGATGCCCTTTGGAGGCCAGAAACGGACCATTTTCTGACTTCCGAAGGGCCCGGTAGGTCTGTTTTTTGCCCTTCCCAGGCTCCAGAGGCTTTCTAGGAGCCTGGGGAGGGCAAAAAACAGCCCAACGCACAAACCGGAAGTCCGTTCCTGAAAACATCCGAAAATCAAGGCCGAAAATCAGCTTGCCAGTGCGCACATGGCTCCACGAAATGGCTTGGCGTGCCACCTGTGGCATGTGTGCCATAGGTTCCCCATCATGGAATTATCATAATACTTAATTGAACAGATCACTTTCGTAAACATGATTTATAGTTCTCTGCGTGTTTTTTCCTGCTTCTGCAATATAAGCAATATAATCTGCTTTTTTTAACTAGTGCTATACCAGTTCAGATTATGTCAAGCTTCAAATTTCCATTTCACTTACTTGCACTTAATGGCAATTGCCAATAAAGGATCAATCCATTCCATACTTTCACATTTAATGTTCCATTTTCAAAATAAATGAATTAAGCCCACAACTTCAACATGATACCTGGTGAACAGCAAAGTGCCTGCCTGCCAACTCATTTCTTTGGTTGCTGACAAACTTCCTATCTGTAAAGATTGTATTTGGTGAAAGTGGGATTTTTTTAAAAAAATTCTGTCCACAAGGATAAATTTTTACTTCTAGAAGATATATTTTGAACCGTGTATAAAATAAAGAAAAAAAATGTGAAAGATCTGAATTCTGGCATTTTCATACTTTCTTTTGCCCTTTGCTAGTCTTTGTTATTTTAATTAAGTATGAGGTCATCACTTGCTTCTTCCATTACCCATTATTGGTTTTTGTTATTTGGTTATTAGTATATTGAAATAAATCACAAATTATATAGAATCCAGTTGATATGTTATTATTTAAAGTGGTGTTCACAAAAATTCTGCGGGTTTATATCAGAACATACAAATAGGATATCATTTTTATGGATTTACATAGTAGGAAATTTTGAAAAGGCTTATGTTTTCTTAGAGTGGCTTTTTGCTTTGGGAGAAGGGAGATGACACTCCTTGGTTGATTAATAAACTTTGTGTAAATATCAGATTTTCGAAGGATTGAGAAATAGATCATTTTAAAAATATTTCATCTTTTCCTATAAGAAAATTATTTGTCCCAATTTAAAAGTCCTCCAGAATTTATCACACACACACACACACACACACACACACATCATTGGGAAAAAATGAAACAGTTGTGTTTCTCCAATAAACTACAGGGAATTATTTTCACTTATGAGTACTGTAATGTATTTGTGAGGGAGTTGTGACACCTTAGGTAGAGCACTTGCCATGTAGTCTTAGACTCAGCCTCACAGTGGAAGACTACTTTTTAAGCTATATTGGCCATTAGTTATGTCCAGAAAAACGGTGTAAGATAACAAGCATCTTTGTATGAAATCAGCTCAGAAGTACTCTCCATCCTTGTTGTAATTCTTCAAATTCTTTTCTAAACACCAGTTCAATTTTAGTTGATGTAACAGACAAAACTTTCCACCCCAAACTATAAGTGCTCGCTACTGTTATAGTCATTAGGATGGATATAGATTGTCCTTTTAGAACAACAGACATGTTTGGAATTTTGAGAATTGTTGAATGTTCAAAAACTGGCTGCCATGATGCCTTTATTCACAAAATGGCTGCCTAATTACCAAACCCATTACTACAACTGTGAAGTCTTGTTCCTTCCTCCTCTTTTTGCTAATTTAGTGAGAATCTCTTTGCCACCCCAATTTCTTTTTTTCTTTTTTTTCTGGGCAGGGAAAACATATTCTCTCCAGCAACATAAGGTTGTAATCCAGCATTTTCTTCTTTTTTTTAAAGAATAGCTGAGAGGGTTGATTGGACTTAGAAATATTTTAAAATAAAAGGACAGATTAGCGTTTATTTTATATTGTATTTTTAAGTCAGGAGGCGCTAGAAGATACTAGTTGCCTATCTCTGCATTAAAAGGCTTCTCCAATCACTGCTTATAATAAAATCACTTTCTGGCAAATATCTGGAGATGGATGTAGAATTTCCAGAAACATTGTATATGAGAATATCCCCCCCTCCCACTTTTCCCCTTTGGTAGGGAAAATGAAATATGTGTAAAAATGGAATTGTATGCAATAATTAATGTTGATTTATCTTAAAGACTTACCTTAGAAACTTGTAGATGTTTTGTGTGTAACAATTGCTTTATGAAAGTATATTCAGTATATAACATTGTGTATAATAATATGTGTATTGAATGAATTGGTTTTTAATCTACAAATGGAGATACAAATTGCTGAGTTCTAAGAAATGTAGTACTTAAATTTTTCCTCTTTAGGAGAGACAGACAGGTAGCAACAACTGAATTTTGGCCATAAGAAGCTATCAGGATTGTGGTATAACAAATACAACAATGTGTTTGGGATGGTTTCCACCACTGTAATAAACCAATGTGGAAAACATAACATAATTTCACGAGAGAGAGAGAGGGAGGGAAGGATCCAGTGTTCAAAAAATACATTTTGTCTTATTATCTTTGGATATTTTGGAGACTTTCAGAGTTATTTACTTTTTCACATTTTCATTTATTTCTTATCTTAATGTCAGTGTTTCCAAATATAGTATGATATGATTTATATGCTATCTAAAATTAAACTATTTTTTTTAAATCTTAAAAAATAATACACAAAAAGGCTTTAAGATTTAAAAACAAAGGAAAACTGTTTTCTGGTGGTGTTCCCCCGCCCGTTTTTTAGGGCTAGAAGAGATAGAATTTAGGGATAGATCTAGAGATAGAATTCTATGTTTGTGTCCATAGCTTATGCAAGATATGCTTCTTTACAATTCTCTTTCTATTACCATCTCATCTTCTGTTCCATGTAATGTCAAAGTTTGAATGATTTTCCTCAGTATATTGGATTATTGCTTTATACTTATAATTTCATGATATTCTTCTGCTGCTGGACACATGTCTTTCTTTTTTAAAATGTATATTTTATTGATTAATTCTAATATTTATTTTGAAGGACTTTGGATGGAAAATTGACTTAAAATGTTAATATAAATAAAACAACATTGCTTCTGAAATTGTGGGGCGTTGCAAAATCAGGTTACTGTATTGATGTGGGAACTTGCTTTCAAAAAAGGAGGTCAGGCCTCTATTGATAGTTATTGATTTCAAGAAGCTAAACTAAAATATAATGTACAGTATGAAATGTACAATTAACAATGACAAATGTCTGCCTGCAGGCTTATAATTTTAAATAAACAGACATACAAATAAAAAGAAGAATGGGAACAGAATAATTCAGTCAAATCTCTGATCCGGCTTGCTCAACGTTGCCTAATCTGTCAACAGCTCCCTGGGATTTCAGATGCAAGATTTTATGTATTTATTTTATTTATTTGTTCATTTTCTATATTTCCTAGGCTTATCAGGGTGATTGAACATATTAACACTAAGGCATCCTATATACAAGAGAGTTGTACTATCATGGAGATATGGGCTTTCTGGAGTGGAAAAACAGGAATAGGAAAATATGGTAGAGAAAGAGAAACTCTTAGTTCAAAAACAATCAATTATTGAATAATAAATAATGCCTGCCATGTGGCTCATTCTGAAGAGTGGGTAGAATATCTTTGTGCTTTTATCAGAGTATTGTGGCTGATAGTATTGTATGCTGAGGAGAGAAACTTCATCTACATTTAGTGGAACTGCTTAAATGAAATATGTTTTTCATCTTTCCCCCCCAGTCTGCTGGAAACCATGTTTCACTACACAGATGAACCCAGATTCACCATAGAGCAAATAGATCTACTTCAACGCCTGCGGCGTACTGGTATGACACGCCACGAAATCCTCCATGCTTTGGAAACCTTTGACCGTCTTGACCAGGAACATAGTGACAAGTTTGGGCGGCGGTCTGCCTATGGGAGTGGATCCTGTAGTAACAGCACCAACAATGTTCCAGCGTCTTCCTCTACAGCCACAGCTTCCACACAGACCCAGCACTCTGGGATGTCCCCATCTCCAAGCAACAGTTATGATACCTCCCCACAACCTTGCACTACCAATCAAAATGGGAGGGAGAGTAACGAGAGGTTGTCTGCCTTCAATGGGAAGATGTCGCCCACACGGTACCCTCTGGCAAATAGCATGGCTCAAAGGTCATATAGCTTTGAAGCCTCGGAGGAGGACTTGGATGTAGATGATAAAGTAGAAGAATTGATGAGGTAGGCAAAGTTGTATATTATGGATGAAGAATTAGCCATTCCCAACTTCTTTCTCTTCCCGTTCCCTGCAAAGGCACTTCAGGAAGTTGGATAGTTCTGAATTGCTTTGTTTACTTTCCCAGATCAAAGCTTAGTTGTCTTAGGACAGTTGGATTGAAGGGAGAACTTAGCTCTTTGTTCATCTGGTGCATTCTTCACAGCCTTAGTTTGGATTTGGATGATTATCTAATGCAAAAACTGACATGGTGAAACTACCAATGAGTGACACTTCTGACATGGCAACTAATCATTTGAACCCTTGAATGCATTGTTTAGGTCCAGAAAGGTTCAAGCATAACAGTTTCCCCAACCTAGTGTCTTTCAATCATCCTCTATTAGAATAGGTCAAGAAAAGCTGTTGTGGGGATCTTTTTTGGTTTAATGAAGAAAATAGATACTCCAAAATAGAATTCTGATTCCAAGCACTGGACTTGGAAGACAGTTGCTTTGTGTAGTTTAGCGGAATATAGGCCAGGAGTGAATATGGATTTTTAAAAGACCCAATGTGTCTACATTAATATATAAACAAATAATCAGACATAGTTAAGAAAAAAAACCCCACAATTATTTGGATTAATATATGAGTCAGCAATAAAGTAATATGTATTGGCTATAATTATGCAAACTCTAAAATTGAACTCAGCATATATATATATATATATATATATATATATATATATATATATATATATATATATATATATATATATATATATATGTTATATTTATGCTGATAAATAAATAAAGGGAGACTAGTATAGATCTATTTCAAGCTATTTAGCTCTCATCAGCTAGCCATACCCAAGTTTTTGGGAATCGAACCTGTGCTCTATTGCCTCCCAGGCAGGGAGTTAACCATTTGAGCTACAGAGAACGACTCCTTTATCAGCTGGCCAGGGTGGGAGGTATATACTTAAAGTCACAACCCCTGGTATGCCCAAGTATGGGAGGAAGAGTGGAAGTGTGACCTTCCTCCCATACTTGGGCATACCAGGGGTTGTGACTTTAAGTATGTATGTGTATATATATATGTATATGTATATGTATATGTATATATGTATGTATGTATGTATGTATGTATGTATGTATGTATGTATGTATATATATATATATATATATATATATATATATATATATATATATATATATAATGTGTTTTTTTTATTTGTGCTGATAAATAAATAAAGGGAGACTAGATATATATATACATACACACACACACACACACACACACACACACACACACACAAACAAACACATTATCCACACCAGAGTATCATATTTATGCACATTAAATTGTATTTTACATGGTTTATCTGATTTTGCCAGAATAAAAAGAAACAAAGAATCAAGGAAGATAATGCTTAAATTTAGAATTACTTTTAAGACTGAAAGTACTACTGTAGTATGGTTTTTCATTCAGTTATAAAAGAATGAAAATTTAAAGAAATTTAAAGAGCTATGGATGTGACTTTTACTTTTTGGCCATGCAATGTTGGAACAGCAGATTTGTATATCTATTGACTGCTTCACCACATCAGTTACTAAAATTTGGGTCTATTACTTCTCTTTATTACTCAGCAAAGCATGTTTTCTACCCAGTGTCCATTCTCACAAATCCATTCTAATTAGTTTCATAGTGAATATTGCTTCTTTTCCTAGCATTGAGAAAATGAACAGTGATAATTAGGATAGATTTAATAGTCTAGAGCAGATAGATTTATGAGGCGTAATTATGAAATAGCCAATTCTGTCTTCCTGACCTGTTTGTGGAATTTGTTGCTCCATTTTGCTTCTCACTCCCACAGAAACCCATTCATACAGATCAGCTTTATGTTATGCTTTGCACTGATGTGTGCAACACATGAGCCACAGTGGTGCAGTAGTTAGAATGCAGTCCTGCAGGCTACTTCTGCTGATCACTGGCTGCCAGCAGTTTGGCAGTTCGGTTCTCACCAGCTCAAGGTTGACTCAGCCTTCCATTCTTCTGAGGTTGGTAAAATGAGGACCCAGATTGTTGGGGGCAATGTACTGACTCTGTAAACTGCTTAGAGAGGGCTGTAAAGCATCATAAAGCGGTATATAAGTCTAAGTGCTGTTGCTATATTCTTTAGTTCCCCTTAATGAATTTCAGAGTAGCTGTTCACTGAGTAACATGTGTGTTGGTTGTAGGAAGATACTAATTGCAGTACTACAGATCTCCACACCAAAATAAAGAAGATGGGGTAGAATCATTCTATATGTAATACCAGACACATTTAAATTGTCCCTACTTCTAATAAATTTAATAAATAAACAAAATAACCTCTGCTTTTATAAATGAAGCAATAATTTGCTTCAGGTACAATCTGGTTCTTAAATCTAGGTGTCAATGTGGTTTGCTCTGGTTTCTCCTTTTAGCAATATTTCCTTTGTGGGAGCCTCATTTAAAGATAGAAACTGTTACTGCTGCTGTTTCCCCTCCTCCCACCCCACCAAGATGTTAGTTGCAGAGATTTATTTATCCCCTGTAATGAAACTTTGTACATTCCATATGACTTGCATGAATTTATACAGACCGCGACTCATCCATTTTCCTTGTATGCTTTGATCCACCAATGACACTGATTAAAAGAAATGTCTGCTGGCAAAGGCAATATATCAACCCCCTCCCCATCATCCACCACAAATGCATCTTCAAATTCTACTTTGCTCCTCTCTCTCTGTCTCTTTTTATTTTTCTAACTCCACACGTTTTGATAGGAGGGACAGCAGCGTGATAAAAGAGGAAATCAAAGCCTTCCTGGCCAACCGGAGGATTTCTCAAGCAGTTGTTGCACAGGTTACAGGTAAGAGCTTGCAAATGTCCCCTTTT
The DNA here is from genome assembly GCF_009769535.1 of Thamnophis elegans. NCBI lineage: Eukaryota > Metazoa > Chordata > Lepidosauria > Squamata > Natricidae > Thamnophis > Thamnophis elegans. Next base: position 111,875,179 of record NC_045544.1, on the reverse strand, counting down.
CTATTCTGAAGTGTTGCTACATCATCTTGCTCATTTGCTGGTTAGTGCAGGTGTTGGCATATTGCGAGGCATTCTGCATTGCAGTAGATATCTGTCAGGGTAGTTATAATATATGCCTTTGATTTAATATCCATTGTCATACATGTCATGGAACTTCCTCAGTGAATCAGTGCTTTTATTCTCCTTCTCTAATACTGCCTGATTTTTTCCTCAGCCCCCCTCCATTCAATGGTTCATACTAGCAGGATTTTCCCCCTATAATATTATAATGAGTATCAAGTACTTTTGAAATGGCTTTTTTAAAAATTCTAAAAGTCACATGTGGTGATCTTGTTTCAGTGTAGAAAAGTGCATCCTTTGGACTAGCTGATTTCAGGAAGACATTAGTTCAGTTCACAGGACATTTACTTGGAAAAGTTTTTAATTATACTTGGTATATTACATCCATAATTTGACCTTTCTACTTAAGCTATGTGGGTAATACTACTCCCACACATGCTTGGTTTCTCAATGCTTACCTTTTACAGATAGTCCCCTGGTTAAGAATGAGTTCTGTTCCAAGGTCTGTCCTTAAGTTGAATTTGTATTTCAGCCGGAACAATATTATTGTATAATACCGTGTAAGTGAATATTGTGTAATGATCTTGAACTATTTTATATTTAATTCGAATCATTTTCTATTTAATTTAAATTTTGCTACAATAGGTTGTGTCTTTAAACAATGTGTTCTTACCCAATGACTTGCTTGATTTGTAATATTCATATATAATAAAGATGCTGTACAAATACAATGTGCAGACATATATAGTATATGTAGAAGTCTTTAAGAAGATGTTGGATAGCCATTTGTCTGGAACGGTATAGGGTTTCCTGCCTAGGCAAGGAGTTGGACTAGAAGACCTCCAAGGTCCCTTCCAACTCTGCTATTGTATTGTATAGTAATTTTATATTTGTATTCCACCTTTTACTCTAGGATTTTAAGATAGCATACACAGTTCTCTCTTTCATCCCATTTCCCCCCCATAATTTCTAGTGTAGTGACGATCCAAAATGAACTCAGTAAGCTTCTTAACTTTGGAGGAATTTGGATATTCTCAGTATTAATACAACATTTTAACTATATGAAACTTGGTCCTCCAAGTGGAGACTCTTTAAATAAACTGATCCCCATTTATAAAAACACATTGTTGAAATAGTTATTTCCAATCAGTTCAAAATTTCAGGAAGAAGAGAGAAAACTCTCTGTATAAGGGGACTTACTCAGGTGAGTATATATTTTAAATTCGGATTTAATGTCCAGTTCAATTTCCTGTACATCTAATTTAAAAGTAAGAGTGCTTAAAAAAACCCTCTCCGAATTAATGTAGGTAATACTGGTCTACATGGATCAGTAATCTGACTTAGTAAATCCATTGCTTACTTTGCTACTGACAGTGCTTATGTTTTGAGGCATCTCAAAAGAAGATGTAATCTAAGAATTATCTCTAGTTGCCTTTGCTTGATTTTGTTGCATGGTTAATTCAAAAGTTGACATTCTGTAAAACAAGTTAGAGAGCTTTGGTGACTAGTAGTTGGAGTGATTGGAATGAGATAGTTGCTGCCTTCTGAGCTTAGAATTTGTTCAGGTAGTCCTCAGATGATGACCATTCCTTTAATAATAGTTCAAAGTTACAATGGCCTTGGAAAAAGTGACCTACAACCTATCTTGACCATCACATCACCCCCGCAGTCACATGCAATTCAGGTGCTTGGCAACTGACTTGCATTTATGACAGTTGCAGTGTCTTGTGATTATATTATCGCAATTTGCAGCCTTCCCAACCGGCTTCTGACAAACAAAATCAATTGGGGATGTCAGATTCGTTTTAACAACTATGTGAGTCACTTAATAACCATGTGATTCATTTAACAACTTTGGTAAAAAGGGTCACAAAATCATGTCTGGCGACCTGATGACTTGTTAATGACCACATCGCTTAGCGATCAAAATTCCATCCCAATTGTGTAAGTCAGGGACTCTTTGCTACTTTATCAGAATGACTCCTCAAATATCAGTGGTTAACATGGCTAGACTTATATTGACTATGGCCTACCAGCATTCCTTTTATGGCCCCCTGAATGGGTGAGGCCAAAAAAATTGTCCCAGTTGTTCATTTTTGGAGGAATTGAGGAAGATTGTAAGGACAAATTACATGCTTTAAACCTTACAGAACTAAGGATTAGTATCTGTAGGACACAGAAATAATTTCTCAAGTATGCATCAGGTATCTAACATATGTATAATGTATATGATGCATATTTTTCTATGCAGTTGATATAGAGAATTACTTATGAACAGTTGTGAATTTCAAATTTCCATTTTCAAAGTAGATAGAGGGATTTACTGAGTTCCTTTACTCCAATCTCTTCACTTTTATTTCTTCCCAATCTCTCATTAACATATAAAATGTTGTAGAAAACAATAGCTGATATTATAGTAACTTAAAAATCTGGCTGGTGTTCTTCTCCAACAGCTTCCAGGATAATTTAGAAATGAAGCAATATCACCACAGTTAGGGGAATAAACACATGACTTCCAACAGTTCATTTAGTGACTGTTCAAAGTTACAATGGCACTTTAAAAAGTGACTTATGACCAGTTTTCATACACTTGCAGCCTCCCCATGGTCACATGATCAAAATTCAGATGTTTGACAGATGGTTCATATTTATGATGATTGCAGTGTCCCAGAGTCATGTGATCAGCTTTTGCGACCTCCAGACAAGCCAAGTCAATGGGGAAGCCAGATTCATTTAACAGCTGTGTTAATAACAACTGCAGTGATTCACTTAACAACTGTTGCAAGAAAGCAAAACTCACTTAACAAATGTCTCACTTAGACTTAGCAACATAAATGTTGGCCTCAACTTTTGGCCTCAACTGTGGTTGTAACTTGAGACTACCTGTTCAAAGTTACAATGGCACTGGAAAAAGTGACTGATGTATCTTTTCCACAGTTACAACTTTTGTAGCATCTCTTTGATCATATGATCAAAATTCAAGTTCTTGGCATCTGGTGACCATTGCTGTGTCCCAAGGTCATGTGATCATGTCAGAGCACTCTCACAAGCAGAGTCAATGGGGAAGCCAGATTCACTTAACAACTGGGTTAATAACTTTTCAGCGGCAGTGATTCACTTAACAACTGTGGCAAGAGAGGTCATAAAATGGAACAAAACTTACTTAACAAATATCTTACTTAGCAACCAAAATGTTGGGCTCAATTGTGGTCATAAGTTGAGAACTACCTGTACAGCATATACAGAGAGGATAGGGAATCTATAATCCCCCAGACCTTAGTCAATTGCCTCTCCTATCATCTTTCATACTAATCCCTGCTGTAGCTGTATAATAAGCCTAACAGTATTTCTCTGCCTGGAAATGGCCTAGACGCCAGCTAGTTGCAACTGATTCTCCTCACACAATGTAGTATTATATCTCCAGAGTGATTTCTGTAAAAATGCAGAGTACTCAGATGATCTTTGAAACTCTGGAAGCCTTGCAGCTTATTTTGGTTATATGTTGCTCTTTGAATTTGTGATATAAGTGTGTAGAATATTTTTAGTGTGTGTTCCTTGTCGTTCAGAAGAAGATAATATTCAGTTAGGCCATAATTAGTGCCTTTGTTTCCTATGTGCCAATCATGTAAGTAAATAATAAGCAGAGTGTTTTCAGAAGTGAAGGCTTTACTGTTAACATTCAAATTATTCAACACTTGAAGGTAGACTTTTAGGCATTCGTGGTCAAATTTAATGTTTCAGTGAATACCCAGGTGAACAGAAGCTGACACATCCTGTACATGGGGCACAGTTAAACACAACATCTTTCTGCAGATTTAAATGCAAATTCATTATTTAAGCTCAGTTGCTGCAGATTCATAATAAGAAAGTTATGTGTATGGCTGTGCAGAACCTTGGACACTCATTTAGTCAATGCTGTGTAATGCCTCTTTTGGCAAAACAAGTTTCAAACTACTGTATTACCTTTGGTCATTAAGATCCTTTCTATTCTTGCTTTTGGAATTTTTGTCCCTCTTCTTTGGAAACTCTTCTAACTCAGAAATATTCTTAAATCTTTCCCCTTTTTCAATAACAATCAACTGTGGGGACTGCAAAGACCACTTCAAAACCCTGGTGAAAAATATCCACCCTCTTTTTGTCTTCAGTTTTCTTCACTGACATAAATGCTTCATTTCCTTTTCTCCAAGTGTTATCTCACATGGTTGTGGTTGAACAGTTCAATCTTTGTTTTATCAGTCCAAAGCACTTTGTTCCAAAATGTTTCCAACTTATCAAAGTTTCCTTTTGCATATTTTAAAATATAATTTCTGTGATGAGGTCAGAGAAAAAGTTTCTTTCTGTCAACTCTCTTGATACAAATCTTTGCTCTGTAGGCAACAGTGTACTGTGGACAGTTAAACTCTTCAGCAAATCGTGATCCTTGGGATCTCTTTTGCAAATCTTGACAGGTTCTGGGTAGCTCCCACAATTTTTCTTGATCTTCCAGTTCTGCCTTGACTTCAGCAATTCCATGGAACTTCCTTCCCCTCCTTCCCTACGTTACCAACCAATTGTTCTCCTGAATGTGAAGGAGTGATTGTTATGAATCAGAGCTGATAATGACAAGTTCTGAAGAAGAGGATAAGCTCGATTTTTTTTGAGAATTTTTTTTATTGTTTTAGTTAAACAAAAAGACAAAAAAAAATCATCTTTCGTTACATCTTGTTGAAAGCGTATCGATTGGTTACAAATATATTCCGTGCGTTTCTTCCACAAGAAACTCAGTCATTCAAATCAGGTTGTACATTTTAAGTCAAGAAAGAAAAGTTATGTATTTTGCTATTCCTGTACTATAATTCTCATTTAGTTACCATTGTTTAAACATGTTTTTATCTAGAATCATTTATATTAAAAGACACAACCACCTACTGGCATTCATTTGCAATTTCAATAGATCTCCAATAACATTGCACCTTTATAATATTCTAAAATTAATTCGGTTAAGTAAGATATCTAAGCATCCCCCCCCCCCCGTAACACACCTGTATGTATCATTAAATATTGTCCATTAACATTTCATTGTTATTATTGTAGTTAACTAAGAGTTATTTGCTGTTTATCTCACTTCTCCTCTCCAGGCCCACACAATATTATAGCTTTATAGCTGTCTTTAGACAATGATTTATTAATAAGGTTTATAGGACTTCTCCCTCAATCCCAAATTAGTTAATTACGTGCTAAGAAAATAAACATTAGACATCTAAGACAATCTAAAAGATATTAATATTTCTACTTAACAATCACCCAAAATATACATTAACATTTCTATGGCCTGGTTATTTATCCTAACTAAGGTTATTATTTCTCTATTAGTATCATAGTAAATTTATGTTAATGAACAAACATTCAATGGTAATCTAGAACAGTTTATAAGGTACTAAAACCTCTACTTAATAATCATCAATAATTAACTAGCTTTTTTCTATCAACTAGCATTATTAACCAGTATCTTTCCAGTAACAAAATGGTCTTTCCTCTCTCGCCAGCTGTTGTGTCGATTCTCTTTCCAGGACCTTTCCAGGTTTTAAGACTTCTCTCCGCACTTTGAAGCTTAAACGATCTCTCATATAGTTTTGTTGCCCTTGAGTTGTTATTAGTGTAAGCTTAACTTTGGTTGTCAGGTTTATTTCTGAATAGATTTGTCTTATTAACTCCACCTTTTTCGCTCTTTCTTTTTCTCCTACATCTTGGAGTTTGGGGTGGAGCACCAAATTATCAAAGTCACTTTTCCAGCTTCCCTTCTTTCCACCTTCACTCATGTTTACTCCATTAATAAGTTCATCTGACTTCTTATTTTTGTTTTCTGTATTTTCATTTGCTTCTTTAATTTCTGGGGCTGCAACCCCATCATCTTTTTTTGTGATACCCCATAGTCTGTCCCATTTCTTGTCAAATCTCTCAAGTCCTTCTGAGAAGTTTTGAAGTCCAGCCAAAATGTTTTGAATTATCAAGTTTTCTTCATCTGAGTATTGCTCCATTTTTAGAGTAAGAAGAAATATAAAGAAAAAGCAAGGAAAGGAATTTGGTACTATCTGCCACTCTAGCCTGTCACAGATTTTGAAGAATATATCTATTTTTATTTTAAATCTTAAGCAAATGTTCATTTATGGTTTTCAAAGAAGAAGGGTTCTAAAGTTTTTCTTTCCTTTTCCAATTCTTGCCAAAATATTTTCCACACGCACCAGCAGAACACTATTTGTGACCTTGGGTCTTTTATCAGGTTTTAGAAAGAAGTTCCAAACCTTTCTGTTGCACAGTCAATGTAGTCAGATAAGAGTGAACAAAGGATACATTGTTACAACAGCAAAAGAAAAAAAGCTTCAGACTTGGGCTTCCAAGTGGCAGATTCAACTATTTTAAAACCTTTTTCCTTAAGTATCTTTAATATGATATTGTAACAAGTAGAAGGAGAAATTTATTAAAGTAAAAAGAGTTTTAATTTAAGCCAAAAAAGTTAAAGTAGTAAAAGGAAATAGAGAAAAAAAAGATCCCTTCACTTCAAGCAGAGAAACAGGAAACATTGCAATCACTTCAATCCACAAAAGATTGTTACAGGCAAGAGCAAAAAAACTTTCTAAGGGATTAAATATGCCGCTTTGTTCTTGCTTAAGGGACTAATTTAGCTTAAGAAAAGAGTTTCTTAGGGCAATCTTCTAAAAGAAAAGAAAAAAAACCTCACCAGATGGAAACACTTTCATTTCTCTTTCTGGATTATCTCCAACTATGTCAGCCGGGGGGGGGGAGGGGCTGCCTGTTGCCGCCGGTTGGAAGCACTTCCCTTGGGTCGATCAGGGACTTTGCGATGTCCCTGCGACCAACAAGGTCTTGTCTTCCCAGTCACCGTCTCTTCGGGACTGTTTAGGTCTTGCTGGACCATCCAGGGGCAAAAGTGTCATCGGCGGATTCGGACTGTCAAGTCCGCACAATGTAACGTTGCGACGTTGGCTCCTCCTCCTCAGCTGGATTTTTTTTTTTAAAGGAACATTCCATGATTTTCAGCTTCACCATGCCAGTCATGCAGTATTTTCCATTCTACGTTTCTGTACTCTTTTACAAATTGCTTAAATATGCTTATTCTTAATTACCTTGGAGAGGCTTTGGAAATCTCTTTGCTGCAATTACCTTACAGAAAGTCAGCAAGGGTGAAGCTTAGATTCTCTCTCTGCTCAAAATCCAATCCTCCACATCCAAACCTGACGTGAGTCCGGTCAATTTCACTGTCCTCCCCTCACCATTGAAGAGTGAGGAAGAGAGTGTGAAATTGACCACAAAACCTAGAGCACTTTCTGTTACATAGAAGAACTCTGAGAAAAGGGAAAGTCTGCTTTAGCTTCAGATTTATAGGGGGCAGAAAAGGTTCATTCATCCAATTGCCCTGTATGAATGTGATTAACAGCAAGATGTCCTCAGACACTGCTGAGGCCATCCTGTCACTGCTCATGAATACCATGATAAAGGATAGTTCTGCCTTCTAGCTGAGACTCAATATCAGGAAGAAGAGATGCCTGCTAGGCTACCACTGGGCCATTTGAACTCTTTCAGTAGAGGAAGGGAAAAGAACTTGTCCTCTATTGTCTCTCCTTGACTACCGTTGTTTAATGCTACATATTGTCACTGCCTGCTAGTCAAAAGTAGCATAGGTTATAGAGAAGCTGTTACTAAAAGTTTGCTGTAATTCTTATTTTCTCCTTTGCAATGGAAATACCAGCCTCCACAAGGTTACTCTTTCCCCTAACCAAAACTATAAGAAATGGAAGAAAATAGTTCCCTAAAAGAAGTATCCGGTCTGTCTGGCAGCCAATATACAAATGGCCACGAAGGTGAGGAATTCAGCAGCCACATCTAAGGAGTCAGTTCTGCAAAAGGCCAATTGGAGCTCAAGATATTGTTGACTTACATATTATTGTTGATACAGAAGCTTCTCTTCCATGGATCATGAATTGCCCAGGAGGAGGGGCTGGAGCTAGCATAAAAGGGAAAACGACCTTGGGCTGCTCTAACATCAGACTGGTGGCAATATGGAATTTCTGGGTGAGGACACATCCTCAGCAAATAGTCTCTGCTGACATCTTCATTCTCTGCTTTCTTTTTCTGTGACTCTTCTACTCTTTTCTCTCTTCTTTGCACTCTTTTAGTCTCTCTCCTCTGTCAGAACCCTATCCGACTGTTTCCCTTTCTCACCATTTGCTTTCCAGATAGTTTCCCTATCTCCATCCTGACTTCTAGCACTGAATACCATCTTTCTCCCTATTCCTATCCTACTCTCCCAAGTTCAGCAAAATATAAGAGCTATAAGGGTTTCAAAGGAAGTTTGAGGAGTAACATCTGTCTTGGGAGGAGGGAGGATGCTGAGGGTTAGTAGACTTCTAAGGATGCCAGCTTGGATGTGAAGCAAACTAGACCATTCTGGATGAATTTTACCTACTTGTTTATTAGGACTCTCATTAAAAAAATAAAGACATTCCTGTTCTTATTGATGACTTTCCTGGAAGGATTAAAAGTAGGAGATGGTTAGAGGAAAAAAGCCCCCAAAGCCATCACATAAAAATACATCTAAAATAAAAAAGGGTCAAAGTTGGTATTGTTTGTCACATTAAAAATATTTGTATGATTATTGTATAAAGGGGTCCTATGTTGAAATCCTTCATAGAACTGCTAATGTGGAAGCTTTGTTTGCCTGTTTGTTATTCTTTTTAGAAACTATATTTTTGGGTTTTGGTAATGAGATAAACAAGACAGTGGCAGGCTGGGCATGGTGTTATTAATATACAGAATAAGGCAAATGACAATATGAACAGCTAAGAATAGCTTGCACAGAACACTCAGTCATGGTTCAGCTCTTTCTTTAGTGCTTGCTCCCTCTAAAGGTCAGATTGGAGAATAACACATGTTGGGAGCAGAAAGTGGGAGATAGAATTATAGGCTCCTTTACAGGAATTCAGTATAATCAGTGCCAAAAAGAATTGTGTGCAGAAGGGATCTTTTAAATTACTATTTTAAAATTGATGGGAAAGTAAAATTTAAAATGAACATTGAAATATGCTTTAAAGGAAAGCATCTCCTCAAATGTGAATTTTATAAAACATTTAACCCTGTTCATTATCAAAAGCGCTCTCCCGGTTCAGTCTCAAGATGGAGGGGGCTGAGTGACTAAAAGAACTTCTCCTCCAGATGTTTGGTCTATTTATTATGGGAAATGTAGTCCTGAAAGATAGTACATTGTGGTAGAGTTATGTTAAACTGACTATGCTCTCTATTTGAAAACATGCTGAGATGTAGTCACATGTGCCAACACCTTATGTGTTTCTCAGTTCCCTCTCCCCCCCCCCCACTACAAAATGCATAAATCCAGCATCTAGGAAAATATCACCACCTTCTTTGTGTGTGAGGGGAAAGGGGTTGTTTGACTGTTTCTCTCCCTGCATTTTGGGCCAAGCCAGCGCTAAATAATGGCTGACTGCCCTTCACTCTCTGGTGTTCCATGTGCCTGCTTTGCTCATTCTGACCAGTGCAAAATGAACAGCTGAGTGAGTCATTCCATTTCCTGGTGGACGTGTTCATAATGTCCTCTAAGCTGATATCTTGAACTCCCTCTTCCTCCTCCTCCTCTCACTCCACTGTTCCCTATCTTTGCAAGCAGTCGGAGCAATTAATCACAATAATGTCATTTGAAAATTAGGTCTCTTCAACTTAAGAGCTCAAAGCTTTTATTAAAAAAAGGCTGGTGTTTTTGTAACGTACAGTGTGTGTGTGTGTTCTTCCCCATAGACAGCAAAACCGTGAGATTACTGATTGAAGGGGGAGAGTGGAATCTAACCCCCTTAACTGAGAAGTGTAATCATTTCTATCTGCAGTTTCAGGTTGCTTTTTGAAAGCCCATTATGTACTAGAATAGGTTTGAGAGGTGTGCATAAGCATGTCCATAGGCTTCAGCATGAAAGTGTTATAACCATAAGAAGAAATAAGGGTTGCCTTATTTCAGAACAAGCAAATGCAATCTTTTATTTACATTAACATTCCTTTAAACATTTTAATTCTGCTTTTCTAGTGAGAATTTCCTCAGCATTTTTTTAAAGTCAGGTAATGATAACCGGTAATGGTAAGCAGGACCTCTGACAGAGGTAGAGGGCATTTTTTGCTATATGAACTAGAGAATCAAAGGAATGATCCTTGGATGCAAAGCTTATACTTTCTCTTTAAAATTCCAAAGTATAGGAATTCCAGAGCTTAAGATGTATGGCCTTTGCAACATCAATAACACTAAACCAAGGACAGACAAGGTGGTTGTGATGTCCAAAAGTTTTGTGAAAGCAGAGTGATCAGCTAATGGCATTAAGAAAAAGAGTTGGGGGCAAAGGAAGATTTGAAACCACAAGGAGGCAGATGTGATAGAATTCTTTTGAGCAGTTCTTTCACAAGTATGGCAATAAACAAAATTTAGGCTGCACTTTTAAATACACTTTGCCAGGAATGCATCATGCTAAACCTAGTGGTAAAGTTGTGAGTAAGGCTATGTAGAATTGCAATGCATGTTTTTAGTTCCTAGTTGCAACAAATGCATCTTCCATAAAAATTTGAGAAGATATATTGGATAAAAATTACAGGCCATACCTGCTTGTACAGGAAATGCTTTAAATAACTTATAAGAAATGAACAAGTGTGTGTTTTAGCAAGCCCTTGAGACAAGAGCTCCAAAGATATGGGATCAGCTTCAGAAAATAAGGACTTATTCCATTATTGTTTTTAACTCATGCTAGATAGTGTTTTGTCAGCAGATCTTAAAAATGCCAATTGATACAAAGGAGTTGAGCTTTCAAGCACAATAATTTTAGGGAGATAGGATTGAAAAACATTAACATGAAAGAGAAAAGAAGTGTATTGTTCAATTGGTGGCATATGGGAGACAAAAACATGATAAAGAACTTGGTGGCTTACCAATTGCTTAACTTGTCCTGTAAATTCCTGATGGATTGGGGGACAACTCTACTTTCTCATGCTCTAAAACCATATTTCTTGACAGTGTTCAAAGTTGTTCTCCATTTTCTAAGACATCTTTAGATTTTACTCTCTTCCCTTTTTATGTCGGAAACTTGTGATTTTCTTTCATCAAAACAAACAGGTATTTTCAGAAAATCATATTACAGGCCAAATGACAGGTAGATTCACTGAGCCTTGTTCAGATTCTTTGTAAGCAGCTTAAAGCTTCTTTGCATAGATAGTGCTTTGCTATTCAAAGAACAAAATTGGCTATGTAGAGCAGAGGAGATATTTGATGGATTTTTCTCCCATGTTTCTCTTTGTCTCCCATGCAGGCATCAGTCAGAGTCGGATCTCCCACTGGCTGTTGCAACAGGGATCAGACCTGAGTGAACAAAAGAAAAGGGCCTTTTACCGATGGTACCAGCTTGAGAAATCAAATCCAGGTAAACAAAATCAAGTTAAGATACTCTGGCTGTTTCTTCTAAACTATGCCTTTAATCACGGGCTGTGAGTGTTGTTAACCAGCAGAGAACACAATCTCCTCACACTCTTTCCCCAATCACAGCCTGTCAAAGATATTCTTTGAAAGTGGCAACTGAGGCAAATAGGCTTGACTATAATTGGGGTTATTATTTTAATTTTTTTCCCAACTTTGTGCTCTCCAGGTATGTTGGGCTCCAGTCCCACAATGGCAAGACCAAAAAGTCATGTTGGCTGGAAATTTATAGGAATTACCGGTAAATTGCCACACATGTAGAGACCACCAGGTTATAGTTGTGAATTTTCTCATCACTTTCTGTTCAGCTCACATCCTTGATTAGTGGTAGCTGAGTAGCCTGCTGACTAGACTAAATAACCTTCTTCTGCAATAACATAGTCTTTTTTAAGGATTGGAGGGAGAATAGCCAGGAACATTCATTTATTCAAACATTTGTATATCTGCCCATCTTAAAACTTAATCTCTGGACAGCTTACAGTGCAACCATTTAACAAATATAGAGCTTAAAACAAAAACTAGGAAAACCTGGCACTACAATTACATATTCCTGATGCAACCCATTAATTCTTCCATTATTGTTTCACCTTATCTGACCACCTAGGAGAAAACTTTTGTTTTGAGTGCTGTCCAGAAGGTTAAAAGGGTGGCATCCTGTCAGATCCCCAGTGGGAGGGTGTTTATAAAGCAGAGGCAATGGAAAACTACCTATCCGAGGACCCACAAGGTGACAATGTTTAAGGGAAAGGACCTGGAGTACTAGAATCTACACTGGTGGGATGGGCATATATACTCAGGAAGTGGCGGTCCCGCGGATAACTTAAAAATATTTATGAAACTATCATGTCCTGTCCAGAGTATAGATTATTATTTATTATTATTATTACAGTTTAAATTAATATTTATTTCATAGCTCTTTTGGAACGACCACATGCATGTAATGTTCTCAGGCTGTAATTTTTCCTCTTGGTGTAGAGCAAGGAGAGAGTTGAATGTCCTAAAATATAAATAACTCAGAATTGAAATGAAATTTGGAAAGGATCTCAACGGTCATATAGTTAGTTCAACCCTCACAGTTGCAAGATATCTATTATTGAGATACCCTACCAGGTGGCTATGCAGCTTCTATTTAAACCTTCTAACAAATAAAACAACTTCTGACAACATGAACTATTCAGTGATAGAAAGAGAGCTTCAGAAGATAGCACCGCATTCTTCATTAGAGGTGTCAGAAGAAGATGCTGGACAAAAACCTGTGAAGGTACAAAGCAGTATGGCTCATTGGATGGCTTTCAAATGAAGGAGATGAAACTTCGGTGAGACTTCATCTGCCTAATATTTCAGAAAAGAAATTCCTCTCGCCTTGAGTTTCCCTTTTTATTCTTGGTTCTCAAACTTCAAAAAGCAGAGCCAAACCAAAGCTTTGGGGAGGGGATTGTAATTTAATGCCGTTGTTTCTGTGTGCATTCCTGAATAAGATTTATTGGTGATTTTTCTGCAGTTGCATGATTTTCTTCCAATAAAGGTGAATATTTGTAGCTCAGGGTTGAAATAATGGTCCTTGGTGCTCTCAGCTTGCTTGTTTTCTTGCAGACTAGGTGACATCATCAGTGCTAGTAAGGAGTGCTGTTTGCTGTTAGTTTATATTCTGGCGACTTGCCTGTGTGTGTGACTACAGCATGGTCTTAGAGATTCTTTGGTTGGGCTGTTTACTGATGGCTCTTTCACAGTTCTTTGAATGGAGTATTGTTTACTTGATTGTTGGTCTGAGGCAGGAGTGTCAAACTTGTGGGCTTAATGCTTCACGCGCTGGCCATGCCCATCCCCGGTTTAGTGAAGGGGTAGAAAGTCACAATACGTCACGTAATGATGATGTGAGGATGTGAGTTTGACATCCCATCCCGGAGGCTAACCTTGGAGTTAATCTATGCTGACGTGGTTGCTGATTACTGGTGGGGAGGTGCTTATTCTCTTTTGGGCTGGTTGATTTGTCTCTTTTGCATAGTCTGTAGCTGTTGTTAATGTCTATGTGTCTGTGATTTTCTTCTCTCAGCTAGTGTTCTTGCAATAGAAAACTAGAATGCATTGTATCTCCTCATAAGATAGGTGCAAGATGAAAGTAGGAATCTCTGTGTTGGTAATATTTACATAGTATAGGACTGTGATGGTGAACCTATAGCACGTACGCAGAGTCCTCTCTGCGGGCACGCCAGCCATCACCCCAACACAGCTTCACCGCGCATATGCATCTGCCTCCTGCTGACCAGCTGGTCTTTGGGTTTCTGCTGCACATGAGCGGGGGGCAGTGCACATGCACAGGGGGGACACTCACATTGCATTTTGGAGACTCGCACAGTGCCCCATGCCCCGATTTGACTTCCAGATTGATGCAGGAGGCCTTCCAGGCCCAACACAGGGCATGGGGGGAAGGGTGCGTGGCCTCCCCACATCCTATTCTGGCTTCCAGGTTGGTGCAGGAGGCCTTCCAGGCCCAAAACAGGGCACGGGGGCGGGCGGGGCAGCACCTCTCCCCCCATGTCCCGTGTTGGGAGTTTCTTGGTATTTCTTGATAAAGTATTTATGAAAGATGGGAAATGAATGGAGATTCTAAGGCATGAAAATCCTTGCAGAAAAATAGTGGGTAGCATGTATTTTATTGAGTGAAATGAATGTTGAAAAAATGAAAATTTGCCGTGTATGAGAGTTTGCTTCTGTTTATTTTGTTACGTGGAAGTAAGAGTTGGATATATCAGAAGAAACATAAAAGCAAATCAAATGTAATGGGCACGGTTACTTAAAAACACCTGTGGTAAAACAAGAGGATAAGGTCAAGAACGCATACAGTAAGTGCCGAATCAATATGGATTGAATATGAAAGTGAGTCATGAAAAGAAATAGATTGAAATATGAAATGAATCAGGATCAAATCACAAAACAAAGACCTCACAGAAGAGTAAATAGGTTAAGAGGAATGGATAAACTTAGAAAGTCATGATGAGATGGAATTGATAAGAGAAGTGAAAAGTTTCAAGACAAAAAGCAATGTTTGAAGCAGTTTCATGATGTGAAAATAAGAATGATTTTCAGGAAATACCTGAAAGAACTGAAGAAGCTTCTTGGATGAGAAGCGAAACATCTTCCAGGAAAAACAAAGTCCAGTTGCCTTTTGAAAAAGCACCTTTGGGACAATTTTCAAGAAACAGGAATATAGTGAATGGCTTTGATATTAATTAGATTAATCTGTATTTTCTTATTTCATGCCTTTATTTCTTTGACATGCCATTCTTTACTTCTTTTCTGCACTTTGTATAATGCTGCTTATACTTGAAAATATCAGGATAAATATGAATATGGAGAGCTTGCCAAATAATTGCTTTATTCTCAAAACTTCAAGAATTAAATTGCTCCAGCTTAGAACTGTTGTTGCTTTGTTTGAAGCCTGTCTCTTAGTTCCTGCCTGTATGTATTTGAGGTAACCTTGCTAGATTAAATTTTGGTTAAGTTGTTGCAAATTGTCTTTCCTTTCTCCCTTGGTAGGCATCTCATGAAGATTATGGACTTTTTCGTGTGGCATATCATTTTTGTTCAAAGATACAGTGTACAATTTTTGAACATTTGAGTTTCACTTATATATTTGATAAGTAACCACAAATGACAGCCATCTATCAAACAGGCATAATTAAGAAAAACCTAGCGCTCATGTTTACAACTTTAAAAAAGTATGCAAAAAGAAGAAGAATTGGTAGGGATGAGGGAGAAAAAAATCCCAAAATTGCTTGCAAAATTACATATATGGGTAATCCTCAATTTATGACCCCAATTGAGCCCAAAATTTATATTGATAAGGGAGACATTTGTTAACTGAATTTTGCCTCATTTTACGACCTTTCTTGCCTCAGTTGTTAAGTGAATCTGCAGTTGTTAATTTAGTTACCCAGTCGTTAAGTGAATCTGGCTTCTGCAATGACTTTGCTTGTCAGAAAAATCACAAAAGGGGATCACATGATCTTGGGGGGACACAGCAACTATCATAAATATGAACCAGTTTGCAAGCATCTGAATTTTGAGCACATGATTATGAGAAAGGTCGTAAGTGTAAAAACAGTCATAAGTCACTTTTTTCGATACTGTTGTAACTTTGAACAGCTGCTAAACAAACTGTTGTAAGTCAAGGACCTCCTGTATAAGGCACTTCTTTGATCAATGTATAGGAGCACCAGGTTCATAATTCTTTTATCATTATAAGCTTTAGGAGAGCAAAAGGAGTCTATAGGCAGCTGGTAAAGTCCTTTATGTATCTTTCCATTTGAAAATGTGTACATTTTCTGAGAAGTTTTGGATTCAGATCTGAGAACCGCTACAAAGGTAGACTTTTAAACCACTCTGACAGATATTGCAGTACCCTTGTTTTGACATCCAGAATGTTTTTTTAAAAATATAATTTTTATTAAACATTTCTACCTTTAAAAACAGAAGAAAAATCCACACACACAAAAAGAAAAAACAAGACAAACATAACAATATAAAATAGTTATACAGCCTTCTGTATCGGCATTCATGTTTAGCCTTTGTAATTCTCCATTCTCCATTGCCTTCCTATCAATTTTAACTTCTACATTTTAACTTTTACTGAATAATAAATAGAGGCAGCCTCTATGAGTCGATGAGTGCATAACCTTGGCAGCACTTTCCGTCTCTTTCTCCAGGTCGTCACCAATTTAAGCAGACATAGAGATGTGATGGCTTTGGCTTGCAGTCCAGGCATAGCTGTCTGCATTTTTAAAGCAAAAATGCTGGAGCTTTCTCCTTGGGCTTCATCCCACATTCTCCTTGCTTGAACATGTATGGCTTTGTTCTCGGCAGGGGAAGGAAGAAGACATTCCCTCTTCCATAAGAATAAATTTGCTCAGCTTGTTAATGCTTTAGCAAGGCTTGTGAGCGATTGACCCTGTCTGGCCTACTATTTCTAAGGGGCAGGCTAACAGTGAAAATAAAAAGACTCCCTCCCACTCCCACTGTCCCACCAAAGCCATCTAAGCGAATGTTTTAAAAGTCCCCTTCCCTGTGATTTCCTCTTCAAATTTTGTGGATCATTTTTTTCCTCCCCTTGGGAATGGGTTCTAATAAGCTAGCTTTAACCTTCCTTCTAGTCCCCATGGAAATGCAGTGAGTTTCTAAAAGAGGTAAAGAGTGAAATTAGGGAATCAGCCTAAAAACTGGCCAGGGTTACTTTGCAGAGTGAGATGGGTAGCATATACATTTAATAAGTAAATAAATGGGGGACCCCAGTTTGAAATGCATGTTTCCCCAAGATATCGTTGTTTCTAAGTGTGTTGGACTATAACTTCCACAGCTCCTGTTCAGCATTATTTTTATGGGAAATGTTGGAATGTACATAGGGAGGATACAAAGACTTGGGTTTGATGTGGACCATCATTATTGTAGTTGCATCTCTTTCTCTTCCGTTAGACTGCCAGATTTCTGTTGGACTGCCAAGGAACTTCCAGAAGCACCCATTAAGAGTACAGGGGCATTGGTTTTTAGAAGAATTTCAGGATATGCCAGAGAAAATGTATGATTAAGGTCCAAGGCATGCTGTAATAAATATTTTTCATTCTCCCGCAATCAATATGGAGAAGCACCAAATAGCACTAGTATTTTAGGGAGGAATGAGATACAATTCACAAATGGTAGAAGAGAATGCAGAAGGAAGAGAGGGAACAACATATATACTTTGCAGAAGAATCTTCTTGGCACCATCACCATCAGAAGTCTGGCTTGAAAGAGTGAATGAGATAACATAATCAACAGAAATAGAAAGGAGCAAACTTATTCTGAATAGAAAAGTTACTAAAGAAATTAGTGAGCACATGAAGAACCCATAGGATTCTTAGAAAGCTTTGGGCTATTCCATATCAGTTCACATTTATAACAGGTATAGTTATAAAAAATTTTCTAAGAAATGGATTCGTGATTGAAACACAGCTGCAAGTCTAATAATTTCATATTTGACTTGACATTTTGCCAGGGACTTTACTGGTTCCCTTTTAATTCCAAACTTTGAAACCACCACTGTTTCAAAGAAGCCTCAACTATGAATTTATACTACTAGCAAACCCAAAGGAGCATGACAATTGTAGCAATGCAAGTGTGTGTGTGTGTGTGTGTGTGTGTGTGTGTGTTTGGGGTCGGGTACTTCAGTAGACAGTACTATGAAAACTGAATTTATTTAATATCCATGGGAGGGGGGAGAGAAATTGGGAAAGTGAGTTTAGAAAATAGTGGATTCGCTGGAATCCATATTAGAATATTTTGTTGCAAATCCACCTTGTAATTTTTGTTCATTTCGCTAATAAACCCCAGTTTGTCTGCTTTCTAAACTAAAGTGCCACAATTTTATTATGTATTTGCTTGTTTATTTTCTGTCGCCAATATTTTAGCCACACACAAAAAAAGAATCCTAATAGTTTTCACAAAATTCAAACTATCAAAACAAAGTATACAAATACTAACTAATGCTTATACAATCAGCAATCCAACTCAGCTCCTTAAAGTCAAATTCAAAAGACAAATTCAACTAACTTCCAGTTGAAGACACTAGGTGCATATTTGGAAGCAGCTAGTTCCATAATAAGGTCTTAATAGAAAACACCACTTTCTAGTCATCATTCTCAATGAGCTGTGGTGGCGCAGGGGTTAGAATGCAGTAGTGCAGGCTACTTCTGCTGACTGCCAGCTGCCTGCAGTTCGGCAGTTCGATTCTTGCCGGCTCAAAGTTGATCCCGCCTTCTATCCTTCCAAGGTTGGTAAAATGAGGATCCAGACTGTTGGGGGCAACATATTGACTTGTAAACTGCTTAGAGAGGGCTGTAAAGCACTATGAAGCAGCATATTTGTCTAAGTGCTATTGCTATTTGTGAGATGACTTCACTTGTTTTCAGGAAAAGGATCTTAAGTTTCTCGTCCTACGTGGATACATAGAGCAGACAGGTTTCATGTGGGGGAAATGAATGGTAGAACCCCTTTACAGGGGTTTAAAGGTTAAAAAACAGAACCGGATTAGAAACCAGTTGGCAACCAAAGCAGCAATTAGAAAATAAGTATAAATCTTACATTGCAGCTCTCAGTTGGCTACTTCTTTTTTATCCACTCTATTGTTTGAATCATTTTCAACAGTAGCACCATGAAGAGTGTTACAACAATCTCACCAAGGGGCCCAAATAGATATGAAACTGGACATCAATCTCAGCTATGCAAAGGTTCTCCTTACTTTTGCCATTCTTTTTCTAGCAAGGGCTAAGAGTCCAAGAGTACTTCCAAGTTGCAGATCAGCCCTTTCTTGGGAAGAGTGACCCATGAAAATTGTTGGTGGAAGAAGCCAAGGACAATAGAGGAAGAAGATAACATAAAACTAGAACAATATTGAAATAGAAGTTGGAAGACAAAGAAAATTGGTGATGCACCCAGATATGACTGGGTCTTTTTTCCTAGAAAATGGTGCAGGCAAGTGGTGGGATTCAAATTTTTTTACCACCAGTTCCTCTGGGCGTGGTTTGGTGGGCGTGGCAGGGGAAGGATACTGTAAAATCTCCATTCCTTCCCCACTCTAGGGGAAGGTTACTGCAAAATGTCCATTTCCTCCCGATCAGTTGGGACTTGGAAGGAAGAGAATAGATGGGGGCAGGGGCAGTCAGAGGTGGTATTTACCGGTTCTCTGAATTACTCAAAATTTCCGCTACTGGTTCTCCAGAACTGGTTAGAACCTGCTGAATACCCACCTCTGGTGCAGGCGAAGGGAAGTGAAATGTGAATGTGTCTTCCAGAAGAGCTGCAGCAACTAGCTGTATGCAAACAGTGTGGTGGCTGCCAAATACCCCTAACTCTTTTCTTGTAAAGTGGGTTTTACTTCTACTAGGTAGACCTGTTTTTCCTTTTAAGGGAGTGGGATGACAGAATCATCACGTCCTGAATTAAAAGTAGGCTTTGAAGCAGCAAAGCTCTCAGGGTTGTAGCCAAGTGATCTAATCTCTTGGCTGTGCTGCTCTTTTGCATGGCCGTATCTAATACTTAAGAGGAGGAACTGCAGAGCAGGGAAAACGTGTTGTGTGTTCAGAAAGCAGGCCTGTCAATAATAAGTGATTTACATGGAAGCAGAAATATTGCCGAAGAAAATTTATAGATTTTTTTTGTCTTCTTTTTTAACTAAGAAGCATCTTTGAAATGCTTGTCTCATAGAATTATTTGTGTCTGTTATCTAGAAGCTAAATGCTACAGAAATTTGCTCTCTTTCTCATTGTGCTCGGATGTTCACCAAAAAAGGATTTCCAGAGAGAAGTTTTGCTTTTCAGAGGCACCTCTCCTATATGAATGTATATGCCTCGAGATGGTTGGCATATAAATTTAATAAATAAATATTTTTGAATGTTTTTTCAATTATTCAAAACCTGTGAAGATACTTTTGCTCTTATTTTGCCCTAATTTATATATTTGTAGGTTGTTTTAGAATTGCAGATTATATGACAGCATTAAGACAAATGTTGAATTTTGTGAATATCTGTATTCTAATTTGCAATGTTTTGGAAATGCAGACTGAATAAATCCATTTAAAAGTTGAGATCCTATTTCAGTATGTACCATGCACAGTTATGGGGAGATTTCTCTGATGTCGTTGGCACAGGTATCCACAGCAACATCTCTGAACTTTTATATCAAAAACATATATTCTTCTGGCTTTGTTGTGCTGCTGTTAAGCATGAAGTATGCCAAACCTGAAAAATAAGCAATCTGTAGTAAATATAAATTCATTTGTAAATCATTATTAATCTGAAGTAGCTTGAGTGTGTCTGGATTTTTTAATTAGCTTGAATATCTGTGCTTTCATATGCTTAAATATGCTGTTGTCTAAACTGCTAAGGTGTTATTGAATGTTAATGAACATTCCAGCTGTTCAGATACAAAACCCCAAATGCTCTGTACATTAGAGGGAGTACTTAATGAGAGGAGGTGCAGACAAGAAAGGAGGCAGTGCTGCCATAATGTTAGGTAATAATTAGTCTTTGTGTTTGGGTGTGCATAACAGAAGAAGGAAAGCATGAAGGGGACTTTATAGGAATAGTCTCTAAATGTGAGGGGGGGAAAAAACAAATATCTCTTATACTTACCAGGCTACTTACAATATGTTATAAGCCATCACACTAAATTATAGTGGTACTGCGTGATCTGATGTATTAGAAATCCTGCATTGGTAAGGCATATTGGATAGAGCCATGATGGCAAACTTATGGCAGGCATGCCCGAAGTGGCACACAGAGCCATGTTGCCTGGCATACGCAGCGTTGCACGTTCCTCTTCTGGGTTTCTGGCATGCATGCGCGTGCGACAATCAGGTGCCCTTTGTGCATGCGGCAGTGCTGGAAATTGGAAGGGCTGGTCTTCCAATTTCTGGTGTGAGCATGCATGTTGGCCAGCTGATCATTGTGTGCGCTTGCATGCCAGTAACTGGAAGACTAGCTGGCTGGTGCGTATGTGCACCCCAGAAACTGGAAGTTCATTTTACAGCGTGCGCATGCCCCTTGGGTAGCTCCTCTTCCTGGTTGCACGCCAGATGAGCGTGCACTCCCTTGTTAGCACTCAGTAGTGAAAAGATTCACCATCACTGGGGTAGAGAAACACCATGCCAAGAGCGGTTTATTGTAGCCACGGGATCAAGTGTACTAACTTTGTTAACTGCTTTCTAGGAAAGCTTGGCTAAGTTAAAGTGCCTATAATCTGTCCTTCACTTATGTAGTGACAGCCCCAGAATGCTAAGAATTTCCTTCCCACTACCCTAATATTTAAAGGCAATCAGTCAAAAAAAGGCATGACTGTATATGTATATGCCATTCACAATCTCTAAATGTTAACGGGACCTTCTATTTTGGAATTCTGCACTGTAATATTAGCTGTTGCTTGAATGTGAAGTGTCAGGAGACTTGATGTGACAACTTGCAGGCTGTTGCGCTGTTCCTTGACTTAATTTCTTTATCAGGAGCTCTTCTGTTATACACACAGGGCTCTGTTTCTCTTTATTGCTAGTTATCTTAATTTTAATTTCAGAGAAACAAAGTCTCATCCCACTGGGAGTTGCTCCCTGTCATCAGCCAGACTGGGAAGAGGAGTGGGTGTTATTTGTAGTTCCTTAGGAAACATTTTGCTTTCTGCTTTGCTTTTTCCAGGGGCTACATTAAGCATGAGACCCGCCCCTCTTCCAGTTGAAGAGCCAGAATGGAGACAGACGCCTCCGCCAGTCACAGCTACCTCTGGGACTTTCCGCTTGCGACGTGGCAGTCGGTTTACCTGGAGAAAGGAATGTTTGGCTGTCATGGAAAGGTAATATATGAACTTGATGAACTACACACATAGTATGTGGTGAGAGTTAGATTAGACAAGGGTGTCAAACTCAATTTAATTGATGACTGCATCAGGGTTGTATTTGACCTCCGGTGACCAGGGTCACCGTCGCCAGGATGGGCATGGCCAGCTCAAAGTCACTCATGTTGGGGACACATGTGGTGGCCTGTGTGCTCTGCCAGCGAAAACAGGCTCCCAAACTCTGTTTTCGGCTGCCCTGGCCTCCTGCAGCCCTCTGCCAGCAAAAATGGAGCTCGGGAGCCCATTTTCGCTGGCAGAAGCACCGCAGGCCGGTCCTTCGCTGTTTCCAGGGTGGCCCCATGGACTGGATCTAAGTACCCTGTGGGCCAGATCCGGCCGTTGGGCCTTGAGTTTGACACACTGGATTAGACCATTTCACTGAGCCCAAGATAATTTTTTTTAATTTTGTGTGTGCATGTGTGTGTGTGATGTTATTCAATCAATGGTTACTCAGTGAAAAAATATGCAAGAGCTCAAACCAAAGGATAACCAAGTGAACAAGCCATATTATGTAATATTGTTGTGCCTTATAGCAATGTTGCCCTGGGAAAGTTTTAGATGTGGAGTGTAGATAACAATTTGTTTGCTAGCTTTGTCCTGTGACAGATCACTCCCTCTAATATCACTAATTTCTCTGATGAAGACCAAAGGAGGATTACATTTTAAAAACTCTGTAGCCATTTCAGACTCAATTTTCCATCTTTTGATGTTTTTTGTAGTACCCCCCCCCAAAAAAAAATTCATCTGTTACCAATCATTTATGTTTTTTGTTTTGTTTTTCTTCAGTATATTCAGAACCTGACTTTTTCCTCTGTTCTGCACTTTAAAAAACTTGTTCTAGACTATTTACAATCTGAAAGCCAAAGGAAAAAAGCAGTAAATGTATATTTATTTTTAAACTTAAGGCTGGCTAACCACAATATATGACTGACTTTTCTCTGTTGAGAAGGAGCTAAGGTTACTCCAGATAAATGCTTTGGATATAAATGGGAAATCAGTTGACTTAGAGTAAAAAAAATCAGTTATGAATAAAGACAAACTTCTTAACATTAATATAGATTATGAATAAACACAAAATTCCTAACATTGAATACATAATGTTATCCAGACTCAGGACGCTCTCTTATAATGGCTTAAGGCACATAATATATTATATAGAATATACATTAATAGAGTTGGGTGGAACCTTAGAGGTCTTCTAGTCCAACCCCGGGCTCAAGCAGGAAACCCTATACCATTTCAGGAAAATGGTTGTCCAACGTCTTTTTGAAATCCTCCAGCGATGGAGCACTCACAATTTCTGAAGGCAAACTGTTCCAATGGTTGATTGCTCTAACCGTTAGGAATTTTCTTCTTAGTTCTACTATATTTCTTTCCTTGGTTAGTTTCTGTCCAATGTTACCTTAGGCTTAGTATTATATGATAGTAATATAGTATGTGTTGCAGATAAGAATTAGAGCCTCTTAACCCTAGGATACAATTCTTGGAGTAATGAGGTTGAATGAGAAGGATAGCAATTTTCACAGTTTATATTTTACAAAGGTATAATCAAATAGCAAAAAGTAGCAATTCCTATTTATCAGTACCAAATACTGTAGAGCTAGAGTTCTCCAAATAAATGAGGATTGTAACTCATTTGGGTTTGTAATCCTTTATCATCATTCACTAAATTAGATCAATAATATTTTCCCAATGTTACAAATGCAAGAGGAAGGACGAGAGAGTAGCTTACTTAAGGGCACCCAGAGAAATCATAAAACAAGGAGATTCCAGTTCTGACTACAGCTCAGTCTGTTAATCACTGCATTTGCACTTGAACCTGGAAGCTTTTCTTGCCTTCAGGGAGTGTTGTGCACATATAATGCCTGGATATTATTATTATTATTTTATCTGAAAAGATGTGAGATTTTTTTACTACTTTATTTTATGGTAAAAAGTTGTCTTGGAGCCTTGGCAGGTATCATGCATGCTTGGTTTGTGTAATTGAGGCTCTTTTCTTGATACAATATGAGTTCTGTATTTCAATTGTTGCATAATAAGTTTATACATTTATTTGCAACCATATGTTTTAGTAAAATTCACATAAAATTACAACAATCCATATCAATTCAATACTTCCCCTCTAATATTAGCAGCACTATTTTTCAACTTGTGCTTTCGTATCTTTCTTGTGGCCATTGGAAACAATGAAACTTTTTTTTGTTACCTATTTATCAAAAAAATCAAATTAACAGATTTGATTTTTTCCCCTTATAAACTAGACTGTTTCAGTTGGATTAACAAAGGTATGATGAATCTAGCTGTAGATTCCTGATATAACCTGCAATGTAGTAAGTAATGGCTCAGATTTTTTTATGGAAAATCTTACAAATGCATAAAAAGTGTGTAGTCTTTATATCTTCCATCAAAATAGGCTATTGACATTGTTTAAAAGTGAAGTTATGGAAAAAACTGTGAATGGAATATAAGGCATTGTAAATAATATAACATTCCTTTAAAAAAATTGATGGCACTTTGCCTCTTTAAATCTTTTAAATATAATAGTGTATGACAATTACTGTCATTCAGCAGTTCCTGATAATTATCAGTCCCTGATAATTGTGAAAATAGCTTAGATACAAATCATCCATTTATTATTGTTAAGTTGCATAGCCGTTCTTGCATAGAAGGAAGGAAGGAAGAAGGAAGGAAGGGAAGGAAGGAAGGAAGAGGAAGGAAGGAAGGAAGGAAGGAAGAATGGATGGATCCAGGAAAGGTTTATGGCCTGCTTACTGAGCAAGACTCCTGGAGGCAAGAATATAGAAATGGAGAAAGCAGTAGTGATGTAAAATGCTGATTGAATGTGGAGGATGGAAGGATTTATATTCCTTGCAGTCATTTGGTTGTTAGCATTCTTTTTCAGAGCCATTGAGACCACTTGGAGGTTTATCAGTGCCCTCAGGATCACCTGTACAATAGGTGTAGAACCTTCTTGGAATTGCTAAAGGGACTGTGTTGTAAACAGGAGATAGGTGGTTATATCAGTCAGAACTGAAGAATCTTCTTGGATGAGAAGCGAAACATCTTCAAGGAAAAACAGTCCAGTTGCCTTTTGAAAAAGCACCTTTGGGACAGCCATGATCTGGATCCCTGAGAATCTCCATAGACATTTAGGGAAAGCAATGGTTTAATGTTGGAAATGTGCAGTTCCTTGGCAGAATTTGGTGTATGCAGGATGCATGGCAACACTTCACACAATGTAGGATACATTAATTCAGAAGCAAAAATTATTTTGCCTAACCAATAATCAGAGTTGCATTTTCTCACTGCTCTGCCTTTACTATCTCTGATGGTACAGATTTCTACAAGTTGGCAGTATTTCTATGTCCCACATTAATCATAGAAATGAACTGCTTCAAGGATATTTCGGTCTTTTCACCATCGCTTCACATTCTAGTCCAGCTCACCCATTTTGGCCACTTTTCATTTTCATCCTTTACTGTCACCCTACACAAAAGAGATCATTTGATTCTCTCTGCAATCAGCCATCGCCATCCTGACGGGCGCCTTTTGTCTAGAAAGCACAATTGCATTTGTTGAAGGTTTATCCCCAGGCTTTTGTAATCATTCATTCTACACATCTTGCTGCCTCCTTCCCCCACCCCACCTATTTACCCATACGCTACACTTGGCTTCACTGCTTCAATGCATTCTGAACCTAGTATAGTCTAATAATTTTTGATAGACATTTGGGAGTGGAGACCACTTTAATAGGGTGTCAGCACTCACATATCTTTAGCCTTTATATCTCACAATTTCTCTTCCGGACATTCAAAAAATGTTTTTATTGTATTGGGTTCCTAGTGATATTGGCACTATTCAAATGCTGATAAAGAGCCGAGGTGGTGCAGTGGTTAGAGTGCTGTACTGCAGCCACTTCAGCTGACTGTTATCTGCAGTTCTGCTGTTCAAATCTCACCGGCTCAGGGTTGACTCAGCCTTCCATCCTTCCGAGGTGGGTAAAATGAGGACCCGGATTGTTGGGGGCAATATGCTGACTCTGTAAACCGCTTAGAAAGGGCTGAAAGCCCTATGAAGCGGTATATAAGTCTAACTGCTATTGCTATTGCTATAAACCATATACTTTCAGTGTGTGGTGTGAAAGGGCAGTTGGAGAAAGTCTTCCTAATGGTAGGAATGGTAAAACATGATAGGCCCTTAATGGCGAACTTATGGCACACGTGCCCGAAGTGACACAAAGAGCCATGTCACCTGTCATGTGCGGCATCGCCTGGTCCTCTTCTGAGTTTCCGGTGTGTGCATGCGCACACGATGATCAGCTGGCCTTTCTGCATGCGGCAATGCCAGAAATTGGAAGAGCTGGTCTTCCGTTTTCCGGCATGAGCATGCACGCCAGGCAGCTGATCAGCATGTGCACATGCATGGCAGTAACCGGAAGACTTGCTTGTCAGTGCATGGTGTGCGCATGCTCCCTGGGCAACTCCTTTTCCTGGTTGCGGCCCAGGTGAGCGTGCGTGTATACGCAAAGCATGTGAGTGTAAAGCACGCGCATACAAAGTGCTCCCTTTTTTGGCAGTCAGTGCCGAAAAGGTTCGCCATCACTATGATAGGCTTTTAACTGAAGGAGAGGTAAACAGATTGTATCAGTCACATTCCAGTCTTCGGTATTTGGATGTCTTGATGTTCATTCATTCGTCTGTTCGTTCATGCATTCGTTCAATTCAATTTATTTATTTATTTATTCATTCATTCATTCATTCATTCATTCATTCTCCATAGACTTCATATCTAAGGTGGGGCTAGAACTCACAGTCTCCCACTTTCTAGCCTTATACCTTAACCATTTCACCAACTGGCTCTTCTTTTTTATGCACGTGTGTAATATTTTGAGCTAAATACTGTAGTGCAACTTTAGTAGAAGTGGGAAGATTTTGTTCTGTATGACAATCTGAAAGTATCCTTAATATCACTGCATAAGAATAACTAAACAGGAATGGGGAGAGAGGGATGTGAAACTATTAGGTGGCCAAAGGAAGGGGATAGGCAGGCACCCAGAGAAGACAGGGGAGCATAAAAGGAGAGTTCTCAAATGTCTACCTCACAAATCACGAAAGAAACATGGAAACAAGAGTCAATCTCAAAACTGGGTTATAGTGGTTTTCTTTTCTTCTTTCCATCCTGTGTTCTTTGTTTTTTAAATGATTCTCCATTCTCTCAGGTAATAATAATAGGAAAAAAATTATACTTTCCGTAGCTATTAATTAACTGACTCTCCTTAACATCCCATGTCTTTTATTTGTAGTAGGAGCTGCACCTATGTTAATATTTGGCTTCTATTTTTAAGCATCCATAATGAGAAACATATCTTTTATGAACTAGACGTTCTGGCTGCCTTTATCTGTTGCCTATTTCACTTCCCTTCTGTCAGAATATTCATGACTGGCAGAGACATGGTAACAAGGTCAACCAATGAATAGGGCTTAGCAACAAGGGCAGCCAATGAGGGCTATTTGGAAACGGAAAGAGTTTTGGAGCCAGGGCATGGCTTAACTGCAGCTCTGTGCATTGTGCAAAAGGAAACTGAAACTAGCCTGGGCTTGTCTGCTCTGAACTCTGAAATGAAACTAACTGTCCTGTGCCGATGTTTACTTGTAACTACTACTACATTGGAGAAAACCTATTTTGGTATTGTACATTTATCGTCATGTGTTAATATGTACCGTATTTTTCGGAGTATAAAATGCACCAAGGTTTTAAAAGAGGCAAATTTAAAAAGGGGGGGAGGGGGTTGCACTCTGCAAACCTCCCCAAAACAACCAGTTTTTTCACAAAATGGGCCCATTTTTTTTCAAAAAAAGGGCATGAATAGCCTTTAGGAGGCTTGTAGAGTGCTCCTGGGGGGGTGGGGTGGGGAAAAATGAGCAAAAAAAAGGCCCATTTTTTGCTCATTTCTGTCCTTCCCAGCCCTCAGGAGCACTCTGAAAGCCTCCTAAAAGCTATGCACGGCCATTTTGGTGAAGGTAGCGGGGTTTCAGGAGGCAAAAATGCTGTATTCAGTGTCTAAGATGCACCCAGATTTTCAGCCTCTTTTTGAGGAAAAAGGGTGTCTTATACTCCAAAAATATGGTATAAAAAGAAGTTAATGAATCCAGCTGAATCAGTTATCTGTGTGTGCTTTCTGGATTTGATTTTTCTGCAACAAACTGATACCTTCATTGTACGGCACTAGTTAATGAGGTGTTGGAAGAAGTCCTTCTAGGTTCAATTCCAAGTGGGGCAAAAGACACTGGAAACATGGAGGCTGCTTAGAAAGATGGTTTAATGGTGGACAGGATCACATGACTCGAGCTCCTGAGAGGAAAAGGTGACCCCATGTTTCAAGATGTTGGGTGAAGAAGAAAAAGAGAGTGAGATTCTGAAAGTCCCTAGTTTTATGCCTTTGATCTTGATCTTGTATGCTGATTGGTTGTCAGACTCCCATGGGGCTATGCAGGGGCAATTCTCTAGGCTGTGTTCTGAGTCCAGGTTTGGTTGAGCATTGCTTCTTCCCAGGTGTCCTGTGATGAGATGGGTAAGGGGCTAATACTATCATGCCTTAATCCCATCACCCTGGAGCTGAAGGGGGTATCTTTGTTATGTAGAATAGACTGGTTCAGGCCTTTTGATGGCCCATTGACAAAGGTGGGGGCTATTAAGAGTGAGTCTGTTTCCTGCCTAAAACATGTTTTTTCCATTTCTTATCCAGGGAAATATAATATTCTGCCTTTTCAGTATTTCCCACAATCTTTCATTTTTCTAGGAGAGGAGTGGGTTTCAACTTCCTACAGTGGGTGACTAAAAAGACACCCAATGGATAATCCAAAATAGCTGAGGAGGCTGGAGAGGTCTGGGCCAAGAGGATGGAGAGGTTGAAAAAGCAACATGTGGATGGGACTGAATTTTGCTCTGTCATGTCCTTGCTGATCCAAATTTCTAGCCAGAGTTCTTGGATTAGATAACAAAATATTAGATAATTAATATTTTAAAAAATATTAATAGTGAGCTAATGCTTATTAGTTATGCCAGACCCTTTGAACACACTGAAAGTCATGAACTTGCACTGTTTAAAAAAATTATAAACTGCTCAGTGTCACCTGGATTGTGAGATGGATGGTATCAAAATTTGATAAATAAATATTTCTCAGTGAGGAATGGAATAGAACTCTGCCTGTTATTTCCTTAAATCTTAAAAAAAAAAAAAAAGAGGAGGGATCATTTTAAACAATAAAAACAAAAGCTTTCCTGCCAGGATAATTCAGACAAGCAATTATTCTTCCACTAGCAGGTCAAAATGATTTTATTGGGACAAATTTTTGATGGGTCAGCTAGAATGCCTCCTTAGTGGGCTTTAAATGGGTGGGGAAGGGTTGATTTTATTGATACATTTCTAATGGTGCATTATTAGTGTAACATATGGGTTGAAATATCCCAGAAAGTAGAAGGCAGCTTATGCCCCTAACTTGGTCTTGAAACTGGACAGATCTATGTTTTGATCATACAATTTAGAAATTTACTAGGCTCCATGTCCCCAAAATTAGTACGTCAGAACCTCTAAGAAATATTTAATAAATCTCACCAGCCTACCTATTAAGTTGTCAGTTATATGTTCGCACATATTTTAGTTACTGGGGACAATTTCTATCTTCTTTCTCACATGGATATTTATTTATTTGTCTATGATGAGTGTGATGGCTGTTATTACATTTTGCTAGTAATGTTTTCAAGTAATGCTAATTTATAATTTGTAAATCTCTTCATAAGCCTGGATATAAATCATGTTTAATGGCAACAGTTCTCTTAATCCTGTTACGTACCTTTCACCAGGAGGATAACCTTTTGAAGAAAAACCTGAAGGGCTTCTGGTTGCCTACCTCTGACTTAAACTCTGACCATTGACTTATATGCGCTATGGTTTTTGCAGCTGTTCTGATTCAAAAGAGAAAAAGCATTGGCAACTCTTTAAGACAAAGATCTCTCTTCTTGCAGGGATTATCCTGCAACGATTCCAGAAAAACAGGCAGCTGCTTTAAGGAGTTGCTGACAGGTGTTATTATGGGCATTATCACCTGCTTCAAATGCAAAGCAATGAAGAACATTATTCTTCACAGCCTACAAGTCTCTTGCATACATTCAAAATTGGTGATGCTTTTTCCTCTGTATGGGATTTCTTAAAGATTTGTGGCTTGAGCTTTGTTGTCTTTATTTTGTGTGGGTACAAGAAATAGGATTTCTAAGATGAATACACTCTCTGTTTCTGTAGCTACTTCAATGAGAATCAATATCCTGATGAGGCCAAGAGAGAAGAAATTGCAAATGCCTGTAATGCAGTTATTCAAAAGCCAGGTACACAAGGAAGCCAAGAAGTGGATATGTGGCTTCTCTTCTCCTCTCCACTCCTCTCCTCACCTCACCTCACCTCTCCTCTCCTCTCCTCTCCCCTCCCCTTCCCCTCTCCTCTCTCTTAATATATCTTTTGCCTTGTTTACTTAAACATATATTTTCCTTATTGGTCCTAACTCAATCATCAATGCATGAGGTATCACAGAAACTGTGAATCCTAGACAAAATGAAAAAGAAATACAGTATCCAGATATGCCATCAATGTTTTTAAAAATGACCCAATGCATGTTTAGTTTCAGTAGTAATCCACCATCCCAGGAATAGTTTCTGTTTGGGCAAAAATTTAAAAAGGAAAGAAGAAAAGAGATTCATGATGTGGGTAGGGAAGGGGGACATCATCTATTTTGGGGAGTGTTTCAAAACTGAAAGCCTTTTGAAAGAGAACTGTGAAGCTCAAAGTATGTCAAGCCATTTTTTAATTAAAAAACAAAAAAGTGCTGAATTAATTGTATTAACTTTCTTGTACTTATGCTATAGTGTTCATCTGTTTCTACCTTCAAGGTAGATATATTTTTGACAGGATATATTTTGGCAGTTGCACTGAGTAATACCCAACAGTATAATCAAAGGGTGCTTTAGAAGGACAAAAAGAAGAGTGGGATTTAAATGCTGCATGTGGTTGTGAAAATAAGGTAGGGGGGGCACATGGGTGGGCTTCCCAAATTTTAGCAAGGGGTTCTCTGCCCAGTTGCTGGGTGTGGCCTACTCAGCCTCCTGAACCATGGCGG
The DNA here is from genome assembly GCF_009769535.1 of Thamnophis elegans. Taxonomy (NCBI): domain Eukaryota; kingdom Metazoa; phylum Chordata; class Lepidosauria; order Squamata; family Natricidae; genus Thamnophis; species Thamnophis elegans. The sequence continues at coordinate 111,844,027 of NC_045544.1, read as the reverse complement.
GAGGGGGGTGTTTTTGCCCTCCCCGGGCTCCGGAGGCTTTCCTTGAGCTTCCAGGAGGGCGAAAACGGCCTCCCCAGGCTCTGGAGGCCCTCTGGAGGCTGGAAACTTCTGGTAGGCCCATTTTCCGTCCTCCCCAAGCCTCTGTGCATGCCCTGCACTTACCTGCATCCAAAATGGGCCTTTTGGGGACTACTGGGAGGGGCAGGGAGAGGCCAGCCAGGAGTGGGATTTGGGGGTTCTCCGAACTGCATAGAATCTTAGCTAGAGGTTCTCCCGAAGAACCCCCAGCAGCCCACCCCTGGGTGATCAATCTGCAGTGCTAAGTTCCTTTTTGGAGGAAGCCAGAACTGCTGCTTTTTATTGAATTTGGTGGGAAACACAAGAAGACTAAGCCCTAAAATCCCTGTCCTCCTCTCCTCAGTCCTAGGTACTCTTCCATGTATGATGTGGTTATACTCCCTTTGTGGCCCTCGGGTCCAAAAACTATTAAAAGGGTTTTTAGGTTTGGGTTTTATTTTTTTATTTTATTTTTATTTAGAAAATAACCTCTCATATGGTTTGGGAAAACCACCTCCATGGACTTTTCTAGCTCTGATATTCTATTCTAAATTCTGTCCTGGAGTTTCTTAAAGCAAGTATAACCAACATGGTTTCTTTTTTATTTTGCACAGGAAAGAAGCTGTCAGATCTGGAGCGAGTTACCTCCCTCAAAGTGTACAATTGGTTTGCCAATAGAAGGAAGGAAATCAAGCGGCGAGCCAATATTGGTAATGTATCAGACAGCCTTGAAGAACTGTTGAAGAAAGATGGAACATGATTGACTTTTCTTAACAGGAAAACAGAGCCTTGATAATATTTTCAAAGTAAAAGCTTGACAACATGGTCAAAACAAATCTTCTCTCTTCCTTTGTTGTTACTGAACAGTTCATCAATGTTAACATGTTGTCAAAAAAGCATTGGTATATGTGTATAATAGCATCTGTAAGTTTCCTTAGGTCAGGGAATTTCATCATGCCTTTCAAGAAAACCTAGAGATTTCCAGTTTTGGTGGAAACTTCTCTGCATTTGCTCTGATGAAAAGATCAACGGATGAAATATATTTAGTCCACCACTGTGATTACCTGGGAATATTAGGCCATACAGTAATGAATTTTAATATACTTAAGGTTGCAATAAGGCCCAATAGAATAGTAAGTGCTACATATGAACCCTAAAACATACCTCAAAATGTTCTACAATGTACCACATTGCTTGGGACCAACAATTTGCTGTGAAGAGCTTTCCTTGCAGTCGGATTATTTTGAAAAATCAGCCTTATCTCTCCCAGTGTCCTCAAAGTGAAGCAGAGGCTGTTCAAATTATTGAACAAGTTTGTACGACACATACATCTTTATAAAGCTTGTCTTAAGCCTGCTGTCCAAATCTATTATAGGCCAGGAATAACTAAAATGTTCAACCTAACTATGATCTGAAATTGTGGTTTGCGTTTTGATGCCTTGGCTGTAGCTTCATGTTCCTTGCAAAGGTGGCAGAGGCAGGTGAGCAATGGATGCTCCCCATTATACAATATATCTCTAGACATAGAGTTGGCTGGCAGGAGTAGCAGCATTTTTGTTCCTCCCACCTTAACTGTTATTCCCTGCAGATATTTAGTGAATTGGTGAAATTGGACTGAGGAAGGATTAGTGATAACCATGTGCCCGGTGAAGCAGCCATGTGCCTATTTTGGATTGCTGTCGCTGGTTAAAAAAGTTTAAACTAGGGAGTGATGACTATAACAACAACTGGGCAGGAAAAAAGCTTTGCATAATTGTTTGCTGAGTTCCCCCTTGGGTATGTCTCTGACAGCTGATCACTCTCGACCACAGACTAATGTGTCTTCTGATTAAGCCCTTCTGATGCCATGAACAGGGGCATGTTCCCATCTCTGTCCCCCAATTTAGTTTTCCTTCGCATCTTTCTCCCTCTTTATCATCTCACCACAGTCACAAATATAATACCATACAGCACCTAACATTCTGCTAGAGAAAATAAATATTTAAAGAAACATCCTCACTTTAATTAGCATTTCTTGTATACTGATAAATAATACAGGTATCCGGTACTTTCCAGAGTTTGAAATGCTTTGGATATAGACTAGTAAATAACACATTACAATTTTCTAACATATTATGCAGAAAAGGAGCTTTAAATTGTGCCTATCTATCATCTAAAATATTTAACATATAAATGTGCAATTAATTACATAAATTAATTTCTTTTTGCTTTGAAATTTAATTTGTGTATCCTTTCGGAGAAAAACCTCAAGTATAAATCTTCCCCCAGATTTCTGAACTTTTTAAATAATTTAGGAGTTCAGGTTCTTCCAGTGAAGTTGATTGATAGCAGATTCAAGAGAGAACAAACAAGAAAAAGCAAACTTTTGACAGTTTTACACAATACAGTGGTTGCCCCACAATTAAATGATTTTTCATAGGGCACGAAACCAAATGACAGAGCAGAAGAGTTTTTATTGGCTGTTGGCTGGGATGTGATTTGCAATCTGCAGTTTTAGATGCAATGTATTTTGAAATGCCAGTTGCTGAAGGTTACAACCACCAGAGAAAAGCTGTGCCCTTCAAGTCCTGCTTGTGGACTTCCTGGAGGCATCTCTGGCCATTGTTGGAACTAGAATGCTGAACTAGATGGACCTTTGAGCTGATCCATGCCGGGAACTTCTTATGTTCTTATACTTCCTTAGGATAAGAGAGCAAGATGGTGTCTGGGGTGGGGGTGGGGAACAACACCAAAAGAAAGCTGACAGATTTTGTCCATTATCATGAGAAAGCCAAACACCAAACAGTAGTGTTATGGATAGCAGACCGATAAAGTAGCATGAATCTGAGATGCTTTGCAATCTCACAAAAAATAATGAAGCATCTTGTTATGTTCTTATAACTTGTGAGTTGCAACCTGGTATATTTCTATTGCAAGGGACAGGCATTGCAAGCTCTGCAGCCAAGGGATTGGTGCCAGCTAGAAATCCAGTTGGGGTTTTAAAATATTTTCCAAGGCAGATGACCCTGGATATAAACTGATTTTTTTTCTTTTAAATTGGCATTTATACTCCTCCAACCAAATTAATTTTCATTTTTCTAACAGTGCAACAACATGCACAAAAGGGGCTTGCACCATGTTGAAATGAAGATGAAAAGGGGACTTCACTTAGGGTGTGGGTTTATTGTAAGAACCATCAAGCCAGAATTAAAACTGTAGAAAAGGGATAGTCACAATCACTACATAGAAAATAAGAGCGAGCGAGCAAGTGAGCGAGAGAGATGTTGCTTTATTCCTTTGATTATGGTTTCATTAATCAAATGTGCATTTAGTCCCTTTTCTTAAGGGCCTCCTAAATGCAAGCTTATTTGGTAGGACAAGTTTTGTGTGTGACCTGATTCGACAGGAGTGTTGGAAGATAATCCAAATCATCATGCCAGTTGCAGAATGCAGCTGTTGAGAATTGCTGTTTTGATTTAGAAGGAAGTTTGATTTAGAAGTTTCCAGTCCTTATGAATCCATAAATAACATTTGCTAAATTCTCTAAATTTAAAGAGGCAGTCAAGAAAGATACTTTAGTATCCTGTTAAAAAGACAGTTGCCTCTCCCCCAGTATTAGTAACACCACAGGAAATTGTATAAAATCAGAATTTATCCAAGCCTGCATCAGAAATTCTGCAAATGGAGTAAATCTTTGTAGCCTTTGGCAGAATTTGGCTTGCAGAATTATTTTTTTCTTATAGCTGAATTTAAACTTAAAAAAAAGAAGACGTTCTGAGTATTTCTTTGAGGTTCTTACAAGAAACAAGATGCCCCACTTGTGAAGATTCTCGTTTTTCATCTTCATCCTTATTGGTAACCCTGCAGCAGATAATTCAGGGATCAATTTGCTTTTTTCGAAGAAGCAGCAATCCTGGAGAGTCATGGGATAGATGTACAAAGCCCCGGAGGCCACTCCAACAGTGACGACGTAGACGGAAATGACTATTCAGAGCAGGTAAGTATGTGAGCTAAGTCAGGGGGCTCCAATATGGAGAGTCCCCCTGTAGGCTGCTCTTCCTCCTCTGGGTTTGGGGGCGGAATGTGGAGTGGTGGGGGTCTTTCATCCTTCAGCCTCCTAAGATTATGTGGCCTTTTATCCTGCTGTGCAATGGGGGAAGGCAGAAAAACGCAGCATTCCTCCCCCCTCCCCCATGGACCAGCCTTCACCCACATGGATTTATTGTCATACAACAGGAGTCTTGGCAAGTACGCAATGGGGAGGAGGAGGGAAGATGTACAGAGGGAGGCAGAGAAGCAGAGAAGTTAGAAGAAGACAGGAGGATCTGCTCAAAACAAGCAAGTTGACACTCTGTTCACACATATTTGCCAAATGCAGGGGCATGATGAATCCCCCCAATTTGCACCACCTTGCATAGTAAACACCACCGTGTCTGTTTCTCTCCTGTGCCCCTGTAACCAGAGCTGTGTGCATCCCCAGAAATCCTTTTTGAAACTGTTTTAAGCATGCACCCTTTTTGTCCTTACCATTCTGGACTGAGGGCATATGTGCAATTGCGCATGGTCAATTTAGTAATACTGTTCCCCGAACAGCCCATGAAGGAACAGCAGGATGAGGCAAGCATCTCTCATCCAATTTGACGAATCCTCTTTCCTTTTCTAACAACTATTATCTTCTGCCTTCTGATGTCATTGTTTATGTAACCTTGATGTCCATGTCCTGCCCACTGTGTACTCCTTGCAGAAAAAAATTACAATTCAATTTTGGAAAGAAAATAGTTAATGATTCCTGCCAAATAAAAGCAAATCCACTTGCTTAAGTTTCAGTGTAAATTTGCTGAATTACACATTTGATGTGGAACACACAGCCCTGCTTATACCATAACGATCTACGAGTTTTACTCTCTCCTTACCCACCCCTTTCCCCCAGTGCAATGAATGCGTAGCTGCATGTTCCTCTTCCCAAAATTGAATGCATTGATGTAAATTGATAATACGGCAGCTCAATTCCAACCAAGAATATTCCATCTAACCTCCTGATGCCACCGTGTTTACCTTTTGAAGGCAGGGTAAAGCTTTCTTCATAATTTGTCCCTGCTCTTGAGATACTATTTTTTTAAAAAATTGCTTTTATTTTTAGGAACATAGGAAGTGCCTTTCACCACTGGTCCATCTAGCACAGTGTTGTTGAAGTACTGGTTTACAGTGATTTTCTAGATCTCACTTATTGGAGTTTCCCCTAACCATTTCAGGAGATGCTAAGGAAGGCACCTTTGGCATGGAAAGCAGGTGTTCTGCCTCTGAGCTATAGGGCCTGTGCATTCTTGATAGGCCATAGCTATCATCTAGTCTTCATATTTTATTATGTTTCTTTTCCCCCCCTCTTTCCTCCATACTTTCTGTTAGTTTATGTCGTATTTTTAAAACTACCCTTGTGTACATTTTGGTAATATAAATCTAAGAAATGAAATTAAAAATTCTTTTCTTTTTAATTCCGAAAGGAAACTGATCGCTAAAGAGGAAAATAAGAGGATATTAATACAAAAAGAAGCTCTCTCACAGAAGAGACGCTTCGGCTACATTTCATGTTTGAGTTAGACACATGTAGATCTTGGACTGATCATTAAGACAAATAGAACCGTTGGACAATGGGGCCAATTATTTAGAATTGTGATAATCCCACTGGTCTTCCATTGTTGAGAATCTTCCAGCTTTGTGGTTCCTGCATTAATTAGCTTGGATCAGATGGCATTATTGTGATCAATGTGTTTTTAACGGAAATGATATATTTTGTACATGAATCATACTTTTTTGAATGTTTTTAGTGGGAATATGGAAAATAAAAACAGATAAAATGTAAGCCTTTAACCTGTATGTGTAATGAAAGCAGCTAGGAACAAATTAGTCCCCTGTGGTAATCCAGCTTCTTTGTCTGTAATTTTTCTGTAGTCAAGCTCTCACTCAGATAATCAGATTGCCAGAACTTTAATCTTGTTAACTGTGCCAAATATTGGGCAGCCATTGGCTGAGAATGTTCCAGTTCTGGATTTATTGTTTGTAGCAGGGTATAAGTTCAATAGGTTGGTAAGGCCATATCCAACTCTCTCTTTCTCTACTCTTTGTGTAAATCTAATTAAGACTACAAGCAGAAATCAATTGTTTTGTTGAGCTTCCACAGTTTTTTATTGTTCCTGCAGGAACTCATGTTACACAGCCTAGTAATTTGTTCTGGTTCTAGTAACCTGATGACCACATTTCTTTTGTTAGTTAGTCTTGATCATGATGAGGAAGCATTATTTTTCCTCCTCATTTAACCAGACACATGCAGATTAAAATTACAAATCCTGCTGGTAAATGGATTGCTGGATAGAACAAACAATTGTCTCCGATGTCCTCTCATAGGATTGAACAAGAGGGGCAGAGCCCACACGAAAAAGGGAAATATCAGTGGTTAAATTCTATCAAATATTTGCTTGTAGCATTTTAACCAGAAAAAAAATATGAAACGGGTGGGAGGATAGATGGATGAATTAGGGTCAATTTTTTCTTCTAAAATCATGTTCTTTTCTTGAGAGTTTTGGAATAGTATGATGGGAGATAATATTCCATAAATCTCAGTAGGGGTAATGACTACTTCTTTAAACTTTTGATTGACATCAGTGTGTATTGGAGAGAGCATATATAAACCTTTTAAAACTATTGCACTTACTTCCCAAACCATCTTGGTTTTTAAATCAACATGTTTAAGCACTGGTCTGTTTAGATTTCTCAAACTTCAGCTTTCTTAGGTTCAAAATAGAGAAGACAATAATGATCACAGAATCTAATTATGCTCAGGTTTGAAGACCATTTAGAAATTTCAGCTGATACAGTATATTATTTGAGGGGAAATGACCAAAACACGTAACATCTCTTCTATACCAGTTGAATTTCTGGCTCAAGTTCAACGTATTTTAAAACATAGGTGAGTCAACATTTCAACCGTGGTATTAGCACACATATTCAGAGTCAGAGTAGCAATCTGTGGAGGAAAGGCTTTAAATGTATTTCCCTCCCCATACAAGTAAATCCAGGATTTCTGGTAAAAGTTGCAGCTATCTAATATATTTATCTCCATCCATTACAACTTTATTGCTGATAATAAGGTTCTTTTAACAGTTGGTTTGGCAGCAGCTATGAAAAAGCCCTATGATTTGTCATTTAGGCATGAGTTAACTCTGTGAGTCATCATATGTTGAGAAGCCAGGTGGATGTATTTTAATACAATGAATATGACATTGGGAAAGAATGACAGTGAAGATAAAACCATGGGCACTTAAGGCCTTTGAAAGCTGCCTGCCCATAAACTGCAGGTGGACCATCCACCCAGTGGACTTCTTCCGTCCTACACTAAGCCAACCTAACCTGTTCAGAAGGAAAACATTCCTTAGAGGGTGATATTATAACCAACAAGCTATAGAAAGTCTTTCATCGTGATGTGGAAAATTAACTTTACTCTCATGCTGTGTTTTAAAGAGAATTAAGACGTGAGCGCAGCTGCCTTATACATTTTTCTTAATTTATTTGAGATGACACCCGGGTTTTAGATTACATTCATGTTTTTTTTTAACCAAAAATGCTCTTCAATAATTTCTTTTGAATAGTATTGTGGAATATAGTTTGAGAGTTTGTTTTATAATCATTTGAATGTGTCTATTGTCTTCACAGGCTGATTAGCCTTTAAGACTATATATATACGGTACATTCTTAAAATATATTACTTGAGTCAAGCCATTTGCTACTGAACATGTGCTGGACTGTTCAATTTTTCTGTCCAGATTTTATTCCCTATGGTTTTTTTAAAAACATAAAAAAAATTACAAATAAATACAGGATAGTGTATTGTGCAGTTGCTATAATTAATGTAAGGTAGATTAATAGCTGTAACATTTTAATTCTATTATGTGAATTACAATATTCAAAAACACAGAACTAGACCATTGATCCCTCTAGCTCGGTATAATCAACACCTGCTTGCTCCAGTTAATTTTTCAGAGTTTCAGACTTTTTTAAAAAAAAATCTTACATGTGTTTTTCCACTGGGCTCTTATGCCTTCATATATACTTAGCTACTACAAATGTGAGGAACGAATCATAGATTTTTAAACGAGAAGATGCTTCCTTAAATATTTATTAAAATATTATTTATACATTAATTAGAATTTTTATAATAGTAGAATCATGCTTGGAAAAGTGTCTGTGTAAAATTAACATTGTTTGAATTAGGACAGGCAACTTTGTGAGGGCTAAGAAACACGTTTTACTTTGTATGGAAGCTGTCTCTAAGAAAATGTGTGGAGCTGAGAAAAAACTGAATTGTTTAAAAAACCTTTTTAAAAACACACCCTTTAAAGATAATAAATATAAACTCCTAAGTTTGTACTAGTGTTAACATTTGCTACCCAGTTGTGCAATAAAATCTACAATCAAATTTCAGTGGCAAACTATTCAATAGGTTTGGAAACCATTTGAAAAACCAAAAAGCCAGCATGTGGCTGGAGGATATTTAGTATATTGCCCTCCTATTTTCAAAGAATCAGCACTCCGAGGAATTTCATTTCATATTGCATAGGGAATTCCAGAACATTTAAATAGGAAATTGGAGGTGCAGGTGTTTATACTATGGGCATCTGGAGCCATGCTGATCAAGTGGCATAATTGGTTTTAATGGATGAATACCACATGGGTCAGCTTAAAGATTATCCTTTTTCTTTTTCTTTCTACACCTTGTATTATCTAAGGAAAACATTGCTGCCAAAATGAAGATGAGAGAAAACTAGTGTACTGTGTGTGTGTGTAGAGGAAAACAGATAGCTGCAAAGAATGTAATCAACGAGAGGAAGAAACGGCTTAGATTAAAAAGGCAGAGAAGATGTTATTTTGATGGAAGTAAAGAACTGTTTTGGCAGAGACCAAAAAGGGCCACAAAAAGAGTTTCCAGTAGAAAGAATGGAATTAAAAATAAAGTGATGAAAGTTTAGGATGAAACTGAAGTGAGGGAACGCTAGAAGGAGTAATCTAAAGATTTGTGTGGAAATGGTTATAATACAGTATGTCAAAGAGTTGGGGGGGGGGGCAGGTATTCCTGGAAAGGAAGGGCAAGGAACAGTGAGCCAGTTTGTTCTAGTGGTTAAGGTAGCAGGCTAGAAACCTGGAGACTGTGAGTTCAAGTCCTGCTTTAGCCATGAAAACCAGCTGGGTGACTTTGGGCCAGTCATTCTCTCTGTGCCCAACCCACCTCACAGGGTTTTTGTTGTTGGGGGAAGTAGGAGGAGGAAGGAGTTTTAGATCCCTTGAGTTATTTGTAAAAATAATAGACGCAGGATACAAATAAATAAATAAAATGGGAGTGGATGACAAGAGTCTAAACTCCCAGTAGAGCCACCCAAGGTGTGAAAATCATCTCAGCTGCCCAGCTACAGCAAACAGGCACCTACATCACGTAGCCGTGATAGAGGAATTTCATACTGCATGGGAAAAGACGGTGATCAAAGGCCCCCTAAACCACATGGGTAGACCAGATAAAGGGATTGCTGATATTGATATACCTCATTATTGGATGATGGACATTCAGGTGTTACTCAATACGTAGCTGGACAGATTTGTGATTTGGGTGCAATTTGTTGGATATGAGTGCAAGTGGAAGAATGCAGTTATTATTTCTATATGAAGAAAAAATATAGCAGCTATAGAGAGATGGGAAGGTACAGTATATCACACACATCTGACAGAAAAAGGCAGGAGGTGGGATGGTAATTGAAGTGCTTTTGCTTCACCCCTAGCAAGGGCCATGCCGACCAAGTGTTTGTCCTTGTGTTCCCAACTGGTCATTGAGAAGTGGACAAATATGAGGAAAAAAAAGTCTTCATTAACTTAGAGGAGGCCTATGGTAATGTAAAAAAGCTTAAGTTTAATAAAATTGTGACAGGTTCATCCATTCCTGGGAGACACTGCTCATAATCACTTCCTGGTTGGACTATGAGATTGTGCTCTGTCCTTGAAAAGTATTTGGAAGCTTGAGCTGGTTCAGGAGGTAGCGGCACACATCGTGTTGAGTGCAATGAGGTAACAAGGTAGACAGACTAAGAAATGAATGCCATGTAGGTCAATACTTCTTTCACTGTAGCAGCTGTTGTAACAGAATTTTGCAAGAGTGCTTCTCCCTCTCTTTCTTTATCTCTGTGCATTACAGGCTTGCCTGAAGATGTTTTCTCAAATTGTTTTCATGACCCAGACTCAGTCCCCTGTTATCTGACTGCTCGTTCATAGTGGCTTTTCCTCTTGATCTTCTAGAGCAGGGTTATCAAACCCAATAGCATTGTGGGCCGTATTGTGACGTATCAGGATGTTTTTGTCTTTGTGGAGTTGGGCCTGCGTGGGCCATATCTGGCCTGCGGGCCATCAGTTTGACAGGCCTATTCTAGACCCTTTTGTCTTATAGGACTCAGAGGTCTGTCCTTTTCAGTTGCGGTGCCTGCCCTATGGCACAGTTTAACCCACCAGCACACCATAGAGTGCCCAAAACTCTGTGTATCGTCACATTCTGGACCAGATACAATTTCCAAATGGTCTTCAAAGGCAGCCCTATGAAAACCATGTTGTAGTAATCCAACAGGGAAGTGACCAGAGCATAACTGACTATGCGCAAGGCTTCTTGGTCCCAGAATGGGCATCACTGGTACAAAAGATGGGTCTGTGCAAAGAGTCCCCCCCAGCCACAAGTGCCATCTGCTTCTCAACATCATTCAAACCCCTCTGCTTCCAGCAGGAAACCTTTCAACAGGGTTGGGCTACCAGTCCCATAACTTTCCTCTGATGAATGTTCGTCTACAACAGGGCTGTCAAACTCCTGGCCCTTGGACCGAATGCATCATATGCTGGCCACGCCCCCACCCGGTTTAGGAAAGGGGGAGAAGTCCTGATATGTCATGTGATGCCGCCATGACTACATGAGTTTGACACCCTTGGTCTACAGCATTCATTCCTAGCCAATATATCTGGAGTTGGAAAAAGAAGTTATTTAAATCTATAAGAAAATAACTTTTGTATCTTCTTTTTACTTGGGCTTATGTATTACAAACAGGTCATCACATGAGCCCATGCGTGATAACAAAATTAGGGTTTGATTCTTCAGTAAAAAAGTGTTTAGAGGGATTCACTATAGCCTCCAAGGTATACAGATATAACAAGGTACACAGTTTGTTCTCATTTTCCTCTTGAGAAACTATAAAAGATAATTCCCCGTATCTTCTTAATTTTATTTTGTTTTGATTTGTAAACATCCTATGTTGAGTAGCATCCTAGGGTTAGGTAGCAATAAATATATATTTCTTAATAATGTAAACTAAAAAGAACATCTAGAAATTCTTCTCAGAATTCTATTTAGTTCTTCCTGTTTTCTCTTGTAACGTTTGTTGCAGGTTAACAAGGGGCAGGAGAAATGGGGAGTGGGGTGAAATAGAAGGGATTGCAAGTGGGAGTTGTTTTCTGGACCTTCATAAAACCCAGGGAAAGTGTTTGGACTCTTAAGTACTGTATTTTTTGGTGTATAAGATGCACTGGCGTATAAGACACATCAAAATTTTAAGAGGAAAATTTAAAAAAATTTTTTTGCACTCTGCAAACCTCTCCAAAACAGCCCGTTTTTCACAAAAAGGGGCCTGTTTCCCCCCCAAAAAAGGCACGAATAGCCTTTTGGGGGCTTACAGAGTGTTCCAGAGGTGTGGCCCCCCAAAAAACAAGCAAAAATACTCCTTCTTTTAGCAAAAACAGGCCCATTTTTGTAAAAAAAAATGCATGCATAGCCTTTAGGAGGCTTATAAAGTACTACGGCCCGTTTTTCACTCCTTTTTGCCTTCCTCAGCCCCCAGGAGCTCTCTGAAAGACTTCTGAAAGCTATGCACGGCCATTTTGGTGAAGGGGCGGGGTTTCGGGAGGCAAAAAATGCCGTGTTTAGTGTATAAGACGCACCCAGATTTTCAGCCTCTTTTTTGAGGGAAAAAGGTGCATCATATACTCCAAAAAATACGGTAATAAAAATGGTGTAGAAGCAGCCAAAGGAACATACACAAGTTTGTTAGATCATTTCACCCACCCCATTTTTCCCCTCTCTTCTCATATACAAAAACATAAATAGATATGTCTATGGAGATTCTCAGTCATCCAGGTCACCGTTGTCCCAAAGGTGCTTTTTCAAGAGGCAACTGGATTTTCTGGTTTTTCTTTGAAGATGTTTCACTTCTCATCCAAGAAACTACTTTAGCTCTGACTGGATGGTGGGGAATGGATGGATATATACAGCTGCAAGGAGTATAAATCCTTCCATTCCCCACCACCCAGTCAGAGTTGAAGAAGCTTCTTGGATGAGAAGTGAAACATCTTCAAAGAAAAACCAGAAAGTCCAGTTGCTTCTTGAAAAGGCACCTTTGGGACATAAACAAATAACTTCTGCTGCTAAGACACTGTTTTCTCTAATTGAAAAAGCCCCCACTCGTCAATGAATTTCTATAAATACACAGTCGTATTCACTTGTCTCATAGACCAGTGGTCTCCAATCTTGGCAACTTTAAGACTTGTGGACTTCAACTCCCAGAGTTCCTCAGCCAGCAAAGCTCAATTCTGGGAGTTGAAGTCCACAGGTCTTAAAGTTGCCAAGATTGGAGACCACTGTCATAGAAACTTGTCAAAACTGACTTGCATCTCTTACTTTTTATTTGGTACAATAGGTTAGCGGTGGGACAAGGTTGTGGTTCTACATTTATACAGATCTGGAGTTCTTGCAGAATCTGTTTCCAAGCACCCACTTCAAATCATCTCACTTGCTCCCTGACTCTCCTTTCACTTTTCAACTTTAACAGACAAACAAACAAAAATTGTTACTGTAAGGTCAGCTAGCGTTGATGGCCATCCCTATTATTTGAATTGTGGAAATGGCACAGTTCATTTAGTCTTCATACCATTGCCCCATTTTTCAAGTTTAGGCAGAATTCTCCAAGGTTTTCTCCCGGTGGTTAGTAGGTTGGTTCATGCCTCATAATAATAATAATAATAACTTGAGGCTTGGAAGCTGCCTTGGGCGCCTTTCCTTTTTTCATTTTCATCCGTCCAGTATGAGGTTTTCTCCAAATACCCTCTCTCCTCCTCCCCATTTTCCCTTCAGCCAATGCCTGTTCAGCATGTTGATACGTTCTTTTAAAATTGATTTATCCCCATTTCTCCAGCCCATTGAATGAAAACATTGGACTGTTTATAAGACATATTTTAAAACTGGATGAAATTATTGTTGGAAGATGCTAATGACACTTGTTCCTCCCCCTCCCTCTTCATTCCTTTCTCCTTCTCCGCTCATGTAGGATGACAACACTAGCCATAGCGACCACCAAGACCCTATCTCACTAGCCGTGGAGATGGCAGCGGTAAATCACACCATTCTGGCGTTGGCCCGGCAAGGAACCAGCGAGATCAAAACAGAGGCCCTGGATGATGACTGATGACGCGATGGAGGGGGAGGGCTCCCAGATGAGAAAGTAACTTAGTTTTAGACGTAGCACCTTAGCAGCCTTTTTCCTGGTCCCTAATATGTGTCCTTCTTTACAATATAACTTTGCAGTCTCTTGTACGTCAAGTTTGCCGTTTAGGGTCTTGTCCTGTGAAGATGGCATGGTGCCCTCTGACTCTGCATATAAACTCTCAGTATTAACTCCCAGTCAGATAATTAACCAAGCCGACTGACCTCCCGCTCCCAGTGCTCCCATCCCTCAGCTAGATGAAAACCTTTGCTGCTCTGTCTTTAGCATTCCATGAACGTGCTTCCAGGTGTCGTAGGCAGCCCTCGATTCCAAGCCTTAGGCTAAATCTGTAGGAAAAAAAAAACCGTACAAACTTGGATTATCCTTCAGACTTCCTGGTGTTAACACTTTTTTTTATTTCCTCTTGTTATTGTTACAAAACCAAAAGGAGACAATGGAGATGTAGTGGTTTAGAGGAAAATGGGTTGAGAGTTTGGACAGAGAACAGGGTAATGATGAATCTCAGATCTGTTGTGAACGTCTTGTTACCAGGTGCCAATAAGGTGGGCCTCCCTTGGCAGTGCAGCAATATCCTCTTTACTGCTTTTCCATAGGATTAGTACCCTGGCTGGTTGGGAAGGAGAAGGGGAAAGTCCACCAGCTTCTTTTGATTGATGTTTGCTGCTGACGTGGTCAACATAAACTTCCTCTTTTCTTTGCAAATTGTGTTATGGGAGGAACGAAGCATTTCCCGCCTCCCTTCAATTCTTAAGTATCCCCAGTTAGGCCAAAGTTTCCATCTATAGAAGAAGCTGTGTCTCTGAATGAGACCCACTGTGGCTGTGTTCCTTCCAATAAGTGGTCAATAAGGCTGAGGGTGGCTAAGGAATGATGTAGGCGTGATTGGATCATTCACAATTCTTTTATCAGTTTAGTCATAAGTGAGCCCCGACAAGTTCATTAACATTTAAACCCACACAATGCAATTATATTCTCAGACAGCCCCATGAAAAATTCCTACTCTTGGAAAAGACATGATTTATATATGAAGATAGGATGAGCATTGATGGAAGTGAATAAGTTATTTTTACACACACACACACACACACACACACACACACACACACACACTGATGAAACATGTGAAGTAGCTCTCCAGTTCAGACTATAATCAGAAGTTGCAGATAACTTGGGTTGAAAAGTTGGTAATCGCTCACTTCCTTACTCCAAAGTATGGTGCACTCTAGGGAAGGATTAAGAAGTAACTCCTACTTATCCCTCCTCACTAGTTACAGAAAATATGCATACATGTAAATTTTCATTGTTTGCATAGTAGAGAGTGCAGTGATCCCTATCTATTGTCTGGTGTTGTCTCTCCAAGATAGCACATCATGATGCTTCTTATTTCTCTAAACTAGCCACACATTCTTTGTCTCTCTTTGTTCTGTTCTGTTCTTCAGCGGCTGGAAAGCTGTACCTGTCTGAACAGGTTAACTAATTCTTGGAAGCCATATTTCAGCAGGAACTAGATGTTGCCACGAGCCAAGGATTTAGTGGCTCTCGTGCTCCTGGGAAAAAGGATTATTTTTTTACTTTCCTATCGTTAGGGTAATCTGAGATTGGATTCAGATATTGGCTATCTAGGAAATTAGAATTAGGGATTACATACTGATGGAATGTGAGATGAATTTACTTCTATATAGCAAAAAAAAATAATAATCAAATTTGAGGAGGGATTTTTTTGGTTCGTTTGTCTTGATCATATGTAGCACTTTGGTATTTTTTTCCTTATCTAAATATATATATATATATATATTTGTATTTTGAGCATTTTTAAAAGAATAAATATCATTGGATAAATCAACAATAACATGCTATAAGCTCATGTTACAGTCATCCAATAATAAACCTTGAACATTTTCCATGAGGAACATCTCTGATGAAATGGACCTGGCCCAATAACACCAGGTGATTCTCCTGAGCAAGTTGTTTTGAAATGAAGGAAGCGGGGATGTGATTGAAAAGCATTCCTGTAACCCAAGACGTATCTTTAGCATGTGGTTTTTCTCTTTCTTGTGCTCTTTTCACCTTCCCCTTATTTCAATGTTCACAGAAATTCTTCTCCATTCATTGTGCCCTTTGAGTTGCCTGTGCATTGGTGAACAACTAGTATACTTCAGAATGAA
This sequence comes from Thamnophis elegans, assembly GCF_009769535.1. Lineage (NCBI taxonomy): Eukaryota > Metazoa > Chordata > Lepidosauria > Squamata > Natricidae > Thamnophis > Thamnophis elegans. The sequence goes on along the minus strand of NC_045544.1, from coordinate 111,828,258 downwards.
ACTGACACACGGACAGTCCCATGATATAGTCCCTGCTGGGGCCATGGCTCCTAATGTTTGGAAATGTGCTTTGTCTGTGGCCTTGTTCCCACCTGTGCTTTGCCAAGGCAGATGATAGAAATTTATAGAGGAATGGCCAAAGTCTTCAGAATATTGGAATACGTCATACTGTTCCTGAAATTTACAGGCCCTTTGCTCATTTTGGTATGGGCAATTGGGTGGGCAGTTGTGCCATTTTCTAGTCTAGTACTTTATTTGTAGTCATGGTTTCTCTCTTTCTTTGCGTATATCTTGAATTCTCTCAGAAGTCATTAAAGAAGTCATAAAGAGGGAGTATCTGCCAAGATGCTGTTGCTTCATGTAGTATGGTACCTACTAACGCCAGTAACTGCATAGATAGGACTTAGCTATATAATTACTAGGCAGAAATTTTGAAAATAGATTGATATGAATACATTTTGAAAAAGTGATTGGCCATAAGGAAAAATGTAATGCCATCTTTTCAAGGGGCTGGAGCAGCTCTCTACTATTTGACTTGTGCTTTCTTATGCTGGCCAGACTATCTAGATAGTGTGACTTACTCATCGGCTCTGAAGTAAAGAAATATCGTTTCCATCAAGTGATCTTTCTGAGCATAATCACTAAGGGCTGAACTGGAACCCTTCTACATATGTCCTCTATTTCCCTCAGTAGATCGAGGGCAGGGACTAGTTACTACTGTGTTTCCCTGAAAATAAGACTGGGTCTTATATTAATTTTTGCTCCCAAAAACTCATTAGGGCTTATTTTCTAGTTAAGTGTCATTTTGGGGAAAATACGGTACTACCGTGTTCCTCAGAAAATAAGACCAAGTTCTTTTAGACTTGAAAATAAGCACTTGGGGTTATTTTTGAGGCGGTCTGACTTTTTTTGAGCTACAGCAGGCCAGACTCGGTGAGCTGGACGCGCCATGGATGCACCGTCGCCTCCATTCCAAACCTTCAGCATTCAGAATGGAGGCATTTTGGTGAACGGGAGGAAAATGGGGAGGGGGATATTCCTGCCTGCCATCCTTCCCTGAAGTCTGTGCTGGGCTTGAGGAATGGATGACAGGCAGAAAAATCCCTCTCCCCATTTTTCTCCTGTTGACCAAAAAGCCTCCTCCGAGCCTCCCAAAAAGAGGGAAATAGCAAAGCAGACGGCCACAAAGCTGCTGGCTTCGGGGAAGCGGTGCAACAAGCAGAAGCGCTGCGCCAAGAAAGAGAAAGGCAAAAGCTGCCCCAAGGGGCCAGTGGGCTGCAATTGCAGCCAGACAGTCGTCCTCTCCCCACCGTCACAGGCCACGCCTTATTTTCAGGGTAGGAGTAATATTAGGCCCACCCCCAAAAAATTAGGGTTGGGCTTATTATTGGGGTGAGTTGTGTTTTCAGAGGAACATGGTAAATGCATCCGTCTGGCTGACTATCTTAACGGGCTTATTTTGGGGTAGGGCTTATATTACAAGCATCCTGAAAAATCATGCTTAAGGCTTATTTTCCAGTTGGGGGTCTTATTTTTGGGGAAATGTTGTATCTCCATCACACACTTTCTCCATCAGTATCCTTCATGATGACTTCTCATCCCAGCCATTTGATTCCAATTAAAATGTTGGCGCTTTGCTGGTATTTTGCTATTCCAGCTTGCATATTTCATTGGCTACATTATATGTAGTTTTTTTTTAAAAAAAAAATCATGTGTTGATCACGAAAGCAGAAGCAAATTGTTGTCGTCTGTCTTGTTTGTCTCTTGAGAGCAAGTAAATTCCATGAGGAGTTTTGACCTTAGACTCAGGGAAAAATGTAAGAGTTGTTTGGTAGATGCAGAGAGAATTTCTTTTTGTGACATTTGCAAGCAAATGTGTCTCTCCATGGCAGGTAACAAAGAAGTGAAGCAACTTTGTTTCCTGGGCTAAATGACCTGGTAAAATATACACTATATTGCCAAAAGTATTCGCTCACCCATCCACATAATCGGAAGCAGTTGTGAGCGAATACTTTTGGCAATATAGTGTAGCTACTGCAACAGAATTTTATTGCTATAATGGTACTATCCTAAACTGAGAAGCATTGATGAAATGAAGCCATCATAGTTTTTTGCCACTGAGCTTCCCGTTACTGTTTTGGCACTGCTGTTCACTGAGGTTTTATCCTTTCTTTGTATGTAGTTTTAGCAGGACACTATCAGCCAGTTCAGTATGAACAGAAATAGCAGGATTCTTGAATACTAAGCCATCCATTGCAAATTACATCATTCATTTTTAGTCAGTCTCTCCTATTAACTTGTAGCCTTTCCCTGCTTATCTGGTAGTACAGTGCCCTGAAAGGGCCATAATTCTTCATAGCTTGGCCTGAAGCACTTTTCAAGTATGGTGAACAGTTATTGGATTCAGCCCCTTTTATATATATATTGCACATACAAAATAAGTAACAGGAAGCAATGAACAAGCTTTCAGTATGCTGGTCAAACTTGTTAAAACATTAGGACAATAGGTAGCCTACAATTATCTTAATTCAAGAAGAATTGCGCACGTGTTAAAAGATCTTGAATCTTTAAAAAGAGGATCTCAGCAAGAAATGTATCATGAAAGACCCACTTTGATAAGATAAAAGGTTTGTTCAAAGGACAAAAAACATTTGGATCCAAGTTTGTCAAATTACAAGTTCTTATCACGCTTTAATGTTCTTTCGTTTTATCTGAATTCAGGAGCTAAGTTTCTTGTTACTAACAATTAAACTTGGATTGGTTTTTCCTCCTCTCCTCTGTTGGGATCTTCTGTTGCTTTGGATGTTCAGAACCCCCAAACTGGTTTTTTACCCCTTGCCTTTCCAAAATGCCTTTCCAAGATGAGGTCTCTGACAAAAGCTTTTATCTGTGCTTTGTATATAGCATTCTGATCTTTCAACACAGTCCATTAAGTGTCTGACCTACGTTATGAATAGTTGAGGAATTGGGGATACTAATAGAATAGAATATCTTACTTGCTCCATGAGCAAGTGTGGTTTGTGAATCATCTTAAGCAGTTTGATCTATAAACATCCCTTAATTGTGTCTGAATTCTCAGTTTGCTGCCTGCCTACAATCTGAATTATATTTTCTGAATAACTGATGAATGGTGTAGCCTTGGGATATTTTCAATACTACAGAATTGCCTGGTTCTCTGAAATCACTATAATAGTGCTGCTACTGGAGGATGAGTTCTTAATTCTTGAGCGTCCACGATGTCCAGTTCTACCTTCTATAGTCTTAGATTTAGAGACAGTGCTTTGAGATTGGCTTCAGACTCGAATGATGTAATGTTTGAGATATGATTTTGATATACTAGCCGTCTACAATATGATGCTGCCCCCAAATTTGAAGACTACAATCCCATGATTTCCAGTCAGAATCCTAACTGTGAACCTTGGAATTTGTGAGTCAAGACACATGAAGAGAGCTCTAATTGAGCAACAACATTCTACATCACCTGCCCTCCTCCCCATTTCATATTGTGCATCCTGCACCTGTTTATATTATAAATGTTGCTTTGCTTTCCATTCATTCTTCTTAGTCATAGACATGGTATTGGAGAAATTGGAACTTGTTGGGAAATTATTAGTACAAGTAAGCGAGAGATTTCTTACTAGAAGCAAATGTTTTTAAAAAGGGCTTCCTAATAAAATAGTGTGGCTGATTTTTAACACTCTGTACTATTTACTCTTCTTTTGTGTCCTGGACTGGAAAGACTTTAAGGCAATAAGTGGATTTCCTTGTGCTTATAGTTGACATCATCCCTCCTGAAAAGATTCCCTTGATAAAACTTTAGTTGCAGCTTCTATGAGTAACATCAGATTTCTTCCAGTGGAACAGTTTCCTCCCACACTTGTATTTACTGAAATGGCAAACAAACTAATTTTTTTGTTCCTACTAGGTTGTGAGTCCCTTGGCAACTGGCATTCAATAGTATATTGCCTTTGAACGTGGAGTATTCATAACAATTATGAGTTTCAGCCTTTGATCACTGAGCAAAATATATTGACCTGTGCAAGCAATTTAAGCCAGCCAGCCAACTAGAGAAAACATGGTCCTGGTAGCATCTGTTGCCCAGGAAAAATACTTCTTCTAGTGATTTGTTACTTGCTCTGTATGAGACTAACACTAGCCATTTTTCTAGATACATAGGAAGCTTGTGATAAAAGGTGATTTAGTTGCTAAGTTGATTTTTTGATAGGAAACACTAACTTTTTGGTATGATAGTGTTCTAATATAGAGAAGCCCAGTTCTTTGGTTCGTTATCAATTCCATAACTTCTTGCAACTTTCGTTGTGGGTAATCATACCCAATTGTCTTCCTAAGATTAACGTGTTCTGTAATTGAGATAATTCTGAGAAGACCTCTGATGTTCTATGTGGATCTCAAGAGAGTATTTAAGCAAATTCTTATTTTGATCAAAGAGCCAAGCCCTTTAACTTTATCATAATTCCAGTTGTGTTGGATGTCAATTTCTATAATTTCCAGCTAGCACAACAGAGTCCCGTAATAGTTGAAATGCAGTTTATCTAGGACAGGGGTGTCAATCTCCAAGCCCACGGGCTGCATCCGGCCTGCTTAGGGCCCGTAGGGTTGCCCTGGAAACAGTGAAGTACCAGCCCGTGGTGCTTCTGTCAGCAAAAAAATGGAGCTCGGGAGGCCCACATGCAGCCCTCCCAGGCTCTGTTTTTGCACACGATGAAAATGGCTGTGCCCCCCCCCCCAAGCTCTGTTTTTGCTGGCAGAGGGCTGAAGGAGGCTGTTGTGACCGAAAACGGGGCCTCGATGAGTGACGTCGAGCTTGCCACGCCCATCCCAGCCACGCCACGCCCCCCTGATCCCTGTGGTCAAACACAATCCTGATGCGGCCCTCAATCGAGTTTGACACCCCTGATCTAGAGGCATCAAGCTGAGGAAGTCTGCCTTAGCTTTGTGATGTTGTTGAAGGGGAGCAATAGCTTTATCCCCTAGAAGTTCATGTCTCAATGGGCAAGACCATTTTCCACCCTCCCATGTTCAAGAGAAGACTAGCTTTGGAAACTGACTTTCAGCAGTGAGCTCTGTGGTCCATTTGCTGTGAATGAAAGAGCTAACTTCCATAGCACTTTCCCTGGTTTTTCAGGATGCTCAGAATCTGTTTGCTTGATTGTTTCCCATGTTTAGTGTCCAATTCTAAAAGTGCCTAATGTGATAAGTGAACCTGGTTTTACGTAGGAGACACTGGTCTTGCCTGTCTTTGCCCTTCTGATATGGGGGGGACGTGGCAGCCTAGAATGTGAATTATCTTCTGGAAGAAACTGGACAGCAACCATAGTTGTTTTTCTCTCTTTCTCTCTCTCTCTCTCCCCCACCACCCATTTGACTCTGCCCTTGTGGGCTGGAACTCATTGGAATTGTAATCCAACACAACTGTTGACCCCTTGCCTGACCATTTTATAATCTTGGAACGGCCATGATGCGAGAGCCTAACAAAAGAATTGCTGTAGGAAAATGCTGCTTCAAGTCCACGTCCACCTCTTCCCTCTTCTTCTTCTCCTCCTCTGCGTAAAAAGTGCCGCCTTGTTGGAAAGGTTGCATTTTGAACTTCTCGTCTGCATTTCCTGTTACGTGCCGAAGAGAAGTTATGAACAATCCTTCCCAGCAATCTTTTATGAATGTGAAAAAAGGTCTGAGCGACTCCTCCCTCCCTTTCCCCCCAATTAGTACATTTCATTTCTACCTTGGCTGGATTCCTGCACTGAAAGGAACCAGCGGTGTAGGAAGAATTCTTGTTATCTTTCATTCCAGAACATTTGTTTTAAGATAATGGGGAGAGAAGGCATTAAAACATTATACTAGGGAATTGGAAGCGAAGACGAGGGTAAGGGAGGGACCAGATTTATTTCCTCCTTCCATTCTGAGCTTGTATACGAGCTGAAGTACATCGCAGCTTAATCCATTGCAGGTTGCTGTAGATTGTGGGCCAACCACGTTTGTGCGTTTTCTAACTTCCATTCCAGGACTGCCTGTCTCTTTTCTCCTCGTGGTCCTCTCTGATCCACTACTGTGGTGGCACTCCGACACTTTGCCTGGTGTTGTTTTTAGCCGGCCCTAACTGAGTTCAGCCTACCTCAAGAGGTAATTCTGTGTCTCCCTGTCTTGCAGCCACAATCCCTTTTTATTTCAGCATCCTTTTTTGACATATGCATAGATGACACACACACAAACCACACTGGACTGTCTATCGCCCTACTCTCCCAGCCCCCTTGCTGTTGCCACCAGTTCTTATTGCAGATTGGATGCTGCTTTAAATGTGAAAATAAATAAATAAATAAAACAATTGTTTTAAAAAGCTATATAAAGAAGAAAAAATAAAAATAAAAAACCTGAATGAAAAGCTAACGCTGAATTTATAAGCCTTGTTGCATATGAGCCAAAAGTGCAAAAAGCTCCATATAATAAATTAACCTGCCACTCATATAAATATAAATATATATAAATATATTAAAATCAGACTGTTCTACAAAATTGTGTATTTGTATTTTTGTGTACGTACAATTTTCTGCTAAGCAGAAGGAGGATGTAGTATAGGATGTGAGAGAATTTTTTTTAATCAAATTTCTTTTGCTACTTATTTTTCTTAACATTCATCTCTCTGTCTCTGTCTTCTCTATGTATGACACGGTTTTTGAAAAAGCTGCAGTCTCTCTCTTCTTCCCCCTGTCCCTCTTAACCCCCCATCTCAAAAATGGTCCATTGCCAGGGTATATACACTGCCACTAGTTTTGCAGAGTTATAGAAACACTCAAAAGTTTGGTAACTCACTGCTTTTAGCAATGTCAACTTGTGCTTTGTTGGGACTTGGCATAGATGCTTCCAAAGTGGTTGAATCTTAACCACTTTCTATTTCCCTGAAGCAACCTAGCACTTAGCTAAAATTGGTCAAGACTTTTGGCGGTCTTTGATTTGAGATCCCAAATATCTTTGTGAAGGCATTCCTGCAAGGAAAAAAATAACAATCGTCAATCAGACAGGCTTTAAATTCCCAAGCACGAGCCCAGGAATTGAGGCCAAAGGCGTTTCGCCATGTTGGGATTATTACTCAATTGAAAACACTGAAAGGCCAGACTAGTGTAGCCATGATTTGAACAAAAGTAGGATGGTCTTAAGTGCCCAAAGTATCTTGTGCATATATATTTTTTGCAATCCTATAACCATTTTATTTTAAAAAAGCAAGTAATCTAAATAGGAGGATATTTTGTTAAAAAAAATACTGTAGAGTGATGAGAGAGAAAAAAAATTAGGATTATCTCATATCTGATTAATGTTTCTCAGTTTTCATGTTTCTTCCCTCTGTGGAAGGATATTAGTGGAACTGCCACTTGTCTATCAGTTAATTTAATCTGTCAAGGGATTTATTTCTTCTTTGAAAAGTGCAAGCCAAGTTCCCACAAACTCCATCTGTCCTCTTTGCCTCTAAAGTATATTTGAATTTCAGAATAGTTAATAACCGCAGTCTTGTTGATATGAATACAGCTTGGTCAGGCTAGAAACCCAGGCTGATGTTCCTTCCTCTGAAATCTCCAAAACAGGCCACGATGAAATACAAAATAGAAAATGCAAAGAGGCTGCTTACTACTCTTTAGGCAAATCATGTGGGAGTATTGAGAACTAACCTGTTCTTACCTCGTTGCAGGATGCAGGAGGTTAAATTCCAAAACATTTTTCCAGTGTAACTTTCGTTGAGAATTTTTTCCTCAGCTTAAGAAAAAGAAGTATAAGCTCTTATTCAAAGATATGAGAGCCTTTTGTACATTGGGATTTCCTTGACTGATAAAATCTACTTTCCCATTTAGTTTTCCATGGTTCTTCAGTTTGCAGGTGGAAACCTTTTCTCTCCTTTTAAAGCCACATGCCTCATACTGTTGACCCTTACCATTTCTTCCAGGGGTGAGAGAGACACTACATCTTTCTTAAGTAGGGCTCATATTTATACCAGTGTGTACTGACTGTGGAAGAAGTCCTTGTTTCTGTATGTGAATGGGGAAAGAAACAAGTGCTCTATTGTATTGATTAAAAACTAGCTTAAAAACAAATGAGTCCTGTATCATTGTATCTCCTATTCTGGATTATTAGTGCCTTTTTGGACAGTAGACTGTTCTGTAATTAAATTGTAGTATAACTGCTTTTTTGTACAGTTTTGTTTTAATAAACTTTTTTTAATTTGTGTTTATTTTAGTATTGTACCTACTAGAAAATTAAAATGTATAACTGAAAAAAAAACCTGCTTTGATGTCTTTTTTCGATGTCTTTCTGCTTTTATACAAGGTAAAACACAAAGTCACACCAAGGAGGAGATTTTCTTCTAGCTAGAGCCTGGCTGGCCATCTCTTTGGCAGAATTACATGGGACTATTACATGAGTATTCAGTTAGTTGTTTGTTTATTATAAGGTTCTAGAAATCAATCATTTCTTTGGGAAACCAAATAAAAAAAAGATAAGATTGCCATATGATGGGGAGCCCAAACATGGGGTACACAGGATTTCAGCAATTTGCAGAAGGTGAAGAGGTAGCTGTAAGCTTTAGTTGCTTTAAGAACGTCTATAGTCAGCCTTCTCTATTCTAGTCCCATAGTCAGAAGTCACAGCTAGCCCTGATATTCTGCTTGCAGGTTGTTAGAAGCTGCCCTAGATTTATCATAAAAAAGAAGTATGGTGCAAACATGTAAGAAACCTACTTTATATTGTATGAGACAGTTGCTCCATCTAGTCAGCATCAAAGTATTTATAGAGAACTTCAGAACTGAGCATTAGATCCCGTGTTGTGAGATATTACAATGATGTGTATTATACTGCTACTCTTAGCAAATGCAACTGGTTTGTAAACTTTAAGGAGATATGTTCAGTAGTTTGACAAAACATAGGACCAAGTAGAGGGGGAAACTCCAGATGTTACCGCCTGAAAGAGATTTTTTATTATTTAAAAATAATTTTCAATATGGAATTGATGCTATTTTAACATAAAGATGAAATTGGTCCCCAAGACTTGCCTCTGTAGCTAGGATGGGGGAATAATAATTGCAATAATATTTTTTATATAAAGAGGAGGGACGTGGAGAAGAGATGTAGTGTAGAAATCCTGGAAATGTCAGACTATTTTTACATACATACATACATACACACATACATACAATCATGCTTGGATGAACAATTAGGCATAATGAAAGAAGCAACTCACTAAAGAATTAATTTGAGTCCTGCAGAGACAAGTTCTTGCAAATTATTTCAATATTATCTAGCTTAGAAGTGGAGATACAAACTTCCTAGATTTTTGACAAGGTTCAGGTCAGTAATTAAACTAATTTAGGACTGATTGGATAAGAGAGGAGATCCTCTAAACCAGTGGTTCTCAACCTGTGGGTTGGGACCCTTTGGGGGGGTCGAACGACCCTTTCACAAGGGTCGCCTAAGACCATCAGAAAACACATATTTTTGAAAAAATATGGAAAACATAATCTTATGGTTGGGGTCACCACAACATGAGGAACTGTATTAAAGAGTCGCGGCATTAGGAAGGTTGAGACCCACTGCTCTAAACATTGAGCACCAGTTTCTCCTCTGGGTTTTCTGGACATAGCTCTCAAAACTAAGCGAAGCAAACTGACATTTCATTCAGAACAAAACATATGAAGGATGAACATGGTGAGTTCTTTTGTGAAAGTACAATACCCATTGCACATATTTTTAGTACACGTGTTATTGAAGAGGTTAAAAGTTTTCTTGTCAGATTAATGGAATGACACATGAGCTTTAAAGAAATTATTATGTATTGAAAGTTGGAGAGAAATCCTAACTTTGGACAGAACACACAATAGGGCATGGGCAACCAGTGAGTTACCAAGACATTAGTATTTCTGGTGGTCATCTCCCTAAATTTTGATATTATCTGTGGCAATTACCAGGCAAAAAAACCTACAGTATGTTGACTTTAAACTGCTAATACAGGCTTACATTATTTGTTATATGTATTCCACTTTTATTATTTTTATAAGGTGGCAAATATACTTAATATACCTGTTTTCCCTAAAACACGCCTCTGGGGTGAACTGGGCTGAGAGTGACTGGTCAAAATCACTCTACCAGCTGTCATCCTAAACAGGGACTAAATCTTCTGGTTTCTAGACTTAGTGCCTTAACCAGGCTAGAAACCACTTTACAAAGCCTTAGTAAGACCACACTTGGAATACTGCATCTAATTCTGATCACCATAATTATAAAAAAAAGAAAAGACTCTGGAAAGAGTGCAGAGACCAACGAGGGTGAACAGGGGGACTGGAGGCTAAAACTTAACAGTTGGTCAAACCCAGAAAGTAAAGACAAGAAATAATGGATGGAAGCTAATCAAGAAGAGACCAGAACTAAGAAATTTCCTAACAGTGAGAACAATTAAACCAGTGGAACCTCTTGCATTCAGAAGTTGTGGGTGCCCCATCACTGGAGGCTTTTAAGAAGAGACTGGACAGTCACTTAACTGAAATGGTAGAATGTCTCCGGCTCAAGCAGGAGTATTACACTAGATCAGTGTTTTTCAACCACTGTGCCGCGGCACACTAGTGTGCCGTGACATAGTGTAAGGTGTGCCGTGGGAAAAACACCTTATATATAGTCAATATAGGCACAGTTAAATTTTTTTAACATTTTCTAATGGTGGTGTGCCTCGTGATTTTTTTGTGCCTTTGCACAAAAAAGGTTGAAAAACACTGCACTAGATGACCTTCAAGGTACCTTCCAACATTTCTATTCTATTCTCTCTTAATAGCAATGCTCTCCATGATGAGCAGCTTCATTAAGAAAATCATATTTGCAAGGAATGGAGGGTTAGCTTACAGAAAAAGCAAAGGAAGTTGTAAGTGGAAAAAGTTTGCAATGTGATGCACACCTTTGTATGTATAGCTATAGATATACACATATGTATTGCTGTGAGTTATTTAACCCAAGCTATGTTCAGTCCAGCAGAACATGTATTGTTTTTAGAACTAGTTATGCAGTTTGTATACCATTAGAAAATGGCTGGGGCTCCCATCAGTAAAACCTACAAATTCATTTGAGGAAAAATAATACAGGAAAACCACCATTCCACAGCACCACAGAATGAGCACCACAGCTCAATCTGGCATGACGAAGGAATTTAGTTTCATCTACATGGCTTTTATCTTGAAAAATATAATAAATAATAATTTATATGTACCTTGTGCTATGGGGTAGATTTTTAATCTCTCATAGGAAAGAAAAATGTAAGCAATTCTTGTTGAGAACTCTAAGAAAGCATACAGTAGGGGTGTGTGTGTGTGTAATAGGACCTTGAGGTAAATTTTGTGAAGAAAGAAAAATAGTGCAAAAACTGTTCACTTTATAGAACATGTGCAGGACAATATAATTGCATTTCTCTTTTAAGCAAACAGACACCTGGGCTCTGTGTATTGTATGAATCTTTCATTCCAATCTGCTTAAACCAACAATTCTGCATTGGTCAACTAAGAAAAGAAAAAGGGGGGGGGGGGAGAGGAACGAGGCTTGACAGAAGGAAAGTATTTTATTTAGGTAACATTTGCCACAGATATAGTACAATATTACAAGTTTAGTATATAATACAAGAGAGAGCATTACAAACTTTACACTTCATTACAAGAATCTTTGGATTTTAGCATCTTTTAAAAAGGTACAACCAACAATACTTCTGAAAACCAGTCTCAACATTTGTTCTTTATATACAGGCTCCCAACATTTACAAAACGACAAATCAACAGACAAAAAACAGCTTCTCAAAAACAGGAAGTTAGTGTCCAGGCAATGAAATGCTTTTGGTAGCCTAGTGGGTAGAGTTGCTTGGAAGGTGAACTTGCGGTCCAAATACAAGCTCATCTTCCGTCCGTACACTAGGTCTTTCAGGATACCTTAACTGTGAACATTATGTTGTGTTAGATTGAGAGTCATGAGAGGCCCTGCGAATACTGTCATGCTGAATAGAGTTCTGTGTGGCTTTTGGCCTCATCTCAGTAAAAATGACTTTAAAATGACAATACAAAATATTATTAGTTTATCCCACTTTTCTGCCCAAAAGAAAGGTATTTTGACACTGAAAATGAACTGTAAGAAGTGTAAAGAGGTGTTGCATCTGCCATGAAGAATCTCTCAACGTTCAAGCAGAACCTACAGACAGGATGACGCCTTAGAATCATGCAGGCTCCTATATTCCACTGAATGCCAATTGTCATTATTAAACATTGCCTCGCATGTAACAGTGCCAAATCAATGGATGCAACACATTAGTCGGCACCAACCAAGAGTAGAAAGAGAGTGTGCTGATATAAAAGGAAGACTTATGTAGAAGAGAACGATATAATTTTTGTATTGATTAATTTAAACTCCATTTAAATTACTTCAATTTCCTGAAATAAGTGACAAGCAGCCTGTTAAATAACCATCTGATAAAGGTTTCCATTGGCACCCAGGGAACTTTGGGGTTAAATGGGAGTTTGACTTAGATCCCAAGAACTTTTAAGTGACAATTCCATACTATCTCAACATAAAGAGTTTTGTATATTGTCAGGGCAATTTACAGAGAGAGCTATTATCCTAGTTTCATTGGAAGGAACTGTTCCAACTACATGGTTGACGTACTAATGTTGCTCATCACATGATACGGTCAATCTCCAGTTCTGACATATTGCAGACAGGACTGAAATAACACAGCCTCTTTATGAAGGCGCATGTGCTCATCATGCACATTTCCCACCAATTTCTAGCCTTCAATTTTTTTCCACAAAGGTATGAACTTTGACAAAGGAAGATGATGGCAACCAAAACTTTCTAAATGGGATATTGAACCATACATTTTGAAAAAAAAGGAGCTTGCTGTATGAAATCTTGCTGTATAAAACCTTGAGAAGTGAGGGAAGCAGTAGATATGTGGGAGAGGTCATGGTCAACCAGCTTTTGAACTAAGGCACCATGGTGTGGCCTGGTCAAAATGAAACAGCTGTAGCTATTGGAATTACATGTGATTTCTTGCAAAGCAGTGTCACAGAGGCCTATCACAACCATCCCAACATTGTTTTGCTTAAAATTGTTGGATGCAGAGCATGTGCAAAAGGAATGCAGTAGTAAATCAATTAGGTAACATTTTAGAAATATTTTAATGTTTAAGACAGACATCTTCGTTGCAGAGAAGTCTGGGATGGTGGTTTTAGCAGAGCACTAAAGCTTTTGCTTTAGAAGTTAATGGACGGAAACAAGAGGAAAATTCTTTTCTAAGCAGCACTAGCAGAACCTCAACAATAGTTCAAAAACCCATTTGGAGAAGGGAATCGCCCTTGTTAACACAGCTTCCTGATTACTCAAGCTGGCGAAACCTCTTCGGCTTATTCCACCAGAGCCATCCCTGCTCTATTTGCTTTAAGAACAGAAATAGAGCTTCATTGGGAGAAGGGGGGTGGAGGGAGGGAGGATTTCACTATTGGAAGAGGAGGCTCTGTCTTATAAAGTTCACTTTTCCAGTCCAGAAAAACCAGTGGGAATCTCTCTACCTCCTCAGTATGCTTCTAAATCAACACTTTCTTGTTTCCTCTTTCTTCACTATTTTTTCAAATAATTCTTGAAAGTTATTCTGCATTATGGGTACCTTGGTTCCTGAATAAAATACAGATTGCATTGTTGGGAGAAGAAGTGGACTCGGCACTAGAGATGGAGAGGTAGAGAGATTATGGTGGACCCAAACCTACCCTGTTTCCCCAAAAATAAACCTCCTCAGATAATAAGCCCAATCGGGCTTTTAAGCACATGCACTAAAATAATCCCTCCCCCCAAAATAAGCCCTCTGCTAAAATATTTAAACGCATGCACAGCTGGTAGAGGGGGGAAACATGCCCCACACGCACCTGTCATCCAAGCAAAACAGCCTTGCGGAGGCCCTTCCCGCAAACCCTAGCTTCTGCGCCCCTTCTCTTAGTGGTGGCCTCAAAAAGAGCAGTAGGCCCAGCGACGCTAGGGCTGGCAAGAGTGTGTCAGAAACAGAGACAGAACTTCCAGCCCTTTCTGGATCAGCTGATCTGCTGGCCGCGGGCCAAAGTTAAGGAACCTCCTACACCTCAAAAATAATAAGACCTCCCAGAAAATAAGGCCAAGCGCTTATTTTGGGAGTCAAAAGAAAATAAGACCTTGCCTTATTTTCAGGAAAACATGGTACAAGTATCTAAATCAGGGTTTTAAAAACTGCATCCCATGGAAGCTTAGAGTTTCATGGAAACTTGATAGGGTTATTTGAGAGTCTAAGGGCAAAAATAAAAAGGTTCACTCACATTTTAAAAAACCAGTAAGATCTGCAATGTGGACTGAAAACATCTGAAAATCACTGCTCTAAAGAAACTCTAAATTGTCCACAGCCTGTCAACCTTTCTTGTGGGGCTTCCTCTTGTTTTCCTTTAGGATAAAGTGCATGTAAAAGACTTGGAAAAGGCCTGTGCATTGCCAAAAAAACCACCCTTCTTTTTCTTCTTCCTTTCTGCACTTGTCTTTTTCTTTCTTTTCCTTGTCTACCTTTTCTGATTTTTATTTTTATTAGTTGATGTTAATTTTTATGTCCTTTGTAAAACTTTTAATAAAAAAAAATTATTTAAAAAATCAAAATACAACAGTAGGCAGTTAAACAGAAAGTAGCCGTCCAAGTTGTAGTTGTAAGCAGGACAGGGCTCGACCGTTCTTCTAGTGTTTGTCACCCACCCAATAAAAGAGTCCTGAAGGAGGGCAGAAATCTAAGAACATTATTAGTGCATTGATTTTAACAAGACTTCAATGTAAATTCATCCTGCCTGGAATAGTCAGGAAAGTCTTTAGGATTTTTATTTTTTAAAAAAACATTTGTTTTGTTTTGTTGGAAAGAAAGACCAGTTGAAATCATGTTCTACAACCATAAAATATTCCAATTCCGTATACACAAAGCCAGCAAGGAAAGTAAGGCTCCCTGGAAACTGCTAAGCGCTGCTGCCGGATTCCTCATTCTCCTTAGTTGCAGCTTTAATTGTAAAAACAGTTTTATTGAGTTAGAAAATCAGATTAGTACAGAAGGAAGTCATTTAAGATGTAATAGTTAGATCAATTTCCTTAAGCTCACCAGTACAAAGAGAGTCTATTAGCAGCGTATGGAAGGGGGATATAAAAATATAGGTCATGATAATTTATACTGTATGCTACTAAGCAAGCCCTCAGACCAGGAGTGTCAAACTCGATTTCATTGAGGGCCGCATTAGGGTTGTTCTTGACCTTGGGGAGGGGGGCGTGACTTGACATCACATGTGTCGGGGGCATCTGTGGTTGCCCGAGAGCTCTGTCAGCAAAAAGGGGCTCCTGAGCTCTGTTTTAGCAGTTAGCAGTTAGACTTATATACCGCTTCATAGGGCTTTCAGCCCTCTCTAAGCGGTTTACAGAATCAGCATATCGCCCCCACAGTCTAGGTCCTCATTTCACCCACCTCGGAAGGATGGAAGGTTGAGCAGGTGAGATTAGAACCGCTGAACTGCAGATAAGTCAGCTGAAGTGGCCTGCAGTACTGCACCCTAACCACTGCGCCACCTCGGCTCTTACTCGTTTTCACTGGCAGAGGCACCATGGGCCAGTCCTTCGCTGTTTCCAGGGCAGTCCTGCAGGCCATATGTAAGCAACCCACAGGCCGGAGCCGGGCCCTAAGTTTGACAGCCCTGCCTTAGACATTCCTGCAATTCTCCTTCTCAGTCTCTGATATCTTTTGGTGGCTAGCTACATCCGTGGAGCTGAAAGATTTCCCCTCTCACTGGCATCATTTATGGGCGTCTTCCATTGCCTAACGCTCTCCGTAAAATCCCTCTGCTCAATTCCCAACCATTTCACTTTGGACATTCCTGCAGCCTTTCACAGGAGCATCAGAAGCAGGGGTAGGTTGCTCCCGGCATTACTGCGGGTTCAGGGTGCGCAAAGATTTTGGGCGCGCTCTCTCGCTTTAGACCGAACTGGTCCGAACCGGTAGGAACCCACCTCTGATCAGAAGCCAGATTATCCGAGGCCAAACCCTTGGGCAATGTAACATGGCTTCCTGGCAATTCTTCTCCCAAGTGTTTGTTGAGCAAGGACCTTTCTCAGCACTCTCTGTAGCTGGGTTCAACCTGGAACCTGCTGCAGGCAAAGCGTCTGCTTCACCCCTGAGCTATTTGCCCTCATTTTAAAAATAGCTTAAACCTCATTCTCTCTGGGCAACAAAGCTAATTGTAACTCCCTGCTGGGACTTTTCCTAAAGAGATTTGCAAGCCAGGGAGAAACCATGGCTGGCTGAAAGTTCTGCAGAGAAGATCCAATTGCACCCGTGGAAATTACGCACAGCATTCAAGTTGTGACCTCCAAATCCTGCAGGCATATATAACGAATTTTCGTTTTTAATTCACCCCCTCTTCTTCCATAGGAGGAAGACAGCGTGAATATATGGAATGAAGCTGATTACCCTGAACCGTGTGTTTCTGCGCAACGGTAGGCAGTAGGGTTGATTGTAAGTCGCAAGGGATTCCCTACACTTCTCTTTAAAAAGAGAACAATAAATAACAAATAAATAATATATTCTCTAGCAACATGGACAAGCATAGTTTAGCCAGGTTTATCACTGGTGAAAAATCCAGATCATAAGGAAGGCCCACCCTACCTCTAGGGCAGTGTTTCTCAACATAGGCAACTTGAAGATGTCCGGGCTTCAACTCCAAGAATTCCCCAGCCAGCATTTGCTGGCTGGGGAATTCTGGGAGTTGAAGTCTGGACATCTTCAAGATGCCAAGGTTGAGAAACACTGCTCTAGAGCTTAGGATTCCCTCTTGGCATTACGTTACTTACAACAAAGGCAAAGAACAGCAAATGCTGAGGTTGACTTTATAAATACAACAGCACTGAAGGGAATGCTGGAAATAATAATGGTAATAATACCTTTAACAACAGGAAACAACAACATCTGCCTACCCAAGGTCCTTGGGAAGAACAGGATAGATTGGTTTTTAAAAAGCCAAATCCAATAGAAACATCTGGCTGGCTGTGCAATCAACCATAATAATAATAAACCACTGGAAGAGGAAAAAAATAAAGCCTTCTCCTATTTACTCTCCCATTTAAATGGAAAAGGTCAGATATGTTAGGCCAGGCGTCTCCATCCTTGGCAACTTTTAAGATTTATGGACTTCAATTCACAGAGTTCACAGCAAAGCTGGCCAAGGAACTCTGGGAGTTGAAGTACACAAGCAAAGCTGGCCAAGGAACTCTGGGAGTTGAAGTACACAAGTCTTAAAAGTTGCCAAGGTTGGAGCCCCCTGTGTTAGACTGCAATCACAGATTGGATTGGGAATTTTAAAACGTCCCCAATCGTCATTCCAGTAGAATGAGGGACAATATTTTCCCACTGATATCAACAAGAACAGTTTAAAGATCATAAAAGAAGTCTTAAAAGACAGGCACTTTTTTCCGATAGGCTGTGATCTGCCAAATTCTAGGATTCTCAATGGTTGGCTGTGGTTTAATGAGGAGCCTTGGAAGGACAAACGTTTGGATAGTAAGCAGCATTCGGCAGTCTTTCTAGAAAATAAGCCCTGCCAACATCTCTTACAGAAGACTTCCTTTGAATGGCTGGGGGAATGAAAGGAGAGATTTGGAAAAACACACTGGGAAAGGTCACCCTTTGCATCAAGAATCAAGCATGTTACTCCATCATGACAAAGGCCAACCCATTTCAGTAAAAGAAATCGAGAATACGCATAGACTCTGACACACATCACCCTCCTCCTCCAAACTGGCTTAGTAGTGCAAAGAAAGGCCATTCAGGAAGGGAGGGAGGAAGGAAGGGAGGGAGGGAGGGAGGGAGGAAGGGAGGAAGGAAGGGAGGGAGGGAGGGAGGGAGGGAGGGAGGGAGGGAGGAAGGAAGGAAGGAAGGAAGGGTCAGCTTCACACAGTAGTGTTGCGATCCAGGCAGACATGCCCATTGGGCAACGCTCTCAAGTAGCCCACGATTTCCTGTTTTCCGTATTCTTTTTACTTTTCTCGGTCTGTGGAGCTGATGCTCCTTCCGTCTTGGCTAAAGCAGTCAAAGAAGCCAAACTGGAGGCAGAGCCTGAGAATGTGCCGCTCCGCCGTTGCTCAGTCGCGGTCCCAGTTGTGCCCTGTAGTTTCATGCCAGCACTCCGGCGCCTCGCAGAGCCAGTAGCTTTTTTGACTCGACTTGGCTTCACCAGGAGCCCATAGCCTGGATTGCATTTGAAGTACTGCCGGCCTCCAATTGAGCCATCGTTCTTACCTTTGAGATAAAAGAGACTTTCTTTGAAAAGGGTTGTTTCATTACATCGTGAAATAAATCCATCTGGCTAAGGATAGTGCCCAGTGGATGCTGGGTAATGGGTAGTTCAATAAAATGTGTTGCCCGATGACGTGGCACCCCATGGTGGCATTTGGCTACACATCAGCACACAGGAGGCTTTCCTAGTGGATCTGTGGATTATTTCCTCTACCACCAATAACATATCCTGGGTTCCATAAAAATTACAGAGGAAAGTAAGCCTCTCCTTCCTGCTAAGTGAGGTGGTAGTTGCACAAATTAATTTGGAGCAATGATAGAGTATTATAATAAACATTTTATTTTCTATGGCATATTTTCAACATATATTAGCAGGACTTTCATCTTTATGTGGAAGCTCAGAAGTAGAGGCAGAAGTCCTCATTCTTTGGACTATCCTCCCCTAAGAGAGATGGCAGCCCCTCTCCACTCTTCTGGTCTTTGACGGGGGAGAGTCTGAAGACTCACGGGGCTTGCAGAGAACCAAGAGACCTTGGATTTAGTTAGTGCCTCAAAGTCCCTCACTCCCCTCTTTTAACTTTAATTATTCTATCCTTGACTGCTTCCATTTGTTGATATAATATTTTATATAACTTCTTTGTTTTTAACTGTACACCATCTAGAGTTATTTTATTTACCTAAAATCCGATATATATATATATATATATATATATATATATATATATATATATATATATATATATATATATAGCACAACACACACACACACACACACACACACACACACACACACACATACATACATATATATATATATATATATATATATATATATATATATATATATATATATATATATATATAAAATAAATTCAAATATAGCATCATGTTTTCAAGCTTTCTTTGCCTATTCAAAATACAAAGTTAAGCCTGATGGAGTTCCACTTTCACAATCAGAACTTCTGGTCATATGAAGCTGCCCACTATTGGCCTCTTCTGCCTACTATCACTAATTCACCAGGCACCTTCCACAATGGCAATCTTTTAAATAGAAGATGTTGTAAACTGGACCAGGCAAAGTGAACCCATCCATAAATTTTGTGGATGCAAAATATGGGTTCTGCCACTTAGAAAAGAAACCCTTTACCATCAGCCAGATTTCCATTTGTGCTCTGGATGGGTCATCCTATTTCCAATCACTCTGGTTGAAGGAACTGTATCTGAATGAAGGCGGATTCCTCACTTCCATCAATCCAAGTGGAAGGTGGCAGAATTTCAAACAATACTGCACATTAAGGAGAAAGGCTCACCATACTGGTGACTTTTTCCATCTGCACTGCTCTAGATTGGCTTAAGAAAAATTTCTATGGATGGCTGACTTACACTGGGGAACAGTGAAAGAAACTAGGCAGACTTCAATAAGAGATGAAGGTCTGAGGGAATTGTTCATGGATTGAGGGAAACAAAAACAACTACCAAAGCCAGCCACAACCTGTACACCAGGGCTGTCAAACTGGTGGTCCGTGGGCTGGATGCATCATGTGCAGGAAACAAATGCTGTGATACGTCACATGATGTGACATTGACCAGCCATGCTGTACACCTTACTGCGCCCCAACAACATTTCTCAACACTTACCTAATGGCAAATCCAACTCGACTCCAATCCAGGTTCCCTCCTGGAAGTCTGTTGGACCAACATATCTCACGATGCCCATTTTATTCGTGCCAACAGTTACATATTCACCTTCTTTCAGCCAATCTGGGATTTCATTGGTTTCCTCTGAGTCAGAGGCTGCTGCATCCAATTTCTCTTCAGAACCAGCATCTGTACTATTGTTCTGGTCTGAATCTTCTGAATTCTGTCTGCTCTTTTCTTCCTCTGAACCCAAAGAAGCTCCTGGATCCCCACTCAACATGCTGGAGAAGGACTTGAGTTCTGATGTTCGTACTCTTTGGATTTTGAAGGGAGAGGTTGTAGTGCTGGAAGATGACAGGTCAACCATAGCCTGAGACTTTGAAAGTCCTGTTTTATAAATGGGAGCCTCCTTTGGGACAGAAGGAGGGCTCTCTGATGGTAATAAGACAGTTGTCTGTGTCAATTGTATTTGTTTCTTATTAGGAGAGCTAGAACAGCAATGTGTATCCTCAGTAACTAGGGAGGGAGAAACCTGATCGTCATTTAGAGCAATGGCAGAATCAACTGATCTTGATTTTAAGTTGCCGTTATGGCTCCCTTTCACATTGTCCTTGTCAATTTGATCGTCTTTAAGGCAAGGGAGAACAGGATCTCTCTTTGGAAGAGAACGGCAACCTTGAGAAGTTAAATCAGAACATGATTTTATAGGACCATCTGTTGAAGACACCACCTTAGGGGTTGTTGAAATTGGGGGGGCATCATTTGTGGTGGAGGTCTGACTACTGGGCTGAAGATGGGGGTCGTTTCCTGCTGCAAGTGCTTCAGAAAGGGTTGCTGTAGAAACACTGTGAGAGAAATATCCACTGGAGGCTTCACTCAAGGGGCTTGGTGGACCCTCTTGAGAATCTTGTGCTTGGATGTCCACTGCGGGCTGCTGCAAAGGCACTTTGGTTGATTTTTCAAGGTTCTTCCCCAACTCTGTCAACTGCAAAGCCACCTCAGAAGGTCCTTTGCTTTCTTGTCCTTGGGCAACCTGAAGCAGAAAATCAGAGATTGTCAAAGTTACATTTTGGAAAACGTAAAACAACACAATAAAGATAAACTAGACATTTGTTTCTTTCTAGTTCATCTCCTGTTGCTACATCTAAAGAGCCTTGCAACATTTTAATTTATATTTTGAAGGAAGTTGAAGATGAAAGATGGATTTGGGTAAGGGCAAACAAGAGCAGTCTTCCTGCATCATCCAAGATCCATCTGGTTTTTTTTAATCCCGTTTGTAACAATGCTTAGTCAGAGGTGAATGGAAGGTCCTGTGTCCTTTGATTCCCAGCATCTAGGGTTCTGAGATACAGTTTCTGTAATTTAAAGAAGCAGAGAGGGCATATTCCTCTCCCCATGCTTCCTTGGGCTGTTGTTGTTCTTTTCCCTTCCAGGAAGCATATATGCCCCCCACTATGTAATGGTATGTGGGGAAAAACTGGGAAACTGGGCAAAGCGACACTGGCAAGGGTATGGCCAAGTAAGAAACGACATACTGAGGCTGGATAGTGGGTCCACAACTGGAGAGTTTCTCAGGCTGTTAAGGAACTTGGGTGGGGGAGGGGAGAATTGTATTTTCATTTTAATGCAGCTTTATAATAAAATGAAATAAAATTGGCTGTTCTGGTCATGTTTCCTATCTGGTCTACTTCATAAGGCTGACATATTGTCTGCAATTGCTACTGGATATACAGTATAGTAAATGGATAGAGAGAAGGAAGTCCCAGTATATCATGCAGGAATTCTTGAGAGTATACCAACAACCCAGAGGCCTTGCATTCATTAATACCAAGTGCCCATAAGCTCCTTTCCCCATCCCTATGAAGAAAGCTTCACCCATTATTCAAAATGTGGAAATTCTCATTGTCTGAAAAGAGCACGATTTGGGATAAGAGACATTCAAAATTAACAATTTAGAATACATTGATATCCAAAATGGACGAATATATTAGCTTATGGAATTGCATATTTTTGTCTGGCTCATTTATTGTTTTATCTTATGCATTTTATAGCTTGTAATCCACTTTGAGATCCTTAGGGTGATGGGAAAACTAAAAATACATTAATAAACAAGTATGAAGAAATAAATAGTATGAATAACATACTAATGAGCGTGTGGCTTATTTCTATGCTAGAGCATTAACAGGCTCAAAGGAGGCAGTCTGGCTAATAGGCTGAAGGTCTACTAGGATTAATATATAAATGCATATAGCACATGAAATATGACTCCTATTATTTACTAAAAGATCATTTATATTACAGAAAGATATGTTTGCTGTTTGAGAGAGGCAATTTATGTGAAGTGGGGAAACAAGCCAGATTTATAAGTCTCTCCCAGTTATTTGGCTTAACTCACAGAAGACATAAATCATCATTTCCAAGTCAAGTATCACCTTGTGTAAATCCATATGCCAAGGATGGCTTCCTTCCCAAATGTGTTAACCGCAACACTACAAATCCACAACTTTCAGATTTAATGACTCTTTCTATACTTAACAGTTTATAATATGCATCAGATATATATATACCCACACATACATACATATGCACACAATATAATAAATATGAATTAGCACTAGCCAACTTTGAAAAAAAAAAGGGCTTTTGCCAGCCCATGCCCTCAGCAAACTCTTGATCATGAGATTTTTTTTTTCAATGTCTCCTGATAAGCTTTGCTGTCTATTCCCTATTCCAGTCATCAGCTTTAGATCTTTGATCTAAGGCCACATGGAAAGGAATGTTTCTGCAGTCTGTCAGGACTGGAAGCCATCTTTTGCATTGGGCCTTCAGGCCTGCCACATTCAATGCTGTGGGGAAAATGGGATTATATGGAGTATGGGAGATATATAGTCATAATAACATTCCTTTCTCAAAGAGTCAAGGACATCTTGCCCTGCACCTGGAGTGGTTTTACTGGGAGGCATCTTCAGTTGGGACGGTGCCTGATTGAACCATGTGATGGATATGTGGGTGCTGGATAGGGGCTTGGACTTTCTTTTGGGTGTGGAAAACCTGGAAGCTTTCAGATTCAGGTTTTCCCAGATGTGCCAATATGACATCTCTAATAGACTGGAACTTTGAGGAACTTCAATCCTCGGAGTCTTCTTTCATTGGGGGTGTTATTTGGAACCCTGACACAGTCCTTACAAGAGGACCTTGGAGGATAAAAAAAAATAGAATTAACTATAGTGTGGTAGATGCAACTGAAGCAAGGAATTAGACTCCAAGATGATATTTGCAAAGGAAGAATCGTAAGAAAAATTGTGCAGACTAAAATGTGCTATTATCTGAGATAAGAAGATATAGCCTCCAAACCTGGCTTCCCGTTTCTTATTCCGTTGAATACCTACAACATGGTAGGTTATTTGGCATCGTAGTGCGGTTGCACATTTGCTGGCCTCTGGACACACTAGGGATGACATTACAGGAGGATACTGATAATTCAACAAGACTTAGATCTTTATCTGTGAAAACTGAGCAATTAGAATGGCTGGCTCATGAAGGATAAACTGGGATTTCCCTTTTTGACACCAAAAGCTTAATATGCATTGGGGCTTAGTCAGGATAATTCATAGACAAATGTCTCCAATTGCACCATGAGCATATAAATAACTATAACAGCTTTCTGCATGTTTTGGAGAATTCAGTTCTTTACTGATTCTAGTAGTAGGTTTGGTATTACTGTTGCCTCCCATCTCCATGTAACAATAAAGTATTTATTCAGCACCATGGACAGTTCAGAAGGACCCACCTGTTGGGTTTTTGCAGGACTGGTATCAATCCTGACAGGCTGAACCGTAATTCGTGGGATTGGCTGCAATAAGAAAAGACGTTCCTTTTGTATTAATCTCTGAATGACTGAAAAAAAATCTCAACAACAGTAGAAAGTTGCTTGTTTCACAGACATCATAGTTTAGCCATAATGAGTCCTAATAGCCCAATTCCCTTACAACACTAAACAGATTTTTTTTTTGTGTAAATAAGGGGCTTCGTTCTTTTATGACAAATTTAATTTGTGCAAATCAAACTGTTATAATTTTGCTCAACATCACAGTTAAAAACCATGAAAATATGGTTTGAGAGTTTATATATAACTCAATGAAAACACAGTATTTCCCAATTACGGTATTTCACACTGTAGTTATTGTGCCAACTGCCAATAAGTATAATCTTTATTGCCATTGTACTTAAATACAACAAAATTGGTTTTAACCTCACTGGTGCAAAATTATAACAGAAACGAAAAAAGAAAAAAAGAAAAAAACTAGCGTGTGCATGGAGTGATTGTGGTTGTATTTAAAAGTACATAAAGGATAGAAACTATCTTTAAACCTGCATATAACAATATGCTGAAGAGTAATACTCCCCTAGCATCCATTGTGCCTGCCTCCCCCATAAGCATCTTTCCAAGTCTTCTCAGTCTGTTTCTTTGCTTCAATTGAAAAGACTGGACATTCAGTGTAGTATCATTTCTTGAACTGAGCATTCTTGTTACTAACTTCCTACGGCATGCTTTGCTAAGCATGCTCTATGGTACTTTAAAAAAAAAACATTCAGATAAATTTATATCTCCCCCAACCCAAGAATATTTAATGAACCATTTGTAATACTTTTCTTTGAAGACAATATACTTCCAGTGCTGATAGTTGCATTTTTCAATTCATCTTTTATTAAACTGTAAAAAGTATTCCAACAATAAAGTACTTTTGTAAAATAGTCTCTTAAAAAGGATTATTAAAACCTCCCCTTACTAAAAGCTAGCAAAATTTTATTTTCTTAAGATGGTAAATCTCTTAAAAACAGACAAATTAGCAATTAGCAAGAAAGAATGTAGAGAAGAGCAACAAAGATGATTAGGGGACAGGAGGCTAAAACATATGATTGCAGGAACTGGGTATGTCTAGTTTAATGAAAAGAAGGACTAGGGGAGACATGATAGCAGTGTTCCAATATCTCAGGAGTTGCCACAAAGAAGAGGGAGTCAAACTATTCTCCAAGGCACCTGAGGGTAGAACAAGAAGCAATGGATGGAAACTAATCAAGGAGAGAAGCAACTTAGAACTAAGGAGAATTTTCCTGGCAGTTAGAACAATTAATCACTGGAACAACTTGCCTCCAGAAGTTGCAAATGCTCCAACACTGGAAGTTTTTAAGAAGTGTTGGATAACCATTTGTCTGAAGTGGTGTAGGGTTTCCTGCCTAGGCAGAGGGTTGGACTAGAAGACCTCCAAGGTCCCTTCCAACTCTGTTATTCTATTCTATTTTATTCTATTCTATATGAATAACTATAAGCAAAAAAAATGCATATTTACTTTGGAGTTCATGATTTGCTAGTTTGCAACTTTTTGCCTACTTCCAGCAAAAAAGGAATCCATGTCATTGGAGAAACTGGATTCACATGATTTGCTTAACAGCACAGCAATCTGCTTAAAGACCACTGTAAAAATTGTTGAAAAATTGGTCAAACTCAACTTATGACTGCAACACATTATAATAGAAATTCTGGTCCCAATTGTTGTAGTAAAAAGTTGAGTACCTGCACTTGACCAGCTCTTGTTAAAAGACGAGAAATTTCCCTGCCATTCCCAATTTTTTTCCTTTGGTTCATCCGAACATGGGCTGAAAAGCCACAGAGAAGGTCAAACAAAACCTCCCCTCTTGTTTCCTTTGAAGTGAACTCGTTTCTTTTAACTGCTGCTGTAACAAAAGCAGTTCCTTAATTTCCCTCACAGAACACCAATGTCTGCTTGTCCTTGGTCTCTTTTTCTTGCAGTTTCCACGAATGCAGAAATGTCCATCCCTCATTTGCCCTCAGAAAATGTTACATCACTTTGATTTTTTAAAATCTTCCCTTTAAAAAAAACCAGCTGCCATAGTCAGTTTTCACTTTCCAGCTAGATCTCTTCTATCACATTAATTGCTTTCTAATAAATAATCTTTTCCATTTCTGTAACGCCCAAGAGTATCTACTCTGTGGCACAATCACCAACTACAGTAAGCCTTCAGCACTGTAAAGCCATAATTTCCATTTGCAGCAATAAAATTTTTTGGCAAGCACAACAGGAAGATTGTTTGGTCTCTTTTAAGATTCCTCAGAACACTTGATCCTCCATTTGGGTGATTGCTAGTGCATTTTTTCTACTATCCAATGCACATTACTTCCCATTGTATTCCCACTCCACATTTAACCGTGGGTGCCTTTTTTTTCTATTGGCATTTCAGTTACTGTGCAGTTTGCAGTTGCAAACTAGCAAATCTCAAACTCCAAAGTAAATGTGCACTTTTTTTGTTTATAATTGTTCATATAGAATAGAGTACAATAACAGAGTTGGAAGGGACCTTGGAGGTCTGCTAGTCCAACCCCCTGCTTAGGCAGGAAACCCTATACCTTCAGACAAATGGTTATCCAACATCTTCTTAAAAGCCTCCAGTGATGGAACATTCACAACTTCTGGAGGCAAGCTGTTCCACTGATTAATTGTTCTAACTGTCAGGAAATTTCTCCTTAGTTCTAAGTTGCTTCTCTCCTAGATTAGTTTCCACCCATTGCTTCCTGTTCTACCCTCAGTTGCCTTGGAGAATAGTTTGACTTCCTTTTCTTTGTGGCAACCCCTGAGATATTGGAACATTGCTATCATGTCCTTCTTGTACTTCTTTCTATTAAACTAGACATACCCAGTTCCTGCAACTGTTCTTCGTGTGTTTTAGTCTCCAGTCCCCTAATCATCTTTGTTGCTCTTCTCTGCACTCTTTCTAGAGTCTCCACATCTTTTTTACATCGTGGCGACCAAAACTGAATGCCGTATTCCAAGTGTGGCCTTAACAAGGCATTATAAAGGGGTATAACACTTCATGTGCTCTTGATTCTATCCCTCTGTTTATGAAACCTAGAACTGTGTTGGCTTTTTTGGAAGCTGCTGCACACTGCTGGCTCATATTTAAATGGTTGTCCACTAGGACTCCAAGATCTAGGATTTCTTCAAAGATTTTGATCTCTCAAAATGAACATTGTTATCCATTACTTCTTCAGAACATAAAGAGTCCAAACATTTTAGAATGCATTCTGATAATGCATAAGTGATAATTGATTTAACGACTACTCTCAGATTTGAACATGGGATGGAAGAATTGCCTGTTGAGTATAGGTTGGCAAATAGAGAGTAGACATTTGATCTCATTGCTGAGCACAGTGCACAGTGGGATAGTGCTATAATCTGGTTTATACTCAGATCACCACAACACAAGCATGCAATGGCTTTACAAGAAACTATCCTGGAAACCATGGTCATTTGTTTTTTTAAATTTCTATGCCATCCTTCCAAACTAAAGTCTATTTCAAATGTCAAATGGGGCGAGGAATTAAAACATAGTTGTTGAAAGAAATAAAAATGAAACTTCAAATAATGGTGTAAAAATAGCATATGAAAACAGAGATGACTGAATAGAATAAAAATCCATTTCACTTGGATTTCAGGCTAGGACTTTATATGGAGACAGCCATTGTTGCACTTGTTGTTGATCTGAGATGGAGCCAGGGTGGAGGTGCTGAATTATGCTCATTGGTGTCTCACTGGGTTTTGATGCCATTGACCACAATATCCTTCTGGATCAACTCTGGGGGATTGGAAATATGGAACACTGTTTTATTGTGGTTCTCTTACTTCTTCCAGGGCAGGTTCCAGTTGGTATTGGCTTGGGGGGGGAGGGGGGATTACTTCCTAGACCTCTCCTCTGTGCATGCCACAGGATCTGATTCTTTCTCTCTTTCTCCTCCTATTCAATGTCTACATGGAATTACTGAATGAGATTATTCACTGGTTTGGGGTTTGATATCATCATTTGGCTGGTGATATCCAATTATATATTTTATTCCAAGCCAGCCAGGTGAGTTGCTAAGGTTCTATTCCAGTGTTACGAAAGTTATGTAGGTTTGGATGGGGAGGAACCTTCTCCAACTCAATCCTTCTAAGTGGCTGGCATGTTAGGGCTACCTAGTCCCAGAGAATTCCATCTTTTAACTTTCTTCCTCAACCTTTCTCTTAAATGAGCAGATGGCAGGTATGTCCAGGAAGGCCTTTGCAGAACTTCATCGGGTGGCCCAGTTGTGCTTATCTGAGATCAGGATACCCTTTCCCTGGTAACTAACACCCTATGTGCATTACCCTTCAGTTACTACAATGTGCTTCACAAGGGGCTGCCACTTGAAACTGCAACTAATCAGAATGCAGTGACACCGGCAGTGATAGCTATACGTCAGTATGTCATGCTTCCTGTGTTGTACTGGTTATGGGTTAGCTTCTAGGTCATAACTTATAAAGCCTATATATTATGCCCTGTTATTTGAGGTAGTGTTTATCTCCTGCACAGTTGACCTGGCCAGTTCAATCTGACAGGATTGATAATCCTTTGATTAAATAGCATTATTTATCAGGAGCTATCAAGTATTTTCTCTATTGTAATATCTGACAAGTAAAATGAGATTTCCTCCGAGATCTAGGTGGCTCTCACCAGAAGGTTCTTCCAAGCCCTGGACTATGATGGGCATATAATATGTCTGTGACTGGATTTGCCCCTCCTGATTATTCCTATGTTCTCTATTTAGATTACATATTGTTTGTGCTCTTTCTATGCTGTGATCTGTCAGCTAACATGTAAGTTAAATAAAGTAAATAAATAAACAAGTAAGTTTATTTACTTGTTTTATCTAAACAATTACTAAGTTTTATCTAAACAATTAGATAAAAAGTTCAACTGCAGTATAAAACTTTGTTTTTCATTGTAACATAAAAATTCAGTAATATACTAGGAAAGATTTAGAAAAGATTTTATTAAACAGCGGGGTGAAAAGATAAAGCAAACACCCCTCCGAAAATCTCTCCAAGACTGCAGTGCTTTTGTGTCAAATCCAATTTTTCTACTGTGAGGGAGTGAGAGACCCCTCCACACTTCTTCAACCTTGCCATCTTTTATCTTTATTTTTTTATGTTTTAGTGGTTTTCTTGTAACATCTTTGATTGTTATGAGCCATCCAGAGTCATTGAGAGTTTGGTGACATACAGGTTTACTATCTCATCTTCGTCATCATCCCTCCCCTCGCTCCAATTAAGGGTGAAGGTGGACTGGGAAGATTTATGGAGGGAAACAATTTTAATCCCCTCACTTAAAACTATGTTACAATCCTGAAAAGATTTGAGCCATTTCACAGGTATGGGGATGCTTTTAAAAGGATAGGGACCAGGTTATCTGAGGGATTGTCTCTTGCTGGTCACACCTACCTGACCCATCAGAGTGGGGAGGCAGGGAATGTTGTGGGTCCCATCCCCAAGGGAGATACACCTGGTGGGACCCAGAAGAAGGGCCTTCTCAATGGTGGCTCCCTCTCTCTGGAACAACATTCCCCCAGAGATTAGAATGGCCCTCACTCTAATACTCTCCGGAAGGTGCTGAAGACTTGGTTCTGCCAGCGGGCCTGGGGAATCCAGAGTGGAATGGAGCCCCTTAAATGGCTTGTGTGATCTGCTGGCGGGGGTGAGTGGGAGGTGGTGGCTGATTTTGTTATATTGTACTATATTAATTTATTTGATTCTTTTTGTAAATTTCTATTGCTTTAAATGTGTTTTTTATATTCTGTAAGCTGCCTTGAGTTGCCATGGGCAAATAGGGGGCAATATAAATTCAATAAATAACAGAATGGAAGTAGTTTAGTTTCCCAAGGCCTCCTGTTCCATTTTTACCTATAACATCTGCCAAAGGCAGAAGTCCCAACTTCTTGTAACACTCTAAAAGGCCCAAATGCAAATGGGCACCCATGAGCTCTTTAAATGCTGCCTGCTTCTATACCAGGAGATTCATCATTGCAATAATCCGATTGCCCTGCCTTCAGATTTTATGCTTCTTTTGCTGAAGACTTTCTAATACATGCTGCAGTAGATTCTCAAGAATGGGCAGCTACCGGTTGATTATGACAAATCTGAAAATTTGGATTGTTACAATCAGGGTTGGGTAGGATCCTCAACTCTTTTCATTTTAGAACTTGAACTGTTTCTCTGATGGCCAGTTTATGTATTCAGCACATAGGATGACTTTCCTTCTCTACCAGCCTTATCATCTAAAATATTCTTAGCATGTAGACAATGAGCAAGTCAAGGAAAGTACACAGTCTAACATAGCTTCCTGATAGCTATTATCCCACATGCAGAGAATATTTTTTTTCCCACCATTACCCAGGACAATTTTTATACATAACTTTTTGGGATTGGGGCTGATGCTAGAGACCAGATCAGAGAACGAGAGTCCACAGGAAATGCTGCTATCCTCATGATCATCATCATCTTATGGTGACTGAGTATAATGGTCCTCTATTATAGGCCCAAGTAAAGCCAACAGAACACCCTCCATTCCACCAGCAGCACTATTTAAACTTATTGATAACACTTAAGCACCCAGCACTTTCATCTAATGTGATTTATGGAAACATCAGTTCCAGCAACAATAGTAAAATTTATGATGAGCACTTAGTGCATTTGTGTATTGCCAAGTAGAAAATGCACTTCTATTTTTAAGCCATGATTCTATTCCTCATCCCTCAGCTTCACTCCGATAATCCTCACAAGATAAGGTAGTAAAGGAAACGCTACTGATCATGGTAGAAATGGGAATATGCAACTATGAGGTAAGGAGAGTATTTATATCTGGATGCTTGGGAATCTTTGGTGGACACACATTAGGAAGCCTTATACTCAACTCAGTTTGGATAATGAATAAAATCATGAATTATTAAGAAGCAAACTAGCACCTGAGAATGAAATTCAAGTCCAGAATTTTATTTCTGAGGAAATTATCTTACATTTTATTGCTTTCTCATCTAAAGCTAACCTTCTACAATCCCAAAGGACCACACTGACTTGAAATTGGGAATTATATTTTCAACAAGTCTAGTTGACACCTGCTCAGAATAAGCTGAGTTACAGTCAAATGCACAGTGGAGGGATTGATAATGGAGAATCATTAATGGTCTTACACCACCCTCCAAATTTTGTGTGTCCTCTTCTTGCTAGCAGAGAAGGGTTGCTGCCGGTTCGGCCTGGATCAGCTGAACCAGTAGTAGTGGCGGCAGGAGGCTCCGCCCACCCACCCAGATGCTTCTGCATATGCACAGAAGTGTTGCAGGAATGCGGGAGTGCGCCCGATCCGGTAGTGAAAAAACTAGCAACCCACCTCTGCTTGCCCGATGCTCCCCCCAAAAAAGGTTTGCTGTTTTATTGTTTAAGGTGCCTAGTTCAGATGAAAATGAAAGGAACATGAAATACTCAACGTAATATCTAAGTGGTTTTAAAATAGATATACTTTATAGTTACTATACATGAACTGTCCCTGTTGCACATGCTGTTTATCATTTGGTTTTATGGATCTGAAACCTTAAAATGTAGCTACTCAAAGGCCCGATCTGATAAATAAATATCAGTATTAGCCCCACACTAGGTAGATCAGACTAGAAACTCTACAGGAAGACCAGAACTACATTGTACTGAAATTGTCAATAATAATTGAATCTTGTCAGTCTGATGGTGCCCTACTTCCTCTCCTTCTTCTTACACTCCAGTGAATTAGGAATGCATTTGCATGGTCTCCCAGGACTTAAACAAACTAACAGGAGGGAAGTTTGAAAGTAATATTAGAAAGTATTACTTCACAGAAAAAGGGGTAGAAACCTGGAACCAAATTCCAGCAGAGATAGTGGCTCAATCACCACTAACTGAATTTAAACATCTGTGGGATAAACATGTGTCCATTGTTCAACAAAAAATTAAATATAAATAAAACATAAACATAATAATTAAAAATAATAAATACACAAATTGACACAGCAACAAAAAGAACCTTCAAAGGGCAGACTACTAGGACATTTTCTGCTGTACATTTTCTATGTTTGACTAGATAATGGTTTTTGTATATTTCTGACAAGATCACCTCTCACTCTCTTTATTTAGCAAATTTTCTAAAAAATTAATTGCAAGTTATTGCAACTCTATGAAGAATCAAGAGAAGCTGAAATGTGTTACACTTTAAATAGACTTTTTTTTTCTTTTCAAAAGAGTTTTAAGGAATGAACATTAGCAATAGCAATAGCAGTTAGACTTATATACCGCTTCATAGGGCTTTCAGCCCTCTCTAAGCGGTTTACAGAGTCAGCATATTGCCCCCAACAATCCGGGTCCTCATTGCCTATGAACGCTTCAATTTTGTGAAGCAACAAATCTGAAAAACAGAAGTAGATATTTTTTTTGCTAGTTAAGAGCCACATTTAATACCTTCACAGAAGATGAGCTCACAAAGAGGATGGGACCACATCATAGGCATATAGAAGGAGAAAACTGGGGGCTGCTTTATATGTTAACTGTGATCTGCTTGCTTTACAGATTGTGTTTCTGTTTTCACAACTTCCACATTCAAATGGCAAGCAACGGTGCTTCTAATTTTCAGGAATCATGTTTTAAGTTGGCTTCAAAAATTGCAAACAAATGAGCTGAAGCTACATGTTCCTTACTACTTCTGTAAATGAAGTTTTAATACTAAAGCACTTATGGACCAAGCTGTGAAGAGATGACATAACTTTTAATATGCTTATCATTTCCCCCCCAATTTTCTATAAAACAGTATGAACTTTTTTCTTGAGAAATGAAGGCCATTTTTGTGATGCTCTTCTGAATTACTACCGTACTTCCTGAAAGTCAGGAAAGAACTCTTGCTTAACTGCTACTAATTTGAAATCCATACTGGAAAGCTGGAGCTCTGAGCTTTCCTAATGAGGATTGTTTCAGCTTTCTAAAATAGCCAAAAATGAGCAAAAAATTGTATCTACTGGTTTGGCAAGTCAAATAGCTGTTTTTAAAGCCATATATATGCAAGTGTAATACAATTAAAGATTATACTGAAATGCCATTGCTTCAAACTTATCCTCCTTTCTCTTACAAAGGCAAGGCACAAAGGGAATAAACATATATACTTATGTTTAAGCTCATTGCAATTTCAGGTTTGCCCTTTTATTATACTGCACCTTAGGAGCAAACCCAGCATGAAAAATGAGCCCATCTAGAACATTCCTGCAAACAAAATGAATGTAGTGGAAATGACAGCTAAGTCACTTGAATACCTCAGGAGCTTGTTGTGGGCATTCAAAAGACCAGTGATTGCACTAAAAGAAAACTCGATGTAAACAGGGAAGATCAATTTGACCCTCAGTGTTATGTTTTAGATATTAACCTATCACCTTTAATCACACTGATAATGCAATACCAGGATGGCTTCTAAATCAATCTCTTCTAAGGATGGCTTCTAAAACAATCATATTATCCCCCTCTTAAAAGGCCCAGCTACTCTTTCTGTGGCTTGTTTTGTAGCTTGTCGGTAACTTTTTATGGATGGCTCTACTCCAAGTTATTATGCACAAACTAAGATGTTTATTATTCCAAAGTTGCTGATATTTCAGCAGCTTTTAAATCTTCATTAATTGATGGAACCATATCTTAGGTTTCTTCCGATGACTTCTTTCACTTACACTTCCCCCATTGGTAGACATCCAAAGAGATCCTTACATATTTGGATCCATGAGTGGAATCAGCCTGAAACAATTCAATGCGTAGTTTGTGATTCTGAACTAAATTTTCTAAAATGATACTTTTCAGATGTGTTCAGATTACAATTCTCAAAACACAACAGTAGGGTCATAAAGTCCAGAAGGGCACAGGTGGAGAAGCCAAAAACCCCCTCACGAAACTATAGTACCAACTACAATCTGTTGAGTCATTACCGTATTTTTCAGAGTGTAAGACGTACCAAGATTTTGAAGAAGCAAATTAAAAAAAATTTTTTTTCACTCTATAGACCTCCCAAAAACGGTTCTTTTTTGGCCAAAAAAGGGGCATGCACAGCCTGTAGGAAGCTTGTAGAGTACTCCTGGGGGCCAAAAATGAGCAAAAAAATGGCCCGTTTTTCTCTCATTTTTGACTTCCCCAGCCCCCAGGAGCACTCTGGAAGCCTCCTAAAGGTTATGCACAGCCATTTTTGCAAAGGGGGCGGGGTTTCAGGTGGCAAAAAAATGCTGTATTCAGTGTATAAGACACACCCAGATTTCAACCTCTTTTTTGAGGGAAAAAGGTGCATCTTATATGCCGAAAAATACGGTAGCAACCAATCTTGATGAATTACACTGTGTTTTGCTTCCCAAATTGTACACTGTACTGAAATGTACACAGGGAATATAACATGGTAAGTTTTGTTTTTGTTTTTTTTAAAAATGCCATTGTGGTTGAACAATCGTTTGCTAGCCTCGGGAATCCACTCTAAACTCTATTCACTGGTGAAGAGCTTTATTCTTGCCTGCAACCCTCTAAATAGGATGCTCTTGTACCTGCTGTGCAAGGAGAGAGGATGGCCTGCCCTTTTTTTCATCTTTAAGAGGAAGCAGAGATTTGAGCAGCTTTGGCATCTGAGGCATGAGGGACTTCACAGGATTCAAGTAAGAGGCAGCCAGGCTACCGAGCCCTGAACAAGACAAATAAACAAACGAATTCACATTGCTGCTACCTGTATCTCTATCAGCCACAATATCACTGAAGTCTACTTTGAACCATTTCTAAACGTATGGGCTGGCTTTGCTTAATGTTGAATTTGGCTGCCAAGAAACAACCAAGCAATTTCCTTCCATTGTTTTGGTGGAAAAATCAAATAAATTATGTGAAGTCTTTCTGTCAAAGGGAACCCTCGCCTTGCTCATGACATTAAATTAAGACCGTCTATCCAATGGGGTGCTCATTCACCAAAGAAATTAGAAACTGTTTCAAAGGTATGGCTCTTATTTGCCAAAAAGGATCTTATACTCAGTGGTGGGTTCCTGCCAGTTTGGACCGGTTTGGGCAAACTGGTAGTTACGGCTAACAAGTGGGCCTGCCCACCGCCCGGGCACTATCCCATCCTATATAATTGTCATGTGCTCGACGCAACGTACATTTGTGCAAGGCACACACAAAACTATCCCGTCCTAGGCAATTGCCCTATTTTCGAGTGCAAATTGTGCAGCGCGCAAATGTGCAAGAAGCGTGCACGAATGAGGCGTGCTCACATTTTTGATTCTGGGCGAACCAGTTGTTAAACTATGTGATGGACAAGGCCATCCGAGCTGTAAGTGCCTCCACTTGTATTCTGGACCCGTGTCCCTCCTGGCTGGTGGCTAACAGCAGGGAGGTGACACATGGCTGGATCCAGGCGGTTGTCACCGCCTCCCTTCGGGAGGGGCACCTCCCCGCCGTACTCAAAACGGCGGTGGTGAGACCCCTCCTAAAGAAACCATCGTTAGATCCAGCCATCTTAAACAACTTTCGTCCTGTCTCCAACCTCCCCTTTATCGGGAAGGTTGTTGAGAAGGTGGTGGCCTTTCAGCTTCGACGGGCCTTGGAGGAAGCTAGCTATCTTGACCCCTTCCAGTCCGGCTTCAGACCTGGTTACAGCACAGAAACCGCTTTGGTCGCATTGACCGATGATCTCTGGAGGGCCAGAGATGGAGGCTATGCGTCCATCCTGGTTCTCCTTGACCTCTCAGCGGCTTTCGATACCATCGACCATGGTATCCTTCTGCGACGACTGCGGGAGGTGGGAGTGGGAGGCACTGTTCTGCGGTGGTTCTCCTCCTACCTCTCGGACAGGTCGCAGTCGGTGTTAGTCGGGGGGCAGAGATCGTCCCTGAGGCCCCTAACATGTGGGGTACCCCAGGGTTCGGTCTTATCCCCCCTACTATTTAACATATACATGAAACCGCTGGGCGAGATCATTCGGAGGCACGGGATAAAATACCATCAATATGCGGACGATACGCAATTGTATCTGTCCGCCCCGTGCCAACTCAATGAAGCGGTGGACGTGATGAACCAGGGTCTGGAGGCCGTTAAGGACTGGATGAGTGCTAACAAACTGGTGCTCAACCCGGATAAAACCGAGTGGCTGTTGTGTTTCCCCCCCAATAATTTGGCTAATACACCAACGCTTAGGCTGGGGGGTCAAATTTTATACCCCTCAGATAGGGTCCGCAACTTAGGAGTCCTCCTGGATCCACAGCTGACTTTTGACCACCAGCTGTCAGCTGTGACCAGGGGGGCATTTGCCCAGGTTCGCCTGGTCCGCCAGTTGCGGCCCTACCTAGATCGGGGGGCCCTCACAACAGTCACTCGAGCCCTTGTGATCTCCAGACTGGAATACTGCAATGGGCTCTACATGGGGCTGCCCCTGAAGTGCATCCGGCGACTACAGCTAGTCCAAAATGCAGCCGCGCGAGTGATAGTGGGCGCACCTCGGTTCGCCCACGTTACACCTGTCCTCCGCGAGCTGCACTGGCTACCTGTTGGTCTCCGGGTGCGCTTCAGGATACTAATGACCACCTTTAAAGCACTCCATGGTAGTGGATCTGGGTACTTGAGAGACCGCCTTCTGCCGATTACCTCCCTAAACCGACCAATTAGATCGCACAGACTAGGCCTCCTCCGAATTCCATCAGCCGGTCAATGTCGACTGGCGACCACACGGAGGAGAGCCTTCTCTGCTGCTGCCCCGACCCTATGGAACGAGCTCCCCATGGAGATCCGCACCCTCACCACGATCCAGACCTTCCGCGCAGCCCTCAAGATCTGGCTCTCCCAGCAGGCCTGGGAATAGGTTTCCAATCACCCGCCCGAGTGTTTGATTGCTGAATGAAAGTTGTGTTTTATCATTTTTCTTTTGTTCACTAATTGTTTGTTTTGACCTTGCACTTCCCCCCCCCTGTGGTTGTAAGCCGCCCTGAGTCCCCTCAGGGAAAAGGGCGGCATATAAATCCCAATAAATGATAAATGATAAATGATAAATGATGCCACCTCTGCTTATACTGCTATATAAAACCAGGGGAGGGAGGAGGAATCTACTGCTACAGTGGCTTGCTCACATCACTGATTTGTCCTAAAGCCAGGATGGTGAACCTATGGCACGCAGAGCCATTTGTCAGGGCACAGGAGGCGCTGCCCTGTCAACTGGCCAGCACGCATGCCTACGTTGGCCAGCTGTTCACCCTTTTTTAAAGTCATTTTTTACCCTCCCCAGGCTCCAGAGGTATATAGGAGCCTGGGGAGGGAGAAAAGAGCCTCCCCACCCCCAGAGGTTTCCCTGAAGCCTCTGGAGCGCAAAAAAATGGCCTTATGGGCAAACCGGAAGTTTGGGAATGGACTTCTGGTTTTCTCGGAGGGTCATTTTAAGTGCTCTGGAGGCTTCAGGGAAGCCTCCTGAAGGTCCCTGAAGCCTCCAAAAGGCTTCCGGGGGGGGAGGGGAGGTTGTTTTCACCCTCCCCAGGCTCCTATAAAGCCTCTGGAGCTTTGGGGGGGGGGGCAAAAAGCATGAAAAAAATGGGGGGAGCGCCTGTAGTGTGTGCATGCACCCTGGGGGGGGTTCGTGCATTGCATTATGGGTGCAGCATGCCCGCGCACGACCCTGCTGCGTCCCCTCCCTTTATGGCACGCAAGCCAAAAAAGGTTCGCCATCGCTGCCCTAAAGATTTTACCTTGTTCTGTTGAACCATTTTGCTGAGTTGAACCATGGAGACTTGCACTGGATGTGGACTCTGTTGAAATCTGAGAAATATCTTGCTGGCTTTCCCATCGACTCTGGAATTATTAATATACATATATATTTGTACAATGATCACATTGAAAGTAGCAGCCACTGAAACAATTTGAAAAATGTTGAAACATACAATAAAACAAGAACAGAAACCTATTAACATCCCATGCTGCAGAGGAAAGACAGAGGCCCCAGTTCATGCTTTTCTGAGCCATAGGTTTAAGATCTAAAAGGCCCTGTTGTAAACTGTAGCCAAATCTAAGAAGATTTAAGTCTGATCAGGGCCTGAATGGAAGACATCTGACAATATTATCTTTAGAACATTGAATTTATCTACATAAGTGCAATAATTAAGTGTATATGTTTGCTTTCCCCATTTGGCACCCTTCAATGGACCTTGCATGGACCTTGACTCACAGAACTCTGAGCTATCAACATGTTGGCTAGAGAATTCTGGGCATTGATATTTAAACATCCAGAGGAAGCATTGCTTCAGAAAGGTTAGCAAAGTTAATTGTGCTCTACTTCTTCCTACGTTTTGTTTCCCTAAGAGAATAGACCCATACCAGAAGTCCTTAGAACTTTATGTCCTGAGAAAAGTACAATTTCTTGTCATTTAATATACTGATGGAGCTGCACTATTCAGATTGAGGATACAAAGTGCAATGAGGATGAACATCTAGTACTCTCTTGAGCCGTGTGTCAGAACTAAGATTCAGGGCATGTTTAACAGAGGGACTGAACTTACATACTAGCCACTAATAGAACCTCTTGCCCTTCATTATTAATTTATAGTTGTTGGCATAAAATGGGCACTCTAAAGAAGCATTTAATAAGACAGCCTCTGTCTGTACAATTGCAATCAATGGAAAAAGTGTCTGTAACAGTTGGTACACCTGCACTAGAATGCTAAAGGAGTTACTGAGTTGGCAAGCATTCACTCTGAAAAAGCGACAGAGTTATCCTTTTTCACTGTAATCTTATAGGCTATCTCAAAGTCTATGAAAAGTCTATGGGATGTAATTTAACAGGTAATGAACCCTAGACAACTATTGTGGCTTTGGCAAGTGGAATCACCCCAAAGAAAGAGGAAAAGTACAATGCAAGAAATTTCTGACTACTGCACAGTGGCCACCAACTGAAATTATTTTATTGCAATGCAGCAACAACGTTCTACTACGAATGAAGTTATTTGTTCAAGAAGTGGTGGGTACCAAGACCAACACTTGATAATATCTGAACAACCCACTATCAGTTCTTACAAAAGTTGATGCTCTTTATGATTTAACCTGCCTAGGTTTTCCCCATATTCTCTCTTCGTCTTTCTTACAAAAAGTCTGTAACAAGCAAAGAACTTATTCATAACTTGTCTGAAGAAATGTTTGCCAAATGACTGGGCACCAAGGTCAGACTTCATTAAACTAATTCTCATCAGTCCATTTAAGAACATCATGCTCTTAGTCTCACATTGGGACAAAGTCATTACAGAGATACCTTGGCATCTTCCAAATAAGCTTTATAATTCTCTGTCTTCTTCCTACAGAACCCCACCACCTGTTGTTCATGCCTTTGGTAGAACTGCCCCCTTCCCCCATTATGCAGCTCAGAGAATATTTCCTACACGGTCCACCCACCACTCTTGGAAACAGGATCTTTAACTGGATCTTGGTCTGCTCCAGCAAAGCAACTTACTAGAGGGATCCCTAACTTGGGGAAAAAAGTGAAGCAACAATCAAGGTTGCTCAAACTGAATTGTGGGAAAAACAAAATATCCAT
Organism: Thamnophis elegans; assembly: GCF_009769535.1. NCBI lineage: Eukaryota > Metazoa > Chordata > Lepidosauria > Squamata > Natricidae > Thamnophis > Thamnophis elegans. The sequence goes on along the minus strand of NC_045544.1, from coordinate 111,788,819 downwards.
TGAAATGGAGGTCCACTGAATCCATTTATTCTGAAAATATTTTGTTTGCATTATTCTGCCATAAAAATTGAATTTTATCAACCAGATATATTTTTTAAAAATGGCAAATCCAGTACTATGAATTCTATTTTTTAGAAACATTCAGTAAATTATTACTAATTTTCACACTGCTGCCCATCTCACAAATGAATGGCAAACAAGACCTCAGTAAAAATCCTGGGAATCCATGCCAGTCTGGGAATGCAAAACCATTCCCAGGGAAAGAGGGTACGTTCCATTATTTTATAATTCAATGGCTTGAAAAAGTTTGCAAGTTATATCACTATAACATGGCTAAACCAGATAGTTTCTGCTGTAAAGTGGTACTAACCTTGAATTAAGCTTTTACTTGAAACACACTGGAAGGAGTTAGCAAACAGATGCATGTGCTACTGCACTGTATAATCTGACACATCATAGACTTATGATGTATGATTGCACCACTGAAGGACTGGATGAATAAAAATCACCTCCTTGTGGATTGCGTTTCAAGCTAGCCATCTACTAAAGTCATTCTAACTCTGCAATGTGTGCTGAATGCCATCAATAGGAATGCATAAATCCTAACTGGATTTATGGACAGGACAATTCAGGAGCAGCCAACTTGGCCCAGCAAACTAATCTGACATTGCATAACCTCCCTAAGGTAGGTTGTACTTACCAGACCAACTGGAATAGATTGGCTGTAAATTCAATAGAAGTTAAAAAAAGGTACACTACTTCATTCTACAGTGATGTAATTTCTGAAATCCACTGACATAAGACGTGGGAATGATTATAAGCTTAAATGGCTTCTCTTTCTTTTGCACGCTGTCTTGAGCATATGAAATTATTTGAATAAGTAAACAAATTAAGCAGAATATGGAGAATCGCTATATAACCCAGAAGCACCAAATCTTGTGCCATCTTAAAGATTTACAAATGTATTTATTGGACGGCTGTCTACAGAACACAGTCCATGAACATTCTATTGAATGCCCGTTATATAGTCCTCTGATATATTATTCAGAAAAGAATACATCAAATTACACTCCATATATGTAATAAAATGGACTGTCATCCACAAAGGGCTTTGTTAATAACATTTGCTAGTTTTTCTGATGTTTGTGCTGCAAAATACTAATATAATCACCACCCTGGTTTCCATTCTTAGTTGTTCTATTGCATTGGCTATCAGGGCAATTCATGGGAGAAATCTTTCCTTTCAGACCCTGCTTGTGCTGTTTCTACATATAGAAATATGTCTGGCCACTATTAGAACCAGAATCTAGTCTGATCCAGCAGTCCTCATGTACATTACAACATTACAACATGCATGCAATTGAATGAGTTCGTGTTAATTCTCCCTTCTCTATTTATTCCATCCTTCTGTCAGTAAAGTTTAGATTGTAACCTCCTTGAGCCAAACAGCTAACTTGTTGGATTTAAATAACTTTTATGTTTCTCATACATTGATGACTCTATACCAGTGCATGCTATTTGTGGACACATTTCAGGCTCTCCAACTGTTCAGATAAAGCAGGCAAGCTCTCTGTTTCAGAAGCAAGGCCACTTCCAGACCAAGATTGCATACCACCACATTCAGAAATATTACCTTTATGCTAGGTTACTGAAGCAAAGAGGGGAAAAAAGGAAGCACAGTGGCAGCAAATCCAAAGCAGAGTGTTAGGATTAGAGTTAGGTCACAGAAGACCATGGAAAACCACTCCAGAAAGGGATACTGTGTTTATCCTGTTCATTAGATGAATCTAATGAATCTGTTACCTCTGCCATGACCTTGGGACACAACACATGCAATGAGGGATGGATATCGTTGAAGGGTTAAGAAACAAACATACACATAAAAAAGGAAAGAGAAACAATGAATTTTCAGATTATGAATTATTCTTCCTACTGAAAATGCTATTGTTCAAGGACTCTTGAACTATTTGTGGGTTCTTTGGAATTCAGCAGTCAACTGCAAACACTAGGAAACAGGAAGTATCTAGACATGAACAAAACTATAAATACTCCTACTTGGCCATGACTTCCCCTCCAAAAGATTTACCTGCTTTTTTCAAACTGGGAACCCTCATTCATACAACAAGCTTACATTATGAAATCTCAGCATCTTCCACATTGGCCTTGGCTCAAAATAGAACCACACTTCTGCCATGATCTTAAAGGGATCACACAATAACTCTGGGCCAACAGTGGACTTGATCACGTGTCCCATTAGAAGACTGATCCAAAATTTAGGCCCAAAGATATAGCTGAAAATTGGGAAAGTTATAATTCCCTTCGTCATTACAATAGACATTTAAAAAAAAAAACCTATCCTTTAAAAAAAGAAAAAAAGAGAAAGAGGGGGAAAAAAGAAATTAAAAGAAGAAATGAAATGAGGCCTGGAGTGATGGCAGTTGGCTGAGGCTGCTGAAGGCCTCAGGCCTCTATTTCAAGCTCAGTTTTGGTGCTGCTGCTGAGTGATGCTGCACCGGGTAGCCTAGATTAGGGAGGACACAAGCAGATGTGGGAAGCTGGGCAGCATTCCTCAGTTGCCATAGCCGTGCCAGGGCTGAAGTTGAGGCTTAGGGCAGTGACAGCTGGCTGGCAGTGCTGAGAGCCCCAGGTCTCTACTTTAGGCCCTGACACAGGCCTGGTGCTGCTGCCAACGAGTGCCACATTGCAAGGCTAGTAGGCTGAGGTTGTTACAGCTTTGCACCACACTGGACCACACACACACATATACACACCCCAGCTTGTGCATGGCTTGTGTGCGTGGCCTACGCTGGACTCCCATTCCCTGAGGCACACCCTTACATTCCTCTTAACCACCTATGTGATCACTTAATGACTGCAACAGGAAAATACCGGGATTGCAGTTGTTGAGCGAAGCATTTCATTTAATGATCAACTTTGCTCAATGGTCAAGATTCTGGACTCAATTGTGGTCGTAAATTGAGATTATATTACCTATATAATCTAAATTAATACCACATAGCACAATTAATTGATATATTATTGTTTTGATTTTTAAGAGTGATTTGGGTATAAAACCATAGACAGAAAATAAAGTATGTCTTTTAACAACCATATCCCATATTGGGTCATATATCTTAGTTAAATCAAACACCTCAGTTTAGAACTCCTAATAGTTAAAAAATAGGCAAACCAGTTTTCAAAATCAATTTTCCCAAACAGTTAAATTCCTATTTTTCTGAAAAAGTGCAACCTCTTAAACACAATAAAGAAATTCACTAACAAACCAAATGCTTACTTTGTAAGAAGCAAGGCTGTATGATGGATTTAGATCTTGGCGGCTGCTCGATAGCTGAAAGAGTAACAATAAAATTGTGACTTTCAAACGGAGCCTTCAGTCTGCAAGACTTACAGCAAACATAGAGGCCAACAGCACACCAGAAGGTGAAGATACTTCCTATGCCTTCAGTATGACCCGAATAGGACGTTACCAGATGAAGAAATGCTCCTTATCTTCCTACAAACTCAATGTGGAGCCCCTCTTTTCTTCTCTCCACCCTCTCCCAACTATGTCTTGGGAGGATTTCAGCTCTAGTATTATAGACTCACTCGATTGACATTTGGTGAACTGAGACTCCTCCGATAAAGTTTTCCCTTGCCTGTTAGATGTTCCTTCACAGCAACCTCCTGCAAGGAAGAAAACAGATCATTCTTTCTCGAATATTCATTTACAAACAGAAGCAAATTTGAACTGAATCAAGGGCAAGGAATGTTAGGCACTTCTGTAGGGACCGTTGAGAACATTTATGCAAGTGACTGTTACTGGCTTGGAATTGATGGAAAATGTAGCCCAATATATCTCACTGGAGACAGCAAAGATATGCACGTAATCAGAGACTGGAACAAACTGTCATATAAATGCAGTGCATGCAGACCTCCTTGGATAACAACATGAATCCAATTTTGGCATAAGACAACACTGAACCCACCCAAAAAACAATACACCAATTTTTCCAAAAGTAATGATGTAGTCATTATGTTATAATGATAATATGATAATATAGTAAGAAATGATTGCTTTCCCTTCCCTACAAATACTGAAAAGACCCCTCTACTAGTGGTTAACCCACTTCTGGGTTGAAAGTATTAGAACACAGTGGGGCTGACCCCTGTCTCCCATGGAAGGGGAGAATGCTCCTGTTTTAAAGCTATTACTCTAAAAATTTACAAACAGGAAAAAAAACACAATGTGAAAGAGCCATACCTTCTCAATGTTAGTGCTTTTTCAACAAAACTCTACCCATTTACTAGTATAATTGTCATTTATTATTGATTAGACTAATGAAAATATTACTTATAAACAGTCTTTTTTTTAGATTACCCTTTGTTTGAATACAGTGAAGCTTTATGTATAAACATGATCGCTGCCCCCTATTCTATTTTCTTTGGAAATTGCTCCATTGTTGTTCTGTTTTCTTGCTGTTGTTCTATTTTCTTTGGAAGTGAGATATCAAATAAAATAAAATAAATAGGTTCATCAACATAGGAGACCATTTTAGTTTTTAGGCCTTTAACAATAAAGTTAGAGTAGATGTTACAGTTCCACATCTTGAAGCTGGTGTATAGCTCCAGAAGCCTTCAGGATCATACATTTGAAATTCAACACAATGTATTACTACTTTTAAAAAATAATATAAGTCCTAAAATCACAGGGGTTATAGCTAGAGTTGGAACATAGAGAGCCAACACCTTCTTTTTAGGGCTCTTGGGCAGTGGTGGGTTGCTACCGGTTCGGACCAGTTCGGCCAAACCGGTAGTAGCTTGGTGGCTTGGGTCACTGGAATTGGCAGCAACCCAGGCCTGCCACACCCCTGAACTGGTTCTCCCGGTGGCGGTGCCATCTTGTTTTTTGCTTCTGCGCATGCACAGAGCAATTTTAGTTGTACTGCACATGCATGCGCAACGCATCCCTGAGCGAACCGGCAATAGTCTTTGCCGGAACCCACCCTTGCCCTTGGGGCTAATCTTCAATGCCAGTATCTGACAGGTTTCCTGGGAGTTTTAGATGGGAAACAGATGAAACCTTCAGGATAAGCCTTAAAATAGGCCAGTGATGGCTAACCTTTTTGTCGTCACATGCTGAAAGTGTGTGCGTGTGTGCATGCTCACACCCATAATGCAATGTGTGTACGACATACCCCCCGCGTGCCCTGCCACCCTGTGCATGTGTGTTCCCCTTTCCCCCCGCGCATGCACACACGACCCCCCCCACGCCCCATTTTGGGCCCGCTCCCCACACATGTGTGGTAGAGAACTGAAAATCAGTGGGAGGCACACGTGCATGCGTGGTGGAGCTAAGCTGGGGTGACGGCTCACGTCCCTAGAGAGGAAGCGCCACGTGCCACCTGTGGCATGTGTGCCAAACGTTCACATCACTGGAATAGGCAAGGCCCTATCAGCCTTCCTCATTTATGATGTGGTTTCATGCACTTTGCTACTGAAGTGTACCCCAAAAATGACACTGTATCCTATAGCCTATGAAAGTTTTCCACACCTTGTAGAACTTTCCCTTACAATGAACTAACCTGGCGCAACCGATCAAGGGTAAGAATGTTTTCTACAGCCAACACACTTCGAAGGTATTTTTCTATATGGACTTCTGAAGCAGCAGAAGCTGCATCTTCAAGATTGGCCGCCATTCTTGCTAATGCCTCACGTTCCTCTGCCCCCTGAGCATCCTGAAAGAGAAAGCCTTTCAAGTTAGCGAGCCCATCGGCACATAACAAGTAAAAGAAACATAGGTCACAGGACACTTAACATGCTAAGCTATATTTGTGATTGCAAGTTTAGAACTAGTGGGGAGCAGAAACCCCTTCAAAAGTATCTCTGTATAGCTCAGAGGTCAGCAACCTTAAACACACAAAGAGCCACAAAGGTCCTAACCGGAAGCCCTTTGTTCAATAATGGAGCTGACCAGAAGTCCAATTCCCCCACCATAGAGTATCCTCCTAGTGTGGCATCCTTTTTCCTCTGTCGACTGGAAGTCCGGTTCCCCCATCATAGAGTTTCTTCCTAGGGTGGAATATTGTTTTCTCTGCCAACCAAAAGTCTGGTTCCCCCACCATAGAGTCTCCTCCTAGTGTGAAATCCTTTTTCCTCTCCCTGTCCTAACTGAAAGCCCTATCAATTGTGGAGCTGACCGGCAACAGGGAGCTGCAGCAGAAGGATGAAAGAGCCACATGCAGCTCCAGAGCCACAGGTTGCCGATCCCTGGTATAGCTGAAGAAATATTACCTCATTCTCTCTCTCTATCTTCTCTCATACACAGACACACTCCGATATACACAAAATTGGCACATGTCAGGTAGACTAAAGACTAAATTTAAATAAGGTGCTTTTCAATAGTCAATATTCATTCAACTACTGAAAGTTCTTCAAGTTTTTTTAAGTTAAGCGTTTTAAATACAAATGCCTTTGTGTGCTTCTTAAAAACTTTTTAAAAGCCTAGGTGCAGAAATGAGACAGAGTAGACTTCACAGATATTTGAAAAGTAGTCATGACATAGAAAGAAACTGGTCTGTTCATTTTTACCTCCAAGTAACTGAAAGCATGTGTAGATAGATAGCATTAAGCACTAAAAACAGGGTCTCTAAAATAAAATGAGTTGAATTGCTAGATGCGTACTCCTAACATGGCCCATGTTGAAACTAGGATTTTGGAAGAGGTTTCTTCCTAGCTTTTCCTCCCCTTTGAAACCTCTATGGGAAATTGTCCCAATTGGTTGTGACTATATGTTAAAAACCCAACATGTGGATTGTCTTAGGATGTGATTTGGGAAACATATGGTTGTATACCCTATAACAGGGGTTTCCAGCCTTGGCAACTTTAAGCCTGGAGGACTTCAACTCAATTCTGGGAGTTGAAGTCCACCAGGCTTAAAGTTGCCAAGGTTAGAGACCCCTGCCCTATAAGACTAGCAAAGGAAATTGGCTTGCATTTTCATGGGCATATTTAGAAGCAACATTACTTGATTTCCCCATAATATTCACCTCTGGGATATTTGAAACAATTTCAAAGGTGATTCCACAGCCAGGTACAGAACTCCGGGAAGACATTCTTCTCAGGAAACTCTGAGCAAAACCCTAGAGATGAAAAAGAGACCTTGTAGTTTCATATAAATCAATACGAATAACAGGCATCTCTCTTTCGGTAAGGTTAAACCAATACTCATATCAGCAGCAGATTATTTAGCATGAAAGAAAAGCAAACAACAACAGATTAGCCAAAGGAAAGACAAAACAGAGCTATTTAATTTTTGGAAACCCCATTTGTGTGGTGGACAATCCTCCCTTGGCCAGCTCCATGCCATATATCAGTGATGGCATGCGCATGCACACCGAACCCCCAGAAACCCGAAGACCAGGTGGCTGGCGTGTGCATGTGCACCGGCTAGCTGGTCTTCGGGTTTCCGGGGCTCTGGCACGAGTGACGATCAGTTGGTTGGTGTGCATGCGCATGCCAGAAAACAGAAGAGCAGCTGGCGACAGTGTGCATGCCCACAGAGAAGGCTCTGCATGCCACCTGTGGCACATGTGCTGAGGTGGCGCAGTGGTTAGGGTGCAGTACTGCAGGCCACTTCAGCTGACTGTTATCTGCAGCTCAGCGGTTCTAATCTCACCAGCTCAAGGTTGACTCAGCCTTCCATCCTTCCGAGGTGGGTGAAATGAGGACCCAGACTGTGGGGGCGATATGCTGACTCTGTAAACCGCTTAGAGAGGGCTGAAAGCCCTATGAAGCGGTATATAAGTCTAACTGCTATTGCTATAGGTTCACCATCACGGCCATATATGTTACAAATGAATGACCGGCTCATTCACTTTTAATAAAGCAACTTCCTTTGTACCCAGTTAAACATATTACTTTCCCGATCCTACTACCAAAATCCCCTTATGGGGGTTATATTCATACGTTGTGAAATGACTCCAGTTTTGGAACCCTTTAATATTTCCCTCCCACAATGTGGAAAGATGTGGGGATCTGGGTGGGTTCAAGCAGGCTTGTGTCCCATTAAAGAAAGGTAGAGAGGGGTCAAACATCGCTCAGGTTCCCAGGAAGCAAATATGTGGATTGATCCCAAATTCTTTATGCTTGATACTTGGATCATTACAGAATGCTGACAAGGTGACCGCTTAATTGTCATGCTGAGTATTTTCCCCCCCCTATGCATGTGCATATTTACTTGTGAGCTTGGAATTACTGGTGCTTTGAATTGCCAACAAGCCTGATTTCTGAATCCCAGGCCACAGGGATCATTACAAACAATGATTTAAGAGGATCAGTGACATTGTTTATTCTGACAGGAAGGTGCATGAGGTTAAAATCTTGACTCCTGAATTAATGCAGAGATGAGTCATCCGAAGTTGCTAGGTACTTGGGAAGGTTATTGATACAGTTTTGTGACATATGTTTGGATTGAGTATTGACAATAGACAGACTAGCTAAATAGCCCAGAGAGTTTAGCAAACTGCATAGAAAACACATTTGGAGAGAATTTATGAATGTAATGAACTACACCAACTGAGCATCTTTGGCATTGGCTATCCATGGTCAATGGCAGAGAGCATGCTTTGAAACTTTGATCTCCAACATCTCCAATAAAATGACCTCTAGAAGCTGTCCCCCCATTTGAAATTGCTGCCAACCAAAGGAAAGATAAGCCAAAAATCTGAAACAATATATGACTCCTCTTTCTATTACGGAAGGGCTATATGCCTGTGTGTACAAACGCATGTGAGACTCTTTTCTGGATTCTTTTGTAGATTAATCTCAGATAGTTTATCACATGAATACCTTGCTGTAAGGCCAAAAAAATATAAATTATCTCAAGCTTCTAAGAAATTTGTTGGGTATCCAATTTTAGTAGCCCAAGGAGAATATCACTGAGTACCCTAGAGTTATCACCCAGTTTCATCTCCTTTTCTGAAAAGATCTTCTCCCATTTGGGTACTCACCAGATGTGGGACTCAATCCCCAGTTGGCATGGCTATTGCTGAGAATACTGAAAGATGAGATCCACACATCTGGAGTTTGGAAATGGCTATTTTATGCCATTATAATTTACGTGGGGCAAAAAAACCAGCAAGACTAGGTCTCCGGAAATGTTTACACAATCTGTGTCTCTTGATTTGTTTAAGCATCTTCTTTCTATTGTCTCACCCTCCCTCAGAACTGAGCTGTTGGAGAGCAAGGCAGAAATAAGTGAGGCAGATAAAGCACAAACCAAGAATCCAACAACAACATCCGTAACATTTCAACACACAGCAAAAACAAAGTTTCTATTACAAATGTCACCAAACAATATTGACTATGTGGGTTGATGAGAGATGGGACAATCTTCTGGCAGCATAGATTTGCTGAAGCGTGTTTTGCTAACATGCAGAAAAGCTCATTAAGGTACAACCTATCAAATGCTGCCTATAAAAGTCACTGTGAGATGAACTATCTATTTCAGCAGTAAACAATGCTGACAACATGAATGATCCTCAATACTTCAGCTTCTTGCACGCACAGAAGCCATACAGAAAAAGATACTGGTTGCAAAAGTGATAATATTACTACCCTTGTGGAACCTCTATGCAGCATTCTAGCAATTGCCATGGAATCAGGAGGAAGGAACAATGAAAGAAAGGGAAAAAACAGTCAATTAGATAAGGAAATCTGGCTACAGAGAATACCCCAGACTAAAGTCTAAAACCACTCAATAGATGGAAAAATACATGTGAATTCCAATCGTACTGAATGTAGCACTTCTTCCACCAAGGTTTGAGTACAAACAACTGGAGTCTAACTGATAAATCCCAAAATCGATTTAAGCTGTCACTGAAGATCTTCTGATAAAAGGAAGCTGTTTTTTTTTAACTGAATACATTTAAGTACATTTACACATTTAATAATAATCATATTTTTGCCCTAGTACATTCAGTCTCTATCATGTTGAGATATTTGATGGAATAGCACCCTTCAGAATTCTAAAAGTTACAGCCATGAATAATAATCTTAGATCACCTTTTCACTGCAACAATATGCACACTATTGATAGTATACTCTGCTCCCTACTGCCCAAAGCCACAAAAACAAACTGAAAGCCTTTGCACATGAAGACACTGTGAAAGTACATCTGAACTCCAGCATAACCACAGTCAAGGATGCAGTAAAGGTTCCTAACCACTCAATCATAACAAAAACACCCTCATTTAAGAGAGAAAAAAGTTCCTGCCCAAAATATTTAAGAAGCTTTGATATCAGTTAATATCAGCAGCAAAAAGATAGCAAAATGTAAGAGAATATAGAATTTCACCAATAGTTTATCCCTTGATAAACATGCCTGGATACTAAAAGGATGTGAAAATGACTATGAATTTAAATAGCTTTCTAAAAGAAAAAAGAAAATCTGAACCAATATATGGAACACAGCATCCATTAAAGTCTATTAAACAATTTCCCCCAGTCTGATGTCTTAGATGTATTTACAATTTCTAGAATTCTGGCAGGCTGGCTAGAGAAGGGGAAACATGATGGAGTAGAGTAGAGTAGAGTAGAGTAGAGTAGAGTAGAGTAGAGTAGAGTAGAGTAGAATAGAATGGAATAGAATAGAATAGAATAGAATAGAATAGAATAGAAAAACAGAGTTGGAGGGGACCTTGGGCAGGAAACCTTATACCATTTCAGACAAATCCAATCTCTTCTTAAAAACTTCCAGTGTTGGAGCATTTACAACTTCTGGAGGCAAGTTGTTCCACTGATTAATTATTCTCACTGTCTGGAAATTTCTCCTTAGTTCTAAGTTGTTTCTTTCCTTGATTAGTTTCCATCCATTGCTTCTTGTCCTCCCCTCAGGTGCTTTGGAGAATAGCTTGATTCTTAGCTAGATGCCCCTGAGATATTGGAACACTGCTATCGTGTCACCCCTAGTCCTTCTTTTCATCAAACTACATAGATATACCCAGTTTGTATGCTAAGTGTCTGAATATTTATCACGTGACTATGGGGATTCTACAAAGGTCATAATTTTGAATAATGGTCATTAGTCTCTTTTTTCAGGAATGCTGTAACTTCAAACGATCACTAAATGAACTGTTGTAAGTCAAGGACTACAGGGAGAAGCCATTCCATTCTACATATTTTAACTTGGGATTTAAATGATCTATCTGGCTAGTAGCTATTGGAAGACCAAATGGCTGGCTACATGGATTTTGGCTTCATCCAGAAAGGTAATGGTTTTAATAGTGTACCTGTTTGCCATAAACATTGACGCAGATCCGCTTACGAAGAACAAGCTGCATTTCTGCTGGATGGCTGAGCTGTACTGCAACTCTCACAATCAGGAAGACTCTCTGTTCAGCCATTGTTCCTCTGCTAAGCTGTGCACAGTTGTGAACTGTGGAATCCCAGGAAGCTTCAGCTTTCACCTGCAAAATCATCCAGGAAAATAAAAGGCAGACTATAACCAGTCTGAAGTTATGGTATTACAAAACTTTGCACTCTGCCACTTTTAGTACCAATTCAAACCTATGGGCAACTCACATAGTAACTTTGTGCTTTATTTTGTTTTCCAAAAAAAGACGACATCCCACATGTCTAAAAACAATTCATTGTGTTTACACATGGAATGTACTATGAAGTATATGTCCATATATATGTACTATGAAATATATATACATTGCCTTCTGGACAAGGATGCCAAAAAGTGCATCCATAAGGAGATTATATATATATATATATATATATATATATATATATATATATATATATATATATATATATATATATATAATACATACATACATACATACATATACATACTGTATATATATATATATATATATATATATATATATATATATATATATATATATATACACTGTATATATATATACTGTGTATATATACTGTGTATATATACTGTGTATATATGTATATATGTATATATATATATATATATATATATATATATACTGTATATATATACTGTATATATATATATATATATATATATATATATATATATATATATATATATATATACTGTATATATATATACTGTGTATATATATACTGTGCATATATGTGTGTATATATATATATATATATATATATATATATATATATATATATATATATACTGTGTGTGTGTGTGTGTGTGTGTGTGTATGCACATATGCATGCACGCACGTACGCACGCACACTATTCCCTACAATCCTTCAGGAGCATCTGGGCAGGGACGTCCATGGGGTAGGGAGGGGGCAAGTTTCAATCCAGACATTGAGAAGATGCAGTCAACAGCAGGATATGTCTAGGAGAGAGAGATCAAAGGCAGGAGTTCAATCTCCATAAAGAGGAGGGTTCTGCTGATGTGTCCTCAGCCATATGTTCACCAGAGTTTGGTCTGAAAGTGATCTGAAGTTATGCTTGAGTTATTCCCTAATATGCCAACAATAGACCTACTATTCACATGGTAAGGAATTCAACAACATATACTTATTTAAATCAAAAATTCATATTTTTTTCCAATGAGATAATAAACCTGTATATCTGAGCTCACGTGATGGAATGGCCCTTCACAGAGCAACAATACAACCCATTGCCCAGAAAACCTACATGTTAACCTACATTGCTAGGCTCTAACCTTTCTCTTTCACAGGCTAGCTTTGGTATGCACTGACTCTTTTTGTTTGGAGCAGCAACCCTTTTCTTCTCCACTTGCATTTATTTAAAGAAGGAAGAGTTCCCCTATCATTCTGGCTTTATGGACCAGCCCAGGGGAGGGAGGGAGGGAGGGAGGGAGGAATGATTCTGTACAAGTGGTAAGCAAGCACACCTTTGCATGCACAGCTCCATTTGCATGAGTGGCCTGCCTCTTGTGTAAATGGAGTGACCACACACCCACGCTTACCTGCTGCTTGCGCAGCTCCATTTGTGCAAGCAGCAGGCATATACGCCCATTAGTCGTGCAAATGGAGCACACTTACTCACACTTGCCCGCTGCTCATGCAAATGGGGAATCCGTGCATGCGCTCACCAGTCACTTCCGCAGCCCAGTTCCAAAGGGCTCGAGGCCCAATATTGGGCCACAGTCTGGGGGTTGGGAACTCCTAATTTAAAGCATAACTAGGAACCAGTTGACCATCTCAGTAAGAAATAACAACACACAATATTTGCCCCTTTCCCTTTAACTTTCAGATGATAAATTAAAATTTCAAACTCACTCCAAAATACATTAGTAGAGTGGGAGCCATTAAGAACCAAAGGATCATGCCATGATTTCCCAGGGCTGTTGTAACATCTCCCATTAGCAGCAAGAGAGCCTTCCAGCTCCACCGTTTGGGTACTGCCTTACCTCACTCTCGTGGTGCTTTACAATCTGTAACTCAAAGAATTCATCTTCATCTTCAGCAATAAGGGTAGCATCCCAGCCACCAGCTTCTGGCTCATCAAGATTATCCTGAGAGCTGAAGTCATCTGCTGTAAAAGTGGGAAGAGAAACAGAGCTCCCATAAGCAACTGCTGTGCACAATATAATATTTTTAGGAAGGTTTGGACACCATGGCTGTCCAAGTGGTTTGCGTTCAGTTTTCAAAAGTTGCTTCAAAGCACATAGAAGCTCAAGTGTACTACAGGTAGTCCTTGACATAAGACCATAATGATTATGTATCTCGACAAACTTATTTTATATTTTTTGTGTGGATGTTAAACTAAGTGAACCAATGGCTCACTATAGGAATGATTTTGCTAAAAATCGGAGGTGCTGTCCCAAAGGTGATTTTTTTCAAGAGGCAACAGGACTTTCTGATTTTTCTTTGAAGACGTTTCACTTCTCACCCAAGAAGCTTCTTTAGCTATGACTGCATGGTGGGGAATGGAAGGACCATCCATGACCTAGATGACTGAGAATTTTTTTTTAGATTTTTAGATTTTAATGAGCATTTATATGCCGCCCTTTTCCCTAAGGGGACTCAGGGCGGCTTACAACAATGGGGGGAAGGGAGTGCAAGACAAGACTTAAAAGAAAAAAATGTGAATAAAAAAAATTAACCATAAAAACACAACATTCACTCAACATTCGGGCGGGGTGAGAATAAATCCTATCCCCAGGCCTGACGGGATAGCCAGATCTTGAGGGCTGTGACTGTGGCCTGGACTGTGGTGAGGGTACGGATCTCCACGGGGAGGTTGTTCCATAGCGTCGGAGCTGCAACTGAGAAGGCTCTCCTCCGCGTAGTCGCCAGTCGGCACTGACTGGCGGATGGAATTCGGAGGAGGCCTACCCTGTGCGATCTGATGGGACGCAGGGAGGTAATTGGCAGGAGGCGGTCTCTCAGATAGCCAGATCCACTACCATGGAGCGCTTTATAGGTGGTAAGTAAGACCTTGAAGTGCACCCGACGATCAACAGGTAGCCAGCGCAGCTCACGGAGGATCGGTGTTATATGGGCGAACCGTGGTGCGCCCATGATCACTCGCGCGGCCGCGTTCTGAACTAGCTGAAGTCGCCGGATGCTCTTCAAGGGCAGCCCCATGTAGAGCACATTGCAGTATTCCAGCCTAGAGATCACAAGGGCTCGAGTGACTGTTGTGAGAGCCTCCCGGTTCAGGTAGGGCCGCAACTGGTGCACCAGGCGAACCTGGGCGAATGCCCCCCTGGTCACAGCCGACAAGTGGTGTTCAAGAGTCAGCTGTGGGTCCAGGAGGACTCCCAAATTGCGAACCCTGTCTGAGGGATGTACTGTTTGACCCCCCAGCCTGAGAAATGGAACACTTGGCCAATTAGTAGGAGGGAAACACACCAGCCACTCGGTCTTATCTGGATTGAATACAAGCTTGTTAAGCCCCATCCAGTCCCTAACAGCCTCGAGGCACTGGCACATCACGTCAACCGCTTCATTGAGTTGGCACGGGGCGGACAGATACAGCTGCGTATCGTCCACATACTGATGGTATTTTATCCCATGCCGTCGAGTGATCTCACCCAGCGGCTTCATGTAGATATTAAACAGGAGGGGGGACAGGACCAAACCCTGTGGCACCCCATAATTCAGGGGCCTAGGGTCGATCTCTGCGCTCCGACTAACACCGACTGCGACCTGTCCGAGAGGTAAGAGGAGAACCACCGTAGGACAAATGGTGGTCAAAACTCAGCTGTGGATCCAGGAGGACTCCCAAGTTGCGGACCCTGTCTGAGGGGTATAAATTTTGCCCCCCCAGCCTGATTGATGGAACGTTAGCCGAATTTTTGGGAGGAAAACACAACAGCCACTCGGTCTTTTCCGGGTTGAGCACCAGTTTGTTAGCTCTCATCCAGTCTTTAACAGCCTCAAGGCCCCGGTTCTCCACAGATAACCGGAAGTGCTGATTTTCAGCAAAACCCATTGTAATATGTGCTCACATGACCATGAGACTGTTGCTGAGTGCCTAAAATTTGATCACATGACTGCGGAGGGAGACTGACCATCAGCACATCAAATTCTGTTTGTAAGTCTGCTTTATCTAGTCGGTTGTAACTTCAAATGATCACTTAGAGACCTGTTGTAACTTGAGGTCTACCTGTGTTTGTCTAATGCTGTGTTTTTCAACTTTGGCAGTTTTTCAGATTGCTGGCTGGGAAATTCTGGGAGTTGAGGTCTACACATCTGAAAACTGCCAAGGCTGAGAAACACTGGTCTAAAGCAACTTCATCTTAACCCACAATTGTACAACTGTGATTATAAAACTCTTAGGTTGCACAATAACTAAACCTTATTTCCTGTGATGAGGATATTTTGTTAGATTAAATCATGTAAGCATCCTACTTGAATTACCAAATTTATTTGTTTCAAAGAAATACCAGCACACCATAAATGGTTGAGATATCATTTAAAGAATTACTTCAAACAGGATGAGTAGGCAATAGTAGACCACATTGGCCATAGGAGTTTCAACCTGGCCTCCATTAGTTTGTAAGCTGGCTAACAATCTGACTATCAAAAATGGAATGTTTTTATTTTCTCCCTTATCCAATCCTCATAAGGAGATATATGGAGAGTCTCCACTGTGAAGTAAGAAATCTGTATCAGAGGTGGTATTCAGCCGGTTCGGACAGTTCACAAGAACCGGTAGCGGTGAACTGCTGGTGGGCCCTCCCACCCGTCTCAGCTCCAAAATGTCTTCTGTTGCCTTGTTTTTGATGCCGTGTGCATGCGTGCACACCGCATGCATGAGCAAAGTGCATGCGCGGAAGGCAGGTGGACGCTCAAAGTTGTGAACCGGTGGTAAACCTAAAGTGAATCCCACTGCTGATCTGTATGGCTGCTCCAACAAGATGTTCTCGACCAGAAGATGAATATTTTTATGGTTAGAGAAGTTAAATGGAGGGCCGCAGTCCCAAAGTGTAAACATGGGGCATTACTTAAGACTAGACGCCCAGCAACTCTTACAGCCTCCAAGAACTTTTCAAGGTGAAAAGGCAAAGTTGCAATGCACAAAGCAAATGCTCTTGTTTTGGGGGAAGAAAATAAAGGAGAAGAAAATGAGGAATACATGGTTGACAGGACCTCTTACAGGGCTGTTTTTCCACCCACCCAGATCTCCTCAATATATCCCTTTTGTATCCCCTTTGTTGAAATTCATCTTCCTTCATAAGACTCTTATCTCACATTATTTGCCATGGTGAAACTTACCATTTAAATCAAGGAAAATGACTGGAATGTGTGTCTCCATACCAGGCATAGGTGTCCTAAAAGAAAACAAAAGCCATGGAAAACACTGGCATATCAATGCAGGAGAACATTAATGCAGGACATGTTCCTGGTGATGTACAGCCATTGCATATTACATTCAGTACCCACGCAACTCTAGGACAGGGCAATGATAACCTTGGTGAGTGTAGCTCTAGCTTTATTTATTTTTCCTTGCAGATGTAAAGGACAATCAGTAATTTTCAGCGGTGTTGTGTCATGGCAGATTTCTCAATAGTAAGCGGACAAATACATGTGTCTAGCTCAAGGAACTAGATTTTCTTATGTGCTTTAATTTATGAAGTTAACTAAGTGCTAAGATGCATATCTGCCAGGGAAGGGAGATCAAATAACTAGGTTTTCTAGTTTTCATGGATACAGTAGGCAGAGAAAAGAAGGTTGACCAAGTGATTGACTGAAGCCCCCCAAAACAGGTCTGGCCTTCTATAGATCGAACCAGAAATAATGGTAAGATGTGCCACATTTTGACAATCATTTCTCCAAGATCCAAAACACAGCTAAACCAATTGTGGCAAGCATAAACAATGTGGGGATATAGAATCATTTTTGGGTAAAGGATGACACTAAAGCTTTGATTGATGTGCCAGTATCACACTCAAATCAGCAGATAGGAGGGGCATCTTCAGATGGATTGGAGAATAAACATCCTGCCCCCTTTTTGTCTCTATGCAACATTAAAAAAGGGAGCAGCAGGGTTTCTATTGGGCAACTGTAGACACTATTTTGACTGAAAAGGCTGGAAACTGGAAAAAACATTGAAAATCAGTCATGGGATCATGGAACGGTGCAACTAGTAATGTGTATGGGTGCTTGCATGTGTGTAGTTGTCAGAACCGGATCATACCTAGCTTTGGGGAAGGGGTCCATTGACACTAAGCAACCTATTGTTAAGCAAGAACTATCTGTATGTGTAACATGTGAAATGATCCTAATGTCAACTCATAAAGCATTTGCATGTCTGTTATAAGTTGGCATGGTGTGGAAAGTGGGGGGGAGAGTGCATTACACGCATACCTTTGGCTAGAGTCAGATCTCAGATTACTACAGCAGGCTTGTGAGGCATGCACCTCGTTGGAGAATGTGATTTATGACACAGATTGAGGCGAGGGAAGAAACAGGGGCAAAGTTCAGCCATAATTTAAATGAGGTCAGATTTAACTGCAAATGGGGTATTGCCAAAATGGTGTTCTGTAATAACTGGATTTCTTTTGAAACTTGGCTCGAGGCCCATGAATTAATTAGGGCATCTTTCGGAAACCTGACACCTATGTGATACACAGTATGTGATATCTGAAATTGCATCCAAATCAGGGGTCCCCAACCTGTGGGCCATGGCCCACTACTGGACCATGGACTATTGGCCACTAGGCCATGGGAGTAGCTGGCCGGTGCGTGCGCGTGTGCATGCAGAGCCTCCCTTGCGAGAATGTCGCCACAAGCATTGCAGCCCCACTCATGCAGGCAGAGGGTATTTACATGCACACATGCTTGCTCCTCTCACAAAACTATCCCCTCTTTCCCCACTCTGGACCGCCAACCTCAAAAGGTTGGGTTATTTTACTATATTATTTTATTAATTCATTATATGATTCTCTCTTTTATTAGTTTTATTGTTTTTTATATGAGGTTTTTATATTCTTGTAAGCCTTCTTGAGTCGCCATGTGTGAATAGGTAGCAATATAAATTTCTTAAATAAATGAATGAACTCTGATCTCGGTCATTTTTTCCACATATCTTACTGTACACATAAAGAATATTGACTCTTCCCAGAATTTCATCTCTAGTACTGACAAATGACATTTCCTATACATTTGAAGGGGTCTCTTTCTAACCATAAGGACTGGAAGCTTTATTTTATTTTTAAGAATACCAAGATTCTCAGGTACCCAAATTCTACATTCAGTAAAGCCTTCCTGTCCATCCTGGGGATGGCAAAGAT
Source organism: Thamnophis elegans (assembly GCF_009769535.1). Classification (NCBI taxonomy): domain Eukaryota; kingdom Metazoa; phylum Chordata; class Lepidosauria; order Squamata; family Natricidae; genus Thamnophis; species Thamnophis elegans. The sequence continues at coordinate 111,770,091 of NC_045544.1, read as the reverse complement.
TGCAGATGTATTTGATGTACGTTCAATATTCTGAAAAGACGATTTTGCAGAATATCTCTGTCTACTCAGGACTTATGAAATGCTGAATCCAAGTTAATCTTACATGCAATACCACAAGGAAAGGGAAGGCTTTTAAGTGAATGAGCCAGGCAATTGCTATTCATTTTTTTTCTTTTAAATCAGCTAAAGTGCAGTAGCAATAAATATTGATTCAACTCCTACAGAAGATTGTAATTAAACTTTGTTTAAAAATTGTGCTACTTTAAAGAAAGTGCATAGAGACTAAGGATTTTTCTCAAACATCCTCAGGATTATTTGCTTTTACATCTCCTATCCCCCTTCAACTCACATAGGGACCATTCCAAAGGCTGTTTAGCTGTCCTAGGGCAGCTTCCAAAATGGATTAGATTTTCTTGTGGCATTGCAATCAAACCTGGTTAACTGTGCAAACACCAAGGGCAGACATATTTTGTAAGAAATTATACAAACCATATCTTATTCCGTTTTACAACTGCATTATACTGCCATCAGATGTGATGACGGTCCAGTGGAGGGTTCCGGATCACGTTGAAATCGGTACAGTGCATCGGGGCCGGGCATCCACCATATGAACGTGCGCAGCGTTCACATGCGTACTTACTGCCCACAACACTTCGCGACGCCTGATGCTCGGCGGAGCATCAAGCAGGTGCCGTACACTCTGTGCGCATATGCAGAAGTCCCAAAAACCTCAAATACCGGTAAGGAGCACGGGTGGGTGGGCGGGCCCTCCAGAGCACCATACCGGAACGGTACTTGGTGCTCCTGGCAGGGACTGGTATGCCCGTACTGGGGCGTACCAGTCGCAACCCACCACTGTGATGGTCCCATATTTGGATGATTTTCAAAGAGAACTGGACAAATTCGAGGGGGGGAGTCTTTCAGTTACTATTATTGGATGTCTACCTACTCATTACTCACAGCCAGTAGATTTTAAACACCAGCTGCAAGGAAGTAACAACTCTGTCATGTTTGTGAGTTTCCTGTGCACAGCTGGTTGGCCACCATGTGACAATGAATGCTGGACTAGATGGCCTAACAGGCTCTTCCTGTAATCCATAGACATACATTCCTATTTGTAATCCTGCTCTCTTTCAGTGTAAATTACATTATGCAGAGCACAAAAGAGGAATAAATAGAAAAAAGGCTTGAGAAAAAAGAAAAGGAAACAGCTCAATCTAGTTCAGGCTTGTTAAACTGGCAGCTCACGGGGCAGATGCGTTCACGTGCAGGCCACGCCCACCTTGGCTCTGCAAAATGTCGCGATATGTCATGATACGTCAAGTGGCGTGATCGAGTTTGACACCTGTGAACTAGTTCATTATACCTCTCCAGAGCTTTCTAGCTCCATCCAAGCACAACTTTCTTAGTTTTCCCCTTTCTCTTGACTCTCACTTTTCCTTCATAGATTTGTCCTCATTCTTTCTCTCTATATATGGTCAAATAAACTCAATGTATTTCTTTTGCATTTGTCACTCTTGTCCACATTGAGTTGGCACCTGTTACATTTTTGATCCTATATTTTCTATATATTTCTTCAGTGTCCCATTCCTGTTATATTCATACTTTGCTTTTCCTGACACAATTAACTCTTGCTTTTGAATTGCAAAATGGAGAGAAGCTACCCTGTTTCTCTGAAAATAAGACCTCCCCGAAAATAAGGCCAAGAGCTTATTGGGGGGGGGCAAAAGAAAATAAGGCCCTGTCTTATTTTCGGGGAAACACGGTATCTCTTACATGCAGACATTTCCCAGTGTTTCAACAAGCAATAATTCCTTGTAACAGGCCACATGTTACCCACTAGTTGTCTACCAGCACTGATACCAGCATGTTATCATTTACATACATAGTACATACACATGTAGGTCTCCAACTCCCCAACTTTAACATCATGACTAGTATTCCTTATATATTAACACCATTAAACAATTAAGAAAATGTCATTCTTTCTTACTTTTACTTCCTGCCCAACTTAAAACATTTACTAGGTATTTCATTCATTCTCACGCACATTTTACTACCGCAATATCCTACTTTTACCACTTTCAAAAACCAATTTCCTCTTTACTTTTCTACCATCTTCCAGGAGGGTAACTGAACTTCTTTGCTTCTCATCCCATTGGCACAAAGCCTATACCTTATCCATGGTGACAAGAAGATAATAACATAAAGGTAAAGGTTCCCCTCGCATATATGTGCTAGTCATTCCTAACTCTAGGGATTGCAAAGCCAAAGAGCCAGCGCTGTCCAAAGATGTCTCTGTGGTCATGTGGCCAGATGACTAAATGCCGAAGGCGCACGGAACGCTGTTACCTTCCTACCAAAGGTGGTTCCCAGTTTTTCTACTTGCATTTTTACATGCTTTCGAACTGCTAGGTTGGCAGAAGCTGGGACAAGTAATGGGAGCTCACTCCGTTACGTGGTGCTAAAGATTTGAACTGCCGAACAATCGAACTTTTTGATCAACAAGCTCAGCGTCTTAGCCACTGAGCCACCACCTCCCTTAAGTAAGATAATAGCACCCTTCTATTTCTTCACCACAGTTCACCACAAACAAATAATAGGAACCCAAGCAATTTGTGAAGCTAGCAGTGTACAGCTTTTTTTTATTGCAGGCCTTACCACTCAGCAGGTGCTCCAGGGATCCCACTGCCAGCAGATGGCACCATTACAGCATTCCTCTCTTCTGTAAGGGTCAACCTCATCTCTAACAGCTGAGCTTCTCGATCAACATCATCTTCTGATTTGTCTGGAAGAGGTTAAGGAAGTTTCACTATGCACTCAACAATACCTCCAAGGAAGACCTCTACGAAAATTGGAAGGGACCTCAGGAAACCATATCAGAAGACAACAGCACCTGACTGGCTTTGTTCCTATAGGTTTAGCAGGTTAATACTTAAATGGGAGATCATCAAAAATACCAGGGTTGTAGCCTAGATTGGGAAGTCAATAAATATCCACAAACTACTTATCTACTATTGCCAAGAAAACTACTTAATTGTGTCCATGTAAACCACCGAATCAGATCTGACTTGAGGACTTACCGTATATACTCGAGTATAAGCCGAGTTTTTCAGCCCACTTTTTGGGCTGAAAAAAGCCGCCTCGGCTTATACTCGAGTCTACAACTGGATCCGGCAGTGCTGTTGCCTGTTGGAGGAGGAGGAGGCGAACCAGCCTGCCACCGCCGGCCGCCGCTCTTCCCGCCCCCTTCCAAGCCCCACAGTCCAGCGGACGCAGCAGAAGCAGCCCCGGGGCTCCGCTGCATTTTCTGGATGGGGTCTCGCAGGAAGGAATCCCCTCTCCAAGGGATCCCCGTCCAGAAAATGCGGGGAGCGGCAGCGGAGCCCTGGGGCTGCTTCTGCTCCGTCCGCTCCTCTCTGCTCTCCTGTCGCCAGCTGGTGGGGCTGACCCTGATCCATAAACACTGCCGAATTCAGCCTCGGATCTTTGTCGGGACCTCTTTCTGGTCCGCCTCTGAAGTCCATATTCTCCATAGTCTCTCGAACTGCTCCCCCCCACCTCCAGTTTCTTCCTAGTTTGATCCCACGCGCCGCTGACCTAGGAACCGCATACCTCCCAGCAGTTTTTTCAGGCTGCTCCCAGATGGGAAGGGAGGGGGATTGTAAACCCCTTCCACACCTTGGCTCCTCCTCTTCCAGAGTTCGGGCTCTCTTTCTTTCTTTCTTTGAAAGAGAAGCCCAAATTAGCCAAAGGGGGGAAAGCGAGCGAGCGAGCGAAGCAGTGGGAGGGGGAAAGGTCCCTGTGAAGCCCTGCGGCCAAGGAGCGCTGCCTGCTTTTTAAGAAAACCTGGAAGGGGAAGAGGGCGGGTTTTTCCCCCTCCCTTTTTCTTTTCGTTCCCGTGGCTCAGCCTCTCCTTTCCTTGGGGCCGTCACGTTTACTGTTTGCAGTTCCTTTCTTCGTATAAAAACCCCTCTGGCTCCAACGGGACCACTTCCAAGAATACCGGGCGCAAAACTGCGCTCAGTTTCTGAAAGGTGGCCACGATCCCCAGTGGAAAGGTGTTATTCCCCTCAGTTGTGAAGGCAATGCTGCTCCCGACTTTCCCCTAAATGTTGGAGAAAACTTTTCGCCGCTGTCCTCCTTGGCTCATTTGGGAAGGACGATTGTAACAGGTTGAGATTTCCTTTCAAAACAAAACCAACCCCTCCCCTGGTCCCAATGTTTCAAACAACCCCCTTTCCTGCTGGGAAGAGCCCAGCCAACCCCCCGTCCCTTCCCATTCGAAAGGGAAGCTCGTATCACCTTCTAGAGAAAGTGGCAAATGCCCTCCGTGACTTCCTTGGTTTCTCTCCGGGCTCTGCTCTTCGGCATTGCCCTTGGGGAAAACTGCCGCGGTTTGTTTCCGTGAATATATTAACAGGCGCGCGGAAAGCAACTAAGCCAAGGAGCGTACGTAGTCCAGCCAAGCGAGTCTAGTTTCCTGGGGTCCCTTGCTCGCTCGCTTTCCCCCCTTTGGCTAATTTGGGCTTCTCTTTCAAAGAAAGAAAAAAAGAAAGAAAGAAAGAGAGCCTGAACTCTGGAAGAGGAGGAGCCAGGGTGTAGAAGGGGTTTACAATCCCCCTCCCTTCCCATCTGGGAGCAGCCTGAAAAACTGCTGCCGCGCCACGCCTGCGCCCCAAACAGAGCTGGGTCCAATCAGCCTTTTTTCCCCTTTTTATGCCCTGTCTCAGACGTGCGGGCGCGCATGCTGTGAACTTGCCCACTTAGACGTCGAGGTTGCTGCGTGCACTCTTGTATTTTCCCCTTCCTCTTACGTGCCCCCCTTGGTGCAGCGGGCTAACGCTGGTGAAAGGAGTGGGGTGGACACAACTGGTAAATTATAAACCACAGATTTTAATCCTATTTAATTTTTAATGTTATCAAATTTAGCTATAAAGAAGAGAGAAAGAAAGAGGGAGTGTGTGCACAGGAGTGTGGATTTTCTAAAAATCCCATTGAATCCAGAGGAGGGGAGAGAGAGAGAAAGAGGGAGTGTGTGCACAGGAGTGTGGATTTTCTAAAAACCCCATTGAATCCAGAGGAGGGAAGAAAGAAAGAAAGAAGAAGTGTGTGCACAGGAGTGGGGATTTTCTAAAAATCCCATTGAATCCAGAGGAGGGGAGAGAGAGAGAAAGAGGGAGTGTGTGCACAGGAGTGTGGATTTTCTAAAACCCCATTGAATCCAGAGGAGGGAAGAAAGAAAGAAAGAAGAAGTGTGTGCACAGGAGTGGGGATTTTCTAAAAATCCCATTGAATCCAGAGGAGGGGAGAGAGAGAGAAAGAGGGAGTGTGTGCACAGGAGTGTGGATTTTCTAAAAACCCCATTGAATCCAGAGGAGGGAAGAAAGAAAGAAAGAAGAAGTGTGTGCACAGGAGTGGGGATTTTCTAAAAATCCCATTGAATCCAGAGGAGGGAAGAGAGAAAGAAAGAAGGAGTGTGTGCACAGGAGTGGGGATTTTCTAAAAATCCCATTGAATCCAGAGGAGGGAAGAGAGAAAGAAAGAAGGAGTGTATGAGGGTGGGAGATTTCCTAAACCCCATTGAATCCAGAGGAGGAAAGAAAGAAAGAAAGAAAGAAACCAAGAATGAAATAATGACAGACACACAGAAAGAACGAGAGTATGAAAGAAAGAAAGAAAGAAGAAGTGTGTGCACAGGAGTGTGGATTTTCTAAAAATCCCATTGAATCCAGAGGAGGGAAGAGAGAAAGAAAGAGGGAGTGTGTGCACAGGAGTGTGGATTTTCTAAAAACCCCATTGAATCCAGAGGAGGGAAGAAAGAAAGAAAGAAGAAGTGTGTGCACAGGAGTGGGGATTTTCTAAAAATCCCATTGAATCCAGAGGATGGAAGAGAGAAAGAAAGAAGGAGTGT